>NC_000073.6:27710000-28310000 GCF_000001635.26 Mus musculus | reverse complement strand
TCTCATACACCAACCCCTCCTCCATCCGAGGTGTGGCAGTTAGATGGCTCAGGGGACAGACGTGACAAAAGCTCCCTTTCGCGGCCCCACCGCCCTGGAGCAGATGGTCAGGGACAGATGGGGGCAGGGAGCGTCAGCAGTCCATCCCAGACACAGGGCTTTCTGTGCCTTAGATTTGGCATCTGCAGCCCCTGACCCCACTCTTTTATAACACCTTTTTTTTTTTTTTAAATCCCCAAGTCCCTACTCCAACCCATGCCTCATTTCCAAAACAGTGTCTCTCTGTGTCTGTGTCTGTGTCTCTGCCCTGCTTCTCCACACACCCCGACTACCAGAGTTTGTTAAGGGACTTCCAATAAATTCGATAGTGGAATAGTTGTGGTTTTTACCGGACCTTTTCTTAGAGAAGGTGACGTTTGTGGGTCCGAAAGGCCCCTGTTTGTGTGGGAGGTCTGCAGACAGCATGTACAAGCACTGACCGCTCTGTTCATGCTAGGCAGATGGGTAAGTCTGTTCTTTTAACTGGAGAGGCCAACCCCCTTGTTTTATCTTTTTTTTTTCTTATTTATTTGTTTTTGAGACAGGGTCTCTCTATGTAGCCCTGGCTGTCCTGGAGCTCACTGTGTAGACCAGGCTAATCTCAAACCCACAGAGATCCACTTGTCTCTTCTCCCAATTGCTGGAATTAAAGGCCTACACCACCATGCCCTGCTCTCCACTGGTTTAAACAAATTACCTAAATTGGGCAGGTAGACATGGGAGGTTAAAGTGTGCCTACTAGTTTAAACTGGCTTCAACATTGTGTCTTTTAAGAGGCAGGCTCACAGATAGAGCTAGAGTAAGAATAACATATTGAAATATTTCCATTGATTTTCCTGTGTTCATTTAACCCAGAGTTTTCACCCTTGGCTCTAACACTGATGGTTTTTATTAGGACAGTGGCTGCTGGGGTTGGAGGATGGGTGCTGGGCAAGGGCTCTGCGTCCTCACTGCTGTCTCATTTTAAAATGAGGTGCGTGTGTGCTGACCCATGGATGCAGATGCCTTCAAAGGCTAGATAAGAGCTTTGGGTCCCTTGCAGCTACAGTAACAGGTGTTTGTCATCCTCTTGACATGGGTGCCATCTCTCCTGCCTGCTGGTGCAGCCATCCCCACCCCATCCCCTTTGAGACAAGATCTTACAAAATTGCCTACTTTGACTTCAAACTCATTATATAATCCTGGCTGCCCCCAGACAGCTGGGCGACAGGCCTGTGCTGCTGCAACTCAGCTTTGATCCTACTTCCAACCAGGTAGTTCCTTGTTGCAGGGAGTCTGTCCTGTGTGTTATGGGATGTTTGAAGCCGTCCTCTGGGTATCTACTCATCAGATGCTAGTATTACAACCAATAAAAATACCTCCATGAAAGTAGGCATGCTTTTATTTAATCCTAACACTTGGGAGATAGGCAGGGGGATCTTTATATAAGTTCAAGTCCAGCCTGGTCTACAGAGTGAGTTCTGGGACAGCCAGGGCTCCACATAAGCTCATCTGTCCTGGAGGTGGAACAGTGGCTTACTTTGGAATCCCTTTGTGCCTGGTGTTTTAGATCCAATTCTGGTTCAGCAGTTGCGCCGGACATACAAATACTTCAAAGATTACAGACAGGTGAGTGGGGTGGGTGTAGAGGGGCTGTGCTCAGTCCCCACCCCCCATGCCCTGTATCTGAATGAGCGGCCCATTCTCTCCTGCAGATGATCATCGAGCCCACCAGTCCCTGCCTTCTCCCAGACCCTCTGCGGGAGCCCTACTACCAGCCACCTTATACACTGGTCCTGGAGCTTACCGGGGTCCTTCTGCACCCAGAGTGGTCGGTGTGTCCTGCAGAAGGCAGTGTGTTGGGATCCTCTGGGGGGCTGGGTCAGGAGTGGTGGTGGGGTCAGCCCCACTGCCATGTGTTCTCTTCCTTCTTGTGTCCTTTGGTGCCTACTTTAGGGTGACAAACATGAGTTGGCTTTGGCTTAGAGTTGTTGTACCACATGAGTGGGGCCAAGCCGTATGCTCCTCGGCCCCCAGAAGTAGACAGATGCCTGCCTCTGGGGCCCTCAGGCAGGGTCTTGACCTTTTGGGCTTTCTGGTCTAAACACTCCCCTGTCCTTACTGCCTCTGCAGCTGGCCACTGGCTGGAGGTTTAAGAAGCGTCCAGGCATCGAGACCTTGTTCCAGCAGCTTGCCCCTCTGTATGAAATAGTCATCTTCACATCAGAGACTGGCATGGTGAGTGAGGCTCTGAGGCAGCAATGACCCAGGTGTGTTGACAGACGCCCGGGCTGGACCTAGCCTCATCTCTCCTTCTCTCCGTCCCTGCAGACTGCATTTCCACTCATTGATAGTGTGGACCCTCACGGTTTCATCTCCTACCGTCTGTTCCGGGACGCCACCAGATATATGGAGGGACATCATGTGAAGGTGCCATGTGGGGATGACGGTGGGCCTCTGGGATAGATTTGGGGGTGCTTAAACCGCTGAGAAAAGGGGCCTTGCTCCTTCTGATGTCAGTGCTTGCCTCCAGGTTGTCTAAGGGGTGGGGGCCCAGGCCTTGCTTCTGGGGTTGTAAGTGGCTTCCGTGAGGCTGTGCTTGGGACTGTCGTAGAACCTGTTTCTTTGGCTAGCCAAGCATCGAAACGTAGTGACCAGGCCCCTATTAGACGTGTGTTGTTAGGTTCTCCCTTATGTCTTGGTGACTCATGGTATAAATTCAGGCTTTGACAAGGGCCTGTCTGTAATTCCTGGCTTGAAGTGAGTCTTGTAGCCTGGTGCAGGCTTGGGGTATGAATTGATCCCACCAGATAGAGCCCATGCTCTCTCCAGAGACCCCTGGCTTAGGTGTCCATGTGACCAGCTTCCCAGTTTCTCAGAAGCCTGAGGTTACCCTCCATAACCTGTATCTGGGAGTCTTTGCAAGGCACGTCCTTGAGTGTCTGTCTGTCTGTCCACTCTGCGGCCAGCAGGGTGGGGAGCTGATCCTCTCACTCACTTCCAGGACATCTCCTGTCTGAATCGGGACCCAGCCCGAGTAGTAGTCGTGGACTGCAAGAAGGAAGCTTTCCGCCTCCAGCCCTTCAACGGTGTTGCCCTGCGGCCCTGGGATGGCAACTCAGATGACCGGGTCTTGCTGGACCTGTCTGCCTTCCTCAAGAGTGAGACTTACCTTAGTGTCTGGTCCAGAACCCTTGACCCTGAAGACAATGGCAGACACTTGATTTTGGCTTGTCATTAGTATAAAACTGAGCAATTGGGGTGGAAGAGATTTATGAGTATCCTGGAGCCTTCTGGAACTTTCTGAGCTATCCAGGCATTTCTCGTGGGGGTTATTTGGTCATGTTTGGAGGAACCCTCTCAGCACTGACAACATTCAGGATGTGCTGACCCTACCCTGGGTCATGCTAAGGCCTGACTAACTAGTACCCCCTTTACCTGTTGTGCCTACAGCCATTGCACTGAACCAAGTGGAGGACGTCCGGACGGTGCTGGAGCACTATGCTCTAGAGGATGACCCACTGGAGGCATTCAAACAGCGGCAGAGCCGGCTTGAGCAGGTTAGGCTCTAGTCCCTACTGGGCACTTTGGACTTTTGCACCGTCTTCTTGGCTTTGGCCTCTCGGTGGGGCTCTCACACAGCCTGCCTTGCAGGGCTGCTCTGAGGGCTCTGCAGCATGGGCTAGAGGCAGAAAATAGTGAGCACTTAAGATAAGTCCATGGCCTTGGGTGGTCCTGAGACCTTTCATGGTAGACTGTGTGCGTAGAGCTTGTGCACAGGGATCTGTGGACGCTTGGCCTCGGGCATGTTAGTCCTGCACCCCTGGGGCTAAGAGTTGCTCTTTCCACGCTCTGGATCTAACGGGTGGACTCGGGTTCTATACTGGGCCTGAGTATGACGGCAGGCAGGCTTCTGAGTTGACCCTTGTCTTTTTCTGTCCCTCATCCCCAGGAGGAGCAGCAGCGCCTGGCCGAGCTCTCCAAGTCCAACAGGCAGGGCCTCTCCTTTGGCTCACTCGCCAGCCGACTGTGGCCTCGCTCCAAGCAGCCCTGACTTCTAGGCTTCCTCAGAGACTTGATGCCTGAGCCTTGGGCCCCAGCCCTTACACGGCAAAGTGTGGACAGCTATGTGTCCAATAAAGCGAGTCCCAGATGCCACAATGCCTGTGTCCAGAGTCCAGATGGGGCACTGGGGTGAGGTCTTGGACTCGGTCGTCATTCACAGTGACTGAGCACCACCACAGGGCTGGGTGCCATGAGTGCCTCGTTGGAGTGGGGCTCCTGCCAGCCTGAAACTGAAAACCTGGGTTTCTGCTGCACATGTCTTCCCATATACTCTATGAGTTGGCAAAGAAAAGCCCCTCTCTCTCTCTCCCTCCCTCTTTCTCTGGCTCTGGACTCCTTGTGTGCTGTAGAAATAAAGAGAAGTCTGGCCTCTGGGGAGCCGCCTCGAGGGCTGTCAGCCTAGCTGCCGTGTGTGGCTCTGTGGGAATGTGGTTCTGGAGCTGTGCGGTCAGCCACACCTCATAGAAGCCAGAAATACGATTGCTTTGTCTTTTTGGAGACATGGTCTCGCTGCGTAGAGCTTGCTAACCGTGATCTCAAGAGGTCCACCTGCCTCTGCTTCCAAGCGCTGGAACTAAAGGCGTGCACCACCACGCCCGGCTCACTAATAGGGTTTTTTAATTAATTTATTTTTCTTTATATTTATTGGTGTTTTGCCTGTATGTATTTCTTTGTGAGGGTGTGGGATCCCCTAGACCTGGAGTTACAGTTTTGAGCCACTATGTGGGTGCTAGAATTGAACTCAGGTCCTCTGGAATAGCAATCAGTGCTGTTGACCTGAGCCATCTCTCCAGCCCCAATGATAGTCCATTCGTTTTTATAATGTGTATATATGTGCTTTGTCAATGCACCGTGTGCTTATTCTAGAACTCATGGAGGCCAGAAGAGGGCTTGGAATCCCCCAAGGTTGTGAGGGAGCTGCTATGAGGGTGCTGGAAATTGAACCTATGTCCTCTGCAAGTGCAGCCAGTGTTCTTAACTGCTGAGCCATCTCTCCAGCCCACCCAAAATAGTTCACAAATTGATAGGCTCTTGTGTAGTAGCCACGCAAACTTTTGGCAAGCTACTGCAAGGTACTTAAGACTTAAGGTCTTAAGGCAAAGCAGTGGTGGCGCACGCCTTTGATCCCAGCACTTGGGAGGCAGAGGCAGGTGAATTTCTGAGTTCGAGGCCAGCCTGGTCTACAGAGTGAGTTCCAGGACAGCCAGGGTCACACAGAGAAACCCTGTCTCAATCAAAAAAAAAAAAAAAAAAAAGACTTAAGGCCTTAGTTTCTTCCTGTCTGAGGTAGGGTGGAGCATCTGACCCAAGCCCCTGCTCCAGCCAGCATCTAGTATTAGCCTGCGTAAAACCAAAAATTAATGCTTTTTTGGCAGTTTGAAGACATGGGTCAGATGAGACTGCATTCTAGGTTGTTTAAAGTGCCTTTGGTGGTACCATGGGGGGAAGGGTTGGTGTGCCACAGGGCTGTAATTTCAGCTTTTAAGACACAGGAGAACTGTCAAGTTTGAAGCAAAACTGGTTATGTAGCAAGACACTATACAAAGAGTTACAAGTAAAACCAAAACTCAGCCCAGAGTACTAGGCAATACAGAGGGGTGCTCCCAGCAGCCAAAGCTCTCAGCCCAGAGTACTAGGCAATACAGAGGGGTGCTCCCAGCAGATTTTGAGGACTCCCTTCTCTTTTTTCCTTCTTCCAGGACAGGTTTCACTGTATAACTTGCTGCCTGGAATTCTTTCAGTAGACCAGGTTGGACTCCAACTCACAGAGAACTGCCTGCCTCTTCTCCCTTCAGTGCTGGGATTAAAAGAACAACAGTGGACCAAAGCTTGCTGTAGGGATAGGATCCTGGGTGGAATGGGTTGTGGGTGGAGGGAACGTGGTTTTTGGAGTTGGGGTCCCTCAGAGCCCTCTGAGGGAGGGGCCCTCATGTCTGAGATGATCTTGCTATGTAGCTCAAATTGGCTTTGCACTTAATTGGCCCTCCTGCCTCAGCCTCTTGAGTACTGTGGTTATAAACATGTACCCCTACAGTCTTCTAGAATGGATTTGAAATGTGACTTAAGTCTGCTACCTCAGCCCTGTCTCGTGTCACTCCCACTGGAGGAGAGAATTGAACATAGGTGCAGGAGCCCTGAGACAGTGCTCATATGATGAGGCGGGAAGCATTTAACCCCAAATGCCCTGTTCTCCAGGGCTCTCTGTGTGGAGTCGTTTGTGTGTATAGTCATGTCCCCTCCTCACACCCCAAGACAGTAGTGAACAAGGCTGCTAGGAAGCAGTGTCCTACTGTTCCCTCAGGGGAGATGTAAGGCAGGCAGTTGTGGGGGGATAGAGATAAAAAATGGGGGCAGAGAAAAGGGGAACACATAAGACTATAATTCTAGCTATTCGGGAAACAGGCAGGCAGGAGTGTGGAGGGTTTTGGGCTGGCCACTCTGTCTCAGACTAGGCAAGGGCTGGGGTGGTAGCTCAGCCGGAGTGCTAACCTAACAGGCATAAGGAGTGTTCACAGGAAAGAGAACTGAGGAGAGAAGCAGTGGTTTGGGGCCTTAGAGGTGTTTGTTTGTTTTATATTTTTATATGTCTGGGGGCAGAGTAGGCATGGGCATCCGGTAAGAGAAGAGTGGTGGGGGTAGTTCCTGGCCATGTGGATCCACGGGTGAAAACAGGCTTGGCAGAAAGTGCCCTGCCTAAGTCATCTCACCAGCTGGAAGATGCTGTTTTAGACCGGATGGAATGATCTGGAGCGCCTCTTTGGAAGGTGTGTGCCAGCAGAGTCTACAGTGAGAGGAAAAGCTCCTGGGATGGCTGGTCGGGCAGGCATGATCGTCCCAGGGCCTCAGCCTTTGCTGTTCACAATGTGTTTGCTCCAGGATCCTCCTCACACCCCAGGCCTTAGCAGGGGCTCTGTTTCTGTGCGTAACAAAGTCCTAAACAGCTAAGACTTTCAGAAATCCCTTAAAGTCTGCTTTATTTGTGATTCAGAGCTCTGGAAATACCACCTTGCCTCGTGGTGAAGCAAAACCAGGTGTGGTAGGGTTTTGTGGTATTTTCCTGTATTGGTTTTGAGAAAGGCTTTATGTCGTCTAGGCTGGCTTCTTTCTCTTGTTTGTCCTGCTTCTGCACTGCTGGGATTACAGGTCTGCCATGCCCACCCACGCCTCTTTTTCGACTAAACATTTAGTGGGACTATAGCCGTCTCCCCTCTACAAGACAAATGTGGATATAGGAGCAACTTATATTTTCCCTAAAATTACTAGCTCTGAGTATTAACTTAGTATTTACTGGGGGTGGGGAGTGGGTTTCCTCTGTTTCTGCAGCCTTGCTCACCGTCTGACTTCAGCACACTAGCCTGGGCACCTGCACCTAAATTGTTTTACTTGCCTGGATCCTGCGAAATCCCACCTCCTCGCCCCCCGGGGTGGGATGAGCAGCTCCATTCATCTGGGGTGGAGAGTGGGGCCCTGGTGCCCGAAGACTGAAGACTAATTTCCTGTCCGTTTGCCTCTCACACCTTCCTGAGCCCAAATGGGAGGCCCAGCTGCGGCCCAAGGGGGAGGGGCACGGCCGCCCGGCAGATGGCGACATTTACATACAGCTGGGAGGCCCCTCCAAGACCAGGATCCTAGCCTGGCGTCTGGTGGCGATACTGGCTTCGCGGAGGGGGGGCTTTGTTTTAAGAAGGGGAAACACACATGCATACACACGAGAGGTCTTCCACAAACACACAGGGGTCCACACAAAGAACTCAGGATTCTTCCTCACCGCCTCCTCTGTGGGGCTCCGAAACACAACCTCACACACAGCCGGCTGGAGACGCATTCACTGCACTCATGGGTTCATAGGGTCCTCCACAGCGGACAGGAGCTCACATAAGTACATACATGATAGAGAGGAATGCACCTGTATTTCCGTTCTCCCACTTCAGTACGCACAGTATCTTAGAAATTAACCCCTGCCGCTTTCAGATTGGCGCATGCAATCACACTCAGGATGAACCTCACCAAGTCGCCCACATAGAGTTACTGTATCCCTTTCCCTGGGACCCCTCTCGGCCGGTAGCTAAAAGACTGGCCTGAAGGGGCGGAGCGTCCCCTCAAATATAAGACTCCGGCATCCAGCAGCTGCGACTCCTGAGACTATTTCCCCATCCTGTCCCCCAAAGCAATGGTCTCTCTGCAGGTGTCTCCGCTTTCCCAGACGCTGATCCTGGCTTTTCTTCTTCCTCAGGTCAGATACAGAAAGGAAAGGAACAGATGGGGTTGGGCCGAGACCTGGAGGTCTTAGAGACTTTCATGGGGCACACAGATACCTAGGTCCCTTAACCTTGTGGCCCTCTCTGTCCCAGGCACTGCCAGCTGGTGTCTTCGAGCTACAAATTCATTCTTTCGGGCCAGGCCCAGGCCTCGGGACCCCACGCTCCCCCTGCAACGCCCGAGGCCCTTGCCGCCTCTTCTTCAGGGTCTGCCTGAAGCCCGGAGTCTCCCAGGAGGCCACCGAGTCCCTGTGCGCCCTGGGCGCAGCACTGAGCACGAGCGTCCCGGTCTATACGGAGCACCCCGGAGAGTCAGCGGCTGCCCTGCCGCTGCCTGATGGCCTCGTACGTGTGCCCTTCCGCGATGCTTGGCCGGTGAGTCCAACCTCCACCTCTTTCTGTCCCCCCCCAGCTCCCGACACCATCCCGTGCCCCAGAGCCTTTACTACCCCCTCCTCTCCGAAACCCACATTCCCAGACCCCCTCCGCTATTCTCTTCAGGGATGTCTTAAAACTGGGCTTCTCATCTTTTTGTGGTTGTGTGTGTGTGTGTGTGTGTGTGTGTGTGTGTGTGTGTGTGTGTGTGTGTTATACTCACGAATACGCTTTACAGCGATATGTGGACAATTTCAGTTCTGCCCTTTATTTACCATGTGGGACCCAGGGGGTTGGACTAAGGTTTTCAGTAAGTGTTTTTTACCCAGTGAATCCTCTTCTCATCCTGTTTTGTTGTTATTGTTTGTATTTTGTTTTGTATTTTTAGAGACAAGCCTGGCTGTCTCTGAGTTCACTATGTAGCTAAATCTGGTCGTGAGTTCCTGATCCTCCTGTCTTCACTCACTCCCATCTCCCAAGTGCTGGAGTTATGGGGTGCAATAGCAAGTCGAGTTGGGGTCTTTGTCTTTATTCTAGATCTCTTCTTTGGACCTGGGGCTCCTCTCAAGCACTTTCTTGAGGTCACCTAATCTCTCATGTTTCCAGCCTTAGTTCTTTTGGTTGGGACATCAGGTCACTTACTGAATCCTGGTCCCCATCCCTGTACCCTGCACATCTCAAAAAGAATCAGGGCCCGTATTTGAAATGTAGACATTGTTGGGAACTTTTTCCATATTTTATTTCCTCACCTGTAGATGGGAACACCTTAGTATGTCCTTTTGGACAGGGTCTTGCTAGATACCCCAAACTAACCTCATATTTGAAACCCTCCTATCTCAGCCTCCTGAGCGCTGGGATTACAGGTATGTGCAAACACACTTGGCACAATGGCGTATCCAGAATGAGACCAAAATGCTCCTGGCTCCCGGGGCAGCTCCTTCTGGGAATGCTCCGTAGCTCAGTCCCAGAGCTGGCTTCCAGACTCCGTGCTGTGTTCTGGAGGTCAGTGAGCTTCCCTGACCACCGGCTTCCTCTCTTCGTTCTTCTCTGTCCAACCAGGGCACCTTCTCCCTCGTCATTGAAACCTGGAGAGAGCAGCTGGGAGAGCATGCTGGAGGTGGGTGTCTCACGGGTAGGAAGGGGCAGTGTTGAGTTCAGGACTGATAATGGGCTGCCTCTAAAGTGGAGCATTCCTGCTGGGCTTGTGATGTCATCATAGCTCCTAGGATGTGGTGCTGGGCTAGTGGTTTTGGATCTGTGGGCAATCTGGGTATAAATATAATTCAAAATTCCTAATGGTAGCAATGTAAAGACCATGTCCTGAGAGAGGTTGAGCATCTCTGACCCCAAAATGAGACAAAGGGCTCCAAAATCCATTTATTGTATCTTATCTGTTGTAATAGAGAAGAACTCCCCATATGCTATGCAAGACTCCATCATTGAGCCTTGCTCCTAGTCCCTAGTAGATTCCTGGGACACTCTACTTCTGAGCCATCTCCTTGGCCTTGATTTTGTATTTGAAACAATGTCTCATGTAGCCCAAACTGTCTTCAAAATGCCCATTATAGGAATTATCCCCACTATGCTGCACCTAAAATTTAAGTCTTTTTCTTGAAACAGGGTGTCACATAATGTAGACAGGCCTTGAACTTGCTGTGTAGCCCAGGCTGTCCTTGAATTCACAGTTCTCCTGCCTCCGCCTCCCAAGTGCTGGCGTTGTGAGCATGAACCACCATTTTGAGGTTGGTTGTCTCTTTTTAGCTTTCTGGATAAGGCTCCTCCATTGGTACTAGGCCATCCATCTGGCTTAACTCTGCCCTTTGTGAGGCTTTTGCTGGGATTAGACATGAG
Organism: Mus musculus; assembly: GCF_000001635.26. Taxonomy (NCBI): domain Eukaryota; kingdom Metazoa; phylum Chordata; class Mammalia; order Rodentia; family Muridae; genus Mus; species Mus musculus. The sequence continues at coordinate 28,299,432 of NC_000073.6, read as the reverse complement.
TGGAGCCACTACGCATAAGACCTTGAGGGGGCGCTATGACTTCACTTTTGGAGATCCTGTCCGTAGCTATTGATGGCACAAGATGTTAGAAGTCTCCTATTTTAATATTCTAACAAATACAGGAGTTATCTTAGGAGTTAGTGTTATTTTAACACTAGATATGCCATGCAGGTCCCTAGGTGCATTAAGGGGAGGGCAGGCTTGCTAAGGAGGGCTTCTACTCTTCACCTAACCAGGAATTCCCAGGAGGGGTGGGGATGACCTGAATCTCAGTGCTCTACATCATTCTTTCCGCAGGGCCCGCCTGGAACCTGCTAGCACGTGTGGTCGGCCGTAGACGCCTGGCGGCTGGGGGCCCGTGGGCCCGCGATGTGCAGCGCACAGGCACATGGGAGTTGCACTTCTCCTACCGCGCGCGGTGCGAGCCGCCCGCCGTCGGGGCCGCCTGCGCGCGCCTGTGCCGCTCACGCAGTGCCCCCTCGCGGTGTGGCCCGGGACTGCGACCCTGCACGCCATTCCCAGACGAGTGCGAAGCCCCGTGTGAGTCCCTATGCGTGCCCTGCGCTACTACTTAAGCGCGGATCCTAGTTCCTTCTCATATCCCATTGATCTCCTTTAGGGAACCGAGGGCCCTGGGTCCCAACCTGCTCTAGCATTCATGTCTTGTTCTTTCTGCCTCTCCTCTGCTTCCTGCAGCTGTGTGTCGACCAGGCTGCAGCCCCGAGCACGGCTACTGTGAAGAGCCTGATGAATGCCGTTGCCTGGAGGGCTGGACTGGACCCCTCTGCACGGTCCCTGTCTCCACCAGTAGCTGCCTGAACTCCAGGGTTCCTGGTCCTGCCAGCACTGGATGCCTTTTACCTGGGCCTGGACCTTGTGATGGGAACCCATGTGCCAATGGGGGCAGCTGTAGTGTCAGTATCTTTTTTGTTTTTGTTTTTGTTTTTTTTTTTGTTTGTTTGTTTTGTTTGTTTTTCGAGGACAGGATTTCTCTGTGTAGCCCTGGCTAGAACTCACTCTGTAGACCAGGCTGGCCTTGAACTCAGAAATCCGCCTGCCTCTGCCTCCCAAGTGCTGGGATTAAAGGCGTGCGCCATCACCGCCCGGCTTTCAATTAATTTTTGAGTCAGGGACTCTCACTGAGCCTGAGCTGGCCAGTTCGGCCGGCCTGTCTGGTCAGTGTTTCTGTCTTTACTCCTTTAGCATCACTGAGATCGGAGGTGTGCACCACCGAGCCTGCTTTTACATGGGTGTTAGGGATCTGACCTCAGGTCCTCATGTTTGCACAGAAACCATTTACCCACTGAACTATCTTCCTGGCAGCTCCTCCGTACCCCAGGCTCTCACTGTGTAGCCCCTTGCTGGACTTGAGCTCACTATGTAAACTAGGCTGGCCTTGAACTCCCAGAGAACTATCTAGGCCTCATAAACACTGGGATTAAAGGAGTGTGCTACCACACTCTGCTTTCTTTGAGATAGCCCACCACACCCTGCTTTCTTTGAGATAGGTTTTAGCTAAATAAAACCCTCACTGGAACTCTGATTAACAAAGGGCTGGCCTAGAACTCCTAATTTTTCTGCCTCGGCCACCTTGAGTGCTAGATTACAGGTTTGTGTCACCATCACCATGGCTGACCTGATTAGAACTTTACCTTGTGAGTTACAGCACGGGCCTCCTCCCCCTCCTCCCCTGGCCCGGGAGGAAGCCCGGGTGCAACTATCTGGTAGCCTTCCCGGAGGCAGGCTCTCCTGCCTGCAACTTGGACCTTAAAGCAGGATTAGGGTATGAAATGGTATTGAAAAGCAAAAAGTAAATTGGCAGTGTCATAAGGTGTGTGAGCAGCATTAATGATACCCTGTGGGGTCTCTGTGAGTTGAAAGGTTTAGGATGGGGCACATATGGAAGGTGATGGCATCAGACAGCTTCCTGAGGATGGGCCCTGGGCAGAGCAAACAGGAGGCAGCTAGAGAGGGCAGGCCAGGCGAGTGGCAGGCATGGAGGCAGCAAAGGAACGGAGCTGGGAAGGAGGTCGCTGGGAGAGTAGAGTCCGGCGGGCCTTCTGACACCGACAGCTTGGGCGAGACGAGATGCAAGCTACAGAGAGAGGGCCCGTGAAAGGGAGCTCGGTGAAGCCTCCTTGCTGGGCTAGGGCTCAGTAGTAAGAGCCCTTGCCTAGAATTTACCAGTGAGGGGGTTAGGGGCGTGGCTCAGCAGAGGGCCAGCCTAGAATCTTCCAATAAGGGGGTGGGGGGAGGAGGAGGGGTGTGTGTGTGGCTCAGGGATAGCGCACTTGTCCACCAGTGAGGGTTTGGGGTCCCAGCTCAGGAGTCAAGCGCTTTCTTAACATTAAAGAGGCCCAGGGTTCAATCCCTCGCACACTAAGGAGCTTAGTGGGGAAGATGGAACCACAGCTCAGTGTCTGACCACTTGCCTTGCACATGCACGATGACGAGTCTCGTCTTCAGGTGGGGGTCGGGGCAGGAAAGAAGCTCTCGTGGTGGTAGGTGTGGTGTGGCTCACTCTTGTAACCCCAGCACTTGGGACACTGAGGCTCCTGAGTTCTACGTCATCCAGGCCTCCGGGGACAGAGAGCAGAGAGACCTGTCTTTTAAAATTGCTCTCATGGGGGAAGTGAGTAGTGTGTGTGTGTGTGTGTGTGTGTATGGGGGGGCAGGGCAGGTAGGTGCCATGTGGTAGGCTCAGTTGTGATGGGAACAGCTTTCCGGGTTTCCAGAGCTTCACCCACTCTAGGATTTCACATGTAGGAATAACAACATGGACTAGATCGAAGAGCAGCGTTCCTGGGGGAAATTCTATACCCTGGGACTTGGGGATGAACTAAGCCACCCATAGTGGTATAGAAGGAAGAGATTTGGCTCCAAGGAGTCTCTTGCCCAAAGCCAGCTTGTCTCTCTATTCAGGAAACCTCTGGCTCCTTTGAATGTGCCTGTCCCCGGGGATTCTACGGGCTTCGATGTGAGGTGAGCGGGGTCACGTGCGCAGATGGACCCTGCTTCAATGGCGGCTTGTGTGTTGGCGGTGAAGATCCTGACTCTGCCTATGTCTGTCATTGCCCACCTGGTTTCCAAGGCTCTAACTGTGAGAAGAGGGTGGACCGCTGTAGCCTGCAGCCATGTCAGAATGGTGAGGTGGGGAAGCCAGAGCGGCTAGGGGTGGGATGGGGTCTCTGCATGACTCAGATGATCCTGGGTGGGAAATACAGCCTGTGTGCCCTGTGTACCCTATGTCCTGGAGACATGACCCCCCCACCCCCCATGAAACAGGAAGAATATTCATCTCCTAGGTCTTTAAGATTTTACTGCCTGTCAGGCTTTAATTTAGGTGTTGGGAATTTAGCAGAGTAAGAAGCCAAAAATCCCTGTTGTGGTTCAAGAGAGAGGACAGTGTGGCCAGAACAGACTGGTGACAGATGAGCTAAGGCTGGTGACAGGGGCAGACCAGGTAACCTGCTAGGATGGTGATAGTGACTTTGGGCCGGGCAGTGGTGGCACACACCTTTAATCCCAGCACTTGGGAGGCAGAGGCAGGCGGATTTCTGAGTTTGAGGCCGGCCTGGTCTACAGAGTGAGTTCCAGGACAGCCAGGGCTACACAGAGAAACCCTGGGGGGGGGGGGGGAGGATTTCGGTTTTTACTTGGGTGAGATGGAGCCCAGGAAGATTCTAGGCTGGGGAGAACCCCGATTTGACACGGGTGTTAAATGGTTACATGAAGCCAAGCTGCGCGTATAAACCCCAGCACTCTAGAAGGTGAAGGCAGGAGGATCAGGCGTTCAAGGTCATTCTGGGCTATATATAAGTTCCAGGCTAGCCCCCAACAAACAGCAGCAAAACCCCAAACCAAGGGTTAAATAAGATGAATGTGAAGACCCTGGTAGATAATTGAGTCTGAAATACTGTTTACAGTTGAACATGTTAGCACTCTGGAGGCCGAGGCCAGAGAACCATAAATTCAAAGCTCACCTGGGCTAATTGTTTCCTTTGACTGAGTGACAGAAGGGACGGTACTAGACAATGCCCTTTTGCAAGTACCAGTAGCTGCCTTTTCCCAGGGGCTCTGTTGCCCACTCTCAGGTCTCAGAGGCATCAGGGCTGGATGAGGGCACAGGGCACAGGGGCTTTGGGCTGGAATGGAGGAGAGAGAGAGAGAGAGAGAGAGAGAGAGAGAGAGAGAGAGAGAGAGAGAGACCTGGAGGAAAATAGGGTGGGCGGGGGAGAAAGGAGCGGGAAAGAGGTGATTAGGTTCAAGAAGCCATGGGCAGCCTTGCACCTGTAACCCCGCACTTGAGGGGAGAATACAGGAGGACCCTATGTTCCAAGCTGGCCACATACCGAGACCTGTTCAAATTTTTAAAAAGGCATGGATGTGGCTCTTTAGATATTCAGACCGGGAACTTCTAAAGTATGGTCCAACAGTAGAAAAGACACAAGTGGGTGCGTGGGTGCAGGGTGTGGGTGATCGGTTGGCGCTGACACCGTTTCCCCGCAGGCGGCCTCTGCCTGGACCTGGGCCACGCGTTGCGCTGCCGCTGTCGCGCGGGATTCGCCGGGCCGCGCTGCGAGCACGACCTGGACGACTGCGCCGGCCGCGCCTGTGCCAACGGCGGCACGTGCGTGGAGGGCGGCGGCTCGCGCCGCTGCTCCTGTGCGCTGGGCTTCGGCGGGCGCGACTGCCGAGAACGCGCCGACCCCTGCGCCTCCCGCCCCTGCGCGCATGGAGGCCGTTGCTACGCCCACTTCTCTGGCCTGGTCTGCGCCTGCGCGCCCGGCTACATGGGCGTGAGATGCGAGTTCGCTGTGCGCCCGGACGGCGCGGACGCGGTGCCCGCCGCCCCGCGGGGCCTGAGGCAGGCGGATCCACAGCGCTTTCTTCTGCCTCCCGCCTTGGGGCTGCTGGTGGCCGCCGGTTTGGCTGGCGCCGCACTCTTGGTCATCCACGTTCGCCGCCGAGGTCCTGGCCAGGATACCGGGACTCGCCTGCTTTCTGGGACCCGGGAGCCTTCGGTCCACACGCTCCCGGATGCACTCAACAACCTGAGGTTACAAGACGGTGCTGGGGATGGCCCCAGGTGAGGGCGACACACCTTGTCACTGCGGCCAATTGACTGGTCTGGTTCTATCGGATTGGACTTTCTTACCCAGGTGTTCTAGCCCTAGCCCTCTTCTGATGGGGTCATTGCAGAATTCTCCCTTGCCAGTCTGCGGTTTCCCTCTTTGATGGGTGTGGGAAATAAAAAAATGAGAATTCGTGGGGTCTGAATTGTCCCCCGTTTCTCTCCTCCCACAGTTCGTCGGCTGACTGGAATCATCCTGAAGATGGAGACTCTAGATCCATTTATGTCATACCAGCCCCTTCCATTTATGCACGAGAGGTATCCTCGACCCACGTTCCCACGTTCCAGGCTTTGGACACTTGGCTCAGTGGCAGCCAGCTCCTCCCACCCTCAATATCTTTTCTAACGCTTCTTTCTCATTTCTTTTTTCAGGCCTGATCCTGCCCCTTCTCTATCTTGTCCCTTCTCTATCATCGCCTGGAGATGGAGCCTGAATGATTTTATTTACTTTGTGGTGTCCAATCTCTACCTCCCCCTACCGACTGGAGACTCTTTGAAAGGGCTTTATTGTACATATTGCTTATTTATAACCTAGTTTTTCTCATCTCCCCAGAGACATCTATAAAGGTTCTTATTTTGCTCAACCACATCAGGCTGAGAACTTTTTATTTTCCCAGGATAGAGTTTCCTCTCTGTAAAAGCCCTGGCCAGCCTAGAACTCTGTAGACCAGGCTGGCCTCGAACTCACAGAGATCCACCTGCTTCTGCCCCCTAAGTGCTGGCATTAAAGGCGTGCACCACTCCAACAGGTGAACTTTGTTTTTGATGTTGAAACTAAGAGAGCTGTCTCATAAGGGGAATAGTAGGTTTTTGTTGTTCTTAAATTGAGACAGCATCTTGTGATAGCTTGGAGCTCATTGTATAAACCAGTAGCTCTCAACTTGTGGGTTGCAACCCCTTCGGGGGTTGAACAACCCTTTCACAGGCGTCACACATCACCGATCCTGCATATCAGATATTTACATTATGATTCATCACAACAGCAAGGTCATAGTTATGGAGTAGTAATGAAATGGTTTTATGGTTGAGGGTCACCACATGAGGAACTGTATTGAAGGGTTGAAACATTAGGAAGGTTGAGAGCCACCTCCTTTCTTCTTTCCTTTCTTTCTTCTTTCCTTTCTTTTCTGTTGTTTTTTTCTTTTTAAACAGGTACTTATATTATATGAGGGCTCTGTCTTCACACACAGCAGAAGAGCACATCAGATCCCATTACAGGTGGTTGTGAGCCACCATGTGGTTGCTGGGAATTGAACTCAGGACCTCTGGAAGAGCAGTCAATGCTCTTAACCGCTGAGCCATCTCTCCAGTTGTGTTGTTTTTCAACACAGGGTTTGTAGCCTTGGCTGCCCTGGAAGCCACTCACTCTGTAGATCTACTGGATTGCCAACCAAGCTAGCATCAAACTGCAGCAGCTTTCCAGCGTCTGCATCTTGCACACTGGGAATTACAGGCAGGCACCACCACGCTGGACTAGGCCTGGTCCTTTGATAGAAGGCTCACTAAAAGTTTTTAGGCTTGTGGTTATGCTGTAGCACAGGTAATTAGATTAAAATATAATTAAAATTAGCCAAGAGATTCTGGCACGATGGCACATGCCTTTAACCCCAGCTCTTGGGAGGCAGGAGCAGTGGTTGTCTGTGAGTTCAAGACAAGCCTTGTCAGAGCGAGTTTCAGGATAGTCAAGGATCCATAATGGGACCCTGTCTCAGAAAGGGGGGGAAAAAAGGCTGAGGCAGGAGGATTGTAAGTTTAAGGCTAGCCTAAGCTATATAGCTGTGTGTCTTTCTCAAAGATAACAGAAAGCAAAACAAAACAAAAAATACGTTTAAAACCCAGCCAACTAGAGAAGGGGATGTGCCAGGGTCCAGGTCAATTCCTAGTCCAAACATCTGTGTGTTCTTCCTGTGGAAGCACCCACTGCACTGACGTCTGGCAACACAGCACGTTAATGGTCACGAAATGTACATTGCATTCTGGGGCCTAGAGTCTTCATGAGGTCTTGGTCAGGCAGATAAAGTTAATAGCCCTCCTGGGGCAGAACTGACACAATGTGGCCCCAGGCTGTCATCACTATCCACGTTATTGTGGATTGGCTGGTCTATGTATGCCCCACCCCCCTTCCAGAAGGATATTCCCTGGCTTAGAAATACTGCCCCAAAGCCACAGGCAGAGGCTGACATCTCTTGAGACATCAACAGGGTTATGTGCATCCTGAGGGTTTTTTTTTGGGGGGGGGGGTGTTGGTTGGTTTTGTTTTTTTTTTTTTGTTTTGTTTTTGTTTTTTTTTTTTTACTTGAGAGTGATTTTAAACTTTTGATCCACTTGCCTCCTGAGTGCTGGAGCTACAATCCTGAGTCAACATAACTGGTTTGTGTGGCACGGGGGACTTGGACCCAGGGCTTTGTGAATGCTATGAAAACTCTATTAACTGAGCCACAACCCCTGTTAAGTCATCCTTCTGTGAGCCTCAGAATGAAGTCTAGTCGGCCTTACATGGTCACTGTCCCTGGCTCCAATCCTTGTCACCTCTGCCTTTTGCCTATACTCCACTTCTCAAACTTGTCCCCTTTCCTGGTGCCAGCTTCCACTTTATCTCCCTAACTCGGGTTCCACAGGATTGGTTGATCCAGGTCTTGTTCTAGGAGCTGGGGATACAGCATGAAGAAGACAGAGTCTCACTTTGACCACTCCCCGGGAGTAAATTGGATTATTTGTGTGGGTTGTCGCTATTTTTCTCCGGACCTCGTATCCTGCAGAGAGGTGCCTCCTTTCTGAATTATATGGGTGCTGGTATTCTCCACTGCACTGACGGTTTTAGGCTGTCACTCTCATACTGGGTGTGACCTCCTATCATGGGCAGGAAGCAAGGAGGGCAGAGATGCATTGTCCCCGGAATCCCCAGCGCTAGGAGGGCGCTTAATGAACTCAACCAGCTAAACGCATGAGTGTCAGGGTGGCAATGGGAAGCTCTAGGCAGAGTTGGCTCCTGCTGGGTGGGGATAGGGACAGGGGCGGTGTCTATTCGGTGAGATCTGAAGACAGCAGCGCCTCCCTGGCGCAGAGCTTGGAATCTCCGCCTGACTGGAACCCGGTGTAACAGTGCCTGCTCGTGGTTGCTTCGGTTTTTAGAATCCTCGGGTGCGAAAGCTCTCCTCGCTCAAGGAAGCAGGGCGAGGCGGGACGCTTAGCCTGGGGTACCCGGGTCTCACCTGGTCCCCATGAATAACAAGGCGCGGGTCCCCGCTCCCTCCTCAGTCCGGGCAAACACCCCGGCCCGGACACCCGCTCCCATCCGAACCGCGACCCCAGTCAGGGCCCCGAACCCAGCGCACAACTCGACTCCAGTCCGAACTTCCATCCGGGTCCGGGCTCCTGCCCAAGTCCCTAACCCTGTTCCAATCCGGTTCCCAACTCCAGCCCCAGTCCCTGCCCCAACCCTAACCCCAGCCCCAACTCCAGCTCCAGTCCGGCATGCAGCACCGGTGCGGACTCCAGCACCAGTCCGGGCCCCGAATCTAGGTCGGGTCTTTCCTAAGATCTCTCCAGGCAGGTTCTTCCCGAGCTTGGCCTCGCCCACGGCACAGCCCCTTTCTTCCAGGGCTGCTAGCGCTCTCTTGAAGGATCCCACACTCGCTCAAAATCAGAAACCCTCGATCCACAGCCTAGCGGAGGCCATCCAGGGGCCCCTTCCAGTGCTCACTCCCTCGTCCTCCAAGACACAAGGCTCCATACCGGACACCGCCTCTCCCATAGACTCCTTGGCTTCTACTGCCATGGCCTCCAGTACATTGGGCCCCATTCCGGGCCCCAACCCTACACTAGAGTTCTTGGCCTCCCCGCTGAAGGAAACCCCTGGTCTGGGTAAGCTCTCCACGATTTCCCCAGCACCCAGCTTCGGTTCCACTAAGGAGATCCCATCCACCAGCGAGGACGTCCCAACGCCCAACAGAATCTTGATCCGTGTGATGTACTGGTGAGGGGCTCCCCCTACCCGCGAAAGAACGGGAGCCGAGCCGGCAGATGCTGGAGCTCTGGGCGTGTGTGTGTGTGTGTGTGTGTGTGTGTGTGTGTGTGTGTGTGTGTGCAGGCCCAGGTGGGCGCGCTAGGTAGGGAGGCAGATCCACAGAGTTCTGACCACCACTTGTCTGTCCCTTTGAGATCGGTTTCCCACCCTGGCTTCTTTCATTCACTCCCACGAACCCCTGTGATTTCTGTCTTTGATCTTTCCTCACTCATTTGCATGTTTATTGACTTAAGGCTTTATTCACGCCTCTCTTCCTTCAAACGTTTGTATGAGTAACATGACTGCTGTCATTCGCTTTTATTCATTCATTGATGGGCGTTTCCCACCTGGCAGTCAGAATCATTCGTTTAGCTGCTTGATTCCTGTCTCTTAACTTCATGCATGCATTCACTCTTATTCATACATTCATTCATTCTATTGGTAGAAGCGAGAAGCTTCATCCACCTTCATCCATTCAACATTTACATGATGGATGGGTCTAAACTGTATTCTCATTCATTCATTCATTCATTCATCCATCCATGCATTCACGGTTGATTCTTATGACTGGGAATCCGTTCCCATTCTTTGCTGCGCTTCACTCTGAGGGCCCTGAGCACTTCCCTAGCAGGCCAGGCCATGCACACCCCATGCCAGCCTGCAGAACTGTGAGCAGAGAGGTACTTCCTGAGGAAGGAGGAGAGGCTGTCCACCTCAGAGCTGAGCTGGGTGGTCGGGATGGTCTCACTCCATGGTGACCCTTGAGCGGCCACTTCTCAGAGAAGAGGAAGGAGGCTGCTGAATGAAGGGGAGTGGGTGGGGGAGGGGACGGGGGATGGAGTGGGGCAGCTGGTGAATGAGCACAGAGGCTCTGGAGCTGAGTGCAGCTCTCAGATGCTGCCTCAGGCTCATGCAGTGACCTGGGTGGAGTAGCACAGGTCAGGACTGTGCCCTTATTGCCTCTGTTGCTCTGGAAGACTCCAGGCCCTTGTCTCACACGTTTCCTCCATCCTCTGCCCGACCAGGCAACTTCCCTCTGCTTCCCCTGCCACACCGTGTCTGTTTCTCCTCTTCCCAAGCTTGGCTCCCTCTTGCTACCTCCTTCCTCTCCCCATTCTTCTTTCTTCTCTCTTCTCTTTTCTCTGCTCTTCCTCCTCCTCCTCCTCGTCTCCCTGTGTAGCCCTGGCTGTCCTGGGACACTCGCTATGTGGCTCAGGCTGGCCTGGAAACCACAGAGTCTGATTAAAATGTGGAGCGCCACAGCTGGCTTGACAGCTGTTGTTACACACTCATCAGGTGTTTGTGGCACCAGGCACTGAGCAATGGACAGGTGGAGACTCCTGTCCTTGTAGCTGTGACATGGAGGGGCAGGCAATATGTCACAGCCAGCATGTACAGGAAGGCATCTGGGAGGGTCACAGTTTCTATTGGGAGGGTCAAGACGGCCTTGCTGAAGTGACCTGAGGAAGGGAGAGGAGCCACAAACATCCTGGGGAGGAGCACTCTGCAATCACCTACCAGTGCACACCTGTACAAATGCAGCGAGCTGAAAGACCAGCAAGGAGGTTTTTGTAGCTGGGCAAGGTGGGGGATAAAGGGTGAGGAATAATGGGCACGGTTATGTGGGCACTCAGGAAGGTAAGAAGGAGGAGGATTCCCCCCCCCCCCCCCCCGCAAGGTACCAAGGGAGTGGGGGAATGTCCAAGCAGGCAAGGCTGGGGCCAGATTCAGGCTCACTGCTGCTATAACGTCTCCCTTATTTCTTTCCTGCCTCCCTCTCCTGCTCTCCGCTTGCAGTGGCCTCTGAAGCTATGGCCTTCGGGTGAGTAGTTTCTCCCTCAGAATGTAAGGGAGCAAATGGTAGGAAGACTGGAAGGGGGTGCCCGTCTCTCTCTCCTGTGACCCTTTGACTCCATAACCTCTTGTCCTCCCTCTCAGTACATTATACTGAAAAGGACCCTGGAGCATCAATTCCCAAACCTTCTGGAGTTTGTAAGTGTACTGGTAGCCTGAGGAGAAGGAGAGGTCGGGGTTCCCAGACCCCCCCAACCCCCCCAAGCCCTCAGCCTCCTCCACCCACAACATTCCCCTGGCAGGAGGAGGAAAGAGCTACCCAGGTTACAGGGGAGTTTGAAGTGTTTGTGGATGGGAAGCTGATCCATTCCAAGAAGGTAATTTCTGGGAGCAGAGGGTAGGGATGGGGCGCCGGGAGGTCGGGTCATGTCTGGAGTCTTTCTCCTCTATACCCAGAAAGGTGATGGCTTTGTGGATGAGTCCGGTCTGAAGAAACTTGTGGGTGCTATTGACGAAGAGATCAAGAAGAGGTAGCAGCAGCAACGGAGGGGACATGAGTGAGGTGCTGTGGAGGGCCAGGAGGAAGCATGCAAGTAAGTGAACGGGGCAGGGCAATATTTAGGATCTACTACCGCTCACAGCTGACCCTCACCCTTGAAATCAGGGCACATCACACCTTTTATTTTTTATTTTATATTGGAGGGAGGGACACATGAATGCTATAACGTGTTTGTGGAAGTTAGAGGATGGCTTGTGGGAGTCTCTTCCTCCACAGAGTGGTTTTTGGGGACTGAACTCAGATCATCAAACTTGGCAACAGGCACCCTCTACTCAGTGAGGGTCCCCATCACTGCTCCCCATCACGCGAGACAGCCTTACTGCAGAGCTCAGCCTATTCTAGAAGCCTTTATGTTGTTCAGGCTGCCCTAGAACTCCCAGCAATCCCCTTGCCTCAGCCTCCTAAGTGTTGGCATTACAGGTCTGAGCTATCCCCTCAACTCCTTACCCCCCATTTTCGAGACAGAGTCTCACCTAACCCAGGATGGCCTCAAACTTGCTATGAGTTGAGAATGACCCTCAGCCATGCATCCATCTGCCTCACCTCCCAGTAGCTGGGGATTACAGGCGTGGCCACCATCCGCAGTTTCTTAGGTTTTGCTGAGTGAAGCCAGAGCCTGCGTACATTGGCAGGCATTTTAGCAACTGCACCACTCCTCAGGCCCTCTCCTTCTCATTCCTCCCGTCTCCTTGCAGTGCTGGAGATTGACCTGTGTAAAGTAACGTTTAGGATCCTGACGTGACTGTCATCTCCAAGACTTCCTCCTCCATCTGCTGCCGTAGGCCCAGTCCTGGAAGCTTCTAGCCTCTGTACAGTCTTATCTAGGCCTAGAATGTCTTCAGCCTCTGAGACTTACTGCTGAATAAACTCACCCCTTTCTAGTCCTTTCTGATCTCTGGCAGGCTGGTTCAACTCAGCTGTTCTGCTCAAACTCCTCTCCCAGCCGACTGATGCAGTCTGGCTTCTCTCAGCTTCTCCCTGGATTGCTCTGCTTGGCCTCATACAACTGAACCAGTAAAGTTCCCCCTCCCTTCTCTCTCTCTCTCTCTCTGCTCTGCTCCCTTAAGTAGCTTCCCTTTCGGTCTCTGCTCGTGAGACCGGGCAGACCCTGTTCTGTTAACTCTTTCCCTGATTCATCACTTGACCACTCAGACATCACTTTCAAACATGGGTGCTCCCTTCTACAAACTAACTTTACCTTCGTTGTTTGGGATTAAAGGTGTGTGCTAAGGGCTGAGCCAGACCACAGCTAGAACCAGAGTTGTTCAGTAAGTGACACATTTTTGGGGCTCACAGTATGACCTAATGTCCTGCATCAGCCCTGGGCCTCACACATGGGAAGTGAGAGTTTTACATTGGAGTTGCATCCACAGCCTTCTTCTTCTCCTGTCTTATTTTGAGATAGGGTGTGGTAGCACATGCCTGTAATGTACTAGTACTCAGGAGGCTGAGGCAGGGGGATTGAGGTGAGTTTGAGGCCATTCTGGACTGCATAGAGAGACCCTGTCTCAAAATAAAAAAGTAAAGCTAAAATCATTAAAAAACCAGTTCTTAGATGCCATAACACATTTCAACTCCTCAACAGTAAGATGTGGCTAGTGTGTTGGGCTATGTTGATCTGCAATAGATTGTAGACACAGCACACAAAGGCAATCTGGCATTATTATAAGATATTAAAATATTTGAGATATTAAAAGATGTCTGCAATGATTTAAATAGCATTGACTTTCACCTTGAATTTGTGAGGCATGAGCTGCAGAGATTTGACCTCCTAAGCAGGGGCTCTATCACTGAGCCACGCCCCCAGTCCCTCACTGGGGGATTCTAGGCAGGGGCTCTATCACTGAGCCACGCCCCCAGCCCCTCACTGGGGGATTCTAGGCAGGGGCTCTACCACTGAGCCACGCCCCCAGCCCTCACTGGGGGATTCTGGGCAGGTGCTCTATTTTTGAGTCATGCCCCAGTCCCTCACTGGTACATCATAAGAAACCACTCCACTTCTGAGCCCGATACAGGAAGTTTTTATTTCTAGACTTTGTGAGCTAATAATTACTTCAGGTTGGCCTAAAATTCAAGAATCCCTTGCCTCAGCCTCCTAAGTGCTGGGATTACAGGTGTGGGCTACCTCCTGGTTCTAAGAGAAAAGTTTTAAAAAATGGGAATATGAGGCCATTATGATGCCTGAAAAAGGCATGTCTTCAGATTATCTAATATCCAGTCAAGGGTCTCAAAAATATCTTTTTTTTACAGTTGAGCATGGTGGCTCATATTTGTAATCCTACTTACAAGCACTAGGTAAACTGAGGCAGGATACGGCTCACTGGGAGTTTGAGGACAACATGGGCTCCTCGGGGCATGCCTCAAGAAACCAAAAGATTGGGGAGGCTAAGGAGCAGGCTCAGTGAGGAAGAGCACTGGTTGTGAAGAAAGAGGAACTGAGTTCAGATTCACAGCACTTGGGTATGAAGTTGGCCATGCCCACGTGTTCCTGTGACTCTGGGGTTCAAGGCAGAGACTATGTGGATCCCAGGGTCATACCGCCAAGCCAGTCTAGCTGAAACCGTGTGCTTGAGACCCTGTGTCAAAAATAAGGTGCCGCCTGGAGAGACAGCTCAGGGGTTAAGAGCACTGCGTTGCTCTTGCAGAGGTCCTGAGTTCAATTCCCAGTACCCACATGTTGGCTCACAGCCATCTGTAACTCCAATTCTGGGGAATCAAACACCTTTTTCAGGCTTCTTCATGCTCTGGGTGTGCACATGGTATACACAGACTTATATGCTGGCCAACACTCAAACATATGAAAGAAAAATAAACCTTAGCAAAAAAATAAGTTGGAGTGGGATAAAAGATATTTAACATCTGCCTCTGGCCTCCACATGTAGTATATAGGCACACAACACGTGCACCCATACACACAAGTGCACATACACTCCACATACCAACCACAAACGGGCTGGACATGTAGCTCAGTGGTGTATATGTATGTGTATGTGTATGTATGTGTATGTATATGTATATATATATGTGTGTGTATATATATGTATATATGTGTGTGTATATATTTATAAAATGGGTATCTGATCCATGGACAGCTTTAGAACACAAAGCCCTACAGAACTACTAATCCTTTTATGGGGCATCGTTACTGTTTTGTTTTCTCTCTCTCCCCATCTCAGGAGCCTCAGCAGGATGATGAGAAGGGCTGAAATGCTGCCAAACCAGGTCCTTTTCTGATGGTGGCTGGGGCTTGGGTGGGGCTTGGGAGAGTAAAGAAAAATGTAAACTGCTTCCCTGTGTCAGCGTCTGACAATGTCTGCTATCACCACCACACTTACACCTGGGGTCTGAGGCTGTCACCTAGGCCTTCAGCATCTCCCCCATCTGGTCCAAGACCGAGCTGGGAGGAAGGACAAGGAAGGACGAGGAAGGTCCATACTATGCCCTTAAAGACTCATATGCTAAAGGCCTGGTCCCCAGGCTGTGCTGCTGTTGGGAGGTAGTAGAAATCCATTAGGAGGTGAGGCCTAGTGGGAGGAAGTTAGGCTATTGGGTATGTGCACTGGAAGGGGACACTGGGAACCCAGACCTTTCCTTTCTCTCCTTGCTTTCCCTCCACCATGGGGTCAGCCATGATGTACCGTGCCAACACAGGCCCAAGGCAAAGGGCCAGTGACTATGAGCCAAAGTGAAGCTTTCCTCCCTGTAAGAGCACTTGATTGTCTCCAGTACTTCAGGTCAGTGATGGGAAGCTGACTAAATCACTCAGGATATATGGCTAGAGGAATACAAGGTTCCTGGCAGTCCAGCCTCGACTCCTCATACTGTCAAAGCCAGTCTGTAACTTTTGTCATGCCTTCATTTCCAACAGCCTAATTCAAGACATGTTTGGAAAGCTTTTGATCCTATTGGCACAGCTAAAAGTTGATGCCAGGTGGGCAGTGTTGGCTCACACCTTCAGGTCCCAGCACTCAGGGGACAGAGGCAGGCAGATCCCTGAGTTTCAGAACAGTCAGAGCTACTTAGTGAGACCCTGTCTCAACCCAATGCAACCCAACCCAACCAACCCAACCCAAGCCAACCAACCCAACCCGACCAACCCAAACCAACCAACCCAACCCAAGCCAACCCAACCCAAGCCAACCAACCCAACTCAAGCCAACCCAACCCAACCAACCCAACCCAACCCAACCCAACCCAACCCAACCCAACCCAACCAACCCAATGCAACCCAACCCAAACAACCCAACCCAACCCAACCCAACCCAACCCAACCAACCCAATGCAACCCAACCCAAACAACCCAACCCAAGCCAACCAACCCAACCAACC
This sequence comes from Mus musculus, assembly GCF_000001635.26. Classification (NCBI taxonomy): domain Eukaryota; kingdom Metazoa; phylum Chordata; class Mammalia; order Rodentia; family Muridae; genus Mus; species Mus musculus. Next base: position 28,283,610 of record NC_000073.6, on the reverse strand, counting down.
CAACCCAAACCAACCAACCCAACCCAAGTCAAGCCAACCCAAGCCAACCAACCCAACCCAAGCCAACCCAAGCCAACCAACCCAACCCGACCAACCCAAACCAACCAACCCAACCCAAGCCAACCCAAACCAACCAACCCAAGCCAACCAACCCAACCCAACCCGACCAACCCAAGCCAACCAACCCAACCAACCCAACCCAAACCAACCAACCCAACCCAAGCCAACCCAAGCCAACCCAAGCCAACCCAACCCGACCAAGCCAAGCCAAGCCAACCAAACCATTGAAATGGAAAGAGGGATTGTGGTTGATCTCAAAGCTTTCTTCTCTTTCCAAAAATATATTTCAAATTAAAAATATTTTAGAAATTTGAGTGACTTGATAGTTATTACTCTTTTTTTTTTAAATAAAAAACATTTATTTATTACTATATCTAAGTACACTGTAGCTGTCTTCAAACACACCAGAAGAGGGCATCAGATCTCATTACGGATGGTTGTAAGCCACCATGTGGTTTCTGGGATTTGAACTCAGGACCTTCAGAAGAGCAGTCAGTGCTCTTAACCACTGAGCCATCTCTCCAGCCCGATAGTTATTACTCTTGTGTACGTGATCAGAGGAAACTTTTGTGACATCAGTTCTCCACTTTTTTCCTTTTTTTCTCTGTGCAACCCTGGCTGTCCCGGGTTTTGTTGTGTAGAGGAGGCTGGCTTTAAATACAAAGATCCAAACCAAGAACTCTGCCTAACTGTTGGGATTAAAGAGACAAGCTACCCTGCTTGCTCGGCTCACTCTCCATCTTAACGTGGGTTCTGGGAAATTAAACTCTTCCAGAGGACTCAGGTCCAATTCCCAGCACCTATGTCATAGCTCACTGTCACCTCTAACTCCAGTTCCAAGGGATCCTAGATCTTCTTTGGGCCTCTGAGGGCACTAGGCACAGGCATATATGTAGGGAGAACACACACACACACACACACACACACACACACACACACACACTCACTCTGAGGGCACTAGGCACAGGCATATATGTAGGGAGAACACACACACACACACACACACACACACAGATTAAATTTTTAAAATAGGATGCTGTAAAACTACTGAGCTTTTTTTTTTTTTTTTTTTTTAAAGATTTATTTATTTATTATATGTAAGTACACTGTAGCTGTCTTCAGACACTCCAGAAGAGGGAGCCAGATCTCATTACGGGTGGTTGTGAGCCACCATGTGGTTTCTGGGATTTGAACTCCGGACCTTCGGAAGAGCAGTCGGGTGCTCTTACCCGCTGAGCCATCTCACCAGCCCCCACTACTGAGCTTTTAAAAAAGATTTATTTAGTTATTGTATGTACATGTACAGCTGGTTGTGAGCCTTCATATGGTTGTTGGGAATTGAATTTTTAGGACCTGTGCTTGCTCCGGTTGCTCTGGTCGCCCCACTCACTCAGGTCAACTCCATTTGCTCAGTCCCAAAGATTTATTCATTACTATTAATAAGTACACTGTAGCTGTCTTCAGACACACCAGAAGAGGGCGTCAGATCTCATTACGGGTGGTTGTGAGCCACCATGTGGTTTCTGGGATTTGAACTCAGGAACTTCGGAAGAGCAGTCAGTGCTCTTACCCACTGAACCATCTCGCCAGCCCACTACTGAGTTTTAAAAAACTGTCTGAGGTGGTGTCACATGCATTTAATCTCAGCATTTCAGCAGGATCTTTGTGAACTAGAAGCCAGCCTGGTTTACATAGTGAGTTCCAGGCTAGCCAGGGTTACTACATGTGTAGTGAGATCCTATCTAAAAAATATAATTTATTGGGGGCTGGAGAGACGTCTCAGCGGTTAAGAGCACTGGCTGCTGCTCCTGAGTTCAATTCCCAGAAACCACATGGTGGCCCACAACCATCTGTAGTCATGAACTCTGGTCTCTTCTGCAAATATGCCAACAGAACACTCATATGCATAAATATTTTAAAAGTAAGTAAAAAAGATAGGGTTTATTTGTGAGATGTTGGAGGCAAGATGGTGCAGTGTAATGGATAAAGGTGTTTTGGACAAGCTGGATGCCGGGAGCCATTTACAAACAAAACCTCATTCACACCAGCCATAAATCCCAAAATATTCTTAGCAAAAAATGCTTCAAGACCTCTAAAAGCTTTAAAACCCAAGGCCATGGAGCAAATTGAGACGACCACGCGGCTGCATAAGATTTAGTGCAGACACCAAGTCCTTCATGTAGAGATTTAATGCAGGTCAAATAAAAATGCCACCCGTTTTGGTAAGAAATTGTCACACTGATCCTAATGTTGCATTATAGGAAAAAAAAAAAAAAGAAAGGCCAGGTGGTGTTGGCACACGCCTTCAGTCCCAGCACTCAGAAGGCAGAGGCAGGTGGATCTCTGAGTTTGAGGTCAGCCTGGTCTATGGAGTTCCAGCACAGCCAGGGTTACCCAGTGACCCTGTCTTGAACCCCTCTCCCTGTCAAAATAGGGGAGAGTACAAGTCTCTGAAGACCCGGTGCTCCCAGAGCTGCAAGTGTCCCAGTGAAGGCTGATGTCAGCATGTCCCTTTTACCATTCACAGTGGCCAACATTTTTCCCCCCAGATGGGGGTCTCACAATGAAGTGTCAGGCTAGCCCCAAACTCAACCATCCTGCCCTAGCTTTCTGAGTCTGAGACTGGAGCTGTCAACTATACTCGTGTGGCAAGGCCATTGTGCATCAGGCAGGAAGCAGCAAGGGTTGAGCCTGTACAGCTACAAACATCCCTGCAGGACAGAAGCATCAAATGCCGTCAAGGCTGAGAAACCATCCGTGACCTACTTCAGAGGGGTGGGTGAGTTAAAGGTTTACTGTGTGGTAATGCGCATGTGGAGAGTGACTGACACCTCTGGAGGGGCCAGCCCTTGCAGCTTCACATGGTTCCCGGGACCACCAGGCTTCTTGGCAAACCGTTTACCCACTGAGCACGTTTTCTAGTTCTCTGCTCAATTGCACAGGCTGCTCTAGACTTTTTATCGTTTGAAGATCTCACTATGGAACCAAGGTGGTTCTGGAACTTGGGTACACCAGGTTGGCCTCAAACTCATAGAGATCTGCTTGCTGCTGTGTGCAGGGATTGAGGTCATGTGCCGCCTGCCATCCCTGGCCTAAGCTCTGGACCAGCTTGTCTCAGCCTCCAGAGTATTTAGCATTGAGGTTACAGGGGTGTGCCATCACACCCATCTCCGACTGCCCCCCCCCCTTTAAAATATTTATTATATGTAAGTACACTGTAGCTGTCTTCAGATACCCCAGAAGAAGGCATCAGATCTCATTATGGATGGTTGTGAGCCACCATGTTGTTGCTGGGACTTGAACTCAGGACCTTCAGAATAGCAGTCAGTGCTCTTAGTGTGAGTTTTTCCCAAAGCCAAGACTGTTGTGGAGAAAGAGGCCCAGAGTTCCTTGGTGAATGGAAGTAGACAGAGGCACAAAGAGGGCAGGGAATCCTTAAGACAAACAGCAATGCTTTTGCCCTGTAACTGCTCCGTTTAAGTCTAAGGAAAGAGCAAACGCAACACAGAATGTTACCAAAGCAACGCCAGGGGCAGTGACCCACCCTTAGTTCCAGGACCTGGGAAGTAGATCAAGGAATTCGTCATCAGCCACAGTTCTGTGAAACCTCATCTCAAAAATCAACAACAAAGAAACAAACCAAAAAAACAAACAAAAAACCCCAATGAACAAACCCCAAAACAACCCCTTCCCCTCCTCCCACCCCCCAGAAAACCACATAATAGCTAGGTATGAGACAGGAGGATCTCTGTGAGTTCAAGGCTAGCCTGGTCTACCCATTTAGCAGGTTCTAGACCAGCCAGAGCTACAAAGAGAGACCCTATTTCCAACAACAAAAAATAAGACTGGAGACATGACTCAGTGGAGTGGGTTCAGTTCCCAGAACCAACATCGGGGCTCACAGCTGCCTGAAACTGTAGTTCTGGGAGACCCAACACCCTCTTCTGGTCTCCTCAGTCTCTTGCATGGACACGGTACACACGTATGCATGCAGGCTCACACACATACACATAAATCTTTAAAACAACCAAAAGGAAACATTTTCAAACAACCCAGATGTCCAGAAGACAACTAGTTCATTAAATATGTTGATACAGACTTAAATAGTAGTCATTAAAAAAAAAAACCTATATAGAATTACTTCCATGATAACTGAACATATCAAACCTCAGATGCTGATATATGTACGTACTATGTAGATTTGTTTACATTGCACGTGGATGTGCACCAGTGGTGCTTGGAGGAAATGGGTGTGGATTCTTCCACCTTCACCTCTTGGGTCCAGGGATCAAATTCAGTAATAAGGCTTAGCAGCAGACACCTTTAACCACTGAGCCAAAACCCTACCCTACCTTGATTCAGAAGGAATGGGAGCAGGGCAAGAAGGCTTGGGGTCCATCCTCAGCACCCAAGATTGGGGGATAACTAGACTGGTACCAGTTCATATATGCCTTATAAAATCTGTTTGAAAAACCCTACAGAAAACACAAATCTGTATGGATACCTATTTTCAATTTGGCAGATAAGTTTAACTTCCCATAGTATCTTTTGCAGAATTTGAGTCTTGTGTCTGTATTATTTAAATAATCACTCATCTATTTCCGCATGGTTACAACTACACAAGGTCTGGAAAAATATTCATCTCACAACACATACATGGTTTTCCCTATCTGAATATTTACAACTCGTCTACAGAACATCAAACACAAGAAGTAACGATACATGGATCTTGTCAGCTGACGATGGGACGACCCTCAATTCTGAAATGTCCAAGTGGTTTACAGCTTTCTTCTTACTCAGTAAAACCCGGGAGGAACAGAATCTAGCAAGCACATCCCCTGGTTTCTTCCCGCATCTCCGCTGATTTCTATGGTCTTTTTCATTGATATTTCTTAGACTTCATCTTTGCAAAACCATCGTCCTTCGCAGTGAAGCAACCATGATTTTCAACAAATGCAGGGGAGGGAAAGATTGCTGACAGTCACAAGGTGGAAGTCAGAAGAGTCCTCTTTGCTTGTCAGCCTCAAGCCTCAAGTGCCCTTCTCTCTCCCGGCCTGCTTCATTCCACCCTGCCCACGGCTGGATTCTGGCATGGATTCCCCACCTCATGACATTTGCCCAGACATCTGCCTTTGCCCTTGATTCTAGGAGTCACCTGACTTCCTGGCCACCAATCTTTTATTTTTATTTTTTATTTTTAAAAGACAGTCTCCTGTAGCCCAGGCTGGCCTCCAACTCGCTACATGGCGGAGGATGACCTTGAAGTCCGGTCCTCCGGCCTCCTTCCTCGGAGGTTATAGGTGAAGGCCACCCCTCAGTCGGCGTTGGGGCCGCGGGCGTCGGAGGCCGTGAGCGCCAGCATGAAGGCGCGGGCGTGCGAGTCCATCTGCGGGGGGTTGGCGTCGAAGGCCGCCTCCCTGGCCCTGCAGCCCTCCACGAACAGCCGGCGGCGCTCCTCGATTTCGTGGAGCAGCCTGGTGGGGATCAGGGGGTTGGTGTGCAGATAGTGTTGGAACATCCGCTGCTCGTACAGCTCTAGGAGGAGGAGCGGCGCGTGGACGTGCGGGATCGCCATCAGGCCCGCCACGCCGGGGAACTGCCCGGGAGCCAGGCCCGGGGCCGGCGCCATGGGCTGGGAGGCTGTGGCCAGCGGGTCTTCCTGGGCTTCGGGGACCGGACTGCCTCCGCCCAGTCCCACCTGCAGGACGTCGCCGACGCCGTTCATGGGGCTCAGGTCCGGGATCCTGCTCTCTCCGGGAAGCTCGGACATTGCCACCGTTGAATCCTCAGAAGCACCGGCTCCGGCGGCAGCGTGAAGATGTGCGCATGCGCGGGCCTCGGCGCCCTGGAAAACAAAAGTGCTTGCGCAAGGACGGGTGCCCGGACCTCTATCGCCCTCTAGGGGTGCCATGTGCCATTACCGCCACGGCCGCCTCAAGTTCTGAACCAGCAGGGGCGGCATCACATACTTTAATTTATTATTATTATTATTATTATTATTATTATTATTATTATTATTATTATTATTATTTTATTGCCTTGTTTGAGGCAGCGTCCATGTACATTTGGCTGGCCTGGAACTCATATATACACTCAGATCTGCCTGCTTCTGCCTCCAGAAAACTGGAATTAGCGGTGGTGGCGGCGCACGCCTTTAATACCAGCACTCCGGAGGCAGAAGCAGGTGGATCTCTGGAGCCAGATCCAGGACAGAGAAACCCCGTCTCAACAAACAAACAAACACATATATGGATGTTTTGTTACATATCTGTATATGTAAGCCATATGTGTGTCTGGATCCTAAGAAAATCTGAAGACGGTATCGGTAACTAGAGTTCCAGGGTGTTTGTGAACTGGGCTAGAGATAGCTCAGTGGCTGAGAACTTGCCTAGGGTGTAAGGTCTTGGGTTTGACCCCTATCTGAGAGACAGAGAAGAGAGAGAGGGGAGGGGGAAGGAAAGGTGGGGAGGGAGGAAGCAAGGTAGTTTTGAGCTACCACACAGGTTTTGGGAACTGAACCTGGGTTGTCTGAAAGAAAAAGTGCTTTTAATCTCCGGACTGTTTTTTAGTGTGTCTGTGTAAGTCGGAACCGTGCAGCTGTGGAGGTCAAGGTCAACGTCGTGGCCTTCTCTCCTTCCAACCTTATTGAACTCAAGGTGCTAGTCAGTTGTGCTCTACTCTGGCTTCTGTGTCACATTTAGCTTTGAGTGCGCACACGAGTTCGAGCCACGGCAGGTGTATGGAGATCAGAAGATAACTTTTAGGAGTCAGTTCCATCCTACCATGTGGACCCAAACTCAGGTTGTCAGGTTTGGCAAGTGAATGCCTCTACCTAGTGATCCATCTTGCTGGCATATTTTCTTCATTTTTGCTCGTTACGGTTGGTGTAGCCGTTTCTCTCGGCACTTCCATGCCTCTTTCCCCCACGCAGTGGCAGCACTTCCCTTACTTGAGTGTAATACACTGTTGAATCTCCTAGGGTGGCCACTGCCTGTCGATAATCTCAGAAAACAAGAGGGCTACCCGTGGTGGAGCACAGCTGCAATCCCAGTCTTTGGGAGGTAGAGGCAGGAAGATGAGATTATGTTCGTCCTGGGCTACTTGGCAAGTTCTAGGCCAGCCTGGGCTAATGTGAAAAGTGTGCTAAGAGTCTGAAATGCAGCTGTATCTCCGCCACGTAATCAACTCTGCACCTGCCTTCTCGTGCCTTTGAGGAACCCAGAGGCCACATGTCTCCAACCTGTCAATGCTGTCCCCAACACTCGCATCTGGAGCTCAAGCCTGTAACCCCAGCTACCTAGGTGTCCAATGCCGAAAAAGTTCAAGGGTAGCCTGGGCTACAGACTTCAAGGACAGTCTGGGCAACTAAGACCATGACTCAAAGTAAAAATAAGCCTAGGGTTAGAGGACCAGCGAGATGCTCAGCAGGTAATGCTGAGGATGTCTTCAGTTGCATCCCCTGGACCCACAGAGTGGGAGGAAGGCCAACTCCTGCAAGCTGTCTTCTGGCACTATGTATATACTGTGGGAGATGCACTCGTACTGCCTGGGAGTGTAGCTCAGTGGTGCTGCTCTGGGCTCAATCAGCACTTGAGGCTGAGGCAGGAGGAGCTCTGTGAGTTCAAGGTCACCCTGGTCTACATAGAGTTCTAATCCATCTAGGGCTACACACAGTGAGACCCTGTCATACACACAAAAAAGCTTGTTAGTAAAATTGAAAAGAATATAAAGACCATGCTGTGTTAGTCTCAACATGATCCCATAATTCGTCATGGTGCATCTGACATAACCTAGGATGGCATCTGTAGATTCTCGGTTTTGAAACAGGGTCTTGCTACAGAGCACAAGTTGTCCTCCAAGTTAGCACCTTCCTGCTGCTCCCTGCTGCTCCCTGCTGCTGCTGCTCCCTGCTGCTGCTGCTGCTCCCTGCTGCTCCCTGCTGCTGCTGCTGCTCCCTGCTGCTCCCTGCTGCTGCTGGGATTACAAGTTGTACCATGTCTGTTATGTTCATAACCTGAGGAGGCCTTTGACAAAATTCAACAAGCTTTCTTTTTAAAAATGTGTTATTTTTATTTATAGGTGTGTGCTTATGTACTTTTGTGTGAATGTGTATGTACACGTGTGTGGGTGTCTAACTCAGGGTTTCTATTCCTGCACAAAGCATCATGACCAAGAAGCAAGTTGGGGAGGAAAGGGTTAATTCAGCTTAGACTTCCATACTGCTGTTCATCACCAAAGGAAGCCAGGACAGGAGCTCACACAGGGCAGGAACCTGGAGGCAGGAGCTGATGCAGAGGCTCTGGAGGGATGTTCCTTACTGGCTTGCTTCCCCTGGCTTGCTCAGCCTGCTTTCTTATAGAACCCAGGACCACCAGCCCAGAGATGGCACCACCTACAATGGGCCCTCCCACCCTTGACCACTAATTGAGAAAATGCCTTACAGCTGGATCTCATGGAGGCATTTCCTCAAGGGAGGCTCCTTTCTCTGTGATAACTCCAGCTTGTGTCAAGTTGAGACAAAACCAGCCAGTATAGTGGGTGACCTTGGCATCCAGAAAAGAGGACTGGATCCACGGGAGTTGGAGTTGTAGGGTGGTTGTGAGCTGCCCAACACGGGTGCTGGTATCCAAATTCTGGTTCTCACGATTGAGCAGCAAGTGCTCCAGCTGCTGAGCCATCTCTCCAGCCCCGATAACCACTCCTTTCCTCTCTAGCTTTATGTGTGTGAGTGTTTTGCCTGCATGCATGCACGGCTGATGCCTGTGCAGGCCAGAATAGGACATCAGATCCCTCCCCTAGAGCTGGGATTGCAGATGTTTGTGATTGTGAGCTGCTGACATGTAATTGCTAGGAAGTGAACTAGGGTCCTCTGTAAGAGCAACAGTGCTCTTAATTATTGAGCCTTCTCTCCAGAGACTATGGATAGATGGCTATGGAAATCATTTTCACAAGTCATGGTCACTCACCACATTAAACAGAATGCAGTGGCCAAGGAGCCAAACAGAAGTCAGAGCAGGGCTGGAGAGATGGCTCAGTGGTTAGGAACACTGGCTGCTCTTCCAGGGAACTTGGGTTCAATTCCCAGAACCCACATGGCAGTTCAGAAGTGTCTGTAATTCCAGTTCCAGGGGATCTCACACAAAAATACATACAGGCTGGGCTGGAGAGATGGCTCAGCGGGTAAGAGCACTGAATGCTCTCCCAAAGGTCCTGAGTTCAAATCCCAGCAACCACATGGTGGCTCACAACCATCTGTAATGAGATCCGAAGCCTTCTTCTGGAGTGTCTGAAGACAGCTATAGTGTACTTACATATAATAATAATAATAATAATAATAATAATAAAAATACATACAGGCAAAATGTCAATGCACATGGAAAAAAAAGTCAGAGTGCCAGAGAGATGGCTCAGGGTGAGAGCCCTTGCCGTATGCCCTGGTGTTTTCTGTTGCTGTTATAAAACACTGATCAAAACAAATGTGGGGAAGAAAGGATTCATTTCAGTTTATAACTCTAAGGTCACACTCAGTCCATCCCTGAGGGAAGCCAAGGCAGGAACTGAGGCAGAGGCCACAGAGGAACACTGCTAACTGGCTTCCTCTCCTGGCTTGTCCAACTACTTTTCCTACAGATGGCACTGCCCACAGTGGGCTGGGCCTTTCTACATCAATTGGCAATGAAGAAATGCCTCAGAGACTTACCCAAAGGCCAAAATGCTAAAGGAAATTCCTCACCTGACGGCCCTTTCCTCAGGTAAGTCAAACTGACAACCAAGACTGGCCATCAGACTGTCACCCATGAGGGCCATCAGACTGTCACCCATGAGGGCCATCAGACTGTCACTCATGAGGGCCATCAGACTGTCACTCATGAGGGCCATCAGACTGTCACCCATGAGGGCCATCAGACTGTCACCCATGAGGGCCATCAGACTGTCACCCATGGGGGCCATCAGACTGTCACCCATGGGGGCCATCAGACTGTCACCCATGGGGGCCATCAGACTGTCACCCATGGGGGCCATCAGACTGTCTGTCACTCATGAGGGCCTGAAATTTGGGTCTCAGCATCCATGTTAAAGCTGAGCATGGCCACATGTGCTATAACCCCACCTCTGTGAGGTAGAGACAGAAGGAGGCCATCAGCTTAGCTCCAGGTTCAGTGAGAGTCTCAAGGAAAGTGATAGAGGTTACCTGACACCCTCTTCTGGCCTCTGCACATATGGACACACATACACATGTATGTGTACACCACACACATGAACACACACTGAAAAGTTAGAGAAGAATCATCAGACAAACTAACATTATTGAGTGGGGCTGGAGAGATGGCTCAGAGCACTGGCTGCTCCTCTGCCAGACCTGGGTTCAGTTCCCAGCATTCACACAGCAGCTCGGCCTTCTGTAACTGCAGTTCCAGGGGTCAGACGCCCTCCTGTGGCCTCCTTGAGCACCTGGCATTCAAGTACACAGAATTCATGCAGACAACAGATGAGATATCTAGGAACAAACGACTAGACCTGTGAAAGACCAATTTCAGGTGAATTCATCTAACAATATTAATACTCTCCAAATAAAACATTTAGACTCAAGGGTACAAAGAAGCTTTTAAACATCTGTGTGCACGCTTGCTTTCATGCGTGTGCAGGTGCATGCTTATGTGGAGGTTAGAGGTCAACCCCCAGTGCTCCTTGTGATAGTTCAACCTGTCTTCTGTGGCAGGCCTCTTGCTGGAACCCAGGGCTGCTGGCTTGTCAGAGAACGTCAGGAATCCTCTGTCTATACCACCTGTGCTGGGGCTATGAGTGTGTGTCACCTCATCTTTCCTATGTGGGTTTGGGACCAAACCTTGCGAAACAAGTATTCTACAGACTTCTGACCCCAGCCAAGATATTTAGCCAAATATCAAACTTGTGGTGATCCTCCTATGTTCTGAGATTACAGGCATGAGGTCTCACTACTTGGTCTATAAAGTCTTTAAAAAACATGAAAACAGCCAGGCAGTGGTGGTGGCACACACCTTTAAGCCCAGCATGCAGGAGGCAGGGCCAGGCAGATCTGAGTTCTGGGCTTGGTCTACAGAGCAAGTTCCAGGACAGCCAGGACTACACAGAGAGATCTTGTCTTGAAAAAACAAAACAAAAAATAAGTAAAAAATAACGTGCAAACAGATCATTTGAACAGAAAGACCTCTGTAACTTTTTATTCACCATTTATTTTATTTTATCGAGTTTCTCTGAGTAGCCTTGGCTATAGAACAATAGGTCAGGCCTGCCTCTTCTGGGATTAAAGGCAAGGCAAGCACCAACACCACCTAGCTGGAAGAGTTCCATATCTTACCGATGTGGTAGCTCACACCTGTAACCCCAGCCTTTGGAAGATAAGACACGTGAATCCTTAATTTCAGGCTGGCATGGATTAAAAGTGAGATTCTGTCTTGAACCAAATATGACAAAACACAGCTCAAAGGAAAGACTGAGGGGCTGGAGAGATGGCCAGAGGCGGAGGGCGCTTGTTGCTCTTGTAAAGGCCTGAGTTTGGCTTCCAGCATCTCAAAGGTTGCACATAATTCCAGTTCCAAAGCATCCAACGCCCCCTTCTGGCTTTCTGAGGCACTGCATGCACAAAGTGAACATAGATATAAATGGGGGCAACAGCTCAGACACATTAAAGATAAACACTTTAAAATAAAAAGTATCTGATTATAAAATGAAAGGTATATAAAAAGCAGTATCTTAAAGGCAGCAGTTATTCCTAGGTTATATATAAATGTGATTCTAATGAACTAGCAATAACACAGGTGTGGTGGTCACACTTACTCCCAGCACTTGGGAGGCATGGGCAGGCCATCTCTGAATTTGAGGCCAGCCTGGTCTACAGAGGCAGATCCAGGACAGCCAGGGCTACACAGAGAAACCCTGTCTCATCCCCGCCCCCAAGTAAAAATGAGCATAAATAACCAGAAACACTATTACTTCTTTGAATAAATCCCAAGTGGTTCACGATAAAAAAATGAAATCTCCAGAGAAACCCTGTCTTGAAAAACCAAACCAAACCAAACCAAACCAAACCAAATCAAACCAACCAAAACAAAAAACAAACAAACAAACAAAACACAAAACACAAAAAACAAAAACAAACTCAAAACCAAACCCACCAACCAACCAAAAATCCAAAAAAAGAGTAACCTCTCTCATACACACTAATAAAACTTTGGAATTCAAAATTTCGCACAATTTAGGGAAAACAGGAAAAACAAAAACCCCTAACCTTAGTTGACACAAGCCTGGTGGCCTGGTTTGATCTGCTCAACTCACATCGAGAATAAAAATAAAATCTTTCAGAAAAGCCACTTAAATAACTAGAAAAAAATATATTTGTAACTCATATCACAAACTATTGTTATACCTAATGTCACTAATAATAGTAAGCTACTACAGCCATTAAGGGAATTATTAAGGGGAGAAATGGGTAAAAAATGTGGACATTCACCAGGGTGATGGTGGCGCACGCCTTTAATCCCAGCACTTGGGAGGCAGAGGCAGGCAGATTTCTGAGTTCGAGGTCAACCTGGTCTACAGAGTGAGTTCCAGGACAGCCAGAGCTCCACAGAGAAACCCTGTCTCGAAAAAACCAAAACCAAAACAACAACTACAACAAAAATCTGGACAGTCATGAGAGAGGAAAAGGAACTAGATTTTTGTGGTGTGTGTTGGGGGTGGGATCAGACCCAAGAGACTTGTACATTCTAGGCAGGGGCTCTACCACTGAGCCATGCCCCAACCCCTCACTGGGGGATTCTAGGCAGGGGCTCTACCACTGAGCCATGCCCCAACCCCTTACTGGGGGATTCTAGGCAGGGGCTCTACCACTGAGCCACGCCCCCAGCCCCTCACTGGGGGGGTCTAGCCACGCCCCCAGCCCCTCATTGGGGGATTCTAGGCAGGGGCTCTACCACTGAGCCACGCCCCCAGCCCCTCACTGGGGGATTCTAGGCAAGTGTGCTATCATTGACCCACCTTTTGTTTCTTTTTTTTTTCGAGACAGGGTTTCATCGTGTAGCCCTGGCTGTCCTGGAACTCACTTTGTAGACCAGCCTGGCTTTGAACTCAGAAATCTGCCTCTGCCTCCCAAGTGCTGAGATTAAAGGCATTCACCACCACACCGGCTTCACCTTTTCCTTTTTTTTTTTTTTTTTTTTAAGATTTGTTTATTGTATGTAAGTACACTATAGTTGTCTTCAGACACTCCAGAAGAGGGTGCCAGATCTCATTACGGATGGTTGTGAGCCACCATGTGGTTGCTGGGATTTGAACTCAGGACCTCTGGAAGAGCAGTCAGTGCTCTTAACCGCTGAGCCATCTCTCCATCCCCCCACCTTTTCATTCTAAAGTGAAAAGATAACTTACAATAAAAACCTTACAACCGCTATATCTTTTTTTTCTACCGTCAGTCTGGTAAGCACTGTGCATCTGATGGTTGAGCATATTGGCTAGGGAGTCAGAAAACATCCAATTATCGATCACTGGTGGGAGCACCAAGGGGCCAATTAGCTGCATCTGTAAAGTTACAAAGGCAAGCCTTTGGCCCAGGACTGTCACCTCTAGACATCAGGCTACAGAGATTATCAAGAACAAAAAGCCTAAGAAGCTAGTGAGACGAACCGTCAATTTTATGGAAACTTAAAAGACAAACAAAACAAAACAAAACCAGGCGTGGTGGCGCACGCCTTTAATCCCAGCTCTCAGGAGGCAGAGGCAGGCGGATTTCTGAGTTCGAGGCCAGCCTGGTCTACAAAGTGAGTTCCGGGACAGCCAGGGCTATAAAGAGAAACCCTGTCTCGAAAAAACCAAAAAACCCCAAAAAGTAGTAGGTATATAACACCATCAAGTATAAGACTTATTCCACCTTGGGATGGTAGACATGAAAAATGTGTTCAGAACGGAAGCAGTATGTGCCTGCCCACGGGCCCGTTGGTGTGCGCAGGCGCCAACCTACCAGAGGTGGCGCCATACTGCCAGGAGAAACCGATGGGAAAAAGCCCACCGTCCACCAGTATATTCCTGGTTCATAACAGCATAACCACAAAATATAGCCCTAAGGAGTAAATATACTGGTCGGGAAGGTTCTTCACGGTATCTTCATAAGAAATCACAATATCCAAACCAAAATCTGTCAACTCTGCTGAGAAATAAAATGTGTATAAAAAAGGAAACAAGGACGGAAACTGCCTTCAGAGGCTGCATGAGGCATGGGGACAAGGAGAGAAGGACAGAAGACTCTCAATCCTTCATAGTCTTGGGACTTAGGAATAGATTAATTACAAAGCAATGACGGAAAAAAAAAACTTTTGAAAAATGGAAAATAAAATCCCAGAAAATTGGTATGTTTGGAAACACGATTTATCACATACTATATACAATATTTATGTTGTTCGCCATTCACAATGTCTGAGACACAAAATCCCTCTTACACTATACACGCTTGTTGACGCTGACGTGAAGACTTTGCCTGCTCTGACAAGGTCAAGTTCTCCACAGAAACCTCGTCCTAAAACCAGCTTTCTCTTCGAGTCTTCTTCGTCGTGGGCTCTACTACTGGCAATTTTAAGTCTTTACAGTTTTACAAAACCGTCCTTTACTTATTAACGAAGCCACGAGGATGGACCTTTTCCATAACACAAGAAATTTCAACTGATCATAAACTCAAGAAACGGTAGGAGTCTACGATGCTTTCCCTCCCCACCCCCAATTTTCTGACGCTTTTCCTCCCTCTGAGGAAGCGCTGCCTCTCAAGATCCGTTTGATTTCTTAAAACCAAGTTGCAGGATGGGGTTTCACTTGGATGCGGAGGTCTTGGTGCCGTGCCCTCCCCGCAGTCCGACTCTTCACTCTCTGTGGATGAACTTATCGCAACCCAGTTCTTCTATTAGAGGATTGATCACCTCTGATGCAGTCAGGGCTATGGTAAACGTTAAAATGTCAAAATCCACCCTCTGGGGGTTACGCAGGTACTCTATGTCGAAGGCTGCCTCCCTGGCTCGGCAGGCCTCCACGAAGCGCCGCCGGCGCTCCTCCAGCTCCTGGATCCGGCCGGGGGCGATCGGGTAGTTCTCCAGGTAGTGGCGCAGGAACTGCTGGTAATTGATGCCCAAGACGCTGAGGGGGTGGCGGAAGCGCATGTACGGCATCGCCGCCAGGCCGCCCGCCCTGGACCGGGGCCTGCCCTCCGGAGCCTCCTCCTCCAGCGGATCGCCCAGCAGCCGGGCCACCTCTGCCATCCGGGCTTCCCTGGACGCCGCCGCCGCCGCCGGGCCTTCGCGGGCCGCTGCGCCGCCCCGGGGCGCCGCCCCAGGGCCTCCTCGGGCCGCCGCCGCCCTGCCTTCCCGGGCTGCAGCCACCCGGCCTCCCCTGGCAGCCGCCGCCGGGGCTGCGGGGCCTTCCCGGGCCGCCGCCATTGGGCGTCCCCGGGTCTCCCCAGGTCGCGCCGGACCCGGGAGCGCACGCCGCCCGCCGCCTACCTCGGCCTGCGGGAGCCGGCGGTCGCGGCTCGCTGCTCCCGTCTGCGGGGCGCTGCTGACTGCGGGCAGCTGCGACATGTCGGACCGCGGGGTCAGCACCGCTGCTCGCTGAGACCCGGGAAGAACGGGGCCGTGAGGCGCGGGGCGTGCACGCGAGGGCGCGTCCACGAGCGCAATGCGCACGGGTAGGGGGTCGCGTGTCTCGCCGTCTGCGCAGGCGTAGCTCCAACGGCGAAGCCGAGGAGCAGTGCGCACGCGTGTCCTCCGGGCATTTGCTGGCGAGCCTTGAGATTGCTACCTAGCAGTCAGAAGAGCGGTTGCATCCTTTCTGTTGAAGGGGGGGGGTCTCTTTCACATTTCTACCAATCGGTTTAAGTTTCTAAATTTAATTTTAGTTTTAAAATTAGTCTTTAAAGTTTTCTTGCCGGGCGTGGTGGCGCGCGCCTTTAATCCCAGCACTAGGGAGGCAGAGGCAGGCAGATTTCTGAGTTCAAGGCCAGCCTGGACTACAGAGTGAGTTCCAGGACAGCCAGGACTATACAGAGAAACCCTGTCTCGAAAAAACCAAAAAAAAAAAAAAAAAAAACCAAAAAAAAAAACAAAAACAAAAAAAAGTTTTCTTTATTTGTATGTATTTTATTTTATGGGCATGATGGTTTGCTTCCATGTTTATATGTGTACCACATAATACAATGCCAACAGAAGCCAGAAGAGGGCGCTGGATCCTCTGGAACTGGAGTTACGGAAACCCTGCTGGGTGCTGTGATTAAACCTTTACCAGAGTAGCCAGTGCTCTTAACCTTGCAGCCAGGTCTCTGGTCTCTTGGTTGTGTTTTTGAAACAGTTTCACGAAGCTCAGACTGCTAAGGATGGCCTTGAACTCCTGATCTTCCTGCCTCTGCTTCTTGAGTCTAGGATGATAGGCATGTCTCACTATGCCTCGATAGTTAACTAACCTAGTACAGGTTATTATTAACTATACTAACCTATTAACTCTACTATGATTTATCAATTAAAGGCAAAACATAAATAGATAGACTTACAACTGAACCATAAAGGCCAACAAGATGGCTCAGTGGGTAAAGTCACTTTCCCCAAAATCTGATGACTACTTGTGTTCAATCCCAGAAACCCACATGGTGGAAGGAAAAAAATGACACCCAAAAGTTGTTCTCTGAAGTCTTCGTGCGTGCGAACATGTTGAGAAAAGAACGGGACAGTAAGGGAGAGCAGGCGTGTCCTGTGAGTCGGCTGCTCACAGGGCACTCGAGACCTTTGGTGACTGCTCAACATTTTGATGTATACTAGCAGCCACGTCCTTCCCGTCACTTATGTCATTTAGTCAATTATCTGCTTTCCTTTGTGGATTCTTTTAAATATCACTCTTTCCCCAAGTCAGACCCCGAGTTGTGAACACAACTTTTGGAAAGCGAAGCGGCTCTAGCTGTCCAGAGCTTGGCAAACACGGCTCTGGCAGGCCTTGCCCTTCTCTCCTGTTCCCAATGCTTTGCTAAGAAAACTGTAAGATCACATCCTCCTCCTGAAGCTGGCTATCAAGGTCCAGCTATCAAAGCACTGAAGTCCAGCAATCAAAAGCTCCCTTTGCCTATCCAAATCAACCTGTCCAATCAAAATTAAACACCTCATCCTATCACGGGGGTTTCCCTTTGAGCCTTTACTAATTGCCATTTGCAGAATGTGCCGCATCTGTCTCCTCTCTATCCCAGTCCTTTGCCTCATTCTAGAGAAATCCCCCCTCTCTCTTGCTCCCTCCCCCTTGCCTCCTCCTCTATCTCCAGCATTTATCTCTTATTCCCTGCCCTTGTCTCTCTGGGGCAAATAAATCTCTTTTGTAGGAGACCTTGGTCTTGAAGTATCCTGAGCTAATGCTGATCTCTTACAGAAACTGTAGGGCCCCCCCCAACCCCCACCCCATCCCCGCCAGACTGTCTGGTGCTTTCCAGGTGGCATTTAAGTGTCTATGTCTTACTGAGATTGCATAATTCAAGGTCTAACACGGATGCAAACGAAGGGGAATCTGAGGGCATGCTCAGGTAGGATGCATACAATGCCTCTGCTTCTCGCACACTGTAGGAGGAGCTGTCACGAGAGAAGAGCCTGTTGCCATGCTCTTTGGCAGTTGTGCATGTGCCCACTGTTCTCACACGCGCTATTGTCTCGCCAGCAAGAACACACGTGTGAGAAACCGGATCCTTCTGCAGCAACTTTATTACACCAGTTTCAACATGAAGAGGAAGACCCCAAGCATCAAAAAGGCGCTGCTTATATACACCTTAGTGTGGCGTGTCCACACCTGATTGGCTGCTCTCCCAGAGCCGCATCACCACTCCCCGGGATGGGCCGTGACTTGGCACGAAAAACACTCTCACACATGCGCACATTGCTTGTTTACCAATTAAGCCACACAGGCACAGCGGAAACCGCTTCCCACACACTGTGATGTAATTTGATCGGTACATTTAGTCACATTAGTCATTAGTGACTAAACATTAGTAACATCGAGTTACCACAATGAGACCGGAGGTAGCCAATATATAAGGAGGTTTATTTAGCCCAGAATTCCGAAGGTTCAGTCAAAGATTGAGCATCTCACTGCTGTAGGCCATTGCTAAGGGCATATCATTTGGGGAGTGCATGGTGGAGAGAACCCTTTGCATCATGAACCATGAAGCAGAGAGAATGACAAGACCAAGTCCCACGGTTGCTTTTGGGAGCATGTCCCCACAACCTAAGAACCTCATATAAAGTCATTGTCTTAGGGTTTCTACTGCTGTGAAGAGACACTATGGCCACAAGAACTCTGTTTGTTTGTTTGTTTGTTTGTTTGTTTGTTTGAGACAGGGTTTCTCTGTGTGGCCCTGGCTGTCCTGGAACTCACTCTGTAGACCAGGCTGGCCTCATACTCAGAAATCTACCTGCCTCTGCCTCCCAAGTGCTGGGATTAAAGGCATGTGCCACAAGAACTCTTATAAAGAAAAGCAGTTGGGGCTGGCTTACAGTTTCAGAGGCTTAGTCCATTATCATCATGGTGGGAACCATGGAGGTAAGTATGCAGACACGGTGTCGGAGAAGGAGCTGAGAGTTCAACGTCTTGATCTGCAGGCAGGAAACAAAGACTGTGTCACTACAAAACCTGCCTCCAGTGACACATGTCCACCAATAAACCCAAACCTACTCCAAAAAGGCCACACCTCCTAATAATGCTACTTCCTATGGACCAAGCATAAACACATACCAGTCTGTGGGGACCATTCCTACTCACTCAGTTGTGTTTTGTAAAGGCTCACAGCACCCCCCTGGAGCATCCTAAGAACCAAGTCTTTAACATGTAGACTTTGAAGGGTACTCATGCAAACTGTAGAAATAGTATGAAAGGGGCTCAGGTGGCAGTAGCCCAGTGGTGAACAAGTTGTATGACAGTTTTCTCTGAGAGGGAAACATTCCAGTCTTCAGGGAAGCTCCTTAAGCAGGAAGGCAAATATCTCAAAATGGCTTCAGGAAGTCCCTGAAACTGACCAGACTCGCTAGGCCTCTCCTTCCCAAAGTAAACAAGCTGCTGAGAGTCACTCTCAGACAAGCAAAGCTGCAAAGAAGACTCCTAGACCAGACCAGCTGCCTGGAGGAAGCAGAAACCAGCTAAGCTGCCTGGAAGAGGTTTAGACCAATTGAATCACTTGGAAGGACACTCTCCAACCTATTTAGCTGTCTGTCTCCAGGGTGTGCGGTGGGCTCCAGCTTCTCAGCTTTGTAAGCTGTCACTCATGCTGGATCGAGCTTTGGTGATACAGCTTGTCTGTAAGTCATTTCTGCTCCTGTAAGTAACACCAATAGAACTCACTGGTTCACCAAGTTCGACTTTGGTGATATCTGTACTGATCTGTTGTGGGCTCTGAAAGGATCAGTATTGGCTCAGGACGCCCAAGACCAAGTGTGTATCCAGCATCTCTTACCCGCAAAACCGTCACTCCAGCCCTTGCCTATTGAAAGCAGAGGCTCAGAGGCAGTGCGAGTCAGCACCACGGACAGCACTAGAGGGAGCCCGATTGGGAGAGTGTGGCGGCAAGTTCAGTATGTTTTCACAGAGCAGGATTTACTGCAGGTTGTCCTCTGACCTTCACGACAGTACGCGCCTGTGCCCTCCTGTGCACCGCCCCCCCACCCCCGCCCCCCCACCCCCACCCCCCCGGACAGTGGATGCTGTAGTCAGTATTTTCGACTTTTTGTTGTTTCTGAGACAGGGTTTCTCTATGTACCCCTGGTTTTCCTGGAAAACACTATGTTGAGAAGGCTGTCTTTGGACTCACAGATATGACTACCTCTGCCTCCCGATTATGGGGATTAAAAGCATGCAACACATGACAGGTAGTGGTGGTGTATGCTTTTAATCTCAGCACTCAGGAGGCAGAGGCAGGCCGTTCTCTGAGTTTGAGGCCAGAATGAGTTCCAGGACAGCCAAGACTATACAGAGAAGCCCTGTCTCAAAAACAAAAAACAACAACAAACAAACACCCAACCAACTAACTCAAACAAACAAACAAACGAAAGCATATAATGACACTTTGTGGGGCAATGGGCTGGTTTCTAGTCGAGGCTAGATCTTGAACTCCGGGACCCGGTAGCGACCCGGTAGCGATAATTCACTTACATGGGACGGAAGGAGTTCTCTCATGTCTCCTGGCTCCTGGCTCCTGTTGGAGTTACGGCCCCACAACCCTCACAGGAGAGGCGTGGCTATCAGCCACTTAGGAATAGCACCAAGCCCTCCCACATGCAAATAAGGTTTCCCCCAAACCCCCAGTCCAAGCCAATGAGAGGGGCTTGCTGTCAAACCCTAAATCACCGCCAGAACTGTATATAGGAGAGCCATGCAGGGAATTAAAGGAATGCGAGTACTATTCCATTGTCTGACCCTTTTGTTCCAAGAGCTGTAACACTTGGGAAGAGATCTTCTCTCCCAAAGAGCTGCCCAAGGCCCCACCACATTCCTCACTGGATTGCTTTTTGACCCAGCTTGACTTGACTCAGTTCAGGGAGGCTCAGAGTTATTGGAGTTAGCTAGCGACCTGGAAGGCGTGGCAGAGGCTTTGTCTCCCTGCCTGTACTCACTTCCCCTCACTGGGGCCTTCCCACCCGGCCTGGGTAGAGATCTCCGTGGAAAACCTCTGGTACCCAGGCCCACAACACTTCATCTGGCTTCTCAGACCTTTTTATCTGAGACATAACATTTGAACATCACCAGTGGAGAACAGCCGAGAGAAAGATGCGTTTAGGGAATGGATCTGGGTGTAATGGCTCAAATCCCTGCATCCAGGTTGTCAGGCTTGGCAGCAAGGGCCCTTACTCACTGAGCCAACTCACTGACCCCCTTTTAAAAATTGCTGTTGTTTCTAATATATGTAGTGTGTGTGTGTGTGTGTGTGTGAGAGAGAGAGAGAGAGAGAGAGAGAGAGAGAGTGCACAGTCTGTGGATGCCCATGGACTCAGCAGAGCGGACTGTATTTCCTGAAGTGCTTAGTCACTGAGCCACCTCTCCAGCTCCCTGTCAGCTGATTTTGATAAGGTACCAAGACCTTCAGTGGGTGAAGGGATAATCTGATAAACAGATGAGTCCTCTAGTGGATATCCACCCGTGTTATAGAAGCCAGTCTTCCAAACATCTCCAACAGATGAGCAGTGCAGATTTGCAGGAGACCTCTAGGGTCAGAGACCACAGGAGTAGACCTGTTAACAATGCGGAGGATTCATCAGAGAAGAAGGGGTTAGGGAAAGTCAGACTTTCACCTGAGTTGGCACCTCCCACACATTTGTCTGCTGTTGTGCCCTAATTGTGAGTGGCCCCTGGAGCAAACAGTGGGAAGTCAGTGTGAGTGAACTCCATTCACAGAGATTGGGGGAAGCCATCATCTAGCTAAGTGAGACTTCACACTACTGCAGGCTCCTGTCAGCAGTCCCTCGCCCACGCCCTGTAAACAAGCCCAGTAAACTCATGGGCTCCCCAGCTTGAATTTTGTTGAAGTTGTGATTTGGTGCATCCCTCGGACCATATAGGTGGCAGATCGTAATATCCCTTTAAGATGGCTGTGTGTGAAGAAACCAGGTCACACCCTTCTCTATTCTCTCCCTGGTACAGAATTAAGAAGCAACCTTCCTGTGGCCAACAGCTCTTGATTTGTGATATTTGGCTCCCCCGTGCTTTTTGCTGTGTATACTATGTTGAACTAAATCACATGGTAAGAAACCTCCTAGTGAAGAATGAAAAATTACTGGCCTCTTGTGAGAACATGAACTTTCACCTCGGAGCCCACCCCCTCCCATCTAGAAAACATTTTTGAGATAAAGGCCTCCTAGAACAACCTCAAAATGAACCGGGTACATTGCCAAATGATAGGACATGACTCCTTAGTTGCGTAGATTCCTTGATAGGACATGACTCCTTAGTTACGTAGATTCCTTGATAGGACATGACTCCTTAGTTACGTAGGATCCTTTGGCAGAACCCCTTGTCCCTTGGCAGAACTCCCTAGTGATGTAAACTTGTACTTTCCCTGCCCAGTTCTCCCCCCTTTGAGTTTTACTATATAAGCCTGTGAAAAATTTTTGCTGACCGTCGAGACTCCTCTACCCTGTGCTAAGGTGTATGAGTTTCGACCCCAGAGCTCTGTGTGCTTCCATGTTGCTGCTTTATTTCGACCCCAGAGCTCTGGTCTGTGTGCTTTCATGTTGCTGCCTTATTAAATCTTGCCTTCTACATTTTATGTATGGTCTCAGTGTCTTCTTGGGTACGCGGCTGTCCCGGGACTTGAGTGTCTGAGTGAGGGTCTTCCCTCGAGGGTCTTTCATTTGGTGCATTGGCCGGGAAACAGCGCGACCACCCAGAGGTCCTAGACCCACTTAGAGGTAAGATTCTTTGTTCTGCTTTGGTCTGATGTCTGTGTTCTGATGTCTGTGTTCTAATGTCTGTGTTCTGTTTCTAAGTTTGGTGCGATCGCAGTTTCAGTTTTGCGGACGCTCAGTGAGACCGCGCTCCGAGAGGGAGTGCGGGGTGGATAAGGATAGACATGTCCAGGTGTCCACCGTCCGTTCACCCTGGGAGATGTCCCAGGAGGAACAGGGGAGGATCAGGGACGCCTGGTGGACCCCTTTGAAGGCCAAGAGACCATTTGGGGTTGCGAGATCGTGGGTTCGAGTCCCACCTCGTGCCCAGTTGCGAGATCGTGGGTTCGAGTCCCACCTCGTGTTTTGTTGCGAGATCGTGGGTTCGAGTCCCACCTCGCGTCTGGTCACGGGATCGTGGGTTCGAGTCCCACCTCGTGCAGAGGGTCTCAATTGGCCGGCCTTAGAGAGGCCATCTGATTCTTCTGGTTTCTTTTTTGTCTTAGTCTCGTGTCCGCTCTTGTTGTGACTACTGTTTTTCTAAAAATGGGACAATCTGTGTCCACTCCCCTTTCTCTGACTCTGGAGCATTGTAAGGAGGTGCGGGTCAGAGCCCACAACCAGTCGGTGGAGGTCAGAAAGGGTCCGTGGCAGACCTTTTGCGCCTCCGAGTGGCCAACGTTTGGAGTGGGCTGGCCACCTGAGGGTGCTTTTGACTTGTCACTAATCGCCGCCGTCAGGCGAATTGTTTTTCAGGAGGAAGGGAGTCGATGTGGAATCCGACCCCGTCAGGCTTCTTTTTCTCTGTTGCTATCTTGTTTTTGTTTGTGGTTTTTGTCATGAGACACAGACACTGTACGTCGGAGATAAAGTGGGATCCCTCCCTGTCTGTATGTCTGTGTTTCTGTGTGTCTTGTTCACTTGTGTGTCCTCCATTGGACCACCTTCTGATTCTGTTTTGTTTTTGGTTTGTCTGGTTTCAGGTCTGGTCTTGGTCCCAAGGAGTTGACTGATTATCTTGGTTTGGTTTTAGGCCGGTCTCAGGTTCTGGGGCCTTCCCATGGAGACAGGTCCATTTGGGTTGGTCATAGTGACAGTAAGCTTCTCTGGAAATCGCACTTGCCCTGTATTGGTCTTGCTTGTGTTTGTCATTTCTGTGGTACTGTGATTCTATAGTGGTTGCCTGAAAAACGGTTTCTGTGTGTGTCTTTTGTGTCTCTTTGTGTTCGGACTTGGACTGATGACTGACGACTGTTTTTAAGTTATGCCTTCTGAAATAAGCCTAAGAATCCTGTCAGATCCCTATGCTGACCACTTCCTTTCAGATCCTCAGCTGCCCTGCCTCCCACTCCAACTCCAGGGAGCAGCCAGCGGGTCACAGTGGTCCCGCCCATGGACCTGGAGCCTAGAGAGAAATGAGCTCGAAAATCCGGAGCAAAAGAGGAGTGGTCCCTAAAAAGTCAGTGGCCTGGATGTTGTGACTGCTGAAAAAAAAAAAAAAAAAAGAAGAGGAGGCTGTGCGAGTAGCCGGCCAAGAAGGCTGCAGGTTCCCAGGCAGCTTCTCATTCCCCTGTCCCTTACATCCCGTCTCTTGTTAACAGAAAAACTGCTTTCACTTTGAGATATGAGTGGCCCGATACAGCCAGCTGTGAGAGCTGCACTCCCTTCCCTGCCCCACGTGTTTTCTCTTCTCAGGCGACCCCTCCCTGAGCTGCTGACAGTGAGTCTGTTCTAAGCTCCAGTGAGGGAGGCATCCGCCCACTTGGGGCTTCTGTCCAAGGTAAAGAGCACCTGTGAGTCTAACTGCCAGGCTCTGATGGGGGTCTCGTCTCTGTGGGACTAGAAAGTCCCAACAATCTGACCAAGGTAACAGGAAGTTACAAAAGCAAAGAGAAGGACAGGTTAAGTTGGTAAAAAAGTTAGTGTAAGTAGATAAGAAAGTGCAGAGGAGGAGAAACAAAGGAAGGACAGAGGTCTGCAAAGAAGTAAGCTAAAAGCAAATCTTCAGCAGACTCAGGAGAGATAGATGACAGTGGCAAATAGAGAGGTTAACAGTAAAGAGAAGTGAAAATAAAGATGAAAGAGATTAGAGAGGTCTAAAATGAGAGAGATACTCTGAATAAAAAAATATTTAGAGGAAGAACCAGTAAATAAGAGTCAGACAAAAAGAAGAGTTAAAAAAACATGAGGCTGACAAAGACAGAGACCAGAGTCAAAATCAGAGCTGTGCTGTGAGACAGAAAGATAAGAGAAATGAAATGTTGGTCACAAAAGTCAGGAAAATTAGAAAACTTAGATAGTACCTGGCAACAAAAGAAAGCTTTTTGGCTAAAGATCAATGTGTTTAAGAGATAACAAAAGGGGTGCTAATACAGAAGCTGAGTCCTTAGAAGAGTCCGGTGGCCTACCTGTTGAAGCAGCTAGAAAAAGAGACTGTGTTTCATACTCCTCCACCGACCAGTGCAAAACAAGCTAAAAAGTTCCTGGGCACTGCGGGCTTTTGCAGATTGTGGATTCCAGGTTTGCTGAGTTAAAGAGATAAACAGCCCTTCGTATAAAGAAAAAAAAAAAAGAACAATCTTAGATGGCCTTGGATGCTCTTGAGACTGCCCTAATGTTATCCCCAGCTATGGGACTCCTAGATGTGACTGAGAACAAAGGTATTGCCAAAAGAAGTTCTTACTCAGAGATTGGGACCCTGAAAAAGACCTGTGGCATACTTGTAAGAAATTAGACCTGGTGGCTGTAAGATGGCCTGCTTGTCTGCACATAGTGGCTTCTGGTCAAGGACGCAGATAAATTGACTCTGAGACAAAACTTGGCACATGTCCTAGAAAGTGTGGTTCAGCCCCCATGACCGATGGCTGACTAACGCTCTTAAAAGCATTATCCAACTGTTCCCCTGACCGATGGACACATTGTCAGAGCTTTGACTGAACGAGTGACCTTCGCTCCCCCTGCTATCCTCGATCTCACTACTGCCTGAGACTTCACCTACTCATCATTGTGCTGACATTCTGGCAGAAGGAACTCATACTCGAAATGATCTGAAAGATCAGATCAGCCTTGGCCTGAGAGTTTGAGCTGGTACACGGATGGCAGTAGCCTCGAGGTTAAGGGTAAGCGGAAGGCGGGGACAACAGTGCAGTGGTGGACAGAAAGCAAGTGATCTAGGCCAGCAGCCTCCCTAAAGGGACTTCAGCCCAAAAAGCCAAACTTGTGGCTTTAATACAAGCTCTATATATATAGACAAAGAGAGCTGTTGACATCTGCAGAGAAAGACCTAAGATGCTGTGGCTAAAAAAAAAATCAGATGGCAAATCTAACCGCCCAGGCATCCTAAAGAGCAATGATCCTGACAGTCTAAAGACTATCAAGTTATAGACAAATTAAGACTGGTAAAAGAAACCCTGTATAAAATAGTAAAAACTGAAGAAAGAAAACTAGTCCTCTCATGAGAAGACAGACCTGACATCTACTGAAAAATAGACTTTACTGAAAAAATATGTGTATAAATACCTTCTGGTTTTTGTGAACGTTCTCAAGATAGATAAAAGCTTTTCCTTGTAAAAAAACGAGACTGATCAGATAGTCATCAAGAAGATTGTTAAAGAAAATTTTCCAAGGTTCGGAGTGCCAAAAGCAATAGTGTCAGATAATGGTCCTGCCTTTGTTGCCCAGGTAAGTCAGGGTGTGGCCAAGTATTTAGAGGTCAAATAAAATTGTACAGACCTCAGAACTCAGGACAGATAAAAAGAATAAATAAAACTCTAAACAGACCTTGACAAAATTAATCCTAGAGACTGGCACAGACTTACTTGGTACTCCTTCCCCTTGCCCTATTTAAAACTGAGAATACTCCCTCTTGATTCGGTTTTACTCTTTTTGAGATCCTTTATGGGGCTCCTGTGCCCATCACTGTCTTAAATGATGTGTTTAAACCTATGTTGTTATAATAATGATCTGTATGTTAAGTTATAAGGCTTACAGGTGGTGCAGAAAAAAGTCTGGTCACAACTGGCTACAGTGAACGAGCTGGGTACCCCAAGGACATCTTACCAGTTCCAGCCAGAGATCTGATCTACATACACCTGCGTCATGCTGAGACCCTCAAGCCTCACTAAAAGGGTCCCTGCCTAGTTCTGTTTACTAATCTGCCTTATTCTGTTTCTGTTCCCATGTTAAAGATAGAGTAAATGCAGTATTCTCCACATAGAGATATAGACTTCTGAAATTCTAAGATTAGAATTACTTACAAGAAGAAGTGGGGAATGAAGAATGAAAAATTACTGGCCTCTTGTGAGAACATGAACTTTCACCTCGGAGCCCACCCCCTCCCATCTAGAAAACATTTTTGAGATAAAGGCCTCCTAGAACAACCTCAAAATGAACCGGGTACATTGCCAAATGATAGGACATGACTCCTTAGTTGCGTAGATTCCTTGATAGGACATGACTCCTTAGTTACGTAGATTCCTTGATAGGACATGACTCCTTAGTTACGTAGGATCCTTTGGCAGAACCCCTTGTCCCTTGGCAGAACTCCCTAGTGATGTAAACTTGTACTTTCCCTGCCCAGTTCTCCCCCCTTTGAGTTTTACTATATAAGCCTGTGAAAAATTTTTGCTGACCGTCGAGACTCCTCTACCCTGTGCTAAGGTGTATGAGTTTCGACCCCAGAGCTCTGTGTGCTTCCATGTTGCTGCTTTATTTCGACCCCAGAGCTCTGGTCTGTGTGCTTTCATGTTGCTGCCTTATTAAATCTTGCCTTCTACATTTTATGTATGGTCTCAGTGTCTTCTTGGGTACGCGGCTGTCCCGGGACTTGAGTGTCTGAGTGAGGGTCTTCCCTCGAGGGTCTTTCACTAGTAGACCCTCAAAACTTAAAAATGCCAGCTATTTATTTCCCTACGTGATTTCTCAGAAGGTTTTTCTCTCTCTCTCTTTCCTATTTTCACTTTTTTTTAAAAAAAATTTATTTATTTATTATATGTAAGTACACTGTAGCTGTCTTCAGACACTCCAGAAGAGGGCATCAGATTTCATTACAGATGGTTGTGAGCCACCATGTGGTTGCTGGGATTTGAACTCAGGACCTTTGGAAGAGCAGTCGGTGGTCTTAACAGCTGAGCCATTTCACCAGCCCCCTATTTTCACTTTTAAAAACATTATTTTTTTGAGAGGTGAGAGAAATGCCTTGGCAGGAGTGTACGTTGTTCAGGCAGCTTACACCTACCTGTAACTTTAGCTCCAGGAGGTCCAATACTCAAGAATATATGTGTGTGCGTGTGTGTGTGTATGCTCGCGTGTGTGCATGCACACACAAGCACGCACACACAGGGACACACAAATAATCACATCCCAAAACATAATTACTTTGAAATTTTATCTGTGTGTGTGTGTGCAAGTGTTTGTATGTGCACCACATGCATGCAGTGCCCATGATGGCCACAAGAGGGCACTGGATTCCTTGGAGCTGGAGTCACAGACGGTTGTGAGCCTCTAATGAGGGTGCATTAGGGACCTCTTAGACTCAGGTTGTTAGCAAGAGATCTTAGCAGTTGACTCATCTCCCCATCCCTCTTTTCTCACTCGGAATGAAGCTCTTCTATAGACTCTCCTTTTCCTTAAGGTCATGATGAGCCATTTTAAAATATATTGTTCTTTCCAATAATTCCCTGTTCAAGGCCCAAACATGGTCTTGAGGCCCGTTTTCCTCATAAACTTGGAGGGTAACTATGGGTCAGCTCCTTTCCCCGAGCTAACAAAGGCTGATTCTCTTTCTTCTATTTATTAACGAGAGGAGAGAGGTAGACATTGTTTGAAGTGTTATGGGTATGGGGTCATTCAGAGATTTAGCAGCCTGAGCACAAATACATTTGAACAAATAAGAAACTTTTTTGTTTGCTTGTTTATTTGTTTGTTTGTTTGTTTTTTGAGACAGGGTTTCTCTGTGTAGCCCTGGCTGTCCTAGAACTCACTCTGTAGACCAGGCTGGCCTCAAACTCAGAAATCGACCTGCCTCTGCCTCCTAAGTGCTGGGATTAAAGGCGTGTGCCACCACGCCCAGCAAATAAGAAGCTTTTATGCAGATACTGATGCTATGGCTGACTGGTGCCTGGCACCTGGACTGCACCTGAGAATGCTCCCAAGAAGTGGCCCTCACGTACGTCACCCAGGCATGTCACCCAGGCATGTCAGTTAAGGGTTTATAAAGGCAAACCCCACCAAGTTACAGCTTTTGGGATCGGGTTAGCGCATAGACTGCTTTGTGTAGGCAGGGCTTTCTGTAGATATCTGGAGACCCCCCTCATTTATCTTGAGCAGGCAAGCAGTTTTTTTTTTTTACAAGAGCAGAACTAGCAGTTATCGCCTACAAACCTTTATATCCTGTAAGAACAGCCGAGGCAGTAAAAGATTTGATAAGATTGGACAGTTTTTAAGACTAGCCCAGCAATTCCAGGAAAGAGGAAGTGAGCTGACAGGGTATTTATACAATATTTAATATATATCATATAACTTGATGTTCTTTGTTTTTATAAGCTCCTGACCTATGTGGCTGCAAGTTACACTTGGGGAATCCCCAGTCTGAGTCTAGAGTCTAGACCAGTATCTCAATAAAAGTCCCTTTATTATTATTATTATTATTATTATTATTATATTATTATTATTATTTTATATTTATTTATTATTATATCTAAGTACACTGTAGCTGTCTTCAGACACACCAGAAGAGGGCATCAGATCTCATTACAGATGGTTGTGAGCCACCATGTGGTTGCTGGGATTTGAACTCAGGACCTTTGGATGAGCAGTCAGTGTTCTTAACTGCTGAGCCATCTCTCCAGCCCAAGTCCCTTTATTAAATAAAATATATTCATGGTCATGCTGGTGACTCTCTGGACCCCAGACCCATAAGACCACTACTGATATATGATATTTATATGATATGTTAATATGGTATATATTAATATATATAACACACATACACACATTTTAAGCATAGTAATTAAAACCATAAATGTAATGTTTTTGTTTTTTGTAAGATTTATTTATTTACTTTTAAGTATGAGTATACTGTAGCTGTCCTCAGACACCCCAGGAGCGGGTATCGGATGGCATTACAAACAGTTGTGAGCCATCATGTGGTTGCTGGGATTTGAACTCAGGACCTCTGGAAGAGCAGTCAGTGCTCTTAACCACTGGGCCATCTCTCCAGCCTCCCGTAAATGTAATGTTAAGCATCATAGCATCTCCCTGGGGAAGGAGTCCTGACTCCAGCACCCAGTAATCTGCAAAAGAACATGGTGTGAGTTTTCTCCAGTACAGTGTGCAAAAAAAAACCTAAAACTGGTCCCAGAAGTAAACGTGTTAGAATGAACTGTAGTGGTCTTAAGGACCTGGGGCCCAGAGAGTCACCAGCGTGACCGTGAATATACTCTAGACTTAGATTGGGGTTCTCCAGTGTAGCTTGCAGCCACATAGGTCAGGGGCTTACAAAAGCTAAGAACATCAAGTTGCATCCTGTTTTGCACACAGAGGCCTTTCAGGTGTCCTGGTTATCTCCCGCAAAACAAGATTTTCTTTACAGCATCAGAAACCAGGACTAACTTCATGACCTATTATCTTAAATAAAAAACAGTTTCATTAGAGTTGTACAAGGCCAGACACTTACAAAAAACACCCTTACCAGTTCTTAACCATCCAAGTTTGCTTTGTAGTTCTCTTAAAAACATTTATTTTACTTATTTTATTTCATTTTTATTAATCATTCCATTCGTTTACATCTCAAATGGCACCCCACTTACCAGTTACCCCTCCACAAGCCCCCACCCCAAAACCTCCCTCTGTTCCCTCCCCTTTGCCTCTACAAGGGTGCTCACCCACCCACCCGCCCTCTCCCACCCCACACCTCTAGCATCCCTCTATGCTGGGGCATCAAACCTCCACAAGACCAAGGGCCTCCCCTCCCATTGATGTCAGACAAGGCCTTCCTCTGCTACCTATGTATCTGGAGTTTACTGTTAACCTGGTCTACCAGGAGAGCTCCAGGCCAGAGAGGGTTTTGTAGACCAGGCTGGCCTTGAACTCAGAAATCTGCCTGCCTCTGCCTCCCGAGTAGTTGACCATAGTTGACCATTTTTTTAAAAAAAAGATTTATTTGTGTTTATTTATAGCTGTCTTCAGACACACCAGAAGAGAGCATCTGATCCCATTATAGATGGTTGTGAGCCACCATGTGATTGCTGGGAGTTGACCTCTGGAAGATCAGTCAGTGCTCTTAACCTCTGAGCCATCTCTCCAGCCCTTGACCATTTTTTTTTTTTTTTTTGGACAAGGCATCTCCATATAACCCTGTTGGAACAAGCAGAGAAGCATTTGCCTCTGCCTCACAGATGTTGGGGTTCCAGGTGTGTGCCACCAGACCTGGTTCTTTTCTTTTCTTTTCTTTTCTTTTCTTTTCTTTTCTTTTCTTTTCTTTTCTTTTCTTTTCTTTTCTTTTCTTTTCTTTTCTTTTCTCTTTTCTGTTTTTTTGTTTTTGTTTTTTTTCCAGACAGGGTTTCTCTGTATAGCCCTGGCTGTCCTGGAACTCACTTTGTAGACCAGGCTGGCCTCGAACTCAGAAATCTGCCTGCCTCTGCCTCCCAAGTGCTGGGATTAAAGGTGTGAGCCACCACGCCCGGCTCAGACCTGGCTCTTAATTTAAGAAAATTATCTAGGGACAGCATCACAGCATAGAGCCCAGGCTTATTCAGTAGCCCAGGCTAGCCTTGAATTTAAGTTTCCGCGCTCAGCGTCCACAGTGCAGCGATCACCGGCCACCATGCAGGGCTGAAACTGTCTTCTGCTTTTGTGACTATCCCGAGTGGAGGGATGAATCTGGAGCTTAAACACCTTCCGGCCTCCCAGTGTCCTCCGTGACAACTCAAGTCAAAATGGGTTCTGTAGAGTTGCCGCGGGAGAGGATTATCCCTTTTGGATTAGGGAGGGTTTGGGCGCGGACTGATGATGTAGGTGTGATTTTATTTAAATTTCCAAGTTCAGCATCACTCAGGGCACAGTCTTGGGGGGGACTCTCGAAGTGTTCGGACTGGTCGAGAAATCTGCTGCTTAGAGGAATTCAATGTCAGGTGAGCAAAGGGCCGAAGCTGCGTGGGGATGGGGTGGGGGTGGAGCGTGGGGCGTGGGGCGTGGGGGTGGAGTGGGGTGGCGTGGGACCGGTGGCTGTGGCTGCTCTAAGATGGGAGGTGTCCAACTTCTCTCGGAGTTCCACAGCCCGATCCCATCAGGGCTACAGACTCCGTTCTCCCCTTCCTTCCTAGCTTCTGGTACTGTGTTGTCTTCTGCTGCTTCTGCTCTCTGAGGCCGGGGCTGAGCAAGGATTCTACTGCTGAGCCATGGGCCAGCAATCTGTTCAACGTTTTAATTAATTACATGTATTTGTCTATGGGTGCGTAATTTGGAGTGTACCTGGAGACCAGGAGAGGGTTAGAGAGATCCCTGAGACAGAGGTCGTGGTTTCTGGGACTCAAACGGGAATTTTATTTGCAAGAACAGAATGCAATCTATTAGTTAAAGGTTGGAATCAGCTGGTGTGGGTGTTGGGGTCAGAACTGGAGTCTTCTGTAAGAGCAGCAAGGGCCACAGAACCATCTCTACAGTCCCCCAAAATATTTTTAAAATACATTTTATTTAAAAAAAATACATTTAGCCAGGCAGTGGTTACATGCCCTTAATCCCAGTCCTCTGGAGGCAGAGACAGGAGCTCTGTGTTCAAGATCAGCCTGGTCTACAGAGCTAGTTTGGGGATAGCCAGGGCTATATAAAAATTCAATTCCCCCAAAGAAACAAGCAAGCAAGCAAACAAACAAAGACATACATTTATCTCTCCATCTCCTGCACTTCAATTTTAAAAACTATTATGATATTCATTGGTATATATTAGTTGTACAAAATAACGAGATTCATACTTGTATACATGTTAGATAATATTTACTCCCCCGCTGCGGCCTCCAGGACACCCTCCATCTCTTTTGAGTGGTGTTCCCTTTTTTCTTCCTTTTTCTCTCCCCTTCCAAACTTCCTTCCCCTGTCTGGCAGGGTTTCTCTGTGTAGCCCTGGCTATCCTGGAACTCACCATATAGACCAGGCTGCCTGCCTCTGCCTCCCTAGTGCTGGAACTAAGACACGTGCCACCACTGCCTGGCTCCTTCCTTCTTCTCTCTTCTTTCTTTCTCTCTTTTTTTTGGGGGGTGGGGTGGCTGGGGAGGGATCAGGGAAGCAGGATCTCTATGTAGCCCTGAGTATCCTGGAACTTGTTCTCTTTGAGGCTGGCCTCAAACTCTTAGAGCTCCACCTGCCTCTGCTTCCTGAGTGCTGGGATTAAAGGCACAGTGCCAACACACCCTGCTTATTCACTCTAATTTTTAGTTTAGCTCTCAGAGGGAAGGAATGCGGTGTTTTTGTGAGTCTGGCTTACCTACCCTAACAGAATGATCTCCAGTAATTTGCACATGACAGTTCCCTCTCGTCACTGAAAACAACTTCCCAGCGACTTAGACCTTGTTTTCTTCACCCAATGATTCATCGATAGACCTCTTGGCTGATACTATCTCTTGGCTACTGTGAGTGTGGCCACAGTCGTCACGGGTGTCTGGGTGGCTCTCTGGCATTCTGATTTAGATCCCTTTGGGTATATGCTGAGGAATGGTACAACTGGATCATATGGTAATTCTAATTTTCATGTTCTGAGGACTTTCCATATTGGTTTCTATATGGCTACACTAATTTATATGTTCACTGATAGTGTGTGAGTAACGGTCTCCCATAATCCTCACACCTTTCCCTCCCTCCCTCCCTCCCTGCCTCCCTCCTTCCTTGCCTCCCTGCCTCCCTCCCTCCCTCCCTGCCTCCCTGTCACCCTCCCTGCCTCCCTGCCTCCCTCCTTTCTCTCTCTCTCTCTCTCTCTCTCTCTCCCTCCCTCCCTCCCTCCCTCCCTCCCTCCCTCCCTCCCTCCCTCCTTCCTTCCTTCCTTCCTTTCAGCGATTATCAGCTAGGTGTGGTGTATATTTGGTATATATTAGTTGTACACACTTTTTTGTTGTGGGGTCTGCTTAAATCCAACATAAACGACAAAAAGTTATTGTAATCAAGCCACTACTGATTGATCAGGGCCACGGAACAGACTCGGGAGCTGAACTATGACCCTGAAGGGACATTGCACAGCATATTTAAAGGATAAGACCATAAAGCAAGGAAGAGTAGGGTGGGCTATAGCACTGTCCAGTCATATTTTGACATAAAGAGTTGAGGTAGGAAGTTTCCATTCATCGGGATAGGAGTAGATTCCTGGGCCTGGGAACATGAACTTGACCTTGCCAAGCAAGATGGAGGAGTTGTCCTTGAAATGTCTGCAGTCAGACAACTGTGTTCTTACAAGTTGTCCCTGAGACGTATGGACTTCGACAACTGTTTCCTTATATTGGGAGCTGTTCAGCCACTGGGCCGTCTCCAGGTCCCCCTGGAACCTTGAGTCTAGTCTCTCCCTGTGATAGGCTAGAGCCTGAAAAGGAAACGGCAGAACTAAGAATCGTTTCTTTTGCTGGTTCGCAACGTTTTAACCCCTGTGCTTCTGAGGCCGAGACGGGGCAGATCTTTGTGGGTTCCAGGTCAGCGAGGACTACAGTGGGTAGAGCTCAAAAGGTTCTGTTTGCCTCTTTCTCCAGAGTGAGGGAATTAAAGGCTTGTTCCACTCTTACCTGGCCAGGATGAGGTTTCTAACCTCAAAGGATTTGGACTTAGGGTGGGTTTTAATATATCTAATAATCTAGAAAAAAAATCATCTCTTGAAAGTATGCCCAACTGCTTGGGTTTTAGTTAAAAATTCCAAATATGGTCAAGTTGACAACCAAGATTCTAAGTGTTTGCCTGCGGCACTGTCTGGGCCCTACAGATGTGAAGGACCCAGGGAGGCCAGAAGAGGGCAGCACATCCTTTACACTGGGAGCTACAGATGGTTCTGAGCCATCATGGTGGTGCTGGAAGCCAAACTGGGGTCCTCTGCAAGAGCAGCAAATAGCTCAGTTGGCAGAGTGTGTGCCTCTCTCCAGACCCCCTTTTTTAATTATTATTTTTAACTATGTTAATAAACATGTCTGTATAAGTACACGTGCGTGTGTGTGTGTGTGTGTGTGTGTGTGTGTGTGTGTGTGCTCGAGCATGCATAGGTGCCCAAGGAGACTGGAGAAAGGCAGGCAGTATGAGTGTTAGGACTGGAAACTGAATTCTGGTCCTCTACAAGGGCAGCAGGTACCCTAAACCACTGTGAAGTCATCCCTCCATCCTTCTATTGTGGTTTGTATTTGCATCCTTCTATTGTAGTTTCCCGATGGCTAGGATGTTGGAAGCTTTTTCTCTTGATTCCCAGTCATATACTCCTTTTGATGTGCCTGCCTCAGCCTCTCAAATGGTATGGCTCCTGGCTTGTCTCACCATGCTCTGCCCACATTAGGATATCTAAGAATACAAGGGTCCAGATTGTGAATAAGTATGTTGCCACTAAGTCTGGGGGTTGATTCCTATATTCTCCCGTGTGTAGTGTTGATAAAACAGTACTCCGGAGATTGAGTTGTTTTTTATTTTATTTTATTTGAGACAGGGTATTATTTTGCCCAGTCAGGCCTCAAACTTATATAGCTGAAGATGACCTTGACCTCCTGACCTTCCCATCTCCACCTTCCAAGTGATGGGCTCAAAGTTGTGTGCCACCACACGTCTGAGAATGTTGTCCTTGGTAGTCCAGAGCTGTCTTTCCTTAGTGTCTTGTGATCTCGGGTTGGAGCAGTCTGCCTGTTCCAGTCACAGAGGAGAGTCTCACACCACCTCCCTTCCTGGATCCAGAGTGAGGAGTCTAGAGGGAACATAATAGATAAATATGAGGAGACTAGGAAGCAGCTGGTCCCTCACCTGAGGAGAGTGCATTTCCTCTGGGTTCACTCGTTCCTTATCCTGCTCTCAGGGCAATGGTGATGAGGGGCAGCTGGTAGACCTGACTACCTTGTCTCAAAAAGCAAATGAAGAAAAGATAAATTGCTGGTGCTCAGTAGTTAAGAGCACTGGCTGCTCTTGCCATAGGAGTGGGTTCAATTCCCAGCACCTACATGGTGGCTCACAGCCACCTGTAACACCAGCTTGAGGGCATCTAATACTCTTTTGGTCTCCATGGGCACTGTATTCATGTGCACAGGAACATAATTAAAAATAACAATTAAAAATTTGTTTAAAATCCTGCATGGTGGCATATGCCTTTAATCCCAGCATCCAAGAGGAAGAGGCAGGCAGATCTCTGTGAGTCTGAGCCCCTCCTAGTGTACAGACTGAGTTCTAGGATAGCCTGGGCTACACAGAAAAACCCTGTCTCAAATATATATATATATTCTGGCAGGATCCAACCAGGCCACACCAGTGAGTGGTGCATGGTTCAACCAGACCACGCCAGTGAATGGAGCATTGATGAACCAGGCCACGCCAGTGAATGGAGCATTGATGAACCAGGCCACACCAGTGAATGGAGCATTGATGAACCAGACCACGCCAGTGAATGGAGCATTGATGAACCAGGCCACACCAGTGAATGGAGCACTGATGAACCAGGCCACACCAGTGAATGGAGCATTGATGAACCAGACCACGCCAGTGAATGGAGCATTGATGAACCAGACCATGCCAGTGAATGGAGCATTGATGAACCAGGCCACACCAGTGAATGGAGCATTGATGAACCAGACCACGCCAGTGAATGGAGCATTGATGAACCAGGCCACACCAGTGAATGGAGCATTGATGAACCAGACCACGCCAGTGAATGGAGCATTGATGAACCAGACCATGCCAGTGAATGGAGCATTGATGAACCAGGCCACACCAGTGAATGGAGCACTGATGAACCAGGCCACGCCAGTGAATAGAGCATTGATGAACCAGGCCACACCAGTGAATGGAGCACTGATGAACCAGGCCACACCAGTGAATGGAGCACTGATGAACCAGGCCACGCCAGTGAATGGAGCATTGATGAACCAGGCCACACCAGTGAATGGAGCATTGATGAACCAGACCATGCCAGTGAATGGAGCATTGATGAACCAGGCCACACCAGTGAATGGAGCACTGATGAACCAGGCCACGCCAGTGAATGGAGCATTGATGAACCAGGCCACACCAGTGAATGGAGTATCAATTAACCAGGCCATGCCAGTGAACAGAGCATTGATGAACCAGGCCATGCCAGTGAACAGAGCATTGATGAACCAGGCCACGCCAGTGAGCAGAGCATGGTTCAACCAGACCACGCCAGTGAATGGTGCATCGATGAACCAGGCCATGCCAGTGAACAGAGCATTGATGAACCAGGCCACACCAGTGAGCAGAGCATGGTTCAACCAGACCACGCCAGTGAATGGTGCATCGATGAACCAGGCCATGCCAGTGAACAGAGCATTGATGAACCAGGCCACGCCAGTGAGCAGAGCATGGTTCAACCAGGCCACACCAGTGAATGGAGCATCGATGAACCAGGCCATGCCAGTGAACAGAGCATTGATGAACCAGGCCACGCCAGTGAGCAGAGCATGGTTCAACCAGGCCACGCCAGTGAATGGAGCATCGATGAACCAGGCCATGCCAGTGAACAGAGCATTGATGAACCAGGCCACGCCAGTGAGCAGAGCATGGTTCAACCAGACCACGCCAGTGAGCAGAGCATGGTTCAACCAGGCCACGCCAGTGATAGGAACATCATCCAACCAGTCCACACCAGTGCATGGAGCATCGATGAACCAGGCCACGCCAGTGAACGGAGCATTGATGAACCAGACCACACCAGTGAGCAGAGCATGGTTCAACCAGGCCACTCCAGTGATAGGAACATCATCCAACCAGTCCACACCAGTGCATGGAGCATCGATGAACCAGGCCACACCAGTGAATAGAGCATCGATGAACCAGGCCATGCCAGTGAATGGAGCATTGATGAACCAGGCCACGCCAGTGAATGGAGCATTGATGAACCAGGCCACACCAGTGAATGGAGCATTGATGAACCAGGCCATGCCAGGGATAGGAACATCATCCAACCAGGCCATGCCAGGGAGTGAAGCATGGTTTAACCAGGCTATGCCAGTGAGAGAACCATTATCCAACCAAGCCACATCAGTGAGAAGAACATTGTTCAACCAGGCCATGCCAGAGATAGGAACATCATCCAACCAGGCCATGCCAGTGAGTGGAGCATTGATCAACCAGGCCATGCCAGTGAGTGGAGCATCAATCAACCAGGCCATGCCAGTGAGTGAAGCATTGATCAACCAGGCCATGCCAGTGAGTGGAGCATCAATCAATCAGGCCATGCCAGTGAGTGGGGCATTGATCAACCAGGCCATGCCAGTGAGTCAGGTATCAACCAACCAGATCAAGCAAAGGAGAAGAGCATCTTCCAACCAGAACCCACCAGTGAGAAAAGCAACTTTCAATCAGGCCAAGCAAAGAAGAAGAGCATCCTCCAACCAGGCCATGCCAGTGAGCAAGGCAGTGATCAACCAGGCCATGCCAGTGAGTGAAGCATCAATCAACCAGGCCATGCCAGTGAGTGAAGCATCAATCAACCAGGCCACGCCAGTGAGTGGATCATCATCCAACCAGGCCATGCCAGTGAGTGAAGCATCAATCAACCAGGCCATGCCAGTGAGTGAAGCATCAATCAACCAGGCCATGCCAGTGAGTGGATCATCATCCAACCAGGCCATGCCAGTGAGTGAAGCATCAATCAACCAGGCCATGCCAGTGAGTGGATCATCATCCAACCAGGCCATGCCAGTGAGTGAAGCATCATCCAACCAGGCCATGCCAGTGAGTGAGGCATCATCCAACCAGGCCATGCCAGTGAGTGGGGCATTGATCAACCAGGCCATGCCAGTGAGCAAGGCATCGATCAGCCAGGCTATGCCAGTGAGTGGAGCATTGATCAACCAGGCCATGCCAGTGAGCAAGGCATCGATCAGCCAGGCTATGCCAGTGAGTGGAGCATTGATCAACCAGGCCATGCCAGTGAGCAAGGCATCGATCAGCCAGGCCATGCCAGTGAGTGGAATATTGATCAACCAGGCCATGCCAGTGAGTCAGGCATCAGTCAACCAGGTCAAGCTAAAGAGAAGAGCATCATCCAACCAAAACCCACCAGCGATAAAAGCAACATTCAATCAGGCCAAGCAAAGAAGAAGAGCATCCTCCAACCAGGCCATGCCAGTGAGTGAGGCATCGATCAACCAGGCCATGCCAGTGAGTGAAGCATCAATCAACCAGGCCATGCCAGTGAGTGGAGCATCAATCAACCAGGCCATGCCAGTGAGTGAGGCATCATCCAACCAGGCCATGCCAGTGAGTGGGGCATTGATCAACCAGGCCATGCCAGTGAGCAAGGCATCGATCAGCCAGGCTATGCCAGTGAGTGGAGCATTGATCAACCAGGCCATGCCAGTGAGCAAGGCATCGATCAGCCAGGCCATGCCAGTGAGTGGAATATTGATCAACCAGGCCATGCCAGTGAGTCAGGCATCAGTCAACCAGGTCAAGCTAAAGAGAAGAGCATCCTCCAACCAGGCCATGCCAGTGAGCAAGGCATTGATCAACCAGGCCATGCCAGTGAGTGAGGCATCGATCAACCAGGCCATGCCAGTGAGTGAAGCATCAATCAACCAGGCCATGCCAGTGAGTGGAGCATTGATCAACCAGGCCATGCCAGTGAGTGAAGCATTGATCAACCAGGCCATGCCAGTTAGTGAGGCATCATCCAACCAGGCCATGCCAGTGAGTGGGGCATTGATCAACCAGGCCATGCCAGTGAGTGAAGCATCAATCAACCAGGCCATGCCAGTGAGTGAGGCGTCATCCAACCAGGCCATGCCAGTGAGTGGAGCATCAATCAACCAGGCCATGCCAGTGAGTGAAGCATCATCCAACCAGGCCATGCCAGTGAGTAAAGCATCAATCAATCAGGCCATGCCAGTGAGTGGAGCATCAATCAATCAGGTCATGCCAGTGAGTGGGGCATTGATCAACCAGGCCATGCCAGTGAGTGGAATATTGATCAACCAGGCCATGCCAGTGAGTCAGGCATCAACCAACCAGGTCGAGCTAAAGAGAAGAGCATCTTCCAACCAGAACCCACCAGTGAGAAAAGCAACATTCAATCAGGCCAAGCAAAGAAGAAGAGCATCCTCCAACCAGGCCATGCCACTGAGCAAGGCATTGATCAACCAGGCCATGCCAGTGTGTGAAGCATCAATCAACCAAGCCATGCCAGTGAGTGAAGCATCAATCAATCAGGCCATGCCAGTGAGTGAGGCATCATCCAACCAGGCCATGCCAGTGAGTGAAGCATCAATCAACCAGGCCATGCCAGTGAGTGGAGCATTGATCAACCAGGCCATGCCAGTGAGTGAAGCATTGATCAACCAGGCCATGCCAGTGAGTGAGGCATCATCCAACCAGGCCATGCCAGTGAGTGGGGCATTGATCAACCAGGCCATGCCAGTGAGTGAAGCATCAATTAACCAGGCCATGCCAGTGAGTGGAGCATCATCCAACCAGGCCATGCCAGTGAGTGGATCATCATCCAACCAGGCCATGCCAGTGAGTGGAGCATCATCCAACCCGGCCAAGCAAAGGGGAAGAGCATCATCTAGCAAGGCCAAGTCAAGGAGAAGAGCATTGTCTAACAAGGCTATGCCAGCAAGAGGGGCACCAAGCAAGCAGACCCAATCCCTGAAAGACGACCAGATCCCAACACCCACAGCTGACTGTGCTCATCTGCTGAATCCCAAGAGCTCAGACAACAGTGTCCAGGAGTCACAGAAGAATTTTGGAGCAAAAAAGCCAGAGGAAGCTGGTACCTCTGATTCTCAGCTTTTAGAGGTGGACCAAATCTGCCTGGGACATTCCCCACCTCCCTGGGCATCTATGCCCTTTGACATAGACACACTACTGGAAGACTATGCCTTGTCTGGGGATGAAGACTCCCAGAGTTTTGATAAGTATCTCTACCCAGGGTGCCTTGACTGAGGCAGAGAGGGTGGGATGAGTTGCAAATGACCTACAAACACATCCATAGCTTTGGAGAAAGATCTGAAAATCCAAAGCCCTGAGGGAGGTTACTAGAATCCTTTTTTTTTTTTTTTGGACAGGGTTTCTCTGTGTAGCCCTGGCTGTCCTGGTATTCACTCTGTAGACCAGGCTGTCCTCGATCTCAGAAATCCACTTGCCTCTTACTAGAATCCTCCTAACATGTTGTTTTCCTGAGTTTCCAAACTGCCTACTTCAGGGAGTGAAGAAAGCCGGGGAAGTCGAGGCCCTGAAGGCCTGAGCAGGTGCTGGGTATTTCCTATAATTTCTTCCTTGATTAACTCACACATTCAAACAGGCACGTTGATTAGACACACTGGTGGTTTAAATGAAAATGGTCTCCACAGGCTCATATGTTTGAATGCTTGGTCCCCAGTTACTAGAACTGTTTGAGAAGGATTAGGAGGGGTGTCACTGAGGGTTGGTTTTGAGGTTTCAAAAGCCCATGACAGCCCGGCTCCCCTTGAAAGATCCTGATAGAATGTAAAAGTCACAGAAGCCCTGAAATTGGCAAGATAGATTTCATTGTTAGCAGAACTAGCTTCACTAGTTTAGGAACATAGAGGTGCACAATGCCCTGGCCACTCCTTGAACCTGTGTGTCTGCCAATGTTTTGACCTTTCCTTGACCCATGTGTGTACCCACCGATGAAGCCCATTGCCAGGTGTTTGTGATATTGGTTGCTGAGAAAGACTCAAAAAATCTCCCCAGCAACCACAGCCCGGCCAATCCTGAGTTGCTACACCTGCACCAGACTCTTTCCTTGGACCCCTCCCATACCCATTTCTTGAGAATAGACATTGTTTAGATCTGGAAATCCCCTACTCCACCCCCTTCTCCTTTCTCCCCTGAGGGCCTATAAAAACTGGGACCCCTTTTCCCTCGAGGTCGACTCCTCTACCCCTGCGTGGGATACGAGTCATCCCCAGAGCTCTGGCTTTCCCCGAATAAAGCCTCATGTGGTTTACATCAAGCTTGGTCTCTCGTGAGTTCTTGGGTGTCCGCTATTGTCCTGAGGCCTGAGCAAGAGGCTCCTCTTGGAGTCTTTCACCCTCTGTGGGGCAATGGGCTATGCACAGACAGCCTCCAGTCGAGCTGAGGTGTGGAATCCCAGTGAATCCTAGTGGTGATCATTTTCACCTACATGGGACGGAAGGCGTTCCCTCATGTCTCCTGGACCCCTAGCTCCTGTTGAAGTTACCACAGCCCCCACAACCCCCACAAGAGAAGCATGTGGCTAGCAGTCATACACAATGATGTTCCAAGCTTCTGACCTTCAGGCTAGACTCCTTCCAGTTAAGATAACATGCCCACTATAAGAGGGGCTGTTTGGCTCCTCCTTGCTTTCTGTAGTGGCTATTCCTGGTTGTCGACTATATTTGGAATGAACTACAATCCAGAATTGGAAGGCTCACCAGTGACCCTAATCTGGAGGCTTGGAGATAGAAGTTTCTGATCTGGATCTTGGTATGGAGATCTTGAGGTATAGTGGCTATGGATTACAGAAGATTAAATCTCTGAGCTCAAGGTCATCTGGGATTAAAGGTGTGGTGGAACACACCTTTAATCTGGGCTACACCTTCTGCTGGAGACAATATAAGGACATTGGAAGAAGGGAGTCTTGCTCTTGCTCCTTCGCCTGCTTGCTGTGTGAGACTGAGTAACTGCTAGATCCTTGGACTTCCATTCACAGCTACTACTGAACTGTTGTTGGGAATTGGACTGCAGACTGTAAGTAATCAATAAATACCTTTACTATATAGAGACTATCCATAAGTTCTGTGACTCTAGAGAACCCTAACTAATACACTCTCTAAGCCCTCTCCTTTCTCTAAGCCTTCACCTTTTTTACTCTCTAACTCTTTCTCTTTTTCCCTTTCTCCCTCTCTCCATATGGCCAT
Organism: Mus musculus; assembly: GCF_000001635.26. Lineage (NCBI taxonomy): Eukaryota > Metazoa > Chordata > Mammalia > Rodentia > Muridae > Mus > Mus musculus. The sequence goes on along the minus strand of NC_000073.6, from coordinate 28,241,060 downwards.
GGCCTGTCTCTCTCTCTTTCTACCTTCTCTCTATCCCCCTGCCTTTCTACAATAAAGCTCTAAAACCATAGACTGACTCTGTTCATCAAGGCCTGCTGTGCTTGCACAATGGGATAGGCTTTCTCCTAAGGAGCCCTGCCTAATCTCTGCTCTCTTCTCATATCTCCAGGGCCAAGAGTGTCACCCCAGGGCCCCTATTACTGGAGGCTGCCCCTTGTCTACCCTCCACCGTGTGGGGTCAGTGGCTTCACACATCCAGATGCCCACCAGAGTCCTCCCACATCTGCCTGCCCAGAGCACAGGAACTCTGGTGGGACTCAGGCTCTCTACCTCCCCCCTCTTCCCTTACACCCACAGTCCCACCCCCACCCTGTTTCCTACGAATCAGGACGTAATGCTCTCAGCTACAGCTTTCTGCCATAAACAAGCCCCAAATAATTGGTTTCTTTTATCAGTTGTCTTGGTTATGGTGTTTCTTCACAGCAATAGAACAAGAACTAAGGCAGCTGCCTTCAATTTATCTTTTTCTTGTGCTAAAGCTAAGGTTCAGAGGGATTGTAGCATGCTAGACATGGGTATACTAATATGGAGATACACCCCCCAGCCCCTCCCTGGGGGGATTCTAGGCAGGGGCTCTACCCTGAGACACACCCCCAGCCCCTCACTGGGGGACTCTACCCTTGAGCCATGGCCCAATACCCATACATTATTCCTGGAAGGAGTGCCCTGGCATTTATAGCTTCTCCCTGAGGGATCACATCCAAAGATTCCTGGATCTGAAAGGGGATAGACCCATGTGAGGAGTGTGCCTACAGTGTGCAAGATGAGATGTTTATAGAGGGATAAGGAAACACTAGTAGCTAGTGCTGAGCGGTTGCTGTAACCGGTGGATTCCAGTTTCTCCATGGGAGGAATAGCATGACTCTCTCACCCAAGCTTCGAGATTGTGCTGCAAACTCACCTACATCCTGGAGTTAGCTGGCCAGAAAGTGGGGTTCCGGAGGCCAGACTGATATAGTATGAGGTCATCTCTCTGAGCAACGACTGCTTTGAATGGGAAATAGGTTAGATCATCCCATCCCACAGTATGAAGACAAGATTAACAGTAAGCTCTCCAGGAAACATGGCTTCATCTTAAAGGTCACAGAGATGACAGAAGATATTCCTGTTGAACTGTATAGTTGAAGAGTGTACGTGTAAAATGTGCGAATGCCTAACCTAGCCTGTCCTCCTTCAGGGCCAAAGGCACACAGCGTGACTGGGGCATCTCACTGTCAGCTTTTCTGATGTCCTGTTCCAATCATCCTGGAACCTGTAAGTCTCCAGTCATTATCCTAGGCCTGAAGTCACTTTGACTTTGAGGAACAAAGAGTCTTGAAGACAGATTACCAACAACCCCCACCACTAAAGCAAGAACAGCCATCTCCTGAGAACCTGTTTTTTTTTCCCTGTGATGGTGTGTATATGCTTAGCCCAGGGAGTGGCACTATTAGAAGGTGTAGCCCTGTTGGAGTAGGTGTGGCCTTGTTGGAGTAGGTGTGCCACTGTGGGTATGGGCTTTGAGACCCTCCTTCTAGCTGCCTGGAAATCAGGATTCTGCTAGCAGCCTTCAGATGAAGATGTAGAACTCTCTGCTCTGCCTGCACCATGCCTGCCTGGGTGCTGCCATGCTCCCATCTTGATGATAATGGACTGAACCTCTGATCCTGTAATCCAGCCCCAATTGTAACCTCTCTTGGATTCAACTAGTTTCCTTTGATGTGACACTGTCTGCCACCTGCCATGAGGCCTAACCAGTTCGCCAAGATTTTCTGCAACCTGTGAATTTGGCAACTTTCTGCTAAAAGGCTGTGCTGACAACTTAGCATCTCAACATTAAGAAATTTGGCATGGTGGGGGATGGGCCTCCCCCTCTTCTTTATAAGCACGATCCTCATTGAACCTTTGAGCCTTGAACAGACTAGCTTGTCTTGGTTTCCATTATTTCTTGACCCGCCTAGGTTCCCCCTTCTCTTTCAGCTCCGGTTGCCTCCCAGGCTGGAACCTGGACATGAGAGCCACAGGCCAGCCCCAACAATTTGGCATACCAACGCGGGGCCTGGGAATGGTAGAAGACGCTGGAAGAAACACTGCTGGGATGGAGCTCCACAGATAGGAAAGAATTAACGTTGTGTTGGTTTGTTGTCTGTGTTTCGTCCCTTGTTTCTGAAGCATGGTGCAGTCTGAGTTTGGATCCACCTGAGTTTGGTTTCTCTGGTATTTATATAGGCAATGGGGTTTTCTGAAATGTGCACTTGGTATTTGCAGCTGTCCTTTCGGACCGTAAGGACCGGAGAACTATGGTCAGCAGATGTGCTAGGAAGACTGCTGCCACCCTGGGGGACACCCTGGGAAGTGGGGAGAGCCAGGGACCCCTGGTAGTCTCCCGAGATCCGTTGGTCAGAGAGACAAAGTTCTGAAGTGGAAGCTTACCCTTCCAAAATCGCCTAATTCTTTTGCCTGCTTGTGGAGGACGAGAAAGGTTCGAGTGTGTCTGGATCGGTTGGTCTCTGTTTTGTGTATTTTTGTGTATGTGTTTAGAGCTATGTGAAAATCTAGAGAAGTGAAGGTAATTCTCATAGGTGCCTTATACCCTGACTAGAGATAGTTACACATGAGAGAACAGGCTTAAGAAAAGCAGTACTCTGGACTATTTGGGGATAATTTGGTGAAAGAGAAAAAGAAAAAATAAACAGTATTAATTGGCCTTTGGAGCCCTGCACCTGTAGTTAGAAGTCTAGTGTGGCTGGAGAAGCCCCTGCTAGGAACTGATGGATGTTTTTCCTACAAAAATCTCTGTGCTTGTGATTATTGTGTTTAGCTGTATACAAGGTGCTTTTTATTTTATAATTATAGCTAGAAAAAATAAAATTCTCTGATTGGTCTAAGTGTAGCCACTTCATTTGGATTTTTACTGGTAATGTGCTCTGCGTGTCTTCACAAGAGTATCAGCTCATAAGTTATTGATTAGGATTAAATAATTGTAACATTGATAACAGAAGGTTAGCATTAAATTGGCAACTCAGGCCAAAAAACTAGGCCTCTTAGGGATACTTCTAGTTGAGATAATATCTAATGTGATTCTTATCCTAGAAAGTAGAAAGATAAGATTAAAGATAAGATTTAAAACAATGTCTCTTTAATGGAGCATTAAAATTCACACTGTCATACTTTCATAGGTATAAATTGGCAGCCAAATTACATAACATGACAGTAAAGTTCCTAATATTGGTTCTAAAGTGATATATTGCTTTGAAATTGGGTATTGCTTTCCCAAGGCTGTAGATATTATTCTAACGTTGTGTAAGAAACTTAAAAATTATGGTTAAAAGTTGCCAGTGTTCCATTAACTGCAGCTGGCAGTTTGATCGCAAATTTAAGATTTTATACTCACCCATATATTGTTAGTTAAGATTATTATGAGTAATCTGCTTATGAGAGTGCTACAAAACTAGACAGAGTTATCTAGATATGTTTGTTTTTTGAATTAGACCCTTAGACAGTAGATTTTGGCTATAATTGCTGCCTGGCAAGAAACTGCAGTACAGGCAAATTTTTCTCAGCACCAAGGTTATAAAGAAGGTTAACTATAAGTAATCTTAAGAAAGACTGTCCAAAAATTAGAAGCATAGACAGATAGTCAAATTGTTCCCCAAAATCTGTCCTTATTACAGGAGGGCCAAAATGCTTGGGTTAGAAATTTTTTCTTATGTTTGAGTTAATGCAAGTTCAGAGCAACCTCAGGGAAGTTGGCACAAAATCTCCTTTGTTTCACAAACTGTGACTAGGGAAGTTCTGAGAACCTCTCCCCTCCCTGCCTTCAGGGAAAATTCCTGTTAGCTAAAAGAACATTGTTACAGATCTAGCCAGATGCTGTTCTAATAAAGTTTTAATTCAAGATTTATGAAAGGTCAATCAGGCTGTAGAATTTATTAGGACATTGCGATTTGACTTGCCTACTTTATCTAAAGTTATAGATTGAAAAGTTTGTTTTTTCTTTTGCATCTGGATAAATTGTAATGGGTTTGCTTCTAGTGAGCTTGTAACCACTGGAAAATTTTGCCTCTAGGTGTGGCTTAAATAGCTTTACCTCATGTAGAAAATTTCTTATGGACTCTCCTTCAATACAAAAAGCTAAGAGTTTGAATCTTTCAGTGTATGTTGCGCTCACCCCTCACACGATCGGATTCTTCTCAACAGCTTTATTGCAGGAACGCCTCGATGCTATGGGAACCCCGGGAACCCAGGGAGGACTGCTTATATACACCCCAGCACTGGGGAGGGCTATGTGTCCTCCTAGGATTGGTCAGTCTGCTGGCACTTTAATTTGCATGCACCTGCTCAGGAGGGGTTGGCGCCAGATTCGGGCTAGCGCCTGCGCAGAGGTGTTGTTTACAGCGATGGTGTACCGGAGACCGGCACCATCTTTTAGGCGCCGGCTGCCTACATCTCCCCCTTTTTTGTTTAATAATATGATGCTGGACTAGGTCTGGGCAAGTCTGTCCATCAGCCACGGCTCCTGTCTTAGGTCGATCCTTTCATGTCACAGCCTTACCTGTCCTAGGGTTACCCTATCGCCTCCAGGCCCCATGTCTGTGCATAAGGAAAGTTGCCTGTTACTGGATACCGTGGATCTGTGTGACTACAACTGCCAGATGACCTAGGGTGAACTCTTAATTTTTTAAAGAGGCCAGCCAAACATTGGGAGATGTGCCATCTTTAATTGCCATCAATGCTTGGTACACCACTGCCTTATACTGAGAGTGCTCTCGGTTGAATCGACACAATAGTCAGATACAAAAGACACAACCCAGGAGGACTACTGCCCCCCAGGCCAACATTCCCGCCCATTCCTTAAAAAATGAGAAGGCATTGGTGATCCAGGAGGTGAAGTCCCCCAAGGTGACAGGGTCCAGTCGAGTGCTGTTGAGTTTGGCAATCTGGAGGAGCAGCTTTCTGGACAACTGCTCTGCTTTAGCCGACCAATTTCCTACTCAGATAAGAGGTGAATCTGTTCAAGAGACTGAGAGAAATTAGCTTGTACAACTTTATACAATTCTTCAACCTGTTCTTGAACTAAGTCTATTAAATAAGAGAGAGTCCCATCTGCTTTGATATGACTGAGGAGGCATACATGACAAAATGTGGCCTCAGCTTTTGCTACAAGTGTATTCATCAGAGTTTGGAGGACAATAATAGATGTCCCAAGTGTAATTATGTTGTGGACAATATTGACCATCTCTATCCTAATTTCTTGGTGAATGAACTCATTCTCAAACAGAAGCAAAGATTTGAAGAAAAGAGGTTCAAATTGGACCACGCAGTGAGTAGCACGAATGGGCATAGGTGGCAAACATTTCAAAATCTACTATAGGCAGGAAGGTGGGAAGTTTCACAACCACACAGTATACCCTGCCAATACTCTGCTAAAAAACATGTCCTTCTGGAACTATTACAATCTATATCTCTGTTGGGGGGAGCAATTTTTGCGTCAGCCTCTCTGGTACCCAAATCGGGTGTTCTTGACCCTGTGGAAAAACACAAACAGCTCCCCTGGATCTCAAAATAACAGGATCTGGGCCATATCATTTTCCAGTTAGGACATCTTTCTATTTGACATCCTGTTTAAGGATAGGTGAGGTCATGGCATGCCTATCTGCAGCCGAACGACCATGTTCATCCAGAATTTAAAAATTTAAAAAATTTAAAAATTTAAAGTAAAGAGGGCTAAAGATAATTGTGGCCGGCCATCAGCGATTCCCCCTTTTTGTTTTTATAAGAGTTATTTTAAGGTTCGATGTGCTCTTTCCACAATGCCTTGGCCCCGTGGATTGTAGAGAAGGCCAGTAGAGTGACTAACCTGCATTATTTTGCAAAAGGTTTGGAATGATTTTGATGTATATGTGGGGCCATTGTCTGTTTTTAAACTATCTGGCCTTCCCCAAGCTGCACAGGCTTCTAGGCAATGGCCAACCACATTGCGGGATTTCTCACCGGACATGGGGGAGGCAAAAATGACATCTGAACAGGTGTCAATTGAAACATGAAAATATTTTAATCTTCCAAATGCTGAGACATGAGTAACATCCATTTGCCACGGTTTTAAAGGAAGCAATCCACGAGGGTTAATACCAACATGAGGAGGGTGGTGAAATTGTACACACTGTGGGCATTGTAACACCACATCTCGTGCTGAGGCTTGAGAGATATCAAATTTCTGCTGAAGTGTGGCAGCAGGAACATGATACAATCGATGAAAATCTTTTGCAAGCTCCAGTGGGGTGGCGTGAAAAATAAATTCCATGCAAGTGCTAGTGTCCACTAAGGCATTTCTTTCAGCCATAGGGCCTGGCAAGGTAGAGTGAGCTTGAATATGTTGAATAAAGAATTTATGTGTTCTTTTCCAAGTCAATTTTTGTAACTCTAATAAGATGGTGCACACAGGGCTGGTGGGTCTAATGGGTTCTGCAATTTCTAATGCACGCACTGCATTTACTACATAAGCTGAATCAGAGACTAGATTAAAAGATTCCTTAAAAGCTTTGAATACTTCCAACACAATTTTACATTCAGTAAGTTGTGGGGTGCCAGGATTGTATTGAAAAAGAACGGGTTTTTGAGAATTAACTACATAGGCACCAACACCTGTTTTAGAACCATCTGTATAAATATCCAATGCACCCAATATGGGTTTAGATGCTGTGACTTTGGGGAAAATCACTGGATGTTCACTAAAAAATTGTAGCAAAGGATCTTTGGGATAATGATTATCTAATTCCCCATCAAAATTACAGCACAATAGGGCCCAATCATCTATCAAAGAACTTAGGATCTGTATTTGATTAGCATTATAAGGTGTAATGATTTTCTGAGGGGGTGCTCCAAAATGTTTAATACATGATTTAATGCCCAAAATCGCTAATTGAGCTACAGCAATGGGATAATATTCAAGGGTTTTATTGGGAGACACATGAGGATAAGTCCACAATAGAGGACCTGACTGCCACAACACTCCTGTTGGTTGACGGAATGTCTTCAAAACGCATAGGAGGATGTCCTCTCCTTCTTTCCATCTATACAGCTTGGCCTTTTCTAAACACCTTTCTACCTTTTCTAATGCTACTCGGGCCTCAGGGGTGAGAGCACGAGGTGACGAAAGCTGTGGATCGCCCTTCAATATATCAAAAAGAGGGATTAATTCAAAATTTGATAGCCTCATATATGGACGAATTCAATTTATATCTCTCAACAACTTCTGGAAATCATTCAATGTTTTCAAATGATCTTTACGTAATTCTATCTTTTGAGGTGTAATAAAATGTGGAGTAATTCGAGCACCCAAGAACTCTCCTAAATTTCCCATTTGAACTTTATCAGGAGCTATAAATAATTGTTTCATTTCTAATTCTTTTACTAGCTTAATATAGGCTTCATCTGAACTTTCTTTATTCTTTGAGGCAAGAAGGACATCATCTATATAATGTACTATCCTTAATTTTGGGAATGCATTATGGACAGGTTGTAGGGCTTCTCCTACAAAAAGTTGACACATAGTAGGACTGTTGGTCATCCCTTGAGGTAAAACTATCCACTGATACTGTTTATCAGGCTCTTCATTATTTACAGAAGGAAGAGTAAAGGCAAAGCGCTCGCTATCACACAATGCAAGGGGAATAGAGAAAAAACAATCCTTAATATCAATGATTATAATAGGCCACTCTTTGGGCAAACTAGAAAGTAGGGGCAGACCCCTCTGTATGGGGCCCATAATCTGCATTTGATTATTAATGGCACGAAGATCATGCAGGAGCCTCCATTTGCCTGATTTTTTCTTAATCACAAATATGGGTGTATTCCAAGGTGACTGGGAAGGTTTAATATGTCCTAATTTCAATTGTTCCTCTACTAATTCTCTGGCAGCTACTAATTTTTCAGAGGAAAGAGGCCATTGAGGAACCCATACAGGCTCCTCTGTTTTCCAAGTAATGGGTATACCACCCTCAACGGCCCCTAGGAAAAACCCAATCCCTTTTTATCTTGTTTGAACTTTGCAGGGACTGGCATAGTCATGCCTTGTAATGACTTTCCTAACCCTTTTCCTGGAGTGTAGCCCATACTAGACATAATTTCTCGGGCTTGTGGGGAATACTCATTAGTTAGTCTAAGATACATTTTGGTTAAGACATCCCTACCCCATAGGGTCACAGGAATATCCACAATATAAGGAAAACATTTCCCTGACTTACCATCCTCATTTTTCCAAGTCAATTCCTTAGCACTTATAAGGGGAGCAGTCTCATAACCTAGACCACGGAAGCTTTGAGATGATGTTTGTGAGGGCCACTTTGATGGCCAATCATGAGTGGAGATAATACTGCGATCTGCTGCACCTGTGTCTAACAACCCCAGAAAGGATCGTCCTTCAACCTCCAAAGTTAACATGGGGCGATCTCCTAATTCCATTGATAAGAAAGTGAACCTAGAACCTGTAGAACCTAGTCTACTCTCTCCTCTTATTTTATTATTTGCTGGAAAATATTTATGCAAACTTGGCAACAGTAATAATTGAGCAATTCTATCTCCTGGGGTGATAGCTGAAATGCCACTGGGGGAGGCCACTAAGATTTTCACAACCCCCATATAATCTGGATCAATCACTCCAGGGGTAATTTGTAATCCTTTGAAAGCAGAAGATGAGCAGCCAAGCAATAGTCCTACAGTATCTTTGGGAAGGGGGCCTTTAAAATCTGTATCTATGGGCTGTACCCCCATCTGTGGGGTTAATACGAGTCTGGTGGTGGAGTGGAGGTCCAATCCTGCGGAGCCAGTAGTGGCTCTCCATGGTCTCTCAGATGACGGAGAGACGGCCAAGGTTTCTTCTGGTCTTTCTGAAGAGCCCCATATATTTGAGAGCCCTGTGGACATGGGCCCCGCTGTCCGTTTTTTGGCCTAGTGCCACCATATCCTGCTTGTAATGGTTGGCCTTTTATGTCCTTTGTTGATCTGCACTCATTAGCCCAATGTTTTCCTTTTCTACATTTATGGCATATTCCTGGTTGTCTAGGTTTATCTAATGGAGTCCTTTTCTCATTTTCAGGGCATTGTCTTCTAAAATGTCCTCTCTGGCCACATTTATAACAAGTATCATTATTAGATCTATTTAATTGTATTACAGCTGCCGCTAGGCCTGCATTGGTTAACGGGCCCTCTAGTTCTCTGCAAACCTTCATCCAAACTTCTAAACCTTTATGTTTATAGGGTGTAATAGCTGCTCTACACTCCTTAGTGCATTGCTCATATACTAGCTGTTTTACCAAGGGCATAGCTGTATCAGGGTCTCCAAAAATTCTAGTGGCTGCTTCAACGAGGCGTGCTACAAAATCTGAAAATGGTTCTGTGGGACCCTGCAAGATTTTCATAAGATTGCCTGAGACTGCGCCTTTGTTCGGCAATGCCTTCCAGGCTTTGGTAGTTACCTCATTTATTTGGGCATAGATTGCTTCAGGATAATTTGTTTGATCTAAAGCAAAACGTCCTAAACCCAGAAGCATGTCTGCATCCCAATGTCTCTGAGGATCTTGTCCTGTGGCTAAATTTGCTGCTGCCTGACTGTTTGCATATTCATAGGACAAGGACTTCCAGTCTAAATACTGTCCAGATGACAAACAAGCCCGAGTAATATTATTCCAGTCCCCCGGGGTGAGGCAATATCTAGCAAGCGCCTCAACCTGTGCAACTACAAAAGCTGCACTCACCCCGTAGGTATGGACTGGCTCAGTCAGTTGCTTAATAGTTTTAAAATCTATTGGTTCATGATACCGTCGTCCCTGGCCATCTAAGAAGACAGGGAAAGTCAGTCCAACTTCCTTCCAAACCTCTGGGCAAAATGAGGTACCTTGTTTACCAGCTTTTGTGGATTCCTTTTTTCCTGTATACTCAGGGTTCAGAGGTGGAGCTGTCGGCACTTTCGATTTTACTCTTTTGCCAGCCGAACCCCCTTTTTAAAAGGATTGGTTTTGTATGACCAATCTGGATCATACCTATCCCTCTCATACCGAGCTGCCTCTTCTTCTAGGTCAGCTTCCTCATCTTTATCAAGCTCTGAGTCACTGGAGTCAGAACTTGCTGAACTTATTTTTAAGTCTTTTAATGAGGGATATATTTTTGCTATTTCCTTTTCTTTCTCATTATTTCCTTTTCCTTTTGAATTTGCCTTTTCTCTCTCTTTTTCGCCCCTCTTCTTTCTTTTGCTTATGTGTTTCCTATCTTCCTCTGACATACTTTCTTGTTCCGTGAGAATTTTCTGACCTGCCTTAACTGCTTCTATCAAATAAAAACAGAGGCCAGAAATTACAAAAAATGAAACAAAAACGCTAAGAGCTACCCACACTGGGTCCACGGGTGAGAAAAACATATCCCTCCTTTTAACCGGGGATCAATTTGGGAGACTTACTGGTACTGCCGTTCCTTAGCTGAAGAGTTCTGAATCCACGAGATCCTCGGGTCCCTGTGCAGGCCACCAATTTGTTGCGCTCACCTCGTCCGAAAAACGCAACACAGTCGGATTATTCTCAACAGCATTATTGCAGGAATGCCTCGATGTTACTGGAACCCTGGGAGGACTGCTTATATACACCCCAGCACTGGGGAGGGCTATGTGTCCTCCTGGGATTGGTCAGTCTGCCGGCACTTTAATTTGCATGCACCCGCTTGGGAGGGGTTGGCGCCAGATTCGGGCTAGCGCCTGCGCAGAGGTGTTGTTTACAGTGATGGTGTACCGGAGACTGGCGCCATCTTTTAGGCGCCGGCTGCCTACAAATGTATATTGTTTCCTAAGTGAAAAGTATTTTATTAGCTAATGATTTTTTAAGGGAAGTTTACTTTAAATCCTTGCTCTCACACAATGAGCTTTTTAATTCTGGAAAGTAGCTGTTGCTCCAGAAAAGATTTAGAGGCAATATCTTTTTAATACTTAGGGAATCGTGGTACAGAAAATCTAAGAAGGAAAAACTGATTTGCTTCAAAATTTTATTTTCAAAAGCTTCCAGGAGATGTTAATTGGCTGAGACCTCACCTTGAGGCCTTAAAGCAACTTAAACCTCTGTTAGGTGCTATCTAGTGAGATTCAAGATGACTGGTGAGAAGCAAAGAGGCTTTACAGAAGGCAAAAGAAACTTCTGTGATCAATTGTTATCAATTAATCATTGGTAATTAAGTATTACCTGCTTATTTTATTTAGGTGCCCACAGCAATTCCTTGGCAAGAGAAAATATTGTTGTAAAATCATCCTTCTTCACCTCAAAGTAAAGTTTTAACACCTATTAAGGCTACTGTGGTGCTAACAAAGAATTGTAAGATAAATTCATTTAGTTTGAGATAACCATAACAAAAATTGTGTCTTAAGAACCTGACTAAGTGTCTGTTCCTTCTTCCAAACAGCAATTAATTTGGTTATTACAGAATATTAATAATTGATCTATCGCATACCATCATTTTAAATAATAGATAAGTTAAAAATTGTTTTTATACATGCTTCTGTGTCTTCTATAAATTCATGCTGCATGCATCCCAGTTACTGTGTTTAAAAACAACCCCTCTATGGGAAATAAGTAGATGTGAATTAGATCACACGTTTATTCTTTTGAGTTTCCTCCTGTTTCAGCACAGATAATTAAGTTGTGTGCTGTGGATGGTGTTTTAAAACGCTGAACAATCAAACCTTAATTTGTATATTAATAGGCAATATTATATCTCAGAGCTCACAATTGCTTAAGATTGTTCATCCCTCGGATGCTATTAATTCTCAAATTTGCAATTGCTTATGCATATACAACTCATAAGAAAAAATGCTGTCCTTTTAAGAAGGCTGTTTTTGGACATTTAATAAATTGTTCTGGATTGCCTGGACAAGACATCTTAAGGCAATGCCATGCTGGATTTATATCTCAGGAAGTCTATAGGTCCTACATATAAGACGGATTGGATATATAATCTCGTTCTTTGTATATTCAAAACAGTTATGGTTTAAGATAATATATTGGTATTCTTGGAAAATGTGCATGTCAAATTGTAAAAAATTTTTTGTTCTTAGTGTCCTCAGTTCCTACTTGTTTCCACATAATAGTGTTAATTCTTGAGGACTTATACTTAATAAATTGCTGCAAATAAATGCTCTTATTTCTGATTTAATAAATAAATAAATTATACACACGTGACTATTAATAACTTTTCAAGCTTTCTAGTTACAACTGCTCTTCAAGAGAAACAATTGAAAGTGCAATTAGTCACTGCCCAAGTTACATTAATACTGACTATAACAGTCAAGTGTTTGAGGTGTTTTGTCAAGAAATTATTAATTCTCAAGGACAAGGTATTGTGGAACTTTAAAACTCTAGCTTCTTAGAAAACACAGAAGCGGGTGTACTGGCTAGTTTTGTGTCAACTTGACACAGCTGGAGTTATCACAGAGAAAGGAGCTTCAGTTGAGGAAATGCCTCCATGAGATCCAATTGTAAGGCATTTTCAATTGAATCAATTGAAAATGAAGCAAACCAGTAAGGAACATCCCTCCATGGCCTCTGCATCAGCTCCTGCTTCCTGACCTGTTTGAGTTCTAGTCCTGACTTCCTTGGTGATAAACAGCAGTATGGAATTGTAAACTGAATAAACCCTTTCCTCCCCAACTTGCTTCTTGGTCATGATGTTTGTGCAGGAATAGAAACCCTGACTAAGACAGGGGGAATTATATCCCCATGCACATTATTTAAATCATACTTTTAGAATTTTGAAATTTGGATGTCAAAGAACTTAATAAATGCCTTATAGTATCTTAAAAGGATCTACTTATTGACATATGGCCTGATCCTGGACAGCTACCTTATTGGTAGGGGGAAAAGCATAGGTTCTCTTCACAGAATGCTGCAGAAGCATGACGGCTAATTCATGTGACGAGCTGACAGATGAGTTCACTCAGTGCCCTGACTGTAGTGACAAGAAAGCTTAATTGGGTACATGTTTTTGACCCATCCTTGCTAATTAATTCCTAATTAATTCCTAATTAATCTGACTTAGAAAAATTAGTCATATAAAAAGAGTTATAGTGATTCTTCTCTTTCCCTCATGTGACTAGTTATTCTAACTCAATCTTAGACTGGTCTAATAATAATTCCAGTGCTAGAGATTCATATTGAATATAGCTAAATATTCTTATTTACCTAACAAAGTTAATTTGGAGCACAGCCTCCTCTCCCAGAAAGATTGCAGCCTTTCTGTGATTCTCAAGGCCAGCTCCTCCACACTGAGAGCTCAAGGTCTAGGTTGGTTGTTGTTAATTTGCAACTGAATAAAGTACCTGGACTTCTCCAAAGAAGCTTTTATACTGTTGCTTTTCACTGCCCCACCTTTGTTTTTCAAGCAGGTCAGTCAATGCCCTTCAGCCTGACTGCAGCAGGTGTACAGCCCCGCCTCCAACAGCGCAGGTGGCAGTTATTAATCAAGAAGCATTCTAAGTACATATTGTGGCTTTGGTCTGAATTGGGAATAAGGTGAGCTAATGAGGGCCGGACAGTCAATGACGGGCACCCAGATCTCAGAACCATACCAATCTAAGACAGAGGTACATGCCAAAAGGCCGTGGCTGTTGATAACACACCACAGAGCCATGTTTGTGTGAAATATAACACAAACTAGCTGCATGTAGCCTCCAAGACGGAATTGGATGGTTCGGGAAGATCTAAGATTTCCTAAGACAGGCGCAGCCGCCAGCCACCCCTCCCAGGCAGGACTATAGAGCATAAATAAATTTTATGCCTCAGTCCAGTTTTTTAAAAATATTATTTACAGGGGGGAAAATGTAACCTCCTTCAGCCTTGGCAGGCTGGTTCAGACCTTACAGCACTGAGGCTGGGCCACCTGCAGTGCTGCTTCTCAGACTCAACTAGTTTCCTTTGATGTGACACCGCCTGCCACCTGCCATGAGGCCTAACCAGTTCGCCAAGATTTTCCGGAGTTAACTGCAACCTGTAAATTTGGTGACTTTCTGCTAAAAGGCTGTGCTGACAACTTAGCATCTCAACATCAAGAAACTTGGCATGGTGGGGGATGGGCCTCCCCCTCTTCTTTATAAGCACGATCCTCATTGAACCTTTGAGCCTTGAACAGACTAGCTTGTCTTGGTTTCCATTATTTCTTGACCCGTCTAGGTTCCCCCTTCTCTTTCAGCTCCGGTTGCCTCCCAGGCTGGAACCTGGACATGAGAGCCACAGGCCGACCCCAACACCCAATTAAATGTCCTTTATAAAACTTGCATTGGTCTTGGTGTCTGTTCACAGTAATAAAATCCTAATTAAGATGTCTCCTTAAACAAATACACCTTGGATTTTTGTTTGTTTGTTTTGTTTTTGTTTTTTTTTTTCGAGACCAGGGTTTCTCTGTATAGCCTTGACTGTCCTGGAACTCACTTTGTAGACCAGGCTGGCCTCGAACTCAGAAATCTGCCTGCCTCTGCCTCCTAAGTTCTGGGATTAAAGGCGTGTGCCCAGCCCTACAAATACTCCTTGTTAAATCAGTGGCTATGTGTGCACATACACACAAAACACAAGCAAACTCCAAATCATGACTCCAAAGCATCCAGAGGACAATTTCCACCCTTTTTTCTTCCCTGTCTGCCTACCTAGTGTGTCCGTGTTAAATCTCAGCAAGCCTCATCTCTACTGAGCATGCTCTACTGAGCATCCTGTTCCTGTTTCCTTCGCTCTAATCTTTCTCTCAGTTTCTGCATAGAGTTTCTAACTACTCCTGTATGATCTGCATAGAAGCAGCATTCTTCTTTAAGGGCAGCACACAGTCCTCCTTCCTTTAGGAACAACAAATCAAGACCTCTCCTGTTCTGCAAAACTACCTCAGACAGGGAGGTCAAAGATTTTTCTAAAGCGTCAATGGACTTCTCTATTGCCACTAGGTTTTCATTGACAGCATTCCTCAAAGACTAAATTCCCTGTCTTCCTTCTATCAAAGCTGACACTCCTGTCCCCACTCCTACTGCCATACCTATTCCCATGAATGCAGCCAGGGTCAAAGTAATTGGTTCTCTTTTTGACCGCCGGCCAGCATAGCTTTCTTCTAAACTGGATGCAGGGTGATAATATAAGCGGGGTAACAGCTGGATCATGACACAAAAATCACGAGATGAATTAAAAACCTTAGTTGATACACAGGGAGTAAGTCCTGTATTGCAAGCCCACCAGCCAACCGGGGAAGGTACAAGATAGTAATTAGCTTCCATCCTGGACACGGACTGAATTTATCCGCATAGGTGTTTGTGGGTGGAAGGTGGGGTGCCTATACAGAGACCTGGACTCCTTGCAGATACTTCAGTCAGGGTCAGTTTTTGTCCTGTTCCCCAAGAGCAGGAAGTATGGCTGCTGGTTCTGTTGAAATCGCCATTGAAGGCGATTCCTTCATAATAAGGCGGACCCGAGGACAGGCATAGCCAGCAGTCCTCAGTAGCGCTTGGATCAGTTCTGTTAAGGGCATAAAAGGCTCCTCTCACTAGGTTAAACATCCTCTGTCTTGAAGGAATTGCGGGGGTAATAGTTAGAGGTACCTGAGGAGTGGGAGGTTGGTTGGGTGATAGCGGCCATATTAAGGGGGTCTGCAATCACCAGAGTAGGCTGAGCAATAGTATGGGTGAGGGGTGTGGACTTGGTTGGGGGGGCCTAAAGGATTGTAGGGGGTCTCTATTTTTAATCTGATAGTGAACAATCATCCTCATCATATCTTTCCTTGTAAATCCTAAGACCTCAGGTATACCCTTTTGTCCATCCCAGAGCTCTTTTCCCTGGTTCAGTGAAGGTGACACAGAGCGGATGGCACCAGTGAGTACACTCGTCTAGGTCAAATCCTCCAGTTATATAAGACGCTAGGGAATAGTTGGCTGTTACTCTAATATAGTCCCAGCTCGAGGAGGGCTTCCAGCGGGCTGTACCTGAAGTCTCGCAACCCTAGCTCTTGCAAAAGAAGTCAGCCTTGTTGGATTGAGGGACTTACTTCGGTGGGGCCCGGGGCAGACATAGAAGGGATGGGTTCGAAGCATGCTTCTATCCCTTTGGTTAGAGCAACCACCCCATGGGTCTCTCGAATGTTTTTCTACGTATGGAGGGGGTGTTAAAGGTGCCCTCTGAATGTCAGAGTACCCCTCCAAGTCCCATCCAGGAGGGGCTCCTATAGCCAACTTACAGATGTCAGAGAAAAGATCAGGCCACCAAGTCCACAGAGGGTGTACCTCGGCGATTGTCCATACAGCCCTACCCCCCTCATTGAGTACCCCCCACATTTGTTGAACAGGAAGGACTGTGGGGGTTGAAGTCCTTTGGGATCGCTCCTACGAAGCAGGCACAACTTAAAAGGGTTAGTAGTCTTCTCCAAAGTCCACTCATCATGGCTGACTCCAGGGGGTGCTCTCTTGACATGGGATGCGTGGACCCAAGTGGGGATTCCTTCCACTTTGACCGCGGTGGGCATTGTCAGTAGCACCAAGTAGGGTCCCTTCCACCTCTGCTCTAGGTTCCCTGCTCGGTGTCTCCTCACCAGGACTGCATCTCCTACTTCAAACTAGTGCGGCACCTGTGTGTCACCAGCAACATAGGTTTCTTTTAGCTGTTCCCAGACCTCTTTTCTTACTATTTTGAGAGCTTTTAATCGAGCCAAAAGACTAGAAGAAGGAGAGAAAGACACATCTGGGCGATTCTTATCCCCTACGGTCATAAAAATGGGCGGGGGACGCCCCTTACATTAATTCAAATGGAGTTAGGCCAAGGGGTCCAGGTGTATTCCGAACCCTGAACAAGGCATAAGGGAGAATGGCTGTCCAATCGCTCCCGCCGACCTCTAAGGCTATTTTAGTCAGAGTATTTTTTTAGTGTTCTATTCATCCTTTCTACCTGTCCTGAACTCTGGGGTCTGTATGCACAATGTAATTTCCAACTTGTCCCCAGTTGTCTGGCCAATCCCTGACTTACCTGGGAGACAAAGGCAGGTCCGTTGTCTGACCCCATTACCTTAGGTATCCCAAAGCGGGGAAGGATTTCTTCAAGTATCTTCTTGACCACTACATTAGCCGTTTCTTTCTTGGTGGGGAACGCTTCGACCCATCCTGAGAAGGTGTCTATAAAAACTAGGAGATATTTATTTCCATACCTAGCCGGTTTCACCTCAGTGAAGTCGGTTTCCCAGTAGGCTCCAGGTCTGACTCCCCGCAGTTGTTTTCCTTTCTGGAGCCTGCTAGACCCAGTGTTGGTAAGTGCACAAGCACGGCAGTTCTTTTATTGATTTCCTCAGCGGCGGGCTGTTGGGTTCCCACCACCAGAGTCATTGGCCCTTGGGCTGCTTTATTGGCTTCTTGGTCTGCCATTTGATTTCCCTTTTCAACGGGCCCAGTTCCCTTCTGGTGTCCTGGGCAATGGATAATTGCCACCCTACGGGGCAGATGGACAGCTTCTAATAAGCTGAGAATTTCTTCTTTATTTTTGATATCTTTGCCGGCAGACGTCAGCAGTCCATGGTGTCGGTATATTGCTCCCTGAACATGAGCCATGGCAAAAGCATATGGCTGTCGGTATAGACATTAAGAGCCCTTCCTTCTGCCAGCCTTAAGGCTTGAATTAGTGTGATTAGTTCTGCTTTTTGAGCTGATGTACCCTCCGGCAGGCTGCTGGCCCATATGACAGACTTTCCATCTACTACTGCTGCCCCAGCCGTCTGCTTACCTTCTACCACAAAGCTGCTTCCGTCGGTGAACCAGGTAATCTCCCCTGGCCAAGGTTGGTCTGTGAGGTCTTGCCGGATTCCAGTCTCTTCTGCCAGTATTCATTCACACTTATGTGCAGGGGCCTTGTCAGCCTCAGGTAGTAAGGTAGCGGGGTTGAGAATGGCTGGGGGTGCAAAACTTACTCGCTCTGTCAGCAATAGGCTCTGGTAGTGCGTCATTTGGGCGTTGGTCATACAGCGGTCCGGTGGTTGCCTGACAATGCTCTCAAGAGAGTGTGGGGCCACTATGGTAACATTCTGGCCCATAGTCAGTTTGTCAGCATCTCTTACTAGCACAGCCGTGGCTGCTATCGCTCGCAGGCAGGAGGGCCATCCACTGGCCACAGCGTCCAGTTTCTTTGATAAGTAGGCTACCGGGCGCTTCCATGGTCCCAAAACCTGGGTAAGGACTCCCCTTGCTACTCCATTTTTTTCATCAATGTATAGGGTGAAGGTTTGTTTAAATCTGGCAGGGCCAATGCTGGAGCCTGCAGCAGTGCCTTTTTGAGAGTTTCAAAGGCTAGCTGATGTTCTCCTGTCCAGGTGAATTCTCCTTTCTCCTTGGTTAGTGGATTCAAGGGAGCTGCCAGTGTGGCAAATCCAGGAATCCAGAGTCTGCAAAACCCGGCAGTCCCCAGGAACTCTCTTACCTGGCGAGCAGTGGTTGGGGCTGAGATCTGCATAACAGCTTATTTTCTGACTTCTGTGAGCCACCGTTGTCCATCTCTCAGGACATATCCTAGGTAGGTCACTTCTGTCTGGCATAACTGAGCCTTTTTAGCAGAGGCCTGATACCCCAGCTTACCTAACTCACCCAGGAGGTTTTGGATCCCAATTTCACAGTCCTCGTGTGTTTCTGCAGCTAGGAGGAGGTCATCTACATACTGCAGAAGTCACCTGTGGGTTATTGGCTCGGAAAAGGGCAAGGTCTCTATGTAGGGCTTCATCGAACAAAGTGGGCGAGTTCCTGAATCCCTGAGGCAGCCTCGTCCATGTGAGCTGTCCGGATTGTCTACTCTCAGAGTCTTGCCATTTGAAAGCGAACAAAGGCTGGCTGTTGGGGTGTATGTAACCTCAAACAGAAAAAAGCGTCTTTGAGATCCAGGACTGTGTACCATGTCCAACCAGGTGGCAAGGTGCTGAGGAGGTTATAAGGATTTGGCACCATGGGGTGTATGTCCTGAACTCTCTTTTTGACTTCTCTAAGGTCCTGGACTGGACGGTAGTCACTGGTCCCTGTTTTTTTTTTTTTACTGGAAGTAGAGGAGTGTTCCAAGGGGATTTGCATGGGACCAAAATCCCTTGTTGGAGCAGTTTGTTGATTTGGGGGTAAATATCCTCTTGAGCTTCTCTGCTCATGGGATATTGTTGGATCCCTATAGGGGTGGCCCCGGACTTAAGTTCAATTGCCATGGGGGGGACCAGTTTTGCCATCCCCACTCCTCCCATCTCTGCCCATGCCTGAGGATATTGATTCAATCAGTCCTGTAATCCCTCAGGGGGCTTTACTTTATTTTGGTAAAGTCGATATTCCTCCCCTAGTTGTAAAGACAGCTTTAGAGTCTGGGACGCTTTTATTCCCCAGAAAACCTCTGGTTGATGAGAGGTGAAAGTTATTTGTGCTTTTAACTTGGTTAGTAAGTCTCTCCCCAATAGAGGCATAGGACACTCTGGAATGACTAGAAATGAATGAGTTACTCGATTTCGCCCTATGTCTACTACTCGGGATGTGTTCCATGGATACAATTTTTGTCCTGTGGCCCGGATCACCAAGGCTTTTTTCGTTTTACTTCACTTTTTCTAGAGGTGTTTTGAGTACTGAAGAGTCGGCTCCTGTGTTGAATAGAAAGTCCATGGGGGTCCCCTCCACTTCTAAGGTTACCCTAGGCTCGGGGAGGGGAGGCCAAGCCCCGTTCCCCCTAGTCTTCATCTTCTCCAAGAGAAATCACCTTCACCTCTTGTTTTTTATTCAGACAGTCGCTCTTCCAGTGGCCCATTTCCTTGCAATATGCGCATTGGTTCCTCTCCGGGCGCTGCCCACCTTCTCTGGTGCCACACACTCCGGTCAAGTCAGCTTGACAGGCCGAGAGGCCTGGAAGCCACGCACGAGGCAAAGAGTTTCACGGAAACTCACCTCCTAGAGTCTGGCGTTCTCTTTAACTCATATACACATATTCCAATCCCGCGTTAGTCTGGTGTATGGATCCACGTGCTCTCTTTTAGTATTATCTTATTATAAGTGCCCTTTAAGATTGAATTCTGACATAGCTAAGCCTTCACCAGTGTTCCAACAGTCCTAGAACGTCCTTGAGCAAGACCATGGGCTTAGAATTCAGTAAGAATGTTGCCTATTCAGTGACATTCAGAATTGCCTCTGGCATTACACTATCACTTTGAATAAAAGCTAAGTCACTGCACTACACAGGAATTTACCATCTTCTAGGAAGAAGGAAGTTTGAGACCTAGAGAGGAACCAGAGTAGATACTTAGAACTTTAGATAGCTGAGTTACACCCATACACACGTATTTACAATGGCCTAGGGGGAAGGTGGACTATACAATAGACTAAAATAGGAACTATGGCAAGGGCATGAAGCCCTTGACCCTGGCTTCTAAGATTAAGTGAATCTTAGGTGGAGCTCTTTTTGATCCCAGTTGTTAACAATAAATTCTATCCCAGGTGGTTCCTGTTAGAATTTCTGTGTTTGTATTCCTCTGTTTTGTGTAAGAATCCAGTAACCTTTTTGTACCTTGCTGGTGTGTCACCCAACTTCCTGATTTTCTTCTGTATAAAAAGTTTGATGCTCAATTTGACAAATTACATTCAGATTCTATACAACCTCTCCTGTGTGCATCTGTCTGTCATTCAATCCAACGCTTTGCCCACCTGCGACTAGAGACCCATTCCATGCAGACAAAGGGGCCAAGAGGGTCTGCGGCACTCTGGGTCTCCTTGGTCCCTGCTGTCTTTTGTCTCCCAGGTTCCCTGACTGTCTACCTCTTCTTCCGTTATCTCTTTCTCCTACTGCAGCCAGGATTCTAGTCAAAACCTTTTCTTGTCTCCTGTCTCTCTTATCTTCATCCTCTTTTCTCTCTCTCTAACTTTTCATCTTCTGTTTCTCTCCTATGATACACTTTCTCTGCCTCTCTAACTACATCCCTTATGGTGTAATCCTGCAAGCCCTCAATTCTCTGTAACTTCTTCCTAATGTCAGGAGCCGACTGGCCAATGAAGGCCATAATCACTGAGGCCCTTTGACCCTCAGACTTGGGGTCGAATGGGATATATCTCCTGTAAACCTCCATGAGCCTTTCGAGGAAGACTTAGGGGGGCTCAGTCGCTCCCTGCATAACCTCTCTTACCTTGGCCAGATTCGTGGGCCACTGAGCAGCACCTCTGAGACCCGCCACTAGGGCCCGATGATAATTGGACAGTCGTTCCCTACCTGGTGCTGTGGGGCTGGGTTAGCGGGAATCCTTCATCTATCTCAGCTGGAGTTTGGACGGGGTGCCCAGCCTCCTCTCGGACGTTTTTTCAAGCCTCGAGGAGAATCCTCTCTCTCTCCTCGGTTGTGAATAGAGTCTGCAGAAGCTGCTGGCAGTCATCCCAGGTTGGGTGGTGTGAATACATTAATGATTCAACCAACCCAGTGAGTCCTGCAGGGTTCTCTGAAAAGGGGGGTGATTAGCTTTCCAGTTATAGAGGTCAAAAGAGGAAAAAGGCCAATACTGTAGGGGCTGTAGACTATTCAGATCGGTAGGGGGAGCCCCAATAGCCCTGAGGGGGAGCGCCACGGTTGAATCCGCAGGCTCCTCAGGGGCAACTCCTCGCCGGCTCCTTGTTCCTGTGGAGGGAACCCCTCCTCCTGCCAGGGCCTGAGGCAGAGGTCCCGAGGGAGCTGAAGGTTGGGGCTGGGGAGCATACGGTGGGGGTTGAGGGGTGTCGGGCCACTTAGGGGGTTCTTCAATCTCTGGATAGATCTTGGGGGGTTTCGTCACTGGTGTGCTGCATTCATCATCTCCCCCGAGCGGTGGTTTCAGTTTCTCTTTCTCACCATTTTCTTGGATGGCTAGGATCTTGGTGCCAGGGTAGAGAGGCGGGAGGAATGGGTGAACCCATGGGGGTGGGTAGTGTGCCAAGTCCTCCCATACTGTGATGTACGGTTCCTGGTCTGGATGCGACCCTGGCCCTTCCTGAAAAACAATGAGCTTCACAGCCCTTATGGTGGGTAAGTAAAAAGTT
Source organism: Mus musculus (assembly GCF_000001635.26). Classification (NCBI taxonomy): domain Eukaryota; kingdom Metazoa; phylum Chordata; class Mammalia; order Rodentia; family Muridae; genus Mus; species Mus musculus. The sequence continues at coordinate 28,218,973 of NC_000073.6, read as the reverse complement.
CCTTCCAGTGGCCAACCTACTCCAAAAACAGGCCATCCCAAGAAACAGAAAGTCATCCATGGCTTTTCCTTCACTATTACTGACAAATTTCGTCCTCTAGCCCTAACGTCTGTCCAATGGTCCTTAGTCAAAGATAAAGGAGTAGACACGGTCTGTCCCATAGTGAAGAATAAGAATAAACACAACACAATGACAGAGATGGAAAACACTAAGACATCTAAACACACTCGTCCGTTTCTGGACTTATACAACCAGCCAAACGCTACCTCTGACAAAGTGGGATTCCATGTCCACTCCTTCTCTGGCAGGAAGAGCACTCACTCTTCTTCACTCTGCCAGGCAACAGCCAGGTCCTCCTGACTGTTCCGTACCCCGGGCACTCCCTCCAGGGTTTCCCTCGGAATGTCTCCCAGGGGTGCAGCCTGTTGGGAAATAGACCGTCATCTTCCCACAGCCACTAGGGTCCTTACAGTCCACAGTGGCAGCTGCCAGAATACAGAATACCAGAACTGGTAACACAAGTGGGACTCAAACCCACAATCTCAGAACTGAAAAACTAAGACACAAATTCAGTGGTGCCACACTTAGACACTTAGACAACAGACAACATACAAGACTCACACAAACAAACGTATCTCCAAGGGGTCCTTCGGGGTTCCTGGGTGTCACGCAGATCTCGGTGGAACCTCCAAATGAAAGAACCTAGTGGGGAAACCCCCACTCAACTCCTGATTCGGCATGCACCCAAGAACCACGAACAGAACACAACACCTTGATGTAACAACACGAGGTATTTTAATGGCGGAGCTCCGGGTCGAAACGTATCTCACACAGGAGACAGTGGATTCGACCACGAGGCTTGGAAGCTAGGGGTTTTTATAGAAAAGGAGTGGGGCTGGGGGAGGAATTGGCGCGGTTTCACATGATTGGTTCATTTAAACATTAGCAGCCTGTTAACATTTAACTTAGGTCAGAGGGGTGGGAGATAGGGAGGCGACGGGCCTGCCCGGGCATGTCCTGGTCTGTTCTGCTATGTTCTCAGCCCCAGGTTTCAAAGCTCATAAACAACTCTTTGGGCTATTTGACATACATTACATGAATCACAGGTCTCAAGTTTTATTTCCTTTCACCTCTGCCTCCCAAGTGCTGGGATTAAAGGCGTGCACCATCTCGCCCTGCTGCAGTCAGTGTTCTTAACAGCTAAGCCATCTCTCTGGTCCTTTTTTTTTTCCTTTTCTTTTTTGGACAGGGTTTATGTAGCCCTAGCTGCCTGGAACTTTTTCTGTGAACCAGGCTGTCTTTGAACTCAGATTCCCCCTGCCTCTGCCTCCTGAATGCTGGGGTTAAAGGTGTGTATTACCATACTCCGCCTAAGGTGGAATTTTTGTGTTACAACTCCAGTAAGTCTGGAAAGCATCTCAGTGGTTTAGAGCACTGGCTTATTGTCCCATAGGCACCAGGTATCCATGTGGTGCACAGATGTACATGCAGGCAAAATACCCATACTCATACAACAACAAAGTCTAGGGACCAGAGTCATGGCTCAGTAGTTTAGAGCACCATTTACTCTTGTAGAAGAATTAGGTTTGATTCCCAGTAGCCATATGGTGCCTAGGAATCATCTGTAACTCCACTTATGTGAGCACTAGGCACACACCTATGTAGAGAGAATTTCTTGTACAGAGTATCACCTGTCAATAAAATAGTGTTGGCCTATTAGCTTAGGCAGAACATAGGAGATGGAAGTTCCAAAGAGGATTTCTCTGAATAGAGTGAAACACAAAAGGAATTGGCCCTCAGACACTGGAGGACTGCAGTCACATGAAAGGGAGGACCAGGTGATCAGGTGCATGGCAGATCTTAGAAAAGAATAATGGGGTGATAGATATGAGCTAGTCAGGGGGTGACCCAGGGCTTTGGCCTAGGCAATTAGTCATGAAATATTAAGTCTCAGAGTCGTTATTTTTGGGAACAGAGAGAACAGGTGGAAAAACACGAGGTTACAGATGACATTAACTACACACTTAGTGTACACAAATACATTTGGGCAAAGGGTGGCACACACCCTTAATCCTAACATATTGGAGGCAGAGGCCCTCTGATCGCTGAGTTTCAGGGCAGCCTGGTCTACATAGTGAATTCCAGGCCAGCCAGGGCTACATAGTGAGACCCTGTCTCAAAAAGTCTACAACTTGCCAGGCTATGGTGGTGTACATGTTTAATCCCAGCACTCAGGAGGCAGAGGCAGGCAAATCTCTGAGTTTAAGGGCAGCCTGGTCTACAGAGCAAGTTCCAGGGCAACCAGGGGTTCACAGAGAAACCTTTAGTCTCAGCACTTGGAAGGCAGAGGCAAGTGGATCTCTGTGAATTTGAAGGAAAGCTTGTTTACAGAGCCAAGGTTTGGAACAGCTAGGGCTACACAGAGAAACCCTGTCAAAAAAGCCAAAACAAAAATCCAGTTTGGGATGGGCTGGAGAGATGGCTCAGTGGTTAAGAGCACTGACTATTCTTCCAGAGGTCCTGAGTTCAATTCCCAGTAACCACATGGTGGCTCACAACCATCTGTAATGGGATCTGATGCCCTCTTCTGGTGTGTCTGAGTACACAGTGATGGGGTACTCGCATACATAAAATAAATAACATCTTTATTAAAACAATTTTTTAAAAAATTAGTTTTGGGCTAGTGAGATGTCTCACGGATTAAGAGCCCTTACAGCTCTAGAGGAGGACCAAGGTTTGGATCCCAGCATATACATGGTGGCTCACAGTTGCTTGTAAATTTAATCACAGGGGATCCAATGGCTGCCACAGACCCTCTGGGCCCCTTTGTCTGCATGGAATGGGTCTCTAGTCACAGGTGGGCAGAGCGTTGGATTGAATGACAGACAGATGCACACAGGAGAGGTTGTATAGAATCTGAATGTAATTTGTCAAATTGAGCATCAAACTTTTTATACAGAAGAAAATCAGGAAGTTGGGTGACACACCAGCAAGGTACAAAGAGGTTACTGGATTCTTACACAAAACAGAGGAATACAAACACAGAAATTCTAACAGGAACCACCTGGGATAGAATTCATTGTTAACAACTGGGATCAAAAAGAGCTCCACCTAAGATTCACTTAATCTTAGAAGCCAGGGTCAAGGGCTTCATGCCCTTGCCATAGTTCCTATTTTAGTCTATTGTATAGTCCACCTTCCCCCTAGGCCATTGTAAATGCGTGTGTATGGGTGTAACTCAGCTATCTAAAGTTCTAAGTATCTACTCTGGTTCCTCTTTAGGTCTCAAACTTCCTTCTTCCTAGAAGATGGTAAATTCCTGTGTAGGGCAGTGACTTAGCTTTTATTCAAAGTGATAGTGTAATGCCAGAGGCAATTCTGAATGTCACTGAATAGGCAACATTCTTACTGAATTCCAAGCCCATGGTCTAGCTCAAGGACGTTCTAGGACTGTTGGAACACTGGTGAAGGCTTAGCTATGTCAGAATTCAATCTTAAAAGGCACTTATAATAAGATAATACTAAAAGAGAGCACGTTGATCCATACACCAGACTAATGCGGGAATGGAATATTAATGTATGGGTTAGAGAGGACGCCAGACTCCAGGAGGTGAGTTTCCATGAAACTCTTTGCCTCGTGAGTAGCTTCTAAGCCTCTCGGCCTGTCAAGCTGACTCGATCGGAGTGCGTGGCACATGGCCTCTGTGGACACCAGAACACATGGACACACAAGGAGACACACATACACACAGGAAATAGCAGCTGTCAGAGCTTTTGTCTGAGGTGAATCCTCATGGGCTTCAGTTTTTCCAAGTGAAAGATCTCTTGGGTCTCCTGGGGCTTTGTCATTATACTGACTCTGGATCCCAGCCACAGCTGACCTGTGCCCGCAGGCTGTTGGGGAAGCATTCTAACTTCCTGCTCCCACCATTATTCTCTTTGGGATTAGTTGTCGTTGCCAAGGTCTGTGCCAAAGGGACACTCCCATGTCCAGTTTGCAGAGCTCAGTGACCCAGCGTCTTCCCGCTCATAGATACATATTGGGGGTCTCATGTAGCCCTGGCTTGTCCACTCTGTACGTAGACCAGGCTGGCTTGGAATGCACAGAGAATCCTCTGCCGTTGTCTCTCGAGTGCTGGGACTAGTAGTGTGCACTTCAGTGCCTGGCTATTGGATTTTGAGATAGGGTAGCATGTAGCCCAGGCTGGTCTCAAACTAACTTTCTTGCTTCCACCTGAAAAATATTGGCATTATAGGCAGACACCACGATGCCCGGTTTTGTCGCTCTGTTTGGGCTCCTTGCCACTGTCAGCACAGGGCCAAATATGAGCCCAGTCTCCCAGAAATGTCTGTTCCTGGGTGTGTGTTTCCAGGCATGGCAGGTGAGTTGTTGACGTCAGTGGCTCCTGGTTTCTGTGACTCCCGACTCCTCTGTACTCTGAACACTTTTCTCATCCTAGATGTTGGTTTCACCTTGAGTAACAGATTTTCTTGGCTAATGGTGCTTCTTCTGGGTTCACCAGGGTCAGGAGCAACCTATATCCTTAGCCCTGGTCCTGATTCCTTAGCCCGCTTTGGGAAGTGACTGGGGCTAGAAAATCTGCAGTGTGCAAAGCAGCCGCCGGGAGGCGACAAAGGGCAACAGGGGACTAGGAAGCATGCACTCTGAAAGAGTCAAAGGGCCGTGAAGGAGATGGCTAGGTGGCTGTGGGTCGTTTGGCACCCTTAAGCATGGTGGGGTGAGGAGCCATAACTGACTGGCGTACGGCGGTAATCCCAGCCCAGGGAGGAGGAGGGGGTATCACCGGTTTGAGGCCAACCTGAGCTACAAAGCCCCATCATGTTTCTTCTGGCTGGAGACATGGCTCAGCGATTAAGAGCATCGCCTGCCCTTGCAGAGGTCCCTGGTGGGATTCCCAGCGCGCGCGCGCGCGCACACACACACACACACACACACACACACACACACACACACACAAGAGTTTACAAGCGTTTGTAACTCTCATGCACACAAATAAACCTAAATCAAAACAAGACCCACACACCAAGCAAGGGCTGGGAGCGGCGAGGTGTGGTGGTGCTTGTATGTAATCTCAGCACTTGGATGGCTGAGGCAGAAGACTCACCACGACAAGTTCCAGGCAGAAAAGCCAGGGCTACAGAGTCTCAAAAAGAAACAAGTAAGCAACCAAGCAAAATGAAAGGTCGGAGATGGAGCTCAGTGGTGGCGCCTGGCTTTGGGTCCTATTCACCACTCAAAATAGCAGACAACAAAATACCACAAGTGGGTCTGAGAAATGGGTCTCTTGGTAAAGTTTGTTCTGCAGGCATGAACATGTGAGACTGGATTCCCAGGTGTAGTTTGCACCTATGGTTTGCACCATAGCTGGGGAGGTGGAGATAGGGGGACCTTTGGGGCCTACTGGCAAGCTAGGCTAGCTGAGCTGGTGACCCTCTAGGTTCAGGGAGAGAGCTGTTAAAGATGGCACTCAATGCTGAGCCCCAGCCTACACTTGCATGTGCATATATGTTCTCCAGCTGCCCACCATGCATGTGTGCATGCATGCTGCATGTGTGCATGCACGCTGCAGTGGCTCTTCCTGGTTGTCAACTCGACTATATCTGGAATGATCTACAATCCAGAATTGGAAGGCTCAACTGTGATCCTAATCTGGAGGCTGGGAGATACAAATTTCTGACCTGGATCTTGGCATGGAGATCTTGAGGCATAGTGGCTATTAATCCTTGGCATGGAGATCTTGAGGCATAGTGGCTATTAATCCTAGAAGATTAAGACAGGGAAATCTCTGAGTTCAAGGTCATCTGGGACAAAGTATGGTGGCACACACCTTTAATCTGGGCCACACCTTCTGCTGGAGACCTATGGAAGCCATTGGAGGAAGGTAGATTTACTCTCTCCTTTGCCTGCTTGCCTTGTGGGACTGAGCGATTGCTAGATCCTTGGACTTCCATTCACAGCTGCTGCTGACCATTGTTGGGAGTTGGACTGCAGACTATAAGTCATTCACAAATTCCTTTACTATATAGAGACTTCCCATAAGTTCTGTGACTCTAGGGAACCATGACACATGCTTTCCCCCACTCACACACAGGGGAAGGCAAAGGGAGAGAGGGAAAGAGGGAGGGAGGGAGCATGTCATGAGATTGTCAATGGCATCATATACTCTCCATCCTTATGGAGGCTGGAGGCAAATGGACCCCTCAGAAGATGTCCCATCCCAGCAATAGGTGTTCCTGTCCAAGGCCCTAGCCAACCCCGCTTATTGGAAAGAAAAATCCTGAAGGATTCCTAAAGGTATTTTTGATAACAGGACAACTAAGCTTCAATTTCCACTCTTCCCAGCTGGATGATGTTGCTTCCTGGCCAGGGGCAGGCTGGGAGGTTTGCAGACTATGTTGGCTCTGCCCTGCACTTCTTCGGATGGATTCATACTGTGTAGTCCAGTCTGGCATCCAATTCATGATCCTTCTGTTCTCGGTAGAGCCCCTGCCTAGAATCCCCCAGGGAGGGGCTGGGGGCGTGGCTCAGTGAGAGTACTTGCTTATATACAAGGTTCTGGGTTCCATCCTTAGAGCCATGGGGATGTGTGTGTGTGGGGGGGTGAAGAACGGAAAAAAAATGTCTGAAATTTGACCTCTTGTAGTTTCCCCACAATGAACCATGAGCTGTAGAAGATTGCAGAAGTTTTTCAAGAATGAACCATTAGCTCATTGCTCTTGAACTTGAACTAGAGCTTGGTTGTTCACATCTTTTCTCTATGATGGGATTAGAAAGGACCCCTGTACTAGCAGCGCTCTCCATAGTGTGTGTGTGTGTGTGTGTGTGTGTGTGTGTGTGTGTGACAGTTCAACAAACAGAATCAGGAGTTGGGGAGCTCCTGTTTCCACTCCTTGGGTAAATACCTACATATAAATCTTTAGGTCCTGAAAGTTCTTAGATGTCCATGGATGACGTCATGGTTTTCATTGTGGTTATGGTTTGGCAAGTGTCATATATAAAAACTCATCGGATTTTATGTTGTAGCTATAAACTGTGTGATTTCACCAAGGTGAAATGTGCAGAGGAAGGGAGATCCACACAGAGACACGGGTATGTGGTTTGGGGGTTGGGAGCTGGCAGTGACTGGTTCAATGAGTCTTAGGGTTTTTTCTTAGTCAGGGTTTCTATTCCTACACAAACATGACCAAGAAGCAAGTTGGGGAGGAAAGGGTTTATTCAGCTTACACTTCCATGTTGCTGTTGATCACCAGAGGAAGTCAGGACTGGAACTCAAGCAGGTCAGGAAGCAGGAGCTGATGCAGAGGCCATGGAGGGATGTGACTTACTGGCTTGCTTCCCCTGCCTTGCTCAGCCTGCTCTCTTATAGAACCAAGATTACCATCCCAGAGATGGTACCACACATAATGGGTCCTACCACCCTTGATCACTAATTGAGAAAATGCCTTAGAGCTGGATCTTGTGGCGGCATTTCCTCAACTGAAGCTCCTTTCTCTGTGTTAACTCCAGCCTGTGTCAAGTTGACACACAAAACCAGCCAGTACAGGTTTCCTTTGGGTAAGAAGGGAACAGGGGGAATGACGATGTCTGGAATTATGACTGATGGCTGCAAGACACTGGGGACATGTGCAATTACTGAACTTGTGTGTGTGTGTGTCTGTCTGTCTTTGAGATAGAGACTCATTCTATACCTGGGGCTCATCTGGGATGCATGGCAATCATCCTACAGCGGCGTCCCAAGGACTGGAGTTACAGGTGTAGGCCACCATGTCTGGCTTTCAAGAGTGAATGCTACAATACATAAATTATGTCTCAGTCTGTGCCACCAAGACGTTTCCTTCAGATATGTGCAGTCTATGATATATCAATCACATGTGATAAAGATGTGTAAATCAGGGCCAGGCGAGATGGCCATCAGTTCTGTTAGCCACTGGGCCATCCTGTGTTTTCTAACATGTTTATCTCCTGGGAGCTCACTGATCTTTGTGGGTAGGCCTCCTGAAGAGGGTGTCAGATCTCATTACAGGTGGTTGTGAGCCACCTTGTGGTTGCTGGGATTTAAACTCCGGACCTTCGGAAGAGCAGTCAGTGCTCTTTCCTGCTGAGCCATCTTGCCAGCCTGACCTTCCTCTTTAAAAGATTAGTTTTTCAAGATATATGGGGTGTTTTCAGCTATGCTCATAAAATAGTGTTTTGGGAGGTAGGGTCTTGCTCTATAGCCCGTGCTGATCTTGAACTGAGGGCAATCCTCTGGCCTCAGCTTCTGAAAATGTAGGATTATATGTGTGAGCCACCGTACATTTTCTGCTCACTTTTCTCTGTCCACTACTGGCGCTCCCACAAAGAGAATTTGTAATTCATATGAATGGATTTGTTCATTTTTTTCATATTCTTTTCTCTCTCTGTTCTTTATACTACATAATTGCTACCTTGAAGTTTGAATAACACTTTCCTGTTATTTTTGGATCGACTGTTGCTTCTCTAGGAAACTTGTGTGCTGGCTAAAGAAGCTCCATTTTAGGCTAGGTATCCATCTTGGTATTCAGTAGCCATTTGTCTCCGACTCCAGTCCCTGGAAGTTAAGTTCCCATAACTCTGTGATGCTCGCCCAAAGTGTACAGCCATGGCGAGCTGCTCATCATGATATGACTGACTGCTTTGTTTTGCTTCTGTAACTTCCTTACACAGATACCAAAGATTGTTCTGAGTCGCCTTAAGCGCTCAACTTTGTAGAATTGAACAGTTTTTTGCTTGCTTGTGTAGATATTGAAGGTCTGCATGTGGCTTTCCCCTTATTTATTTATTTTTAAGATTTATTTATTTTATCTTATGTATGCGAGTACACTGTAGCTGTACAGATGGTTGTGAGCCTTCATGTGGTTGTTGGGAACTGAATTTTTTTTTAGAAACTTTGCTCACTCCGGTTATTCCCACCTACTCAGTCCCTGCTTGCTCTGGCCCAAGGATTGATTTATTATACATAAGTATAATAAATTAATATAATAAAAGGATTGATATTATATATAAGTACACTGTAGCTGTCTTCAGACACTCCAGAAGAGGGCGTCAGATCTCATTACCAGTGGTTGTGAGCCACCATGTGGTTGCTGGGATTTGAACTCCAGACCTTCGGAAGAGCAGTCAGTGCTCTTACCCACCGAGCCATCTCGCCAGCCCAGCCTTCCCCTTTAAAAATCCTTCTCCACCTCCTATGTTTTTGCAGTTAGTCGAAAAATCTTAGCCCGGCATGGTGGCGCACACCTTTAATCTCAGCACTCAGGAGGCAGAGGCAGGCGGATTTCTGAGTTTGAGGCCAGCCTAAAATCTTTTAATTATAATGGACTGTGTCTCTGGTCTTTTCCCAGGGCTCACAAACTTGGACTTGACTCTGTTTTATTTTTTGAGCCCCACGTTTGCACATTTGTTCTATTTTTAACATTTTATATATTTTTTTAAGATTTGTTTTGTTTGGGTGTGTGTGCGCGTGCGTGCACGTGAGTGCACATGTGTGACTATGTGTATCTGAATACAGATACTCACGGAGGCCAGGGACATCAGATCCCCTGAAGTTAGGTTCTGAGTAGTGAGCTTCTCCGTGTGGGCCCTGGGAACTTCAGCTCTGCAAGAGCAATGTGCACAATCTCTAGCCCTGAGCAGGACACACTCTTAGCTGCTCGACCGTCTTTCCAGCCTCTTTAAAGGTTTGTCTTATCGTCAATTATGGGAAGTGGAGGTTTCTGGTTTCTTTGGAGATTCAGTTGTGTCACGTGGTGTTTCTTCTGGCGCTGTTGTGTGAGAGAATGTTTTGCTGAAGCAGATGCTTGAGAGAGCGCATGACGTTTGGAAAGAGTGTAAGTAGAACCCACAGTGAGAGCATGCGCAGTTCCGTTGCAACACCGCATGCGCAATGCTTTGCTGCTCCTCGCTGCTCTTCACTTTGGAGAGAGAAAAGCGCCAAAGAACTTCTCATGAGTGATTTCTTGCTGCTTCCGCTGACTCCCGCCGATTCGGTGGCTGGATCTGCTGGATCGAGTCACTGCTACTCATTCGTGTTTGGTGTTTGGGCTGGACTGCTGATAACCTGACCACAAAGATTGGAATCACCCCAAAGAACTACTTCTAATCAGGTCCACAGCCCCCGTTTCCTAGCAACCTCTTTCTCCTCTAACCTCTGGTTGGGGTGCTAGAGGGCAGGTTGAAGTGTTTAAGAACCATAAATAAAATAGGTTTAGGAAAATCTAAGCCTACAAATTTTATGTGTCTCCTGGCTTGTCTCTATGTGGAGATGTGCAAGTAAGCACAGGCATTTGAAAATGCCCGAGGGTGTTGGATCCCCTGGCACTGCGGTTACAGTGCTGTCACCCATGCGAGTGTTGGAAACTGCACGTGGGTTCCGTGGTAAAGCAGTCTGCACTTTGAGTTTCTAGGCAGTCTCTCCAGGTCCCCATCTGTTCTATTTCCTAATGTTTCTTTATTGTTACTCTGGACTTGATCACATTTTCTTTTTACTATTTTATCCATTTAAAGAACCTTAAACACTGTTTAAGATGTACAGCTATTCTGGAACTCAATCTGGCTGTTTCTCAGAAAACTGGAAATAGTTCTACCCGAACACCCAGCTATATAGCTCCTGGGCACATACTCAAAAGATGCTCTACCATACCACAAGGACAGGTGCTCCACTATGTTCATAGCAGCTTTACTCATAAATGCCAGAAACTGGAGACAAGTCAGATTTCCCTCAACTGAAGAACGAATAAAGCAAATGTGGATCTTTTACATAATGGAATACTATTGAGTGATTAAAAACAAGGACATCAGGCTGTTGAGATGGCTCAGCGGTTAAGAGCACTGACTGCTCTTCCATAGGTCCTGAGTTTAATTCCCAGCAACCACATGGTGGCTCACAACAATTTGTAATGAGATCTGACACCTTCTTCTGGCACTTCCGAAAACAGCTACAGTGCACTTATGTATAGTAATAAATAAATCTTGTGTCAGAGTGAGCAGGGCTGACCGGTGCGAGCAGAGGTCCTAAAAATTCAATTCCTGTCCGGGCAGTGGTAGCGCACACCTTTGATCCCAGCACTTGAGAGGCAGAGGCAGGTGGATTTCTGAGTTTGAGGCCAGCCTGGTCTACACAGTGAGTTCTAGGACAGCCAGGGCTATACAGAGAAACCCTGTCTCGAAAAAAAAAAAATCAATTCCCAACAATCACAGGAAGGCTTACAACCATCTCTTCAGCTACCCATATACATAAAATAAATAAATCTTTAAAAATAAAACCAAAAAATAAAAATTTTGCAGGCAAATGGATGGAACTAGAAAATATCATCCTAAGTGAGGTAACCCAGACCCAAAAGGACAGGTGTGGTGTTGAGGCCTGCCCACCCTAGCATAGCTGTAGCCATTTTGTTTCATGCCTGCCAGTCATTAACACAGAAAAATAACTCGACTCAGAGCAGGGTCATGCTGACCACATACCCTGTTATGTTCTGTAGGTTATGAGGTTTGTTAATCTTAAGAAATTCCACAAAGCTTTACATAAGATCCATCAAATCAAATGTCAATATGAACTGTTAAGTCTGAAATATCCTGAGTTATAGCAGACTACCAGGCAGCACTTCCTGTACCCATGGATGGCTCATTGTGGGTTTTGTGGGTTTTGTTTTTCCTTTTCCTTTATAAGCTGACAGAGAAAGATGTTCGGGGACCAGAGCCTCAGCTACAACCCTGATGGATCAGAATCAGGGTATGCATTCAATAAACCATCCCTGTCTGACTGAGCTCAGTGTTTGTGTGGTTTGTGGGGCGACTTACAGACCCCAACACATGGTACATACTCACTGATAAGTGGATATTAGCCATAAAGTACAAAATACCCATGATATACCCCACGGACCCAAAGACATTAAATAAGAGGGAAGGCCCAAGCAAGGATGCTTGGATCACAGTTAGAAGGGGAAACAAAACAGTCATAGGAGGCAGAGGGAGGGAGAACTGGGTGGGAGAGGGGAGTGAGAGGGGAATGGAGAGGCGGGATCGGGTGCAAAGGGAGACAGGAGAGAGGCCCAGAGGGCCAGGAGAATGAATAGAAATCTGCAGCTGTGGGGGTGGAGTAAAGTATGGGGGTATGGGGTGGAGTGGGGAGGGGAGAATCTCTAGGAAGTCCCAGAGACCTGGGATAGGAGAGGCTCCCAGGAGTCAGTGTAGGTAATGTTAGCTGAGATGCCTAACAGTGGGGACATGGAGCCTGAAGAGGGCACCTCCTTTAGCCAGGCAGGACTCCCAGTAGAGGGATAAGGACACCATCTCGCCCAAAAAACTTTTGATCAAAAATTTATCCTATCTAAAAGAAATGCAGGAATGGAGCAGAGACCAAATAAAAGGCCAACAAATAACTGGACCAATAAGAAACCCAAACCATGGACAAGCATCCATCACTGCATTGTTAATAATATTCTGTTCTGCTTGCAGACAGGAGCCTAGCATGACTGTCCTCTGAGAGGCTCCACTCAGCGGTGGGCTGAAACAGATGCAGTTACCCACAGACAGACACCAGATGGAGGTCGGGGACACTTATGGAGGAGTTGGGGGAAGAACTGAAGGCCCTGAAGTAAGTGGGAACCCTATAGGGAGACCAACAGAGTCAAGAAACCTGGACCACTGGGAGCTTCAGAGTCTGAGCCACCAACCAAAGAGCATACAAGGGCTGGAACTAGGCCCTGGGCGTGTATGTAGCTTCATGGCTGCCCTGTCTGGTCTCAATGGGAGAGGATGCGCCTAACCTTTCAGAGACTTGAAGTGCCAGGATTGGGGAGTACCTGGGGGAGGGCACCCTCTCAAAGGAGAAGGGGAAGGGAGATCAGAGAAGGAGCAGCATTTGGGATGTAAATTAATTAATTAATTAATTTTAAAAAAGAAATTTAAAAACTGTTAGTGTGTGTGTGTGTTCTGGGACTGCAGGGTACACCACACCAGGCTTCATGGGTGGTTCTGACACATACCACACATACCACAATTTTGAAAGTGATTTTCTTTAAATATAAGGAATATGCAGAAGAGAGGCTTGAAAAGGTTCTAAGAACCAGGGGTGGTGGACAGTTTTCAAGAAAACAGCATTCCAGACACAAGGCAGGTGCACATATGAACTCAGAGACGGTGACAGCATCCACAGGACTTGTGCAGCGTAGGCCAGACAAATCCCTGCATGGAGGAGGGACAGTGGGCACAAGTCCCATCCCTAGCCAAAAAGCTATTCATAAACTACAGCCTCTGGGAGAGGGAATTTCTTCAATGGAGAGACAGAATTCACATCAACCACACCCTAGGGCAGGCCCCATGCTCAGTAAGTAGTAGGCTAAAACAAATTCGACTCTCATGTTTTTTTCAGTGCCTTTTTTTTTCCTGTTTCCTTCCCCCACCCCCACCCTGCTTGAAACAGGGTTTCTTTGTGTAACAGGGTTTCCTGAACCTTCACTTTGTAGGTCCTCCTGCCTTTGCCTCCTGAGTGCTGGATTAAAGATGGATGCTACCACTGCCCATGGGATGGGTCTCAATTTGAGTCAATTATTGATTGACCATTCCCCCAGTGTCTGCTCCATCCCCAATCATTGCATTTGGACACACAGGGTATGTTCTCTCTTGTAAGTGGATATTAGCTATAAAATACAGGATGCCCATGCTGAACTCCAGACACAAGGAGGCTGGACAGGAAGCACAAGCAAGAATGCTTGAGTCTCACTTGGAAGGGGAATGGAAAGGTGGTGGAAGGCAGATGGAGGGAGGGAGCTGGGTGGGAGAGGGGGAAAGGGAGTGTGTGTGGGGGTTGGGGTTGGGCTGGGGAGGGCAGGGGGATGGCCTGATGGCCATGAGAATGAATGGAAATCTGCAACTGACAGAGGTGGGGAGGCATGGGACATCTCCAGGAAGAGATGGAGACCTGGGATAGGGGAGGCATGGGACATCTCCAGGAAGAGATGGAGACCTGGGATAGGGGAGGCATGGGACATCTCCAGGAAGAGATGGAGACCTGGGATAGGGGAGGCATGGGACATCTCCAGGAAGAGATGGAGACCTGGGATAGGGGAGGTGTCCAGGAATCAATGGAGGTGTTCTTAGTTGTGATTCACAGCACTAGGGACATGGACCCTGAGGAGGCTGCCTCCTGTGGCCAGGCAGGAACCCCAGTGGAGGGATAGGGACAATAACACACACACAAAACTTTTAACCCAGAACTTACCATCTTTCTTTTTTTCTCTTCTCTTCTCTTCTCTTCTCTTCTCTTCTCTTCTCTTCTCTTCTCTTCTCTTCTCTTCTCTTCTCTTCTCTTCTCTTCTCCTCTCCTCTCCTCTCCTCTCCTCTCCTCTCCTCTCCTCTCCTCTCCTCTCCTCTCCTCTTCTCCCCTCCCCTCCCCTCCCCCTTCTCTTCTCTTCCCTCTCCCTCCCTCCCTCCCTCCCTCTTTCTTTCTTTCTTTCTTTCTTTCTTTCTTTCTTTCTTTCTTTTCTTTCTTTCTTTTTTTTTTTTGAGACAGGGTTTCTCTGTGTATCCCTGGCTGTCCTGGAACTCACTCTGTAGACCAGGCTGGCATCAAACTCAGAAATCTGCCTGCCTCTGCCTCCCAAGTGCTGGGATTAAAGGCATGCGCCATCACACCTGGCTCATCTTTCTTTTTTTAAGAGAGAACATGGAGTTGGGTCAAAAAGGATCTGGGAGGAGTTAGGGAATGGAAAAGAATATATTACAAAATACTATATAAAATTACCATTTATAAGATGATATAATTATACTATACAGTAGTATAATAGTATATATTATATAAAATTATAAAATTCTATATAAAATAAACATTTTAAAAGATTAAAAATTAAGCAAACAAACAGCAAAACAAAACGAGGGATTGGGGGGACAGTTCAGCAGTTAAGAGCACTGACTGCTCTTCCAGAGGACCTGGGTTCAGTTCCCAGCACCCACACACGTGACAGCTCCCAACTCTCTTATCTTCAGCCCTAGGGCATCTGATGCCCTCTTCTGACCTCTGCAGGAACTGCATGCACTCATTGTCTAGACATATAAACAGGTTTAAAAAAAAAAAAAAGGAGCGCGCGCACACACACACACACACACACACACACACACACACACACACACACGAGCCAAAGACCACTGTTAGGCAAAACCTCGAGTTCTTCTCACAGGTCCACACATTCATTCCACCCCCAACCCGACCCCAGTGACCCTTGCTCATGCTCTGCTCAGCCACACTGACCTTTGGGTCCCAGCCAGGAAGGCCGAGTTACACTTTGGAAGAGGTTTAATTGGCTCTTTATTTAAGACAGCTCGTATTAGCAGGTCCCCTGGGGATTGAGTAAGGACTTGGGTGGGACACCTGGGGTTCCAGGGATGATGTGGTAACTGCAGCTCCCCAGGGGTTGGGAAGAAAGGCAGCTACTTATATAAGAAAGCTGGAGCCATTTCTGAAAGGCGCCAAAAAAGGAGCAGGAGCGGTGGAGAGAACCATCAATCAGGTGCTCTGAACAGGTGGAGGCTGGGGCGGCTCGCAGCCGAAAGCCCTGCTCAGAGCTCCAGTTACCAGCTGTGGGAATCTAAGCGTGACAGCTGAAGCCAAAGGGGAGGGAGAAGGGACAGAGGCCTGAGTCAGGGGAAACATCGACTGTGGAGCACCTGAGGTGAGGAGCCACCAGGCAGGGAGCTGAAGACCAGTACTCACAAGCATCCCGTGCCGTGGGTCAGAAGCAGCAACGTGATCAAAGGCTTCTTAGAATCGTGTTCTCGAGCTTCCCCTACTGAGTGTCTGGCAGGGAAAAGAAGGGACACCAACCTTCTTCAAAATCTTCTTCTTGGTCTCCCCCAAGCCCCATCTGTGAGGGCTGAACACAGAGCCTCCTGAATATTGGTCAGAGTTCTACCACTGAACCACGCCCCCAGCCCCTCACTGGGGGATTCTAGGCAGGGGCTCTACCACTGAGCCACGCCCCCAGCCCCTCACTGGGGGATTCTAGGCAGGGGCTCTACCACTGAGCCACGCCCCCAGCCCCTCACTGGGGGATTCTAGGCAGGGGCTCTACCACTGAGCCACGCCTCCAGCCCCTCACTGGGGGATTCTAGGCAGGGGCTCTACCACTGAGTCACACCCCCAGCCCCTCACTGGGGGATTCTAGGCAGGGGCTCTACCACTGAGCCACGCCCCCAGCCCCTCACTGGGGGATTCTAGGCAGGGGCTCTACCACTGAGCCACGCCCCCAGCCCCTCACTGGGGGATTCTAGGCAGGGGCTCTACCACTGAGCCACGCCTCCAGCCCCTCACTGGGGGATTCTAGGCAGGTGCTCTACCACTGAGCCATGCCCCCAGCCCCTCACTGGGGGATTCTAGGCAGGTGCTCTACCACTGAGCCATGCCCCCAGCCCCTCACTGGGGGATTCTAGGCAGGTCTTCTGATGCTGAGTTGTATATCCAGTCTTTATTTTCTTTTGGGCCTTTTTTTTTTTTTTAATTTAAATTTCTTGAGACAGGGTCTCACTATACAACTCTGGCTGGCATGGAACTTGATATGTGGCTAAGACTGGGTTGCAATTCAAAGATCCACTTGCTTCTGTCTCTCAAGTGGTGGGATTAAAGGCATGCACCCCCATGCCCAATTTTTCTTTTTTCTATCCTCTTTTTTGTGTGGGTGGGGAGGAAGGGTTTGGTACAGGGTTTCTCTGTGTAGTCCTGTCCTGGAACTCAAGGTCTGTAGGCCAGGCTGGCCTTGAACTCATAGAGATCTGCCTGCCTCTGCCTCCTGAGTACAGGGATTATTAAAAGCACGTGCCAAGGCTGGTGAGATGGTTCAGTGGTTAAGAGCAATGACTGCTCTTCCTGAGTTTAAATCCCAGCAACCACATGGTGGTTCACAACCTTCTGTAATGGGGATCTGATGCCCTCTTCTGGTGTGTCTGAAGACAGCGACAGCGACAGTGTGCTCACTACGTAAAATTAAATCTTAAAAAAAAAAAAAAAGAAAAGCATGTGCCACTATGCCCAGAATTTTTGTTTTTAAATAAAAAGATCACAACCCAAAGCAGGAAAAAAAGTCTCCTTAAGTTGTTCAGGTTGATTTTGCGTTCAGAAATTCACCGTGGCTACAGCCAGGTAGACTTTGAACTTGAGGTCCCCAAGTACCCGGGATTACAAGACTGTACTAATAGGGCTGGTGGCTTTTGTTCCCTTTTGCTATGTAATAATTTCTGTTTTTGTTTTATCAAATTTTGTTTGACAGTTTTAAGCAAATCTCGCATCTTTGGTTCCTCGCTCCTCCCCGTCCTTTACTCCCTCCCATCCCCGCCTTTTTCTTTTTGACTCATGCTTTCTCAAACTCACAATCCCTCTCCCTCTGGCACCGAGGTGCTAGCTAGGGTCACAGGCTTGCCGCACTATGCCCAGTTGCAACCAATGTTTTAACAAGCCCTCTAGTTTGAGTTCATTGTTCAGTGAGTCTGAGAATCACGGGTCTCACATGGAACTTGACTCTAAACAAGGCACCGTTTGGAGAGTTTTTAATCTGTCGATTCATCAAGTCACATAACAGCACTATAAAACAGAAGTTCCCCTGGTGAGTGGGAAAACATAGGGCAAGTTTAGTGTCCTAGGACTCCACTTGGCTTGGGCTGTAACTAACTGCAGGCTTTCCCACTAGTGCCCAAGTTCCCAAATAACAACTTGGAGGCTTATTATTTATGAATTAATGCCTAGGCCTTAAACTAGGCTTGTTTCCTGGCTAGTTTGTACCTGAAATTAGCCTGTTTATACCATTTTATGTCTGACACACGACTAGCTACCTCTCCTCAGCTTCAGGTCTGACTTCCTCAGTCTGATGGAGAATCTTCTCAACTTTCTCCCAGAGTTCCTCTCTCCCTGCCACATCCCACCTTCTGATCCTGCCTCAGCTTAGCTGCCATCAGCTTTTCATTGACAGGTGATGCTTCCACAGAGTACACAAGAGAGGATCCTGACATATATCCACACTTTTTCATCCAATGGGCAGCCTGAGATGCTTACTTACCATCATTTGTACTTAGCAACACAGGGCTCACACCTGCATCCAGCTACAGGCACACCCCTTTTCTGAACAAGGGAGTAAGTTTTCCCTCCCCTTAATAACCGTCATAATTAGATTCTATTCAGTTGTCTTCTTCTTCTATCTCTGTATGAGACCAGAGAGGCCTATCCAGCCTGAACTGGTTCTGGGTGCATGTGGTAAGGAAGAAGTGTCCTTAAGTGAGTCCCGAGGGAGCACCTTCTAGCTGCTTACAAATCTGCACAATTGGACATGCATATGATTAAACTCAGATGGCACATATGCAGTAGAGAAATTATCATTTTAATCAAAATAGAGGACCAGTAAGATATGGTGATACAAGCTGCTTTTTATTTGTTTCTTGAGACAGGGTTTCTCTGCGTAGCCCTGGCTATCCTGTTCTGGAACTCACTCTGTAGACCAGGCTGGCCTTGAACTCAGACATCTGCCTGTCTCTGCCTCCTGAGTGCTGGGATGAAAGACATGTACTACCACCACCTGGCTTGTGGCACAAACTTATGGTCCTAACAGGAAGAGGTAGAAGGATTTAAGTTTGAGGCTAGCCCAGTCTTCATTCTGAGTTCCAAGACAGCCTGGGCTACATAGATAAACCCTGTCTTCCCTCTCCAAAAGACCACCCAAATCATACCTCTTAGTAACTAACCTCTCCTTCCTTTAGACTTCATAAAAAGAAGCCCTAGGCTGTGATCCAGGACATTTTAAAGTAGTTATTTAAAAAAATTAAACATTCTAGATTTCAGTGTATGATTGTTTTGCCTGTATATGTATACCATGTATGTGCCTGGAGTCTTCTAAGGTCAGATGGCGGCACTGGAACCCTGGAACTGGAGTTATAGGCAGCTGTGAGTCACCATGTGGGTTCTGGGAACTGAACCCATTCTTCTGTAAGACCAAAAAGTGCTCTTAACTGCTGACCAATCTCTCTAGCCTCCATTTAATTATTTGTGTATGTGTGTGCGTGCACATGGTTGCTTGTCTGTAACTATACTGCGTGTCCTCTATCTCGCTGGGTAGAGGAATGCATTTTCTTTGGTTTGAGTCTTTTGGAGCCAGGTTCTTCTATTTACAGCCAAACACATCTTGACAGATGTCCACAGGTGAGTGCAACCTTTTGGGGGAACTTGTATCAGGCCCTGTATTGAGGCTTGAAGACTGAGCAGGAAGACTGCAATTTGAAGGGAAGGCTATGTTACATAGTAAGTTCCAGGCCAGCCTGGGCTATATAACAAGCACCCAGAAAATAATAAACAAAACCCAAAACAAACCATCATATAGTAGTATGCAGGCATGCATTTCCATTACCTCGTCCACACAAGTGCTCTGTGGCACTGAGGGGACCAGCCAGCATCACTCAGTCCTCCTGGGAAAAGCAAATGTGTGGATCCTGCCCCAGTTCCACCCAGTGCTTCTGGAAGCCCCGGGTTGTGAGGTCAGAGCATCCTTTTGGAAATGCGAGTGGTGAGATGTCCCACTAGGTGCAGATCTCTGACTAGTGCAGTTGCTGGTGCTGGTCAGGGTTTGAGTTGGGTGTTTCCAGGTTCATAGGCTTCTCAAGAATGAACTAGGGGGCTGGAGTGACGACCCAGTGATTAAGAGTACTGCATTCACTCTTCCAGAGGATCTACATTCAGTTCAGCACACACCAGGTGAACCTCCTGACCCTCCAGCCTTGGGCTCTGACACCTCTGGCCTCCATGGCTTCTGCACTGGTGCCTTCTCATGCATATTATCCTCCCATAAACAGAGAAATGAAAGCCCACACAGATCGCAAAGTAGCAAGGCAACTATTCAAAGCCAAGTGACAGTACTGCCACAATACACTGCATGACAGCAGAGGGCCACAAGAGCTAAGACACCTAAGGGCCGGGCTGCTGACAGCTGAGCTCTTGCTGAGGACCTAGCACCGAGATCAGGTGCCTCACAACTGCCTAACTCCAGTTCCCGGTGACCCAATGCTGCCTTTTGCCCTCCACAGTCACATCCACATAAATAATAAATCCTTAAAAATAAGGTGGACAGCACGAGGTACAGCACAAGTTGCCTTTTAGTCTCACATGTATGCATACATGAATGTGCACGCACACACACGAACACATGCGTGTGCACGCAACAAGCATATGAATGTAACTGGAGATACACCAATATTGCTTTGTGTGTTCTGCCTGCACATATGTTTATGCGCTACACATGTTCCTTGTGGTGAGAAGAGGTATCAGCTACTTTGTGCTGCATTTACAGAAGGTGGTTAACAGTCACATGAGTACTTGGGGCCAAACCTGTGTCTTCTACAAGAACCGCAAATGTTCTTATCCACCAAGTCATTTAATCAGCTATCCAAGAGGAAGATTTTTGGTGATTTTAAACTAGGTGGTGGTTGTAGCTGCCTATATTCCCAGAAACCAGTAGGCAGGTTGGGGCTCCCTGGAGGAAGCTGGCTAGCCAGAGTAGCTGTCAGTGAGCTGAGTTCAAGTGAGACACCTCAATGCCAACTCTGGCTTCTACACACATGTACATAAAATGCACAGACACTCCACATGTGAGTACTTGGGGCACACACACAGATGCTGACAGTGGCCAGGGGAACGCACAGAGCTGTGGAAACCCCACAAAGCTCCTGGAAGCTTCCTTGAAAGGACCACGGGAGAAATCTCTGGATGAGACCACTTGTTGTGAGACAGGATCTCATGTAGCCCAGGCTGGTCTCAAAATTGTGGTCTTCCTGCCTCAGCCTTCCAGAGGGCTGGGAGTATAGGCGTGTGCCACACCTACCTAGGAAGAGACATACCAACAGCCAATCCAGACACCTGGATTTGGTTACAGGGAAAAAGGAGAGGAGGATGTCGCATAGAGAGGGCAGTCTTGAACGCTGTGATCACAACATGGAGTTCAGAGCGCCCTGGACTCAGACTCAGCAGGAGTACATCTAAAACACAGCAGCCAGTGCAATTTCAATTTTATTATTAAAACTTTATTGCATTAAAAACGTATTCATGCCCTTCTACCCCTGCAAAAACCAAAACCAAAACCATATTCCTCTTTGTACGGATGTTTGGCACGTGCCACAGCACCTGTATGAAAGCCAGAGAACAAAGTGAGGGGCCGAGTCTCTCCTTTCAACATGTGGGCTCTGGGGCTTGAACTCAGGTCATCAGGTGTGATGGCAAGCATTTTCACTTGCTAAGCCATTCTGATGGCCCGAGTTTAAACTTTTTGTTTGTTTGTTTTTTTCGAGACAGGGTTTCTCTGTGTAGCCTTGGCTGTCCTGGAACTCACTTTGTAGACCAGGCTGGCCTCGAACTCAAAAATCCGCCTGCCTCTGCCTCCCAAGTGCTGGGATTAAAAGGTTTAAACTTTCTAGTAGCCACTTAATAAAAACAAATATAAATTAATTTTAATAATATATTTTATTTAACCCAAGATATCCAAAATATTACCATATCAACATGTGAGCAATATAAAAATTATTTTTTGTACCACATCTTTCAAATCAGGTGGGCGTTTTACACTTAAAATATATCTCAATTCACACGAGCCACATTCTCAAGTGCTCTAAGACACTGGTCCTGGTCACTACTGACTGAACAGCACATCAAGGCCCTTGCTGTCTCAGGCCATCACATCTTGGGCCCCTTAGAAGTGTGGTATCTTGGGCCCTTCCCATGTCCCAGAGAATTCAAATGCACATTCAAGGCTGAGGAAATGGGCCGGTTCTGCTGCACACACTTCTGTGGCTGCCTATTGCTTTCATGGTAAGTGGCTAACTTCTGAGCTTGACAAGCATCCATCCATCCATCCCACCCAGCCACCCACCCACCATCCTAACATCACTCATTCTGGACATGGCTCCTGAGCACTGAGTGCTGGGCCCCGTGGTGGGTGGTCTGGGTGGTACTGGGACACAGCAGGGCAGACTGGCCTCATTTATTCCCTCTTGAAGCTCCCAGCAGGCAACGGCCATCATTCATGCTCCCTTTGACTAGTATGGATGCTGTGTGCTCTGCACAAAGTTACAGCGGGCGAGAGAGCGAGCAAGCGAGGTGCACCCCAGGAGGCCTGACCTGGCCGGAGTGGACAGGGATCCAGAAACGAAGCCAAATAAGGGAAGAGGCCACAACCGTGGCAAGCCGCCACGGGCAGATTAAATGTCCTACTCCAGGGGACATGACTGCCAAACAACCTGGCCCATCTTTAAGAAGGATCACTTTCAGCAGAGAGTCGAGGAGACAGGCCCTGAGTGTAAGGTTACAGGAAGATCTCCAGGGCGACACGACACCATGCAAAGAAAAGTAGGAGAAAGGGAACCGAGGACTAGGAAGGGACTCAGCTGGCCAGCAGATGAGTAACTTGGGTCAAAGAATCACATCATGGTGAGCCTTTCCTTAAAAAGCCCTTCCAGTAGCCAGGCCTGGTGGGACACACTGTTAATCTCAGCACTTGGGAGGCAGAGGCAGGTGGAAGCTCTGTGAGTTCAAGACTAGCCTGGTCTACAGAGGAAGTTTTAGATCAGCCAGGGCTACACTGAGACAGTCTCAAAAAGGAAAAAATAAAATAAAAAGCCCCTTTATTAGACATACTTGAGTTTGCTAGGACAGCAAGCAGAGGGGTTGGGGAGGGGTGAAGTCAGCAGTTAAAGATGACAGCAGGATTTATATTAGGACAGGAGTATATTAGGGCTTTCTGCTTTTAGGTGTTTAAACTTCCCTGAAATGAAGAATTCCTTTTTCTTCAGGACAACTGAAGACAAAGGAAAGTTTTAGCCGCTGGTGAAGGAAGGCACTGAAGCTCTTCCTAAAGGGAGAAGTCAAAAAAAAAAACCAGAGCTCCAAGGAAGAAAGTGGTTAAAGGCACGCCCAGAGGCCCAGGATGCCTGCCTTTCTATCTGAAAAAGGCTTGAGCCTGGTCATAGGCGCAGGCCTGGAGACCCAGCAGGCTGGGAGGTGGAAGCAGGAGAGTCAGGGGTCAAGGTCAAACTACAGTGAGTCTGAGGTAAAGCTGGGCTCCCCAGCCTTGCCTTCTCTCTTTTTTTTTTCAGACAGGTCTCACTGTGTAGCGCCCAGGTGCCCTGGAACTCTCTCTATAGATCCAGGCTGGACCTGAATTCAGAGCTCTGCCTGCTTCTAGCTCCCAAATGCTGGGATTAAAGGCTGATCCACTATACCTGGCTTTTAAATAGTAT
The DNA here is from genome assembly GCF_000001635.26 of Mus musculus. Classification (NCBI taxonomy): domain Eukaryota; kingdom Metazoa; phylum Chordata; class Mammalia; order Rodentia; family Muridae; genus Mus; species Mus musculus. The sequence goes on along the minus strand of NC_000073.6, from coordinate 28,195,680 downwards.
CTTTTGTGTATGAATGTTCTGCCTGCATATATGCATGTGTGCCTGGTGACTATAGAGGTCAGCAGAGGGCATTGGAGTCTCTGGAACTAAAGTTATGGATGGCTGTGAGCCGCCACATAAAGAGCTGAAGCTCTGTCCTCTATAGAGCATCAAGTACTCTTAATTGCCTAGCTGTCTCTCCAGCTCCAAGACTCCTGTCTTAAACAAAACAGGTGATAAGTTTAAACTCCAGATGCCTTATTGAGAGCCTGTTCCAAGGTGACTGAATCTTGTCTATGGTATGGCTGAGTCTCCAGGCCCAGGCCCTATCCCCAGCACATCTTCTGGGAAGACTAAGCAGTAACTGAACACAAGCCTACAAAGGCTCAAGCCTGTGCCTGGCTTGGGGAAGCTACTGTGACATGGTCGGCAGTTATTGGTATACTTTGGGCTTCTGAAACCAGGCTGGCCTCAAAACTTGTGATCATCTGCCTCTCAAGTGCTGGGACAGGTCTGTGTCACCACACTGGTCATTCTAAGATGGATCAAATGGCCATACTGACAGCTCATGGTCACCAACTTGCTGTCCTCACAGCCAGACTCCACAGTGGCAGACTTGTAATGTGGCCAACACCCAGAGAATCTGTCAGCTACTCTGGATGCTGTGACACACAGCAGAGCCCTGACTCTAGGCAGGGATGGTGACATCTGAAGGTTCCTGGAGGGGCAGCTCCAACATGTATTAAGAGACAGGAGCTGTGGTGCAGATGTGACTCAAGAGGACACCCAGGGCCGACCATGACAGACACAGAGGCAGACCTCCTTTCCCCCCACTCTATAGGGCCTCTGCAGGAATGAACAGACTCCTGGAGGTCTGTTTCCTTGTGGCTACACACTGGGGAGCTTCTGAGTTAGTGGTTTCCCACAGAGTTTAACAGGGCTGAAAATGGGGGTTGGGAGTGGGAGGACGGCAATGGGTGAGGCAGAGTGGCAGAAGGGAGATGCAAGCCCCTGTGGACAGGCTGGGTGAGCCGGTGGCCACTCAAGGGTCACTCTGAGAGAGGGCAGGGTGAGGCAGCATACAGAGCTGACAGCCCAAGGACTACCAGGGGCAGAGGGTGTTTCACAAGCCTCGAGAGTAGGAGGAGACGAGGAGACATACCAGCACAGGTAGGAAACAAGACTGTGATTGTGAGACTGCTAGAAGTTGAGGCGAGCGAGGAGAGCTCCCAGACAGTAAGTAAATGGTGAAACACTGGGACTTGCTAGATGCTGTCTCTGGGGTCAGCAGAATGGCAGGCAAAGTCTGGCTGCAGAGAGAAGTGCTTCACATGCAGGCCTGGTCATGCTGCTAGCTTCTGCCAAGATGACCAGACAAGAACGAAAAGCACACAAAGGAGTTTGCTTGCCATCTAGAAGGTCCCAAGGAAGCAGGAATCTGTGTGGCTCCTAGGTGCTGACCTGAGTCAGAGGCATGAACAGAGGGATACAGAGATGTGCGTGTGGGAGGCTACAGATGAGTGATACCCTAGGCAGCACCAGCTAGGACAGGAAGTAGTGGCACACCCCATGCCTAGACCTGAGTCTAACACTGTTCTCCAGTAGAAGGGATCAGAGCTGCCTGGAAAAAAGCCCATGAATCTGTGACACGGTGCAGGGGCACAGAGAAAACACAAGGAGAGAAAACAGGGAGGATGCAGGAGCCTGCCCGGAAGGCAGCAGCAGCTTGGACAAAACAGTCAGAGCAACACTGGGTCAGACAGCTACGAAATGGACACCTTGAGTTCATGCCAACACAGCCACTATAGAAATAAACTAACAACAACAAAAATACAATAATTCTTATTAGAATGTCACAGGCCAGAGCCACTGGTGAGGAGTGCCAGCAGTGGTGACACTCAGGGGCAGGGGACAGTGTCACAGCCCCAGTGTCCTCTGAGTCTGCCAATTACTGTATATTAGCCCTGGAAGGTGTGAACAGTGCTCAGAGGGGCATTTACTGGAAGCTTCATCTTCACCGTAACGATGTCACTGGGGGTGTGCTCTCTATGAGACTCCAGTTAGTCCCCATGAGCATTATACAAAAGCAAGCCTGGCCTTTCCTCACTGTCTGGCTGCCTGTCTTACTGCTGACCCCTTTCAGACATGGTGGCATCTACCTCAAGTCTGAACTGAGCTCTTTATACATGACCTAGTCTCAGGTACTTTGCTATAGTAACAGAAAGCAGGCTATTGTGCTGGAGTAGTTTTAACATATGGACACAAATCCTCGTGACAGTTTTCTCTCCAGGAATTAGAGCTTAAGTGTCCCTTACTTTGAGTGTGAGATGAAGTTCGTGACCATTCTTACAGAAAGACAGTGGAAGTGGACACAATAATCCTAGAGCCGGGGAAACCTGTAGACACCCTGAATGAAGGCCAAGGTCAACTACCTTAGTAGTCTTTCCAGCTTTACATTCCCTATGCAACCCTGAGGAAATGCTTAACAAACGCAGACAGAGCGGCACTCTGACTGCTGACTGCCACCACTCAAGACTGCCCTAGAGAAGAGAAGGCTGGAGGGATCGCCCCGGAGTGGGACTGACGATCAGTGCAGTGTGGCCCCGGGGCCAGAGCTGGAACAGAAAAAGCATGTTCAGAGGCAAATGGGAGAGATAGGCTTAGAAAACGGGAGCAGGCGCGGATGTCCTAGCTTTGGTGGGTATGTCCTAGAAGACACTGACACCAGGGGAGCGGGGTACATCTGACACTGACACCAGGGGAGCGGGGTACATCTGGGGACAGTTTCTGCACAATCTCTGACACTTTTCTACAAACCTAAAATTACTGAATGACAGTTTCCTCCCTACTGACTGGGCTTCAGTGGTCCCCAGCCACCATCTGACTCCTGTACGCCTCACTCCCATCTCCTATCTCAGATACCTCGGACTGGGCCAGGCATGGCCTCCAGGTTCCCATAGCCCTTTGCAACCTAAAGATCTTGCCACCATGACTCACTCAAGTCTGTTTGCCCATCTCAGCCTTGACCACTGTCTGCAGACAGCCTGCCTTCCCACTGGCTCGTGTGTTTGGTGAAGGCAGAGGCTGGCCAGGCCTGCCATCACTATATCTGGGTCACAGGAACACATGTGGGAAGAAATGCTCCTGACCTAACTGTGAGCCTTTCTCAGCTCAGAGCCTGCTAGACTATGTTCTACAGGCATGCCTACCACTTCTCAGATTCACACACATAAGAGGACCTCCCCTGCCAAAAACAACCCCCCCCCAAAAAAAAACCAAAAAAAATAACCAAACAAAAAGAAACAACAACAACAACAAAAAAAAAAACAGGTTCAAATCTTTGACCAACTGTCAGTACATTGTAACTGAGACTCGGGGTCACAGAGCCCTTTGCAGTAGATATACATCAGCCACTGCAGACCTGAACTCCTGGCCCTTGCAATTCAACCCTGGTTAGCTGAAGTGGGACCAAGAGTGGAAGAGTAGCAGGGAGCAAGACAGGAAGGCCACACAGAGCTGGGGCAAGAGTTTTCCCCAAGAGCAGCTAACCACCTGCTCAGAAAGAGGAAGCAGTAGATGCTGAGGCAGGGGCCAGCCTCAGTCTAGCAGCCAGAGAGTCAGGTGCTGTCCCAGGTTCTGACTCAAGCTCTACTCCCAGGAGGGACTTCTCTTGCTTTCAAAGCTCAGGACCAACCAAGAAGAGGTAGGGAGTTCTGAATTCAACACTATTCAGACCCAGAAAGCTCCACACTAGTCATCCTACACAGAGGTTAATGTGGCTTTCCAGTCCTGGGCTCCGTCTTCCCCTTCGGCGACCTCTCAGGGATTTCACAGTAGCAATACGGTGACCATTGTCAAATGTGCCTATACCTGCTGCTCTTTCCCATTCATAGGCCAGCATCGTTCCTCCTTCCTACACTCAGGCTGCTGTTCCATCCCACACCTAACTGACCACCTCTTCTGCTACCACTAAGGTCAAAACAAACCACATGCATCAACACCAGCTGGACTAGCCACTGGGATGCTTCCAACCTCTGCCCACACCTCAGAGCTCAGTGCTCAAAGAGGCTGTTGCTTTCCATGTTATTCAGTGCCAGAGTCAAGCCCTTATGACATCTCCTCATGGACTTTGTCCTGGTCCTCTTCACTCTTGTCCAATTTCTGTTCTCTCTAGCTTTCTTTTCCTAGCGGGGATGTTTTCCTTCCCTTTGGCCTAGTTCTTTAACGTTTTCCTCAAAGATGCCCCCCTTATAGAGCTCTCCTGTCTCCGGCCCTCCGACTCTCAGTATCCATGGCTCTTTGCTAACATTCCTCTTGCCTCTGGGATGCAGGCTTTGGAATGGCAGGGCACTTGTCTGCTGTAGCACTGGCATCCCCCAACAGTGCTCACAAAATGGCACTGTGATCTGAAGAATCAACGAACAGGAGCAACAGTTCACTAGGACATCATGGCTTCCCAGTAACAAGAATCCCAATTTAACTTGGCTCTACAACAACCTGCTGCATTCCCTATGAGCAAGTCAGAAGCAAACTGACTCCATGGCATTACGATACCACCAAGGATGGGCTGCTCTTCCCATCTTGCCAAGGGAACAGCCTACAACTACTCTCCTAGGACTGCCGCTCACCCGCCCACCACCTCCTCAACACCTATAAAGACCTTAATGCTGACAGATGCCATGTTGATAGTAATGACTGAGTCCTTGGGACTTACTATGGATAAGGATCTTGCAACACTTTAGTGACACCTGTTCTGTGCCTTCATTTTTCATCTGTAGGATGGATATGACAACAGTACTACTTAGTTATGAGGATTCAGTTAGCTATCATATAACATTACACAATCTTACCATTGTATGACTGGTTAGCTAGTATTGAGAAGCAAATCATCCTGAACAGTGTAATAAAACCACAATTGCTTATTTCATGATTCTGGGATATGGGCAAGGCTGAGGAGTGGCTTGAGGACGACTCACGTCTATGCTCTAGGGATATTGTTGCCTAAGTTAGAAGATCCACCATGCCATGCACATGCCTGGCACAGCTGAAATAGGTAGGGCAGATGCTGGACCTCTATAAAGAAATCAGGGAGCCAGGTGGTGGCGCACACCTTTAATCCCAGCACTTGGGAGGCAGAGGCAGGCGGATTTCTGAGTTCGAGGCCAGCAGCCTGGTCTACAGAGTGAGTTCCAGGACAGCCAGGGCTACACAGAGAAACCCTGTCTCGAAAAACCCAAAAAGACAAATCAGGACACCAGGAGTGACACAGAAGGCTGTCAGACCTGCTAAGGACACTTGGCTCAGTGTTCTTGTGTTGATTAATACTCTGGCCCAGTCATTACTCAAGAGGAAGGGATTCCTCATCTTGAGCAGAAACACCAGACAATAGGGACTGTCTTTAAGTGTAACCATTGTAATACCCATCCGAGGATACCTTTAAAAATATACAACTGGGGCTGGAGAGATGGCTCAGTGGTTAGGAGCACTGGCTGCTCTTCCATAGGACCTGGGTTCAGTTCCCAGCACCCACAAAGAAGTCTGCAACTATCCCTAACTCCAGGTCCAGGGGATCCCATGCCGTCTTCTGACTTCTGAGGGCACAAGGCACAAACACGGCAAAATATGCATGCACACAAATCTAAAATGAACAAAATGCCAACACAGCTAACCTTACACTCTGTCCCACTGATTAAAATTCTGCTGCAACTCTCCACACATGGGGCGAGGTAAGGTGGGGTTGGTATGGGACAACGTGGGGATGGGGATGAGGGAGAACACAGGGGAGGGGGGATAGATGAACACACAGGATGGACAAGGTATGGCCCCATGTTCGATAGCCTCTGGGTGCCAATCATCACATACACGCACACTTCTCTCTGAATAGAGCTGATGCTAAGCCTATGGTCTAGACAGTCTTCCCAGGAGCCAGATTAGAAATCCCTAATCCAGACTTCAATGCTTTTGATCCTAGTCACTCCCCACTGCTGTGCCACCTGACTCTACCTTGAGACTGAAGTCTTTCAAGGCAGAGCCAACCATCCTTTCTTCTCTGTTGTGTTTCCACATTGTTCACCACTGGAGTATTCAGCAACGTTCACTATATAGAAGGGGATGTGGGACATCCCAGGAGACTGGAATCAGGATCTACTCTTGAAAGTACTCATCTGACAGTGAGCCTGAGGGGGTGTTACATATTCTTCAAAGTGGGAGATAAAGCATAAAGTGACCCAAATACTTGCTTCCAAGAAGTTCAAGGCCTCCCAGAAGGGGAGACAGTTGACAAGATAAATTTTAACATGTGCCACACAATATAACTGATACAAGGAAAAAGTTAAAGGAAGAATGATCAGGGATGTTAGAAGTGTAATTCAGAAGAGCAGTCAGGCAGTGAGTCTGGGCTGTCTACAGAGAAATGATCCAGGCACAGAATACCACGTGCAAAGGCTGAGCCCATTGCGGCTGGAGCAGAGGGAGCGTCAACTAATTCAGACAGGTGATGAGGGTGGATGGTGAAGACCCACCCAGTGGTCATGGAAAGGATGGACTTTTACCCTGAGTGAGATGGAGTCCAGAGGGATTCTCAGTAGGGAGGGAAAATAGGTGCTCAGAGTCTCTTTGGTTACATGGGGGATGGTGAGGGCAGAAGACCAATGAGGAGGATGCCACAGACTTTCACCTGCCTGAACTTCTCAAGAGTACCCTGCAAATACCAAGGAGGTATCAGCTAGTCAGTCAGCCTGGCGCTGGGCACTGGTGCTCAACCACAGTATAGACAACACCCATGCCCATCCCACAGTCCTCACAGGGTCCGCAGGAACCAGCCCTGCTCATGCCTCCAGGCTCAAATACACCTTGTTCAATTGACAACTAGATCTCTCTCTCTCTCTCTCTCTCTCTCTCTCTCTCTCTCTCTCTCTCTCTCTCTCACACACACACACACACACACACACACACACACACACACACACACACACACACACACACGAATGCACGCACACATGCACAGCAACCTGAGCCTACTTCCTAGTTGTGTGACCTTAGAAAAGTAACTTTATTTGCCCACATTATCCCCAAATTTGGAAAGGTCACTGCAGTTCCTGTCTTCTAAAACTGTTCATTCAAAATCCTTTTACTGGGAGGCTGAGTACGCAGAATACTTGTCTAGCATCTGGGATTTCCTGGATTCCATCCCCAGCACCAAGAGAACACATAATTAAAAAACAAAACACTAACCAAGACTCTGTTAATAGGGGCTGGGGTGCTCTATATACTGGAGCCCTCCCCTCCTCTGCTTGTCTCCGTCTCTTCCTTCACCTCAGGTGTCTGGAAAACACCTGCCCTTTCCTGGTCTTCTTAGCACCCCCCCCAACCCATGGCCGTCACATCTTGCCTAGGGGCCTGCTACAAGCTACCTTTTCCTGGCAACATACTTCCATGTTGTGGCAAAACTGGGCTGTGCACCTTCCTCTCATGGTGTCTCAGTCCCTGTGAAAAAGTCCAGCTTTCTAGATAACAAAAGATCTCTGATAAATCTTAAATGGCATTCTCAAAATGACCACTGCCATCAGTTTCCACAACAGGCTCTTGCTCACCAGAGTTCTCTACATGGAGCCTCCACTGCTTGGCCCTGTAAGGCTGGCTGACTACTCTCTCTCCCTACCCATCCTACTCCTGGGCACCAGCAGCATCCAATCAACCTGTACTATGGATCCTCCAACATCTAAGCAATAATGCCCTACAGCTTATTGAACACCAGTCCCCAGCCATGTGTGCAGAGACTTCTGGGCTTTGTAGTTCCCAAAGAAAAGTGAGCAAAGAGCTGGCCTTGTAGAACTCCATCTCCCAGGAGTCACCACACCCTCCCTTGTGGGAGAGCCAAGTGAGTCTTACAAACTGGTTGGGAGACAGTTGGTTCCAAATTGCCATGGAAACAAAAAAATCACTTACCTGGAGGTCAGGGAGCGTCTTTTTGCTCGAGAATCTCAATACTCGAAATGACTGCAGAGTGGGGCTGGAAACGGGTTGGGTAAAATCTGTACCCACTGTCTGTCTGCTCCCCCGATGGTACCTAAGGCAGCCTGCTGAATATACCCACAACCTACCGAATGCCTGCCTGACAGGAAAAAAAAAAAAAAAAAAAGAAAAAAAGCCACTTCTGCGTGGACTCTGTGGAAGCCCTGACCGATGAGGGCAGACCATCACATTTCCTAGCAACAGGCCAGGATTCTTGTATCCAGGCTTCTCAGCCCACCAATCTCCTGCTGCCCCATGCCTGCACCAAGAACTATGATGTCCCCAGAAGGGATATACCCACACCACAAAGCACCCCTTCCCCACACAACCTTCCCCACCATGCCTCTGAGGGTCAGGGGAGGGAGCCAAGGCCCTGCAAACGCTCAGGCAGGCATGTGAGAAAGCTTTTTACTGGGGGGTACAGCGAGGAGGAGCAAGGCCATCTCCCCCTACCTGCCCCCACCCCCTCCTAGGGCCCTGGGTAAGGGGGAATCTCCCCTCTACCGGACCACCACTGTCTTTGGTACAATAAATAGAAAACAAGGGGGGAGGGGGAAGAGAGGGGCCAAGGGTCCAGTCTTAGTGGGGAGGGTGCGGCCAAACTCCTCTCCCTTGACCCCCTGCCCTGGGCCCCAGTCAGTGCAGGCCTCACCCACCCCAGCTGGGTAGCAGCAAGTCCAGTCAAGGGGAGAGATGAGGATGGGAGCCCAGGGCCCCCATATGGGGGGGTATGGCTTCAGGAGGGGCCCCAGGGAGGGGGCAGGGTCATGAGCTGGCTGCTGTGCTCTGGGGTACACCATGGAGACCCAGGCGAGGCCCCAGAGTGGCAGGGTCATCAGGGGGTGGGAGAGGTGGTCGACCTCCTGTCATCCGAGTCCGGAGGGCTGAGGCAGCCGGGTGCTGGGGGGCAGGTGCTGGAGGAGGTGGAGAGCAGTCTGGAGGGCTGCCCACCAGGCTCACATCCATCAACTCTGGGGGTGGTGGTGATGTTGGTGATGGGGGTCGTCCAAGGCAACGGGGCAATGGGGGTAACTGAGCCCCAGTCCCCGGCAATGTTGAGGCAGAGATAGGGGCTTGATGTGTCTTGTGGGGCACATCACCCCCTGCCCAGGGGCGCAGAGGCTGGGAGGGTAGGACCTAAAAAGGCAAAGGAGTCATGAGCAGTGAGATCAAGTCCTAGGCACCTACCACCCTCTTCCAAAATTTCACAGCTCCAGTACCTGGGGGCTGTTCATCTCACAGTCAGTGATGGGGGGCCCTGGGCCCCCACAATATCGGTTGCTGTATCGGTAGGCTCTGTTGTCGTTGGAGGAGCCACTGGAACCTCCTAGAAGCACCAGGAAGGAGAAAAGAGGACATAAGTGGTAAGATGGGGGCAAGTCTGTCCTCCACCCCAAGCTTAGGCTTTGAGACCAGAGCAAGTGTGAATGACGGCTGTCAACAGCCCAAGTTTGAAATCTAGGGTCAGAGTTGTGTGGGAGGGTGGAGTCAGATCTAGGGACCGAGTCTCCTGCCCCAATTCTGAGAACCTGTTGGGTCATGTAGGACTGTCCCACCCCACCTCAGAATCTGGTAGTTCTAGGGGCTCTATGACAGAGGCCCAGTGGTTAGGCCACCCAGGCTGGGCCCTGTGGTACACATGTGACATGGGGCACCCACCAGAGCTGGAGATGGAGCTGGCGGTGCTAGAGGAGGGGCAGGTGTCAAGGGGCGCCGGCGAGGTGGAGGCACTGCTGCCTGCCGGGCCCGTGTTGGTGGCCTCGTCGGCCGTGCGGCGGAAGAAGCCATGCTGCAGAGCGCCCAGAGGGCTGATGCGGGCGGCGGGCTCATATTCCAGCATGCGCAGCACCAGGTCCTGGAAGCGGAGGTAGTCGGCGGGGCTGTGGCCGGGCTCCCCCGCCCGCCGGCCCCCGGGCCCGCCCGTCTGCACGCCCAGCACCTCCTGCAGCCGCCGTGTCCCAGGGCCCTGGTAATCCTGGCAGGGAGGGGGTGGGAGGGGGGGCAAGAGAGTGGCCGTCAGTGGGCAGGAGGGGCAGGGAGACACACACGGGGAAACAGAGGCACAAGAAAGAGAGAGGGAGAGAAAGCTAGCAAGAGCTGTGGGGTAGGAGGGCGATGGGGTGGGCAGGGGAGGAAGGAAAGGACAGACAAGGGGGAGAGGAAGACAGGGAATGACACCGGGAGAGGGGAGCCCCAAGTGTGAGTGAGGGGACACCCAGGGAGGGAGAAGTGGCACAGGGCAGGGGCCGCACCTTCCTGAGTTCCTTTGTCCTTCGTAGGGTCCAGCCACCCCCAGGCAGCCGCTCAAAGTACTTTCGAGCCTTGGGTGCCTGTTCCAGCATGGGTGCGGGAGGGATGCCCAACACCTCCACAATACGGCTCATCTGGTCCACCTACGGGCAGGCGGCGGTCAGGGGAGCCAGGTGGCCGGGCTCCACCCCTCCACCTCCAGTACACCCCTTCCAGGGGCACACCTCATTAGAGCCACTGAAGAGGGGCTCTCCGGTGTGCATCTCCACGAGGATGCAGCCCAGGGACCACATGTCAATGGCCAGGTCATAGGGTGTACCCAGGAGCACCTCGGGTGAGCGGTAGAAGCGGCTCTGGATATACTGGTAGATCTGGGGGAGGGGACAGTAGTCAGGGCACCAGCTCCCCTGCTGGTTCCACTGGGAGAATCAACTGAAGACAAAGCCCCCGCCTGAAAACAGGATGGAACCTCTAGGTCGGGAGGCTCTGAGCAATGTTGCACAAGCCACCAACACTGTCCTGCCCATGAGCCTCCAGTCTTCAATGGCCTTTCTGCCTTAACCCGCCTCCATTCCCAGCTCTGGCCCTTCTTGTTTAAGAGAGGCTGGCCATCATGCACCGTACTATATGAGTATAACCACAGGCTTCAGGGCACTCTCCCTGTGAGCATCAGCAAAGCAGCCTGAGGCTCAGATCACAACTCCACTCCTCTGAGATGGCCTGGCCATCAGCTTCATCCTTTCTCTTCCTTGCTTGGGTCATCTTTGCCCCTTCACCTCCCACCACCTCTCTCCAGGTGGGCCTTCCTATGAACAATATCATCCCTTGGCCATCAGCTTCCAGGGCCAAAATGAAGCCATCCCACCCCATCCCACCAAAGACATCGGCCCTGCCCACAGTCAGAACCGCACCCGCTGGCCAAGCTGGCAGGAACTGCCGAAGTCCACGATCTTGATGGCACTGCGCTTGGGGTTGCAGAGCAGGATGTTCTCAGGCTTGAGGTCGCAGTGGATGATGCTGAGCTCGGGGGTGGCCAGAAAGAGCAGAGCTGTGCAGAGCTGCTGTGCCAGCTTCCTCGTCAGGTTCAGTGAGACACCCCGAAAGTGTGTGTTGCGGAGGAGGTCGTACAGGTTGTAGGACAGCAGCTCAAACACCAGGCACAGGTGATTCCGGAACATGAAGTGCCGCTTAAGGTGTACTGCGGGCAACGGTGACAGTGGGGAACAGGTTAGACACACTGATGGCAGGTGGCTTGGGACTTCACAGTGACCACCTCTGGTAACCTGCAGTGAGCCCTCAGGTGTTTCTACACCAACTCACTGGACTTCCAAGGCATGTTAATTCTCTTGCGTCTCTCACACCTTCCAGTTCCAAAACCCCAAAGGATGATATAATCTAGGGTTACTCTAGCGTAGATTATGGGATGACCAAAGGGCAGCAGCACGCTTGCCTAGCAAGCACAAGGCCCAGGGTTCAGGCCCCAGCACTGCAAAGGGAAATAAAAGGTACTGTTCCCTCCTAATAAAGCGTCAAAACAGCTCCACATTTACTCACTTCATTTGACAACACTGAATCAGGCCTGGGGTGTAGGCATGGAGACCCAGGTCTTTGTACACTGATGCACGAAGACTGTTAGCTCAAGGTTCATCTGGATATATTTACTGAGACCCTATCTCAAAATAGTCAAGTAACAAAAGGTCTGGAGATGTTCTGGGGTGGGGATGGTTGAGGGGAGGACCTGTTTGCCTATTACATATAAAGCACTGGGCTCGATCCCCAGAATAGCAAAGCAAAACCTCCAAAAGTATCACCATCACCAAAACCCGAACTACCAAAAGAGCCTGCTCTCGTCTTTGCTGTGTCTACCCATGTGCCAAGGGATACTGGCTGTCCTCTACAGAGTCCCTTTCCAGAGGAACTGAAGACTGGGACATATCTCAAGAGCCAGAGCTCTAGAGGCCACTGCTTTTCACATCCTCAGCTGTTGAGTCTGATGTGAGAGCACTGAGTGCCTCAGTCTCTCCAACATGTACTCAGAGCTGCCCCGTCCCTCACCAGCTGCGGGGAGGTAATTCAAAGCAAGGGTTTGCAACACAATCTGGCCCTCAGTGAGCACAAGAGAGAAATCCTGAGCACAGCAGGAGAATCAAAGGATGAGAAGCCCAAAGACCCTCGTGGAGGTCTCTCTCCCACAGGCACCCTGCACCTGCCCAAGCCCAGGCCTCACCTATGTAGTACTTCATCTCTGTATCATGCTGGTTCATCAGCTCCAACAGCCGTAGCTCAATCTGTGCCTGGTTCAGGAAGGCCTTTTTGTTCTTGATGATCTTGATGGCCACCAGCTCCTGAGTCTGGTGATCATAGGCTTTCACCACCTGTCGAGACAAGGAGAGTTACCTGGGAAGGTGGGAGGCCCACCAGCCACACCTTTCTAACAACTCACAGCCCAGTGCTCACATCCCTTATACTGGATACAAAATAACAGTTTTCTTACAAGAAGCCTTGTGATTTATACTCATACAGAACTAAGAGGGAAACTAAGTGGCTTGACTGGCTGGTCCAGGACAGAACTTGCAGCAAGTGAACCAGTGAACCACTCGGGGAGGAGGGAATGTTGGGAATGTTAGTGGTTGTCTGCATCCAGATACTGGATGAGTGGGGAGTCCCACACCTGGCCAAAGGAGCCTTTGCCAATAAGAGAGTCAATCTCATAGCGCTCTAGCCAGCGCTCGCCACTGCGCACAATGTAGTCGTGGTTGTCGTCATCATAACCGTGGTTCAGGACCTTCTTCTCCTTTTTGGTGCTCGAGTCCTGGGGTGGCGCCTGTTGGGCCCGCCGCTTCTTCTTCGCATAGTATACCTGCTCAGGCAGCCAGGAAACCGGACCCTTAAGTGACCCGGGCAAGAAGCCAGGACCCTTTGCAACACCCAACCAGGGAAGTCCATTCCCCGCTTTACCTCATTGATGTGCTTGTAGGTCTTGATGAGGTCCACCGAGAGCTTGCGCAGCGGGGCTGAGGCCGCATCCCGGAAGGCCAGGGGCAGTCTCCGGGGCAGGAGCCGCACATCAGGTAGTACCTGTGGTAGAGCGGAGCAGATGCTGAGCACAAGCCTTCACCTCAACTTCCAGGGAGAGAATGGGAAAGCTGACGACTCACTGACCATGCCTACATTTCTCTAGCTCCGATCCCACCTGTAGAGCACAAGCACACTGTGTGGGCTCCCCATTCATCTGTTCATTATGTGAAATGAGTGATTTACCTCTGGCCTTCCATTCTGCCCCAGGTCAGCTCTTTTGCTCCATATCTGGGTGTTTACCCCTGAATCTTTGCACCTGAGACCACCATTATGGGGAACCATGCCAATGAATTCCCTGTATCCATGTCCTCACTCTCAAGTGAGTGTTTCTGCCCAGTTACAAAGCTCCTGGACTGGGTTAGTCTCCCTGGTCTCAGCTTATTCTCATTTCCACCCCCCTCGACATCTCTCTCATGCCCCTTACTCCAGACCTCGTTCTTGTTGTGAACCTTCAGACCTGTGTTCCTGTCTGCTCTGTGCCAGTGACAGTTCTGACCCAAGACACACATTACACTTCAAAACCATGCTGTGAGAGGGCAGGCCACGGAGAAGCTCAAGGATTCCGTCCTCAGCAGGAATGAGGGTGGACTGTGAGGCCTCCAAAGTCCCCAGAGATCCTCCAACAATCATGCTCTTGTCTGGAGACCCTTCAATCCTCAGGCAGGTGAGAAGCCAGCTGAATGCCTACCTGTGTGTGTTCCTGGGGCCCCGGAAAGCCAGAGAAAGGACCATGGCCTGGTGGGACGGCCATGGTGGGCTCAGAGGGCCGCAGGGGCGTGAGGCCTGGAGCGGGAGCCCGGCCGGGGGGCGCCTTCTCGCATCCTGCACCTCGGCTGCCACCGCCGCTGAGACCTGAGAGCAGGTAGGAAGTGGGAAGACAACATGGAACAAGAAGGCATGTAGGTCAGGGTCAGTCAGAAGAGGTGGGTATGAGTTAGGGGCAGGACCAGGGGGAGACAGGGGACAGGGCAGAGCACCAGCACCAGGTAGCCATGTACAAACAGAAAGGGTAGCAAGTGGGTTAGCACAGCGTGTCTCTCAACAAATGAGGAGCCAAAAAAAATGAATGAAGCATCACATCCAGAGATGTAAAAGGGAGCCATCAGAGCCAGACAGGGGTGGGAGAGGGTGGGTACAAGGCCAGGGCAGGAGGGATAGAAAGAGGCCAGGAATTAGGAGAGCAAAAGAAGGCAGAAACCGTGTAGAGTCTGGGCAGTAGAACTCAGTCCTTCAAAATTTTACTGGTGGCCAGCCTGAGTCCCTCAGATAAGGCCCCGCCCTCACACCGTCTTCCCTCAACACCAAGGGCCCAATTTCAAGCCCAGTCTACCCACTAGTTTCTTTCTATTCTAAAGAACATAGCAGTCCTTATGGACCTCCCAGCAAACCCAAGGTTATCTGAGAACTCCTTTACATGCAAGCTATAGATGTTTCAACCACCTCGGCACTTTCCCCTGGGACCGACTCCATACTCCAAGACCGCTCCCTGCTCCCTATATGAGGTCTCTGGAACCAGAGATCCTTCTTTTAAGCAGTCTATATTTATCCCACTAGGATTCCCCCATTACTCCAAGACCCCTACTCCTCAGGAAAACAAGGGAGAGGTGTCATTTTTCAACATCTAAGAGTCACGGTCTTTTTCTTCTTTACCCTGAGGTCCTTGCTAGCTCCTCTATTTCTACGCTGGGTCATTCCACAATTGAGCCTATTCCTAGAAGGGCCTGACAGCCAAATCCCTAAATATCGCACAAGACTTCACTCACTAAAAGTGTCCTTCGGAACAAAATCCCCTTCTTAGGAGCCTCCCCCTTGTCAGATCCCCTTCTATGCTATGTCTTGCCACTCCAGGTCCCCTTTATTGGGGCTTCACAGATAAACAACCTCTTCCCGAGCCCTCCCACACTAGGACCAGCTCTTACAGCTCCCACCCCTACCCGGGTCAGGGATGGCGCTGGGCCCACGGGGGGCTGGAGCGCGATGGGGACCCCAGTGCGGTGGGCGAGCGGCCAGCATGGCGGCGGTGGTGGTGGCGGCGGCGATGAGGAGGTGGCCGCCTGTCCCCGGCCCGGCTAGCCTAGCCAGCCCCGCGGCGGTGAGGGCAAGCGGGACAGGCGGCCCGGTGGGTGACAACAGCAGCCGCCGCCACTGCCACCGAGGGGGAGGGGCGGGGAAAGGAGGGGACGAGGGTCAGACCAGGGCACGCGGGGGAAGGGGACAGCAGGTGGACGGGGGAGGGGCGGGTTAACCCTCGCCCTACGGCCCAGCCCCGCCCCGCGTGGCCACCCGCCCCCAGGGACCCTGGCGTCCCGCCCCCCACCCGGCAGGCCCGCCCCGGCCAGTGGAGTCCCGGCGGGCGGGGCCCAAGAGAGCCCGGCAGGCCGCACCTCCCATGGCAACAACCGCGCCATTGGTTGTTGCTGCCAAGAGCTTAACCAATTAGCACTCAGGGCAGCTGTTGCTAGGCGACAGCGAAGCGGCCAGCGCAGCCGAGCCCAAACAAAGGGCGGGAGTGGGGCCTGGCTGCCCCCTCCCCGACTCCCTCTCAGGACGGCTCCCTCGGGCTCAGCCTCTTCCAGGAATCCAGCTATGAAGAGCCGGACTCCGCTGCAACGGCCCAAAGCCCCCTCCTTTCCCTTGCTAAATCTCGCGGGGACGGGCAGGGCGGTTCCCGGCCTGCCCCCCACCCAAGCGTGCCGCCCCGCCCGTCGCAGCACCCTTACCTGAGGGCGTGGGTAAGGGGATTCAAACTGCTCGGGGAGCCCGAGCTCAGACCTGCCCACTGGCTGAGGGTGTCCGGTGGACGCGGCGAGCCAGGGCCCCGATTACCCAGTAATGCAACCAGCAAAATGGCGACCACAACAAACCGGCCCCCCTGCCCCGGCTCCGCCCCCACATCATTCACGTGACCTAGCGGAGCACAGTGCGCCTGCGCCTTAAGGGTGCTGAGCCGCGCACGTGCGGAGCAGCCACCAATGGAGCATGCACCATGTGACCGGATGAAACTTTCCAGGCACCACCCCCCGAAGCACACAAAGTTGATCAAGGGCGCATGCGTCTCGAGGCCACTTAGCAATAGGCACCAGACAGGGGAGACAGATGAGTCTTTTAATAGAAAAACAAAACAACTCCCCCGCCCCCAAAAAATCACAAGCCACACGTGCAACAGTAACAACACACATCTCTTCAATCCAGACAGCTCTGAGTTTCAGTTCTTCACCTTGGGAGGTGGCCTGTGAGGAAATCAGAGGGGGTCGAGTTGTAACCACTTTTGGCTTCTCAGGGCCACAGGTAAGGGAGAGGTCTGTTGTGACACTCACCTGTACACACCGACAACCACGGCGTGGTCTCGCTCATAAGGCTCTAGCGTCAGCTGCTCCTGCGGCTTCATGTTCTCCTGCTGCATCTTCTTCACTTCAGATGCAAACACAGCCTCTGCTGACGCAGTGGAGTCAATGCAGTTGGCCTAGAAAGGAGTCAGGACTAAGTTACAGATTTGGAGACCCAGGCTTTCCCAATTTTCTAACTTCATTAAAGAAGTTTTAATTTGGCTCACATTGGAAACAGGTTATTTCATTTATCTAAGGCAGTGTTTAAGGTCAGGAATTTTCTTCCATATCCTGGAAGCCCAGCTGGCAAAAACAGAACAAATGTAGCAATAGCAGCCTGGTCTACAGAGTTGAGTTCCAGGACAGCCAGGGCTATACAGAGAAAACTCTGTCTTGAAAAAACAAAAACAAAACAAAACAAAAAAAAAACCCAAAAACAAGTGTAGCAATAGGTTGGCCAGTTTTGAACATGGTGAGGATGCGCGAGAGTTTTCCCTATTTAAAATTAAAATGTTTTGAAAAATGTACCTGCTGCAGTTAATATTGTACCCCACAATCTGCTCCAAATGCTTAGCAGCTATCAGTCTTTATTTCAGCCATAAGGAGGACTAATAAACAAGTCAGATAGGCTAAGGCGCCATAACCTGCTCAGCCACAGAGACAAAGCACCCACACCACACTCTAGGGTTACTCAACCTTACATGGCAAGACCCATACCTTAATGGAAATCACAAAGTGTCCTCCATTCCGCAGGAAGGTGTGGGCGTTCAGGGCCACAATTCGGGTTTGGTCTGGCTGGGCCACATCGGCAAAGATGACATCCACCATTGCTAAGGAAAAAAGGGACAGCGGTTACTACAAACAAGGCAGCAGAGAGCTCCCCAGAGCCTCCCAACAGGGCCTGTGCTCCTTCACCACCAGGTTCCTGGGACTCTCTTGCCTCCAGTCTTACCCCCCACCACACAGCCTCCCTCCAAAGCACCCCAAAGGTGGATCCAGAACACGAAAGTCACATCACTCATCCACTCCTGTTGTAAACCAATGGTTGCCACCTACTCTGTGGCCAGCCCTGGGCTGGGCGTGGGGGACACAGAGACGAGTCAGACCCGGACCCTGCCCTCGAGATCCTCCCGGGTCTGGGGGGAGACAGACATGTCATCAAAAAGACAAGTAAATGTGAGCAGTTAAAGACGAGTCGTGGGCAGGGCTGTCAGATGACAAGGACCAGAGGTGCACTGAGAAAATGCACAGGAAAAAAACCAAAAACAAAGCCAAACCCCATAAAAAACCAAACCAAACAACCAAAACCCCATAAAAACCAAACCAAACCAAACCAAACAGTGCAATGGAAAGGTAATGCTTTAAGGTAGCGTGACTTAAAACTACAACAAAGAGTGTGATGGAGTGAAAACGCCCTTTAAGGATTTGGAAAAGCAATGACAAGTACCGAGTACCTCTGGGAGAACTCACACCCTCTCTACTTTTATACTAGACCTTAGAGGTGTTTTTAAAAAACAAAGCCATTGGGTTATACTTGCTGTGGTCAGGGCTGGAATCTCATCAGACAATGGCTTTAAAACACAAACCAGGGCAGTGTAAAAAAGGCGCCAAGTGTTAGAGGGGAACAAAACTGATCCTGGACACAATCTCCACCTGCAGGTCCTCACACTGCCGCAGTGAAGAGGCCTGCTCGCCACTCTAACTCCACCTAAGTCAGGCTCCATCAGCATCCTCCCCGGGGCCACTCCCGGGCCCTCACCGATAAGCATGCGGTATTTGTGTGGGTGTCGAGCATCTTCAATTACAGGAATAATGTTAGTCCTCTTCTTGGCCAAGTTGATGAGGTCACGGCCAGAGCGGTGGGAGAACTCAACTGCGTAGACCAGACCATCCTAAAATTAAGCAAACATCTGTGAGCACACACTGGTGCTCCAGCACAGTTGCTAACACCGTGCTTGCGCCCCTCCTGTAGCAGGTTCTCATACCAGCAATCAAAACCCTGCTTTGAAATAACTATCATTATGTCTATAGCCCAGATGAATAAATGGTCCCAGAGACAAGTCATGAGCCACGGTTATTCATAAGCAGCAAAGCTTTAAGATCCCAATTTATCTGACCCACAAGCCCAGGCTCCCAACACAGGTAAAAATCCCGCATCCAGGGTAGTTAGAGACAAAGGAACAGAGCTCATGGCATTTGCAATGGACCAGTACTTGAAATATGGGATCCTATACTGCCACAAAGAACATAAGCTCACTGTAACTCAGTGTTAGCACACCTGCCTAGCCTTTCAAGAAGCCCTAGGCCCAACACCCAATACTGGATGGGGCTAGGGCAAAAAACTACATTTGGGGGACATTGTTTTGTCTGTGTGGAAGCCAGAGGACAGTGTGAAGCGACAATCCTTCAGGAACTCTACCCATCCTTTTTTCTTTTTCCTTGAGACAGGGTTTTTGTGTAGCTCTGGCTGTCCTGAAACTCACTGTGTAGATCAGGCTGTCCTCACGAGAACTCATGAGATCTGCTGCCTCTGTCTCCCCAGTGCTGAGATGAAAGGCAAAACCACCGCCTTATTTTTGAGACAAGGTTTTTCATGCGCTGATGGCTGGGCAGGCACCAGAGGCTGGCCTGCCACTGCACTCTCCTGCTGTCACTATGAGGGCATACTGCCACACCTGCTTTGTTGTAAAAGTGGATTCTGAGGGTCAAAATCAGGTCCTCATGGTTATGTGGCAACCAATGACTGAATCACCACTTTTAACCCTTGGACATAAAATTTTCTACCAAAACTGTTTGGTATTTACATTCCTACCTCTGGGTTACTTTAACACTGACTACACTCTCTGGCTCACAACGAAAATCAGGAACCCAGGAGTGGTATTGAAAGAAAAGCTCTGCTTCAAGCTGTCCCTGCCACAGAATGAGGGATGAGTCTGGCTCCATCGACATCACACAGTGCAGGGAAATGGCCAGGCCCAGCTCCCTCATTTCCACCACTTGTCCACTCACCGGGCCGACAATATCAGAGACGTGGGAGACGGTGGTGCCTGAGGCTGCCCCAAGGTAGAGCACCTTGGCTCCTGGCTTGATGTGGATCTGGTCTACGCCGCCCAGGATAGCTGCTGCCAGCTTGGAGCGGAAGGGGTTCCAGGCTCTGTACTCAATTTTGTCATCTCCTTCCTGAGCCAAGAGAGATGGGGACAGAATCAGTGCTGGGTTCTTGTGCAGGACACCATTCCTGGTAACCCTAGGACCCTCAAAAGAAACTGTGCAGTCAAATCACTAAGTAAGAACCAAATGCAGATGTATAGCAGAGACCAGGACTGAAGCTGCCCTGCTCTCTCATGAAGGCTGCTGACTTGGGGAGGGAACAACAGAAAGTAAATACAGAAGTGAAAGATGGAACTGGGCACTAGGCACACACAAGTGCTGGAACAACAGTGAACGGGACACATATCCTGCCCTGAGAGAGAAGTACTCACTGAACTAAGTACAAACCGACACAGGAGATGGTGACAGGCTATAGAGACCACACAAGGAGAGAGGACATGAAACCAGAACAGGGCAAGGAGAATGTGAAAAAGAGAACACGGACCAGGAGGGTGGTGGACACGTTTGAACCAGATATGGAGGTGGAGAGGGAGCCACCCACACCACCCTGGGAAGAACACTCAAGGCACAGTGTGGGAGGTGAGTAAGGAGGCTGACGTCTGGCCACAGAGACAAGGACATGGGAGAGGTAGGGCTGTGGCAGTGAGGACCGCTTAGACAAGTGGGCGATGTCACAGAGCCTCATCAGAAGGAACAGGCAGTACCTGACCAGAGGCAGGTTACAAGGACAGTTTAGTATGGAGCTGGGAACTGGGACAGCTCTGAGGCTACAGCCTGACTTATACATCAAGACATCCATAACAGCAAGAAGACTGGCAACGCTATCAGTTGGGACTTGGACTCACTGAAATAGAGACTCTCTTCTCTCCATACACAGACTCTCCAGGGACCAGATTCTTTGTGACAAGGGCATCCTCCTTTCCGCGACAGATAAAGACACCTGGTGAAGGGAGGAGAGCAGAGTGTGGCTGGGGACAGTGCAGCCATGGCCCACCTCTGGCTTCAGCCAATTCCCTGCCTGCCTCACTCACCTTCATGACGATGCGGCTCCACCATCACATTCTTCCCTGACTGGTTTCCTCTCTTGCCTCCCCGGCCACCACCTCGACCCCGGTTGCCCCCAGACTGGAAGCCCCCACCTGTAAGAGAGAGCTGCAGTAGGAGAGGGAGGCCCCCACATCTTCCCTCCCTTCATCCTTCGAGAACCTGCTCCAACCCCCATGTCAACCTCACTTACCTCGGCCACCGCCACCTCCTCGTCCCCTGAAGCCACCACCCCCTCCGCCTCGACCTCGACCTCCACCGCCAAAGCCTCCTCGTCCACCGCCAAAGCCTCCTCGGCCTCCTCTTCCACCTCCTCTACCGCCTCTGTCACCAAAGCCGCCTCTGCCACCAAAGCCACCCCCACGGGGGCTGAAACCTGTAGCAGAAATGGAAATGGGGATCAGGGCAAAGGAGCTTAAGAAGGACCCTTACCTGTCAGGTCCACAAATGTGAGAAATCAGCAAGGCACAGGCTCTGTGCTCAGGGAAATGTCCTCCACACCCAGAACCCACCCGATGTCCACCACAGAATGGACACATAAAGGAGGCGCAGCAATCAACAATGGAAGTGACCCTCAGTTCTACAACACAGACGGATAAACGGGAACCTCCCAGAAGTGAAGAAACGAATCCCAGAAAACTAAACCCAACCAGAGTTTTCTTGAAAAATGGTATCAAGTACCCTAAGCTGGCAATGAAGTCACCACATGGATCCCGGTTCTCCTGCCGCACTCGCCAAGTACTGTGTTTACAGGCCCAGCACTACAGCCTTATGAGGTACATCAGCGCAGGGCCGCTGAAGGCAGAACACGCCACAGAGCTTTTAATTAGGGGTGAGGTAGAATGCAGATATTCTAGTTTTCTTGGGACAGCGCCACACAACTCATTTTATCCCTTGTGTTAGTGAGCCCCGCACACGCATATGCCCTCACAGCATCTTCCAGACCTCTGGATAAAAGTGCCCCCGAGTCTGATGCTTGAGCTCTGCTCAAGACTGCAATACTCCTCCCCGCACAGGGGGGAAATTAAGGAAACCCCCAAACTGTCCTCTTAAGGATGGGCACTAGTCTAGATGGGCAGGCTAGAGCACACCAGTACGTCAGCTTGGCCTTAACCCCAGGTGTAGCAGACCATGCCTGGGACTCCGGTACTCTACAAGGTGGAGGCAGGAGACCCCAGTGGGGCTCATGATGAGACCTTGCTTCAAAAAAAGAATGGTGGGGCTGGGGGTGCAGCTCAGTAGAAGAGTGCTCAAGGGCTTGCCCCTTACCCCCAGCTACAGGAAAGCAAGCACTGTCCACAGAGCAGTGAGTGGGACTGGACCCAATGCTGTTACCTTAGCTTTTTCATGATGGTTCCCAAAAACTTTTTGGTATTATTGGAGGTGGGACACAAGAGTTTTCCTGAGGGCTGGAGAGGTGGCTCAGTGGTTAAGAGCACTAACTGCTCTTCCAGAGGTCCTGAGTTCAATTCCAGCATGCCGCATGGTGGCTCACAACCATCTGTAATGGTGATGCCCTCTTCTGGTGCATCTGAAGACAGCTACAGTGTGTATGTATGTATGTGTGTGTGTATATATATATTTATATTTATTTAAAAGTTTATCTGATAACACAGCTTGAAGATTAGGGGTGGTTCAAAATGATCTCACTGGATGTAAACTGTCAGGTAAAAACCTGCTCAAATTTTTGTCTCAGTCCTGTAACTATACCCCATCGACAGCATCAAACATTTTTTTGTTTTGTTTTGTTTTTAAAACGTTTATTGCCAGGCCAGCCATGGTGGCACATGCCTTTAATCCCAGCACTTGGGAGGGAGAGGCAGGCGAATGTTTGAGTTCAAGGCCAGACTGGTCTACAGAGTAAGTTCCAGGACATCCAGAGCTACAAAGAGAAACCCTGTCTCAAAAAACAAACAAACCCTTTATTGCCACCTTTTAAAAACTTTGTGAACATTAGTGTTTTGCCTGCACATTTATCTGTATGTGGGTGTCAGATCCCCTGGGGCAGGAGTTACAGACAGTTGTGAGCTGCTATGCGGGAATTGAAGCCGGGTCCTCTGAAAGAGCAGCCAGTGCTCTTCACTTTCAGCCTCCTTTAGCTGTGTTCAGAGTCCAGGTCTCACTACCTATCCTGACTAATCTGCAGCTCCCTAGGTAAACCAGGCTGGCTTCAAACTCAAGGACACACAGGCTCTCCTCTAGGTGCTGAGATTAAAGGAGTGTGCCACTGCAACAGTACTCCTAATGGTATTTGAAACAAAACAAAACAAAAAAAAACTTTGTTCTTTTCACTTTTTGTTTGCTTGTTCTTTGTCCTTTCTAACACACTTCACTTGAGGGGGGGGGGCACTGCAGCTCTAATAGGCCAGGCCCTGAGTTCAACTCCCCAGAATTCAAAAACAAACAAAAAACCCTGTGCAACTTGGTATCTATTTCAAACTAAGTTTTTGATTGTTTGTTTGTTTTGGGTTTTTAAAGACAGGGTTTCTCTGTGTAGCCCTAGCTGTCCTGGAACTCACTCTGTAGACCACGCTGGCCTAGAACTCAGAAATCCGCCTGCCTCTGCCTCCCAAGTGCTGGGATTAAAGGCGTGTGCCACCACGCCCAGTTCTAAGTTAAGTTTCAGCTTCAAAACTCTCAGACACCCCCAAGCCCCATCTCTACCCTCCCTACCTCACTATCCACAACAAAATCAGAATTCTTTTCTTGACCACGATTCCCTGAGAAGGGCATTTTTTTTCCTTTTTGAGTTCCCTGCAGGACCTTAATGTATAGCCTAAATTGAGATTCATCAACCCAGGCTGTCCCCCATCTGCAAATGGCAGGCTTTGAAATCTCATGCGAGCTGCCCCTCTTCCCAGCTCCCGCAGGCAGGCACAGCACTCCCGCACTTGGGTGTCTGACTAAGTGGTACAGACTCAGCCCACTTCTTGTCACGTTACATTTAACTGTCAGTCTCACTGGCACCCACAAGTTCCAAATGCACAAAAGGCTTTGTAATTATTCTGGTTACAGCATCTCAGCACAATCCAATGCTGACACCAACAATCAGTCAGCAAACGTCTGCCGATGACCTTGAGACAGGGTCTCCAGCTGCAATGGTTGATCAATCTGAATTTTTGACCCCCCCCACCTCGAAGGCAGGAAGATGGATGTTCACCACCACACCTATCCCTAGGTAGCACAGGAGAATAAAGCTATTGTCTCCCGAATGCCAGGAAGCACTTTATCAGCTGAGCCATATCCACAGCCCTGGATTCTGCCTCAGAGAAACCACTTGTTTTCATTCAGAAGAGAATGGTGTCCTGTAGCTCATATGGGAGGATGGCTATGCTACTGTTACTCAAGACCCTAAAGTAGCAAAGGTCTATGGGAATGATAGAAAAATCAAGGAACTGTATACACAAGAGTACTGAGGAGAAGAGCCACTAGCTCCAACCCTGGGCCTGACAGAACAGAGATCTGGCAAGCTGTTGGCATCCTCATGGCGACCGGTAGATAGCAGGGTCAACTCAGACACATAATACTCAATGTGTTATCAGGATCCATTTCTGGTCCTGGGGTTTTGAGGAAAATGAACCGAAAGGACTCACTACTCAACAAGACTTTTATGTTCACACACAGTCTGCTGTTTTAGAATCTGCTTTTCTCTACAAGTCTCCCCACCTCCAAACTAGCAACTCCAGCAACTGCTGCAATCACATGCCTGCAACCCAGCCACTTGGGAAGCCGAGTCTGAGGCTAGCCTAGGCTATTACAATAAGATGCCATTTCAATACACAAACATGAAAATAAAGGACCTTGTTGAGAATCGTCCACCATACTTTGTAGCACACCTCTGTTTAAAACAATCTCCCCCAAAGCTGCTTCGTATTCAAGACACAAACTGTCACAGAAGATTCGACTGTTCAACAATTCTCATTCTATCGTGTGATGGAGAAAGGTTGAGGGGAAAGCACAAATCACAGGATGCCAGGAGAACATCCAGACTAGCAATCCCTCCACCTTACTTCCCCAGACATCCAGAACAGAGCCCCAGATAGATATTCAACATGTCTGGGAGGGAGAGATGGGTCACTATCGCCTGCAGTGACTTACTCTCCATCTGTCCACAGGAACATGTGTGTCCACGCCAGACAAAAACCTGCAGTGGTGAAAACTGATCCTTCGGCAACAGGAAAAGCTCATGCTATCACGACTAATGTAGAACAGACTGGTGTTACAAACTCATTATCTAACTGTCTCCGCTTTCCGAGTGCTAGGATTGACAGCCCAGAGTAACCTATCACCAAGAAAACCACTTATCCATTAAGAACTCAAGAGAGAAACGAGAACTTTCTATTGTCAAAGCCAGAACTCTCGCCATCATCCACCATACAGTGGGCTCATCAGAAAAAAACGCGGGAAATAGGTGAGATGGATACATTTGTCAGGCCAGCCGTGGTGGCGCACGCCTTTAATCCCCGTACTCTGGAGGTAAAGGCTGGTGGATCTCGGCCAGCTAGGATCACGTGACAAGACGCTCTCAAAATCCAAACCTAAACCAACCCCTCTCAATTCCAATCACCTACCCCGCTAATAGCCGGGCTAGTAAAGTCGCTCTCACTACAGAGCAGGGACTCCCAGGTCCCCAGAGCCTCTACTCCTACAAGCCTTGGGTCCCGCCCCTCCCGGAAGCGCGGCGAGCGCCAGCCTGTGCACGCGAGCGCCGCACACCACGGAGCCGGAGATCCTCATTTACCCGGGGGGAAGCTGGGTTGGGGACCAAGGTATCGTTGACAGGGAGTGACAGTGGGTGACGGCGGCAACAGGGAAGGCTTGGGGTGGAGACAGGGGCCCTTTCATCTGCGACCCAAGTCGGATCCCCTAAAGCAATGCTCGGAGATCCAAGCCCCAACTCTGGGTCAGGGTCTGGAGGGCCGCACCGGCCGCTCTGAGGCGGCAAGCTTGTAGGCCGGCCGGTGAGCCGAGCTCACGGCCACATCCCCCGGCCCCGAGCGGCCGCGGTCCCCGCCCGCCGCGCCTAGAGCCCCCGACTCCTGCCCGCACCGTGGTCCTTACCTGGCTTCATTACTGCGTTCTGGTCGCGCGATTCAGGCAACCTGCGGCGTCCCCGACTCCACGAGTCTCAGGCTTTCGCACGTGGAAAGGAGCGCCTGCGCGCGGTGACGCACGGCGAGTGACGGAAGCGCGTAACCACGCCCCTTAGACGCGCGTCCCGTCTCCCGGAAGTCGGAGTCGGCCCCTTGGGTGGGAGTTCTGAATCCTTTTCCGGCTCTGTCGTGTCTCTACGCTCCTCACTTTTTCCTAGAGTGGCAAATTTTATCACAAGTGCGCTGCGACTTTTCCTCTCACTTATGCTAGCACTCCAGGAATCAGGGGTTATACCGATTTTTAAAAATTTATTATTTTTCAAAGACTTTAAATTTTTAAAATTTTATCCTTAGAAGTGTTTAGCTTGCATATTCGTCTGTCTGTGCACCACGCATACGCCATGGAAGTCAGGAGAAGGCGTCAGATCCCCTGGAACTAGAGTTACCGGCAATTAATTGTGAGCCGCCAAATAGGTGCTGAGACCCGAACCTGAGTCTTCATCAAGAGCATTATGTTCTCTTCACAGCTGAGCTATCTCTCCAGCACAGCCTTATGTTTCTGTTTGTTGTTGAGGTTTGTATTTTATGACAGGGTTTTGCAGTGGGGTCCAGGCTGAGCTGGAACTCGGGATCTCCTATGGTACACTTCGCTTTTCTATTTCTCCTTCCTTTTCCTTTTCCGCTCAAAGAGCTCCCTCCTTTACAGCGAAGAACAGGCATCTCACTGCTTCTGCTCTCTACCCCTGGCCTCTTACTGGAAATCTTCACTCACCCAAATGTTGTCGCAGCTGCTCCCAGGCCACTGCTGGTTTGCAGTTGTTTCTGCCTCTGTTCCTCCTCTTCAGGTCATGAATTCAGCCCACCCTACTGATAAAGATCACATCAGTCGAGCAACAACTGTTGCAGAAGGCCCAGTGTTAATGTTGCACCACCAGGAGGCAGCACAGGAGCGACCGGTCTCCAGAAGAAGCGTCCTAATAGCCAGAACTTACAGCCTTCCGTGCAACTGAAAGATCATTTGCACTAACCGCTGACTTTTTGTTGGGTTACCAGGGGAAATGGTTTCCCTCTGGCCTTGGTGAAGTGGCTGCCAAGGATTATAGAGGCTTCTGATGGCAAAAAGTCCATGTTAAACTCTTGGGGATAGTCAGGGCCAGGATAGTGCCTCCTAGAGCAGGAGTTGTCTTTTAGCATTAAGTGGTGGTCCATGCAGTATAGCTTCCTGGAGGTGTCTGTGGAGCATTCAAGAGCTGCCAGGCTGCCATGACAGTAGACCAGCTGGCTGCCAAGAGGGGTTTGCTTGGATGGTAGTCATTCAAGGCAGCCAAGTGCCAGGGAAGGGCTGGATGGTTGCCAGGGTGACAAATCACCCTAGCATCCAGCACTGGTTTTTGTTTTGTTTTAGACAAAATAAGCATTAAAGGGGATTCTTACAAGCCTGTAAGACACTGAAATGTTTTAGTGCTTACACATTGTGTGTGTATGTGTTCACGAGTGTGTGTGTGCCCACACACATGCAGGTATGCAGAGAATGGAGGAGGATGTACGGTGTTCTGCTCTATCACCCTCTCTCTTATTCTCTTGATTTAGGATCCTCACTGAACCCGGAGCTAGGCTGGTGGCCAGAAAGTCCCCTGTCTCACCACTACCACCCCAGCCCTGGTGTTACAGACACACAGGTGACCACTTCAATTTTTTAAGACAGGCATTAGGATTTGAACTCAAGTCCTCATGCTTGCTCAGCGCAAGATTTCTTACTTGCTGAGATACCTCCCAAGCTCCTAGGATTTCTTAAAAAATTAATTTAAATTCTTTCTTTCATTCTTTTTTTTTTGTTTGTTTGTTTGTTTGTTTGAGACAGGGTTTCTCTGTGTATCCCTGGCTGTCCTGGAACTCACTCTGTAGACCAGGCTGGCCCCAAACTCAGAAATCCGCCTGCCTCTGCCTCTCAAGTGCTGAGATAAAAGGCGTGCACCACCACTGCCTGGCTATTTTTATTATTATTATTATTTATTTAAAAAGTTCAATAAGGTCTGAACTTGGCAAGTACTATGTAAGAGTCAGCTAGGAAGTACTAGTTGTGAAGGTATGAGAGGGGTCGTGGAGAGCAGCTGAGATTTGGTAACATATGGCGGTGTTAGAGTCCCTGTGGAGAGGTCACTCGTGAAGGTGTGGCCTCAATTACAAAGGAGGTCCCAGGTTACTGCAGATGCCAAGACTGCTGAATGTCCACCAAGAACAGCGGCAGGTGTGATGTGGAACCAGGTTAAACCTGAGACAAGCTGTGTGCTGAGGACTGCAGAGTTGGAGAAGCTGGACTACCCAGGCTTTTGGGTGCTGGTGGGACTGATATAGGGCTGAGCCCTGCACTAGTGCTTGGAATTTTTAAAGAAACCTTGGACTTTTAGACTGCTGAAAAAATTTAAAGACTTAAATGTTTGACTGTGTTTTAAATTATGACATTCACACAAGACTTTGGGGGACAAGGAATTAAATGGTTATGCTTAAGGTGAAGTTTTTGTGGATCAACTTGATAAGGGATGGAGTGTCCTAGAAGAGTCCACTGGGGGTGGTACCATTCCTAGGCATGTGGTTGTAGGCTGTATAAGAAAACTCGGTAAGCACAAGCCTGGAAGGAGCCAGCAAGCAATGCTCCTCCAGTGTTTCTACTCTGATCTTGCTCGGGTTCCCAACTTTCCTCAGTAATTGATGGCAACCTGCAAAATGCAGTAAAGTCCTTACCTCTCCTAAGTTGCTTAGGCCATGGTATTGGACATAGCAACAGAATGAAGCTAGAATATAAGATTGGATCCTCACTCTCCTCAGTGCCCTTTCTCTCTGTGACTCTCTCCACCCTTGGGGATTGTCCAGCCATATTGGTCCACAAGGTGGGGTGTGTGTCAGAAGCCCTGTGAGTACATATGGTGAAGGGTGGCACTGCCACCACCAGATGCAGGGAGACAGATCAACTTTACTTGGGGTGATCCAAGGCTTATATAATTTTGGAGACTGGGCATAGGATCATCCAGGTTGGGCAAACATCACTGGCTGAAGGCTTAAGGTACCGAAATGTCTCATTAGCATGGGGAAGCATTTCAGGAATCTAGGGTGCTAGCTAACCAGGTTCTTCACAGGAGAAAGGAAGTTGAGCTTAGGCTATGTGATATTCCACAGGTAGAGGGGTGTGTGTGTGTGTGTGTGTGTGTGTGTGTGTGTGTGTGAACTTCCCATGCAAGGTCAGAGAAGGAGAATCCCTGCCAATGAAGGGAGTCCTCCATATTTCGCTGAGCTCCAGAAGGCTCTCCGGTCAATGGTGGACTTCAACCTTAATTAGCAGAGTTTTCCTGCACTCTCTGCCTCTTGGCTAAGCCAGTAATTTTGAAAGCTACTAGGCTGTGCTTTCATTTCCCTCACCAGAACTATCAATTTCCAAGTTATGTCTACTCTGTTGGTGATTTTTAAAAAAGGTTTATTTATTTATTATATGTGAGTACACTGTAACTGTCTTCAGACACACCAGAAGAGGGCGTC
Source organism: Mus musculus (assembly GCF_000001635.26). Lineage (NCBI taxonomy): Eukaryota > Metazoa > Chordata > Mammalia > Rodentia > Muridae > Mus > Mus musculus. Next base: position 28,166,255 of record NC_000073.6, on the reverse strand, counting down.
AGATCTTATTACAGATGGTTGTGAGCCACCATGTGGTTGCTGGGATTTGAACTCAGGACCTTCAGAAGAGCAGTCAGCGCTCTTAACCACTGAACCATCTCTCCAGCCCCCTGTTTGTGATTTTAACTTGCCCCAAACTCCAGCCCAGTCGGAAGCTCAGCTCTGTGTATCCCATTTTCCACCCATCCCAGGCTGTCTCTCAACCTTACGCCTCTAGTGGGGAAGTTCCAGGCATCATCAGGCCCATCGACCCACTGACCTGCTTACCTCTTCATCATGCCTTACCCACTTGGGACCACACTGCCCCCATTGCTATCAATCACACAACTTCACTCCTACTCAAATTGTAGAACTGACGCCCAACTCTCCAGTCACACTGCCCCAGCATCCTAGAAGCTGAGGAGACTGGATGGTTCACAGTAAAACTCTTGACATACATTTTTATATTTACCCCTCCATCATTCCACCAGAAACTCAGTAAGGACTCAAACCAGTGGTGTCATCTTATTCTGATACTTCACGTGATGCAGCACGACCTTGTTCTCTTTAAACCTGGCTCTCTGAACTCTCCTATGTTCTCCGTGGTGGGTTGAATGGGAATGTCCCTCATGTGCTCAGGAATTCGAACACTTGGTTCCCAGCAGGTGGCGCTGTTTGAAGCAGACTTGTGGGAGGAAGTACCTCCCCAGGACAGGTTTTGAGAGATGAGATCTTTGCCCAGCTTCCTGTTTCTCTGTTTGTATTTGCAGCTGAGATGTGATCTCTCAGCTTCCCACTTCAGCCTCCTATGGTATACTGCTTCTCCTGTTACGCTTCTCCCCTCTGGAGCCATAAACCAATAGAAAATCTTTTTTGCTATAAGTTGCCTGTGGTCATGGTGTCTTCTCATAGAAACAGAAAAGAACTGATTCATTTTCTTAGTGTCATCTCTGTTCACATTTTTCTTGTTGCAGGGTTCCTACACTAATCTTCACTCAGACTCCATGAGAGCTCATTCTGTTTAAAGGTCAGAGAGAGACTGGGCGACTCACCAGGCTTATAAACGGTGAGGCCAGAGTCTGCTTGTCTTTCTTTCTCCACCTTTATACCTCTTCTCCCATCCATCCATCCATCCACTCATCTATCCATCCATCCATCCAACCATCCATCCATCCATCCATCCATCCATCCATCCATCCATCCACTCATCTATCCATCCATCCATCCATCCATCCATCCAACCATCCATCCATCCATCCATCCATCCATCCATCCATCCATCCATCCACGTCTCTAACCATCCATCTGTGGCTCTCAGTCTCCCATGTCTCTCCCACTCTGGCCATCTGACCCTTCATCTGCTCATGTACCCACACATGCACCTTTTGTCTTCTAATAAGGACTTGTCACCATCCATGTCCCCCACAGCGGGGAGAAAGTTGGGGAGACAGCAGGAGACACACACTCTGTGTCTAGGTATTTATTTACTCGATGCTTTCAGGTTTGCCTCAGTGGCTCAGCAAAGGGGGAGGGACAGGGAAGGGACACACAGGGCATCTTCCAATCACTGTAACTTCTGGGAGGGAGCAGGTCTTGATGCCTTCAGTGCCAGTGGTGACTGATCAGTTGGCACTGCAAGAGACAGACACTTAGCACTTGATCCTGCACAGTAAGCATCCACCCACACTACCTCTTTCTCTAATTCCCAAAGTCTGGCCTCCATTCTCCATCCTCACCATGGGGAGAAGTCCTGTGCTCTCCACGTCTCTATTGAAATTGTCTTCTGATTTTTATGAACATCATTATTCCGGTCCCCATCAAAGTTTCCACAGGCCCCACACAACATGGCTGCATGGTTATCACCAACCATCACATCCAGAAGCCCGTCTTTTCCAAGCCACACCGTGACCCCAGCCTTCTGGTGGACAAGCATGGAGCCGTCGGGCATCCTCCTCACAGACACAGATGTTAACACAGTAGCTGGGAGATCCACGCGGAGACCATTCACCTGGTGGAGGGGGAGGGGAAATGAAGAAGTGAGACTTGAGTGACAGAAGAGCTGAGGGATCACCAAGGCTGGAGTCCTCGTGCACAGCAAAGGTTCAAGCAAAGGGGCAAGTGCTGGGAGAGATGAGGGTTACATGGAGGGACAGACAGGTGGGAGAGAGCTGGGGTGTGTCTACACACAGCTCACTATTCTGCTTATGCCCATTGCATTATGACTCTCAGATTAACTTACTAATATTTCTTTGTTGTCAGAGGGTGGAAGGATGGATCCTCATGGTATTCCGAAGGTAAGGGGAAAGCTCCTCAGATCAGACAGACAAGGAAGCAATTGAGCGAATCTGGGGCCACTCTTCAGGTTCTACTTTTTGGGATGTAATAATGACTTAGAACTTGTGTTTGACTTCTTTTTCCCATTTGCATCGTATCTTCATAACCTCTCATTGTAATAATTCTTGGCTATCAGTACAACTATGTACTGAGTTCTTAGTGGGGATCGTGTGGCCTGGAAATTGGCTTGAGAAATCCCAACACTTCATGTGCTGCCAGCCTGGCTAAGCACAGCGTCCCACCCCCAAGACTAGAAGTGGACAGGTAGGCCAAACTGGCTTAGTGGAATTCAGGCCTGGAACTTTTGTTGGACCAGTTTCTGATAAGGTGGTCAGGGTGGGACAGGGGGTACTTTTCATGAAAACAGAAACAACTGTCTAAGAATGAAGATGAAAAGCTAGGCATGTGGACTCTCCCCTTTAATCCCAGCACTTAGGAAGTAAAGTCAGGTGAAGGGTCTATGTGAGTTTGAGGCCATTCTGCTTTACATAGTGAGTTTCAGGACAGCCAGAGCACACAGATACATTCACACATCCTGGAGAGAGAGAGAGAGAGAGAGAGAGAGAGAGAGAGAGAGAGAGAGAGAGAGAGAGAGAGAGAGAGAGAGATAGATTGACTTCAGAGACAAATTTGAAACCTAGAGGTGGAAACTCTGACAGTATAGCTGGACTGTCTGGGTCCAGACACTTCTGGGGACCATCTCTAGGTTTCCCAGATGTTTCCCGTCACTGCTAACCAGTGGATCAAAATCAATAGCAAAGCTAGCCTATGACTCGAATGTAAGAACTCAGGCCAAGGTGAAGGACCCAGGCTGACATGGAGAGACAGGTACAAATCCAGAGAAAAGTGTAGAGACCTGGATGGAGAAAACAGACTTCAAGGTCACTTGGGGAGACAGGATGTAGGACATCATGACAGGGAGAAGGAAAGCCAGGGAAGATGGCCCTGCCCTCTGTGCCCAGGCTTACCCATGTGCCCTTGCTTGGGATCACAGTCACCATGCCATCCTGGAAGAAGATGTGGACCTTGCTCACGATCTTGTCATTGTCATGGCAAGGCTGGACATCAGCAAGCACTCGGTACCAGGGCACATTCTTCAGGAGTCCCGGGCATCGAGAAGAAAGCTCATAGACACCAGGGGAGCTGATAGGATTGAAAGCCCCATCAAAGGTGATGAGGTTGCCACCCACAGAGAAGGTGCAGAGACCTTTGGCTGGCCAACAACCCCGGACTCCAGCCTGGATCTCACAGACGCGACCAGATGGGCAGCCAGCTTCATGGCACGTCAGACCGTTGTTTGGGGAGCAGAAACAGCGCTCGCTGCAGTCTGAGGACATCAGGGAAGAGTCCACCTGTGCACAGAAAGTGATGGATGCTATGCATTCACACAGAGGGAAACTCTAGAGTTCCCAGTAAGAAATGGCTTGTGTGTCCTCTACCCAGGAGTCTCAGTGACCCTCAGCCTGTGATCTGCAAATGAAACACAGCAGAGGCCAGGCTGAGTGGAGACAGCCCACCCTGTCACCACTCTGTCTCTGCCTCAGACTGTGCCCAGTTACAGTGAGCACAGGCCTGGGCTAGTCCACTGAAGGATGAGTCACCACGTGGTACAGACAATGGTCCCAGCTCAGGCCACTTGCTTTGACTTGAATATGACTTGTTCCTCTAAAGCATGCAGGACTTTAGTCCTCAAGGCTTTGTATTCATGGTATGAGGAGGGCAGAGACTTTATCCGTCTATGGAGTTTGTAAGTAAGGACTCTGGCTATGTTGGGGAAGTATGAATGATCCTAAAAGCTCTTGCAAAGCTACTCTTGGCCAATGGCATGTGATCTTTATAACAGCAAGATAATCTAGGTCATAACGACTATTCGTGAGCCACAAAACCACCTTTATCCACAAAACAGTTCTCCTCAGGTATTATCATGCGATGGCAAAAGGTTTAGTGGCCCACAGTAGCACACTTCAGCTGTCCCATTAGGTAACAGATGAGCTCAGAGGACCCCCACCCCAAACTGCAGTCACAAGATTAGAAACACAAGCAGTGATTGTTTTAACCTATTACATTTTGTAGTGATTTGTTAACATGAATTATATGAAGATACTTATTACTACACTACATAAAGAACTTACTGGAGTAGATAAGGTGGGTGCTGGGGACATCTCAGCATCCCTGTGCCCGTGGCCCGGAACGAATGGCCCTGGCAGTGCCTCTCCCTGAACTGAGTGTCTCTTTTCTGATCATCTTCTCCCGTTTTCTTGCTTCCCCAGACAGAGGCCCCTCAACCTGTGCTCAGTCCTCAGGCCTAGGCTTTCCCGTTTTCTCCCTGGAGGGCTCAGTAGAATTTATGAACAGAAAACAGTGTCTGCCTCCTCACAGTGCTGGGTCAGAGAGGGTAATGATTACAGATGCTTGTGTTGAAATAACCGGTGAAATCTGGGTGAAGTCACCTGATAATGGTATGGAATAACTGTGAATTTCCTGGTTTTGATCATTATCCTCTGTCACGTGATCGAATTCCTTATTGTCACAGAACCCAGACTTAGTTGCTTAGGGATAAAGGAGCCACTGTGTTTGCAAGAAAAGGTCAAATGGTTGCTAGGAAATAAATAACAGGCACACACACACAAACAGAAGGTGGTAAAATGGGCGTGGCTTCCGTGGAAGAGCCCCAGGAAAGGGTACTCCTCCACACACTTGCTTACAAGTGTCCTAACGTTAGATTACTTAAAAGAATAAAAGTTTGAAAGAAAACCATAAAACGTTGAAAACTTTGGAAGAAAAAAAAAAAAACCCAAACCATCACAAAACAGTCACCCCTTGATCCAGAAGCCCTGGAGGGTACCGGACTGGAGGATGCTAAATCCATTCTGTACAGTGGTATCACTTCTGCATGCAAACCACCACATCCTACTGTACACCTTACAGCACGCCTAATGTAATGCACATGCTACAGACATACTTAGACAGTGTGGCACTGACTAGGAGATCATGACGATAAAACAGTTCTGTACATGACCAGGACAATCGTCCCCTAATAATCTTCATAGGGTGGAATCCATTGACATGAACTAAGGTTCAGTGAGTTGAGTGTCCTACTAGTACCCCAAGGTCTCGAATGCTTGTATCTCTCTGTGGACTTTCCTCTAGGTGTCTGCTTCACAAATCCAAAATGGCTGAGCAGGGCAGAGGTCAGGGATGAGGTGGGAAGGCACAGAAGGAGTCAGGGACAGAAGGGAAGGTGTTGGACTGGAACAAGAATAGGGTCAGGGGCTGGTGAGATGGCTTAGTGGGTAAGAGCACCCGACTGCTCTTCCGAAGGTCTAGAGTTCAAATCCCAGCAACCACATGGTGGCTCACAACCATCCGTAACAAGATCTGACTCCCTCTTCTGGTGTGTCTGAAGACAGCTACAATGTACTTACATATAATAATAAATAAATCTTTAAAAAAAAAAAAAGAATAGGGTCAGACGGCTTTCAGGAGCAATTGAGACCTGAAGGAAAGTGCAGCGCTAACCACACAAGTTAGCACCGGTTGGCTACTGAGTAGCTGTGGGATGGCTTCTGTTTCACAACCTTTGTGTGCAGCCTGTTTCAGAGGGATGCGATCACAGGACAAAGGAATGTTTCAAACAGACTTATGCACACAACGCTTTCAAAAAGCATTAACAAAGGATATTAACTATAAAATCCCAAATCACGATGTTGAATGATTGGTAGCCGAGCCACCTACTGCACTATTGTGAATTCCATTCTTTTGGCTGAATGGGATGCACAGGAAGATGAGGCAGACCCTCACTGGGTACCAGCTGTCCTGAGCATCAGGATGCTGACTCAGCCATTCTGCAGGTGAAGGAGTTCAGAGAGGCAGGGTAGTGGAGGATTGGCCACACAGCAAAACAGCAATTCCCACTTTCTGAGAGCAGGTGTACTACCTTAAGTGGAAACATGTTTGCAGTGTGACTAATACTGTTTAGATGGAGAATTTATCCTGATTATCTAGGTAGGAAATCCCATGGGTGTTATGCCATACAGAGAAGTGATGACAGAGATTGGAGTGGAGTGACCAAGGCAAGGACTGACCGAGGCCACATAAGGGGGTGGGAGAGACAAGGACTTGATTGTCCTCTTAAGACAATCCAGTGTCCCCTTTCATCACTTTGATGTCAGTGCAGTGAGTCTGGTCTTTGACTCCTGGCCTCCAGATCTGCTGGGAACTAAGCTCTCACATTTGACCTGCTGAGCCTGGGGTGATCAGTACAGCGACCACTGCTGCAAGCAGGTGGTGTCCTTCTGTGTCCCAGTCCTTGAACAGAAGCCCAGAGCACAGCAGCTCTGAATGTCCCTCCAGTCCCTCTACCCACACTGCCTGTTTAGAGACTGCCTCCCATCCCCTCCGCTCACCGGCATATATTGGTCATTGTAGAAGCAGCCACAGTCCTGGGCAGGAATGCACACACCCTGGGAGAGCAGGAAGTGGTCATCGCACTCACACCCTTCAAAGCACTGCGTGGTGCAGCCAGTGAAGCCAGAGATTGCAGCACAGGAGCCCTGGCAGGAATGTGTACAGATAGAGTAGTGGCTGTGGGCAGGACACTCGGCAGCTGTTAGGGAGAGGAGACAAGGTGAATGTGGCAGGCAGTCTCCAACCCTGTCTTACAAAACTCACATCCAGGTATACAGACAGTTACAGCTGCCATACTGCACTGGGAGAGAAGAGGTATAGGGGCTGGGGAGAGGAGACATCTGAGAGGAGAGTGTCAGGCCTGGGAAATGGAAATGCTAACGGAAGAAGGCGAGGCTTGGCCTTGAAGGACCAGCCAGGAGACAGGGATGGGATGAGGAGGCTGAGGATGGGATGCAGCGGACAAGCAGGCTGTCAGGATGGGCCAGGGAAGTGAGGCAGAAGATTCGGATGCACTGGGAGGCTCGGGCAGATGGGATGGATGACCCGGGGAGGCTCTGACAGGGTTCACTTGGGACAGGGGAAAGCAGAGTATCTAGGTGAGCGGATAGGTGTGTGCAAAGGGTTGGGATAGCACAAGAATGGGTTTGAGGATGGGGCAAGGGAAAGACAAGGATATGTGAAAGACACAGGAAGACATCAAAGATTAGGCTCTGGCTTAGTGCTGCGGACGGGTGTGGCTACCATCAGATAATAACTGGGGCAGGAAAGGAGAATCAGGTTTGGGGTGAAGTTTGATTTCAGTTGGAAATCCGGCTGGTGCAGAGACCTTGAGGGCCACCAGGGTAAGCTCAGAGAGCACAGAGTGCATGACCTAGCCTACTGTTTGAGCTAGTGATGGTGTCCACAGTCAAACTGGGACTCTTTCAGTTCCTTTGGGTAGCTGATGGGACTCTGGGTCTAGGTATTAATAGGAAACTGAAGGAGAAAAGGCTCTTTACTAAAGTGCTAAGGACCATTGCTTTGGCACGGGGCATCTGAGGGGACTTGTTGTTATCCAATAATTTGGAAATAGGTGTGTAGTTGGGGGGGGCATCTATTGCCTCTGGCCTTGCACTGAGGATGTGAGAAAATACAGAGTCTGTGGGAAGGGCCAGTGACTGTGAGACTCAGGACTCCCGTGGGCTCTCAGTCCACCCAACTCCATTTCAGGTCAGTATGGAAAGAGCTGGGAACAGCCCTGGGAAAAGGTGAATGTCGAGGCTGGGGAGTGTGGACTCTTGACTGGAGTCTGAGACCCCAGAGCCAGAAGGAAAGGAGGAAAGCCATAGAGGATGCAGGGCAGGGCTGGAAGAAACCCTGTTACAGGCAGGGACTTCTACAGGAAAGGAGGGCCTGGGGTCACCCAAGGGGTCAGAGACACTCACGGCAGATGCTGTCTGTCCTCCAGGGCTTCACTGCTGCCCCAGCTGCCTGACAGGCTGCAGTATAAGCAGCCAGGCTACGGCAGAGGTAGTCTCTGTCTCCGTGATGGGTACAAAGGTCAAAAACACATTGGTGGAAGTATTCCGAGTGATTCAGAGCCTTGTGGCAAGCTGCAAAGGGGCCTTGGGGGTCTCGGATCTTCCCACAGGCATCGTTTTCCTCATACAATTCTCTCTTTTCTGCCGAGCACACTGGGCAGCCTTGGGGCCCGCAGCCTTCACCACAGCCCAAGGAGGAGCCGGGAGCTCGCCATGCAGCTCCAAAGGCCTCCACGTTGGGGGCCACCACTCCGCTGGGCAGCACAAAGTCGTCACTCTGGTTCCCATTGAAATTCCCACAGAGGCCACAGAGACGCCCACGGAAGGGACTCGGGATGGATATAAGGATATGGTCATCGCCATCAAAAAGAAGTTTTAGCCCACTTTTTGTCTGCAGAAATACGTTTCGGTTTTCAGCGGTTATATATATGGATCCTACAACCATGGGTAGTGCCACCACTTCACTGTCCACGGTCACCTGGATGCAAAGGTCAATTAAGTTGGGGGGGGGTCAGAGAACATCCATTTAAGGAAGGCAAAGAGCACTGTCTCTCTTAAACCCTCATGGCAGAGCTAAGTGCTTTTTCGATAGACTGGAGTGAGGTCATTTTAATCTCCCAGGGTAGGGATAGGGCCATGTCTCCAACAGGCTTCAGGGTGGTATCTTTGCCTTCTAAAACAGCAATTTCTGGGTGCTTCTCTACTTCATGCTCCCTACTGTGTGCTCTCTACTGCATGCTCCCTACTGCGTGCTCCCTACTGCGTGCTTCCCACTGGTGTTTTTCAGTGCTCTTAGGACTCTCAAGTTGGTCAGTGTCCCCCCCAAGACCTTCCCAAAAAAGGGGGCATGACTTCAGATGACCTCATAGGTGGGGCTGTGTCCCTGTAGAACCATGGGCAGGGTCGTGTGCACTCACCTGTGGCCCTTTCGCCAGCACCACGACCTGGCCTGCCACGGTCACCACCACCCGCTGGGGGTTTCCAGCTAAGTCCTTCTCGAGCACAATGGAGAACGCCTCCTCTCCATGCTTCGGAAAACAAACTTGGGCCAAGATGTAGGAGCAGGAGCCATAAAGGTCATAGACCAAGCCATCAGGCGTAGCATAATGGGTACCATGAAGGACCAGCATTAGTTTAGAGCTTTTGGGATGGCAGGACCGGATGCCATCCTCTATCCGGCATTCCTCATGGATCCCACAGGTCTCTATCCTGCAGGTGACCTGGTCATCAGGCCCGCACTCACAGAACCACTCACACTCATAGCCGGGGTAGAAGGTGGCACCTAACGCATAGTAGCGCCCTTGGTGGAGGCAGCCACACTGGCCCACAGGGACACAGGTGTCACCACTGAGCACGAAGCCAGCATCACAGACACAGCCCTCACGGCAGATGGTTTCACAGCCCACAGGGGCGGAGAGGCTCGGGCAACTCACAGGGCAGGAGTCACCACAGAGCTGGTAGTGGCTGTGGGCAGGGCACTGGAGGGCTGTGGAGAGAGAACAAGGAGGAGTCAGGCAGAGGCGATGGTGGGATCAGGAGGGCTTGGGGGTGAGAGCCTGACTGAGGCCTGCTGCCTCTGACTTGGCATGTGACTGGACCTAGAACATATGACAGGGGCACTGGTATGGTCTCCCTGAGGAGAGTGTATCACCCTGAAGAGTACTTCTGAAGCAAGTGTCTGTCTGGGGATATGGCCACACACCTATGAGCAGGACAGTCTAGAACCGACCAGGGCTTTACTGATGTGGGTGTGTGGGAGGCCAGTCATCCTGACTGAGGACAGTGCAGGCATGACTGGAGCACCCTCGGGCCTCTCTGACGTGCTCTGTTTCAGGATGCCACTGTGGCAGTGTGTATGTGATTGGGTGACACTGACAGGTTGGACCTGACCCAGCAGATCTGCCTGGAGGAGCTGTCCCACCACTTCTGAGTCAGAAGTCAGCTTGGATCTGCTGGGGACAGGTGCTGATCCCAGCGGAGTGTCTGATGTCTGACCTGCATGTGGCAGGCCATGTAGTGTCTCCCCAGACACCACTGGGCTATCTGACCACCTCTGTGTGGCTATCTCTATTCCAGTGTGGGAGATGGTCCAGGGGCTTGAGATGTGGCCTCTGACAGGGGTTCCTTGCTGAGTAACTGTCACTATCCAAGTCCGTTAGGAAAATGAACCTCCAGAGTGGTCTACACGCAGGGTTTCTGACTTTGGGTGTGCCCTGGGTCCTTCTGTACTCCACTGGAGTTTTTCCGTAGTAGTGCCAAGGTGTATCTCTGTCAGGAGGTGGAGGGGATGCCTTGTCTTATGGAGCTACATGGGTCAGTACTCACGACAGAAGTCTGGCTTTCTCCATTCTCTAAGTCGGACCCTGGCATCCTGACATGCTGCCACATAGGTGGCTATAGCAGGACAGAGGCCTCCTGAATGTCCCTGAACCTGACAGGTGTCCAGCAAGCAAGCCTCGAAGTACTGCGTGGGTGGCACAAAGCTGTGGCAGGGCGCTAGTGGGCCTTCGGGGGCCGTGATAATGCCGCAGGCATTGGGGCCACCAAAACGTTTCCGTTCCTCAGGTGTACAGGGTTTTGGGCAAGTCCTAAGCTGGCATTGGTCACAGTCTGGAAATCCGCCCACTTTCCAGCCCTCAGGTTTCCCGCCCACTGCAGTCAGGTCATCGTTGGGATTCTTGTTGTAGTTGCCGCACAGGCCACAGAGGGTGCCAGCATAGGCTGCGGGCACGCGCAGGCGCATGAAACTGTTTCCATCAAAAGTCAGGGAGAGCCCCCAGGAGGTGTGTACCACCAAGCCCATGCCACTTAGGTGAACAAGGAGCCGTGATTGCAGCTGGAACGGCAGCTTGACCATCTCTCCATCCACCTGTGGATGTGGAAAGGGGAACCAGCTGAGTCCAGTGTGTTTGTGCTTCAATCTTACCTACACCATTCAGAATCAGTTGTATTAAGACACATGATTTCTGGTTATAGTAATAGCACAGACTAGTACATTGGCTCTTTGTGCTACCCTTAAGCAGGTACCTTTTAACAATCTACCCTACAGAGGAATACTGGAAGGCTGAGCCTGGGGAAACCACTGCCTCCAGTCTTCCTGGTCCCACAGGCTCTAAGCTGAACCGGTCTCACACTCCCGCCATGCTGGGAAAGATGCTCTGTACACCAGAGACTGGAATGGATTCTGTGGGGCCACAGCCCACTCACCAGTAGGTTCTTGGGCCAGTGGGCACTGAGGGTCAAGCTGAGGCCATAGATTCGCAGAGTGATACTTCGTGTGTAGCTGACAGCCTGGCTGCACCTATGCTCATTAACCACGGTGACATTGAAGTATTCAGTCCCTGTGGGTGGTGCATGGCAGGGTGCACTCAGCAGGTACTCGCAGGTGCCTTGGAAGTCAAACCGGTGCCCATCTAGGGTGATGTATGTGGGATCACCCAGTATTTGACATTCAGCTATGCTTATAGGTTGGCAGCCGATCTCTCCAGAGGCCAACAAGGCACACTCCTCACCCAGCCCACAGCTGGCAGGCTTGCAGACCAAGGAGTCACCTCCAGGTCCACAGTGACACCTCTTAGAGCAGGTGGTATCAGCCCAAAACTCAGTGCCTGCTTCATAGTATGTGCCATTGACCCAGCAGCCACAGCCACCATCCAGGGGAACACACTGATCAGCACTCAGGACGAAGCCCTTGTCACACTGGCATCCCTCCACACAGGGCCCATCACATGCAGTTGGGGCTGTGTGTCGTGCAGGGGGTGGGCAGCTGGCTGGGCAGGGTGGGCCACAGAGCTCGTAGTGGCTGTTGACAGGGCAGGTGATCTCTGTAGATGAAGGAGAGAGAAACCAAGAACAATGTTGAACTGGCCTATGGGGACAGAGTGGGGAGAGACATCAACAGAGACAGAAGGGGACAGAGAGACTTGCAGATCCAGTGACATAGTCAGAGAGGGACGAAGTGACAAAGTAGAGCTGATGGCGTGAAGGGCAGACAGAGAGAGATGAGCTGCAGACCAGACAGACACAGCCAGGAAACAGGCATGAACAGAAACCAGCTGAAAGACTGCAAAGGGTGAGAGTGAAGCCAGCCCAGCCCAGCAGAGCCAGTGTCACGTGCCCAGGCCTTGTCCTGCTCCCCACCACTCACCACAACCGGCCTGAGTCCTCCAGTCCTCGATTTTGATGCCAGCAGCTTGACAGGCAGCAGCATAGTCAGCCAGTGCCTGGCATAGTATGTCTTTGACTTGACCACCCAGGCAGACGTCCAGCACACAGCCCTCAAAGAAGCTTTCAGGAGGCACATGGGCATGGCAGCTGGTAAAGGGACCCACTGTGTCGTGGTCCAGAGGTCCACAGAAGCCAGGACCCCTATACTCCTCCACTCTGTCCTCTGGGCATGTGGGACAGGACCCCTGACATTCATTCCAACAAAGAGGGTCCCACCCTGGAACTTGCCAGCTGCCACCCCAGGTAGGTATTGAGGGTGCCATTGTGCCATTAGGGAAGACTTGGTCATTTTGGGGGTTTTTGTCCATGTTCCCACAGAGCCCACACACTGCACCATAGTAGCTGCTGGGCAGTGTGACGTGTACCCTCCACTTCCAGTTGTAGGTGACCTGAAGCCCAAAGTTAGTCTCCAGCACAGCCTTTGAGCCTCCATTAATCACTGAAATCCGCCCACCAGCCAAGTACACAGGCAAGGCCATGAAAACTCCATTCACCTGGGGAGAGAGGGAGTCCAGCAGGGGTCAGGGAGCAGTGCGGGTGGAGCTGTATCCTCTGTTGTCCCGCTTCCTCCATTACCCTGGCCAAGGGCTTTTCCTGGCTGACATTCTAACCCACTATTTCAGGCTCTTGGGAAAGAGATCTGCCATTGGGGTTTATTTTAGATCTCTTGATTGATCAAGGTCTCTCCCAACGCTGGCCTTCTTAGAGTCTTAGGTCCCACTAATCATACCTGAACTCTGCCAGTCTTTTTCTCGTGGATGGTGATGCTGGTGTTGTAGGTTTTCACGGTGACCTTCCTCACGTAGGACACCTTAGGGTCGCTCTGGCTCTCATGCTTGGTAATGACACTGAAGGGGGTCAACCCCTCAGCACCAGTGCCAGGGCAGCCAGTTCCTGCCATCAGGTAACTGCAGGTCCCGTGGAAATTAGTGTTCAGGCCATCAAAGGAATGGTAGTGAGGGTCTCCCCACACCCAGCACTTGGACTCATAGTTGGCTCTGCATACACCCTTGCCATCTTTCTCTGTGCATGTTTCCTGTGACCGACAGGTAACACCTTGGCATGGGTCTATGGAAAGAGGAGACAATATTCTTGAGCTGCTGCCTACCACCAACACGGCTGTTCCCAGAATCTACCCCACGAGGTACCGGGCATATTGGCTCTGAATGTGCTAGGAGGGAGACCAGATTCCAGGCAACAGTGTTGACACCTAAGTCCTAGGTCCTAGGGTTGCTCTGGGGAAAAGCCAGAGAGATGGAGTTCAGCAGTTATGAGCATGTGTTGTTCTCATGGAGGGCCTGGAGTTGGCTCATTACAGCCACATGGAGGCTCACAGTCGTCTGTAACTCCAGTTCCAGGGAGGATCAAACACCTTCTTCTGGACCCTATGTCTCTATGCTCAAGACCCCAGTCCTGGGATTTCCTGGTGAGATTTCCGTGTCTGGGGTCCCAATGTCTCACACTTTGAATTGGTCCCCAGTCTACATCTTATGGCCTGAGGCACTAGCTCCATTTGCAGGTGGCACTGTGTTCTGCCTCAGGAGTCTCAGTACTGATGATTACGTTGGAGAGCTTTCATGTCCAAGACTCCGTGTTAGTGCCTCTATACTTCCTCCCCTAGGTTTCTAGTTATGGGGTGCACATACAATCTCTGTGTGTCATCCTCAAGCCTTCAAACTTGCTCCTCTGTCTTGTTTCCTGTTTGAAATCGGTCTGGAAGCTTTGTCAGCAGAGGGCGCTGGGGAGTCTGCGGGAGGCAGGGGCGCCTGTCCTCACAGCCTGCGCTGCTCATCTGGCTGCTGCTGCTGCTGCAGTGGGGGTGACTCCGTGAGGCCTGAGGCAGGTTGGATACTGGCTCTCTAGCTGGTCACTTAGATACATAGCTGGCTGCTTCCGGCTGAGTTTTCTCAGCACTTCAGCCAGGCTTTCGCCAGTGAGGTCTGAGACAGCCTCAGGGTATGTCACTTCCCTATCCCTGCCTTCTTATGTGGTGAAGGAAACCCTGCAGGGGCCACTCAATGAGTCGTCTGTTGCATGCGCTCTTCCTTACCCTATAGCAATCGGTGTTGGCAGTGCCCTTCCCCAGCCCCAGAGCTGTGGGTGGACTCCAGGGTGCAGCATATGCTAAGCAGGGACTTAGCCGCACACATCCTCAAATATGTGAATCCCTTGCCATAGTAAACTTCCTTTCTCCTGCTGGGACCCTGATCAATGCAGACTTTCCCTCAGCGACCCTGCAGTCCTGCTCATCATTTCTGAGAACCCCAGCCCGGCCCTTAACTCTGGAGTCCTCCTCCTTCGTTCGTTGCACGAGAGGGTTGCCTTCCTGAGAAACCGTTTTGAGGTTAAAACTGTGTCCCCAGTTTTGAAGGAGGGGCGCCTCTTCTGAGACCTGCATCTCCAAAATCATGAGCCTCTGCTTGGACGGTACCATAGTCAAGGTTCTTCTTTGATTTTGTTTCTGCTTCTACCCTGGGGACAACCACCTTAGAATCTCAGAGCTCTGATTAGCCCAGCGATTCCTGGACTCCGATGCTGGTTTCTGAAGCCCCATGTCCAACCCAATGAGCCCCTGGGCAAGAACTCAGAACCTTCTGGTGCTTGCAGTTGTAAATAAATCTGCTTTTCAGTGAGAAGTTTTACTCCAGGCCATGTGGCCTGCAAACTTAGGTAATTGTCACTGCATTTGAGAACAAAAGATCGCCCAATCCTGCAGTACTCCAAGGGCCTCTGACCTCCACCATCAAAATCTTGCCCCAGGGTTCCCGCAGCCTTAAAGCCCCCTGACACCCAGCCTGCATGACCTCTGCCTCTGGCTCCTAGAATCGCAGCCTAAGGTCTGGCATCTCAATCCACAGCCCTCTGAACCTCTCACCATGAAGCTTGTCACCCTCAGCTCCCAGCCCGTGTCCTGTGTCCCCCTACACCAGCCCAGCCACACAGCCCGTGTCCTGTGTCCCCCCACACCAGCCCAGCCACACTGCCCAGCACCTTTGGTGACGCAGGTCAGGACGCCTCCTGAGGGCTCGCACACCTGTCCTGGTTTGCAGCTGTGATCCTGGCACATCATGCCTTTGCCTGGTTGGCACACACAATGTTGCTGGCAGTTTTCAATGAGAACTGACTCCTCTGGCTGTGGGGACAGAGAGCATGCTATCAGTAACCAGAGGCGGAGGCCGATTCCCAGTGTTTCAGGCACAGAAGGAACTGGAGTATACAAAGCAACTGCAGCAGTGTGGTCCATTGCCAGTGAGGCTGAGGTACTGCATGGCTTTGGGGCTCAACTCATCCATCCATCCATCCATCCATCCATCCATCCATCCATCCATCATCCATCCATCATCCATCCATCCATCCATCATCCATCCATCCATCATCCATCCATCCATCCATCCATCCATCATCCATCCATCCATCCATCCATCCATCATCCATCCATCCATCCATCATCCATCCATCATCCATCCATCCATCCATCATCCATCCATCCATCCATCCATCCATCATCCATCCATCCATCCATCCATCCATCATCCATCCATCATCCATCCATCCATCCATCCATCCATCCACTTCATTCATTCATTCATTCATTCACCCATTCATTCTAGAAAATTCACTGTTTAGGAGAAGCAGAGTTTAACAGTCAATGCAAACAAAGCATGCCGGGCATATTATCCTATCACTAGGGAGGCTGAGGCAAGAGGATTGTTGAAAGTTTGAGGCCAGTCTGGACTACATAGTGAGTCACTTAGGGCCACATGCCAAGACCACCAAAAAAGAAAGAATGAGTAACATTTGAAATGTAAATAAAGAAAGTATCTCATTAAAAAAGAAAGAAAGAGAAAGGAAGGAAGGGATGGAGGGAGGAGGAGGGAGGAAGGAAGGAGGGAGGCAGGAGGGAGGAAGGAAGGAAGGAAGGAAGGAAGGAAGGAAGGGAGGGAGGGAGGGAGGGAGGAGGAAGGAAGAAGGATCAGGGCAAAGGCTCTGGTGCAGGCTCTTCCCAAACTCTAAACAACGCAGCTCAGTTTCTTTATGTGTCATTTTTCTCATTGGCAGACAGTAGATACTTAATGATAGGACAGAACTAATAAAGTACAATGAGCGGGGTCGTGGTGATGGTGCACACCTTTTAGTCCCAGCACTTGCAAGGCAGAGGCAGGTAGACCTCCGAATTCAAGGATAGCTTGGTCTACAGAGAGAGTTCAAGGACAGCCAGGGCTACACAGAGAAACCCTGTCTTGGGGGAAAAGTGGCAAGTACAGCTGCCTTAATACAATGTGTGAAGCACAGGTGACAGTAGAGAGACAGCTTTTCAATAATCCAGGCTGCTTTGTAAAGGGGTGAAGGTGAAGCAAGAACAGATCATAACTGTGCAAGCTAAGCAACAAACAGGTGTATGGCGGACACTTTCTCTCATCTCTTGACATCACACATTTGATTTCATAACCAAAAGTCTATCTGTGTACATCACACAGGTCCATGAGCATTGCCACACACCCACACATTTGCTTTTATTACTACACACACACACACACACACACACACACACACACACACGTTAAGGCAGTCCTCCGTGTGGGGGAGCA
This sequence comes from Mus musculus, assembly GCF_000001635.26. Taxonomy (NCBI): domain Eukaryota; kingdom Metazoa; phylum Chordata; class Mammalia; order Rodentia; family Muridae; genus Mus; species Mus musculus. Next base: position 28,149,196 of record NC_000073.6, on the reverse strand, counting down.
AAAGGAGGAAGCAGAGGAAGTGAACAGCTGCTATAACAGACAAGGCTCCTCTTTGTGGTCATGGGGCAGAAGATGGGGTACGTCTCTCCTCGAGGCACTGGCTAGTTGCTATAAACCAGGGCTAGAGAGGTGGCTCAGTCATTAAGAGCCCTGACTGCTCTCCCAGAGGACCTGAGTTTGATTCTCAGGACTCCCATGGCATCTCACAGGCACCTGAAGCTCCAGCCCTAAAGGATCTGATGCCCTCCGTCCACAGCTTCTTTGACGACACCCACCAGGAACACTCATGGTGTGTAGACATGCATGGATGTTCATACATAACATAAAAATAATTCTTAAAAACTATTATAATCATATTGTTACGACTAATGCTTTGTTCTCAGAGCGTAAGCCCCGTGTTCACTTTTCCTGTAAGATATTGGACGGTAAGGATATTTGATTCCCTACTTGGCAGCTACTGGACTCTCTTGTTGCTGTGGCTGTCTTGAGCCAAAGGACTGTCCCTCAAATGAGCCAGCCAGATTAAGCTCACAGATCAGCATCCGTGGTTTTGAGCAATCCATGGATCTGTGGAGAAGACTTTTGGTTTTCACTAGACTTTATCACAGATCTCTGCGAACTCTAGATGCAAGCGTTTCTAGGCAGGAGCTGAAGTGCTCCCCCTGGTGGCCTGGCAGGGAATGTTGTTGACTGGTGCTGAACAGGCAAAGCTAAGATAGGTCTAAAGACCCCTGCACTGTGTGTGGTCTCAATACCCCTGCACTGTAAGTATGCTATTCAGCTCACCTCCTGAGGCAGCTGGGAGACAGAGCCCTGTGCCACCTTCCATGGCCTTACCAGTAGGCCCAAAGAAAGGCTGCTTCTGGGTGGTCTTTTCCTGCTAGCTTTTTAGTATTGAGGGCTGAGCAGGCAACACAAAGAGAGTGAAGTGAGGAGGAGGGGCGGGGAGTGGCCGGCTGAGCATTGGGAAAGAGCAACTGGGGTGAGGATGGAGGGGATGGCGGAAGGATGAAGAACTGAAGTCAAGGAATGGCAGGAGGCTGTAAAGAACCAGAAGAGAAACAACAGGCTCTGTTTGTTGGGAAAATTCCACAGAACTTTACGTGCACAGGACTCTCGTACCCCAGGCCTATGGTGTAACACTGGCTGCTGCTAAGGGCTAAGGAAGCCTTGGCCTCTTAGGCCTTTGTAAGAGCTGTGACACTTCTTGAACCAGAGCTCTGACATTAGCAGCTCTGGCTTGTTAGACCCCTACCAAATACCTGTGGATACAAAGTGCCCAGGATCAGCACTTGAAATGCTTTCCCTTTCCTACCCATGATCTTTATCTTAGCAGAACAGAAGGACTCCAGCTGTATGATTCACAATAGGGGAGCCATCTTTGTCCAGATGTGACACACAAAGGTAAGTCTTGACTTTGGGAGCCAGGGAAAGAGTTTAAAACATCAATACCTATGGTGACATTTGGAAAGGTCTTTTCTACTCCTACGAGGATGGTAGACCAGAGGGAGGAAAATTAAGGACTGGACGAGGTGTAGCAAGTCAGGGTGAGGGGAGGGGACAGATGTGGGCAGAGAGGTATTCAGAAGATGGAATGGTGGGAAGGCTATAGGTCCGACAAGCAGTGAGGGCTGGGTTCAGGAGGAAGTCCGGGGCTCTGTCAAGAAGGCTGAGTTCCTACCTCATAGTAGACTCCGTTGTAGTGGCAGCCACATTTCTCCATGGGCACACAGGTTGTGATACTCTGCAGGAAGTCAGTGTCACATTCACAGCCCTCTGAACATGGCGTCAGGCACTGCATAGGAGTGGTGATTGCTGAGCAGTCCAGGGAGCAAGTGTCTGCGCAGACCTCATAGTGGCTGTGAGGGGGGCACTCCATTGCTGCCAGGGAGAGAGGGAGGGCTGACTAGGACATCAGGGTGTGTGTTGGGGTTCTACTCCTGTCTCCCAAGCTTCCCCTCTCCCTACCCCTCAGTGTCCCATCACTTACGACAGAAAGTCTGGTTTCTCCATGGCTTGACAGTGCCCCCAGCCGCCTGGCAGGCGCTCACGTAGGCATGGATGCTGCTGCAGAGAATGCTCTGGTTCCCACCACCCAGGCAGAGGTCAAAGACACAGCTTTGCAAGGGACCCTGGGGGTCCAACAGTTTGTGGCAGGCAGCCAGTGGCCCCGTGGGGCTGGTGATCAGCCCACAGAACTCTTTCCCGCGGTACTTCTTCTCCAGAGTTGGGTAGCACTTCGGGCTGCAAGCCTGTCCCGGTTTGCAGGAAGGCCGCGGTGTGCAGGAAGAACCTGGCACAGCTTTTTCCCAGGAGTCTCCCAGCTCATTGGAACTGGCTGCCTGTGAGCCATCGGACTTCTGGAAGTCATTCTTGGGGTCATCATTGTAGTCCCCACACAGGCCACACATGTGTTTATAGTAGTTGTGGGGAACCTTGACACGCACGCTGTATTTGAGATCGTAGGACACGAGCAGGCCAAATTTGGTCTCGATTACCATATCTGTGCCATGCCGGAAGGCCTGAACTCTATCCTCATCCAGCAACACAGGCAGCTTCATGTCCACACCGTTCACCTGGGAGTCAGGGAATGCCAAGCTTCAGAGGGCGCGCTTTGAGGCAGTCTGTCACTAAGTGTCCCTAGTCTGTTTTAGATGTTCCTGTCTGACACTGAAATCCTGAGCAACCCTTTGCTCCCCCCCATTTTCATATTTGTAAAACATGTAGAATAACAGCATCTTATATGAGCCAGGACCTTGAAATGTGAACAGATTTTAAAAAAAAGGGTCTTTGTTGGGGTAATAAAAAGTATAATCTTGCCAAAAACCCACCATGGATCCAAGTGGACCCTGAATCAAATGGCAAGTGTCCTGTGAGGCACTGGGATAGGACAGAGACCATAGAAAGAGCATCATGGGAAGACCCTTCTGTGCCCTTGGGCAGGAGACTCACCTGTATTTCTGCTTCCTGTCTGTCTAGGAGGGACCAGGTGCCTTGTCTCCAGAGTGTCATCTAGTGAATCTGATACAGGACGCCTGCAAAGGCTTTGGCTGTAGACACGCCCTGTGGCTTGGGACTGTGTATGCAAGTCATCCTGGCAGTCAGGGGCACTCAGAGTGGCTGCTGTAAGTGTGGCTGGATGCAAAGCCAGGCTCCATGCCTCATCTGAGGATCACCCGAGGGCTCTGCCTGGTGCACCCCTGATGTCACCACATATGTGCCCTTCCTCATCACACTCCTGGCCGACTGGCTTTTCATAGGTGTGAGGAGACTGGGAGGAGGCAGGGGAAAGGCACAGTCTAGGCATGTCTAGAGTGTCCAAAAGACATTAACACCATTCCTCCCCAGGCTGGTAGTGAATAAAGGCAAGTCACTTAACCCTCTGGGCTCAGTTTCTGGCGCTGCAGTGAGGGACAGCCACAGGGAAGCTAGGGTCTGGTGACAGGAACAGAGACTGTTCCCACGAGTCTGGAGCTGCTCATCTGTCAACTGCTAACCTCAGAGCCTGGGGCTTGTTAGGGAAGAAGCTGCACCTGCAACCCACATACAGCCCGTGTGACAGCTCTTGTACCTCCTGCTCCCAGGACAATGGCTGTGTGTTGCATGTCAGTGGGGGATATTCCCAGTGTATTCAAATGCCACTCTCCTGTGAGACTCAATCTTCCTGTTCAGAAAAGCAATAGGGTGTGGTGCGGGACCCAGTGTGCTGTTTCTTAGCAGCAAATGCCTTGCCTTTACTAAAGAACTTCAACACAGTGATGGGACTTTGTCTTCCAAAAAAATGAATCCAATCATGGTGCCTTCTTCAGCTACCATTGCAAGGTTAAATTGATGGTGAGAGTGCCAGTTGCTTAGCAGCCAATGGGCCTGGGGCAGCATGCAAAACAAGCAGCTGGTTTACTGTTGTTGCTATGGTTGTTAAGGGATGATGGGGGTTACAGATCCTTTCCCACCTCTGAAGTTTTCTGTGTTGTGACTACCTCAAGTGCTCCTTGTGGGTAGGAAAGTAACCACTGCTTGGGCAGTGTTGGGTAGCAATTTCTCATAAATATATTTCATCCTTGAGGGATGCAGAAGTTCTAAAAAGGAAGCTCTATAAGACTAAGGAAGTAAGTAACTCACACGTCTCAGGAAGTTCCTAAAACTTAGCAGATATTCAAGGTCCCTCCCTCCTCAAGGTTATATAAGCAATGGGGACTGTTTGGAGACTCCCCTCCTTGTAGAGCTAGCTGAAGGTGCTTCAAAAAACCCCAGGGTTTCAGCTTTGCTCAGTTATCATCTGTGCTGGGGTGAACTTCTGTTTTCCCAGTTTCCTTTGTGTTGTTTATGATCCATGAGTTTGAATTCCTTTAAGAAACCCATAAACTCACTGGTTCATCAAGTTAAACTTGGGTGGTATTGTTATTCTGGCCCGTTATTAATTTCCATCTAGGGGTGAGTTGATGTTTGTTCTAGTCTTCTCAGAAATTGTGTCGTACAACAGGGAGGGAGCAGGTATAGTGGGAGGAAGATGGAGCACATAGGAAGATGAGGAGAGGATCAGTTAAGAATAGAACAGGAAAGACAAAGCAACATGGGAAAGGCTCCAGGTCCCCGAGGCCTCCTTACTCTAGGATTCCTATCCGTTTCTCCTCTTGTTGAGGTCACACTTTCTCACTTATTCTCTTGGGTCTCTAAGCCCCCTCCTGGACTGAGCACTGCTCATGCCCCACTCACATATCAACCCCTGACTGAGATCCGTGTCTCCTCTAGGGCCCCACCTCTGCTCTCACCTTGACCTTCCACTGATTCTGCTCCAGCTGCAGGGTGTAGTTGGCTACCTCGATGGTGATCTTCTTGGTCACACTGACTTGCTTGTTGCCCTGGACTGCGTTTTCCTGCAGTATTGTGAATGGTTTCAGGCCAGGTCGGGTCCAGCAGGTCTGGGCCAGCACGTGCACACAGGTGCCCATGAAGTCAAAATGGCGGCCATCAAAGGTAGTGTAATGTGAAGCCCCTGATACCTGACAGGTGGCAGAGCCCTCACCCACACATCTCAGGATGCCATCCAACACTTTACAGACTTCATGTGGGCTGCAGTGTGAGGGTTGACAAGACACCAGGCCACCCTTATCACAGTGGCAGAGGGAGTTACATTCAGGGCCAGGATAGAACTCATCACCTGGCGCATGGTAAATGCCCTGGTATACGCAACCACAGGATGCCAGGGGTACACAGGCCTCACCGCTAAGGACATAGCCCTCATCACAGACACAGCTCTCGTAGCAATCTGAGCCACAGCCTCCTGGCACTGGCTGGTCTCCACAGGTCAATGGACAGCCTCGCTGACACAGCTCATAGTGGCTGTGAGGTGGGCAGGTCATTGCTGCAGAGAGAGGGGTCAACAAGACCAAAGGCTTTTACTTTGGGGTGGACACAGTTGATTCCACAGCGCACACGTGCACACAATTTAAAAAGACCACTGTGTTTAGTAGCTTCAAGAGAATATCCTTTTATACCCTTTTGTTATAGCTTCTGAACCTCAGAAATAAGATTCAGTTCTGATGCAACTGTGGTTTGGGTAAATCTGTAATATCTTTAATAACACTGCTAACATTGGATATAAATGCTAATTTGTGTTACATATTTTAAATAAGCTTACACATGCCTGTATGTAGACACTATGCAGTATATCAGCGACTATAGCATTAGTTTCTTCATTTTATTGTATTATTAAAATATAAGTTTAGTGATTTCAAGCGTTAAGAAGTATTTAGTAACTAAAAGTTATTACTTATACTACACTTTAGTGAGAGCATTTAGTGTTACAATGAACAAACAGACCAACAATCAAGCACAGGGCTGGAGAGATGGCTTAGCTGTTATGAGCACTTACTGCTCTTGTGGAGGACCCAGGTTCGATTCACAGCACCCACATAGTGGTTCACAAACATCTGTAAGTTCAGTCCCAGAGCATCTGATATTGTTTTCTAACCTCCTTGGGATCTTCAAGCCCATTGGTGAGTAGATTTAGATGCAGGCAAAACACTTACACACATAAAATAAAAATAAACCTTAAAAAAAAACAAACCCCAAACCCAAGCAAATCAAACCATTTCTTGTTCCCCCTTCCTAAACAGGAATCAATCGTATCAGGCAGGTGGCTCTGTAAAAGCAAAGAGAAGCAGCCAGCCAAGCAGGCTGTGCGGGAGCTCTCCAATACAACATGCCATGCTTACGTCTGGCTCCGTGTTCATACCTCAGCACCTCATAGCAGCCTCATTGTGAATATACAGCGGCTTCCTATGATCTCAGCTTCATGGTATAAGCATAGCTCCTTCCTCATCAGGCAGCATAAGGATCAAACAATGCTACTTATAAGCTAACGAACAAGCATTAGACTCAATCCCCAGTTGATACTCTTGGTACTCACGGCAAAGTGTCTCAGTCCTCCATGGATACACAATGACTCCAGAAGATTGGCATATGGCGGTGTATGTGGCCAGTGTGTCACACAGTGGCTTAGTTTGGCCTGGCATACGGCAGCAATCATAGGCGCACTCTATGTAGGCACTGTTGTAGGCAGGCACTCTCCAACAGTGCTTGAAATGACCTGATATGTTAGTAAATATTCTGCAGTTTTGTGTTATATTTGACACTAATCCTTTGTTGAAGTCAGGACACAGATGTTGCTCGTCTGTCCTGCAGCCGAGATGTGATGATACCAGCCACTTCTTTCCAAAGTCTCGAGGGTCAATGGCTTCTGCTCTAATCTGTTTACCCAAGTCATCACGTGGGTCCCCGTTGAAGTTCCCACAGAGCCCACACACACTGTTAAAATAGTTGCTGGGCACCTTGGCAGTCACATGGGTGTCCCAGTTATAGCTGACAGACAGGCTGAAGTTCGTGCGTAGGATGGCGTACTTGCCTTGGCGGAACACTACGAGCTTCCCACCTAGGGCTTGAAAGGGCAGGTAGTGAAGGATGCCATCCACCTGGATAGAGATGGAGGAGGACCAACAGGTCAGGGTACCTGCCTCCTATCTCCCCAGTACGGGTACCACTCTAAACCTCTCCATTTAGTCTGGTCTAAGGCTATTGCGTTTATTTGTTTTAATACATATTGTTAATTAATATTCCAGCCTTAGGTAAAGTGAGAGGTGGGAGAACAGTATTAATACCTATCAATAATTTTGCCCTATCTTTATATAGAGCCTTTCCATACCCAACACTGGGGAATCAGAAGCTGATCCATGGAACGTTCTCTTTCCCACTTTGACTTGTCCACCTTCTCTCTCCCCATGGCACAAGCTATTCTCTAAGATAATTATGAGACATTGTGTGAGTATCTAACAATTCATTTCTACACAACACACACACACACACACACACCACACACACATACACACACAACACACAACACACACACACAACACACATACACACAACACACACAGATTTTTAATTTTAATTTTTATTAGTTTTTAGACAAAGTCTCTCTGTAGCATTGGTTATCTTGGAACTCACTATGTAGCCCAGGCTGGCCTCACAGAAATCCTGTCTCCCAAAATACTGGGATTAAAGGCATACACCACTATAAAAAATAATAAGTACTGTCTGTCTATCTATCTATCTATTTATCTATCTATCTATCTATCTATCTATCTATCTATCTATCTATCTATCTATCTATCTATCTATCTATCTTTGAAGTAGGGTCTCAGTGCGCATTAATTGGCCTGGAACTAGATGTGTGGCCAGTGTGAGAACCACAGTGATGACCCCAAGAATGATCTCCAGAAGTGCGGTGGCTCACAGGCTAGATTGGAATTTAGAGATCTGTTGTCCATCTCTGCCTTCTGAGTGCTGGGATTGGTTCGTGCACAGTTTGGCTTTCACTCTTCTTTCCTTTCTCTCTCTCTCTCTCTCTCTCTCTCTCTTTCTATCTTTCTTTCGTGGGCAAGGGGTGTCTATAGACTTTCGATATAGAAAGACTAAAGAATGTCAGAGAAGCTATCTTTGACCACAGGATGGGACTTATGGTGGATTTGCAAAACCTAAATTAAGAAGACTTGAAGCAGAATTGACACGTGTGTGTGTGTGTGTGTGTGTGTGTGTGTGTGTGTGTGTGTGTGTGTGGTTGTTCTTGAACCCTTGTCTAACTGGCTGGTCCAGAGCCCTGGGTTTTCAGTATTAGTGAGTGAGAATAGTTTGACCCTCAGGGCAGCTGGGCCAAGTTCTGGCCAGTACAGCAGACAGCCTGGTGAGCAAGTCTAAAAAGAAGTGATGGAGAGGCACCCATCCTGGGGAGAAAGAGGACACAGAGAAGAGGCAGCCTGGCAGCACGGCTTTTGTTTTGTTGGGATTTTTGACAGTAGAACTCACCATGTGTGGTCTTGATGTTGTCTGGGTGGACAGACATTTTCTCAGTCTTCGAGGTTAAATGGGCATCTCCACCCCCCACCCCCACCACAAATGCTCACTTTGTACCGGACATTTCACATCACCTGTTACCTTGCTCTCTGGTCCATTCTTTAGACACAAGTCAGTAATTCTAAACTTTCATAAGGACAAAACTAGGAAATTCTAATATCTACTGAGCACCAAGACCTCTTTTTGAGACCCTGAAGATGTGAATTCATCACATCCGCAGAACTGCCCAGAGACCAGAGGCTCCTGGTGGAGAACTATTTGACTATGATCTCTGACCGAGGTAAGACAGTCTGAGAGACTGTCACAGAGACAAGAAAAAGTAACAGGGCCTGGACCTTAGCCACAAGGTCGTTGAATGAATCCCACTCTGCTTCCACCACAGCCTTTGATCTTCCCTGGATTTGCCCCCCCCCCCCCCGTTCCCGCCCTGCCGCACTCACCAGCACTTTGCCTTGGTATTCCCGGCGCACCTCCAACTTGATTCCTAAGGCCTCCAACTTCACAGAACGCACAAAGCTTACGCTTTGACTTCCACGGCGTTCATTTTCTATAAACACTTTGAAGTCGGGGAGAGATGGGTGCTGGCCACAGGAGGCAGTAAACAAGTATGTGCAGGTACCCATGAAATTGAAGATCCGCTCATCTAAACTCATGTAGTGTGGGTCTCCGGATGCCCGGCAGATGCGGAAGTATTCCGGGAAGCAACCAAAGGAGCCATTCTGTACCCCACAGTGCTCCTTAGGCAGACACCCTGTTGTGTTCCTACAGATCACCTTCTGAGTGGCTCCATCACAGGTGCAGCGGAGGTGGCATTTTTCGTCCGCGTACACTTCTTGACCTGGGGCCAGCAGGCGGTCCTGGAAGATGCACCCACAGGATGAGACAGGCATGCAAAGGCCACGACTGGCCACGAAGCCTGGAAGGCACACGCAGCCCTCCACGCAAGGGCGCGAAGAGCAGTTGGTCGGTCTGGCTTCTGAGTTGCAGGAGGGTGGGCAGGCAGGGCTGCAGAGCTCATAGTGGCTGTTGGCTGGACAGGTCAGGGCTGGAGGGGTTGGGAGAAAGGGTGGGTCATGCCAGGTGTGGGGCTCCCCGAGACAATGCTGCTTCATCAGAGGTCCACACCCCTCAGTTAATGGCACTCCTCCTTTCCTGATGCTCAGGCCCCAGTGCCCCCTCCGCCCCATCCCTGGACAACCAACCTGGCAGTGGGCAAATCTCATAGCTTTCACCTTCCAAGCCCACGCAGAATCTGTGTCCATGACCCAGGAACCACAGCAGCCTCCTGCCCGGTTCCCTGCTCCCGGAACTGTATGTGCTCCTCACAGCACCAGAGGGACTGTGAATGCAGGCTCAGCCCAGGGACCTCGACCTTCTGTGACTTCAGTTCACTCAGGGGAAAGCAGAGTCCTCCCGAGGCCCAGGGGTTCCCCTATGCTCCCCACAATCTCCCTGTCCCCATCAGTCTCATTCTCCTACTGGCACACTCTGCACACTCAGTGGGTGGACAGGTGCCTGGTCCCAAGATTCCCCACTGAGATCTTTGCGTTAGCATTTTCCTCCTACCATTATTATATTTTCCACAAACAGACTTTGCAGGTAAAGACGAAGGCTCCTGGAGTCCAGGGGGCTAGATTTGAAATGCCAGCTCCCCCCTTGCCAACACTTTATGAGCAAATGACTCTGTATCTGTCTGTATCTGTATCTGTATCTGTATCTGTATCTGTATCTGTATCTGTATCTGTATCTGTATCTGTATCTGTATCTGTATCTGTATCTGTATCTATCTGTATCTGTATCTGTATCTGTATCTGTATCTGTATCTGTATCTGTATCTGTATCTGTATCTATCTGTATCTGTATCTGTATCTGTATCTGTATCTGTATCTGTATCTGTATCTGTATCTGTATCTGTATCTGTATCTGTATCTGTATCTCAGTCTTGCCAGGAGTAAATTCGAGAAAGCAATACTGATTTCATTGGCTACAGGGATTGAACTGTAGAACTGTAGCTGGGTACTCCAGGGCCAACATTGTGATGACTCAGCTGACTCCATGGCCTGGATGTGACTCGCTCCAGGGTCCACTGTCATTGGCTTCCTACATCTTCACTGAGCTTCCAGATACTCTCATAGGATCTTGCTCTTTGAAGGTGTTTTCTAGTAGATCTGCTAACTCTCTGTCTCTCCCTCCCCACCCAAGATATAGGTTCTGCTGGGGTGGGAACACAGCTTGATTTGGTCAAGTTGAATCTTCAGCATGGAGCACAGGGCCTACGAAATGGACAGGAGGGGCGATAGACTCATTGGCTTCTCCGTTGGAGTTTGGGACATGTGGAGAGGAAGGCTTACAGGACACTGGGACATAGTAGTGATGCAGGAGAGTCCAAGCAGTGTCTTTGTCTCCCTCTGGACTCATTGCCCCTCTGAATCCCTAGTCTTCAGCTCTGGCCTGACATCGGTTTCACCCCTCACTGGCCTGTATGCCTCTTCAGCATTTCGCTGAGTTGTCTACTACATGGCAGACAAGTCACCGTTGGCTCCTGCTTTGTCCTCCACATGGCCAGCACAGATACAGGCTCTTGTGGAGTTATGACAGGTTTATTGACTGAATGGATGGGCGCCTGGCTAGTCGTCTTTGATATTTTTCAGAGGGCATTGGGAGTCATGGGAGTGTTACAACCAAAGAATAATCACTGAATTTGATCTTGCAACTTGACAGACTATCTTTCGTGACAAACCTCTGTGGTTCCCTGGGTCAGGAAGGAGCCCACATCCGTTTTCCCCTTTTTGGATATTCCAGTCCTTCCCATGAATTTTAGATTTGAAAATTTTATTCTAGGAAAATCTTCTCTGTAACTGTCCCCTACTCGCCCTCTAGCATCCTTTATCCCTCTTGAATTCCCCTAGTGTCTTATCCTGCATCCCTCTCCAACTAATCTCCAGATATGCTAGAGTGCCCTCTTGTGGCAACCTCAATCACTGTGGTCTATCCTGTTCACTACTGTGTGTGTCCCTGGAGTGTCTTGGATGTCTCAGTGTTTCTGTCATTGCCTGTCACTGGACTGAAGCGTAATCAGTGCTCTGGTACCAAGCAGACACAATGGGTTCCCCACCTCTCATCAAAATTCTCTACCCTGTCTTGAACTCACGGCAGTTGGTTCGTGACCTCCATTCGCGGACAGAGATGCCCAGGTCCACACAGGCTTGTGCATAGGCATTGAGGCCACGGCACAGGGTGAGACGTTCCCCTCCCGTCACGCACATGTCATATACACATTCTTCCAGGAAAGGCTTGGGGTCCAGAAATTGATGACAGTCAGCAAATGGGCCTGAGGGCAGAGTTAGCATGCCACAGAAAAGGTCTTTCTTAAAGAGCTGGGCCTGGCTTGGGATGCAAGACGGACAGTTGCCATAACAGCCATCATCACATAAGAGGTCTTGATCATTCACCTTCCAGCTTTTGGTGAAATTTAGAACATCAGGAGCTTGCTTCCCATCAGGCGTGAGGAAGTCATCTGCAGGGTCTCCATTATAGTTGCCGCACAGCCCAGACACCTGGTCTTGGAAGCGCTTGGGCAGGCTCAGGGTCAGCTGGCCATCCCAGTCATAGGTGACCACCAGCCCAAAGTCCAGTTCTAGCACACCTCGTGTTCCACTCTGGTGCACACGCAAGAGACCCTCACTCAGGGAGACCGGCAGGCTTGAGTACTGGTAGTCGATCTGCAGAGAGGTGACAGTGGTCAGACTCGTGTGTGATCTCTCCTTCAGACCTTCATCTCCTTTACTGAAATCCCCAGCTCTAGTCACATAGGGTGCCTTCCTTCCTTTGTCACCAGCTGAGCCTAGGGATGTGGCCTGAAGTGTTCTTCCCTGAGATGTGCATGAAGACCCCCGCCCCCTCCCCAACAATGTCTGCTGAGGTGTCACTGGCTCAGTGAGGCTGTCCCTGGTCACCCTTTCAGTAGCCCTTTCCTGTTGCCCCTCCTCCTCTGCTTCCCAGTTCCCACAGCTCCTGGCCCTCTCCCACAGTGTGCAGGTTTGCCACATGCTCCACCTATCAGAACCACTGGGAGCCCACCTCATGGTTTTATCTCCAGTGCCTCTGACAGTGGCTGGCAGAACGGCAGGCTCATTACAAGAATGAAGCCAGTGTGAGGAAGGAACCTGGCAGGGTTGGTGGCAGCAAGGGGCAGCTGTAGGAAGCCAGTGAAACAGTGGGATTCATGTTCATGACATGAGGAAGCAAGAGTCAGGAGGCTATGGGCAGAACCAGTCAAGACCTACAAGCACCAAAACGGTGACAAATCCGGCAGAGGGCTGCCAGCCTCTTTAAACCACCATCACTGGGTAGCAGTGGGCTATTTTCCTTTCTGCTGCTGTGACACAGCGCATTTGTCAGATGCAACTTTGGGGGAGAAAATTACAACTCATCTGTGAGGGAAGCCAGGCTTGAAGCAGAAATAATGAGGAATAACTGCTTGCTGGTTGGCTCACTGGCTCACTCTTTAGTTCTCTTATATAGACCAGGCCCTGGTGCCTAGGGATGGTGCTACCCACAGTGGACCGGTCCTTCCTACATCATTCAAAAGCCAGCACAATCCCTCACAGACAGGGCCACAGGCCAACCTGGTTTAGACAGCTCTGCAATTGAGGGTTCTCTCAGATGACTTTAAGCTATGTCAAGTTGACAATTAGGGCTAGCTAGGACAATCAGCATAGGCATTGTTGGGCACAATGAACAGGTTAGTCCTCAAATGGTAACACCAGCTTGCTAGTAACCCCAGTTCATCCTCCATCTCCCTAGTCCTACATTTGGGTCCCCTGGGATACCAGGAGCAACTTTGGAAGATTCTCGCCTCTGAGGAACAAAACTAAATGCTTGTTGCTATCTTTAAAATCCCTCATCATATAGGGGTTTTGGGTCCTGCAGTGGCTTTGGGGTCTTGATTTATTTGAATTTGAGATCTGATCTGCTTATGTGTGGAGAAACCCTGATTCTTACCTAACGTCCTGGACATTACCTTACCTAAAGGTAAGTCTTACCTAAAGGTCCTCTGGACTGAGGGATCTGGTTTTCCACTACCCTGTTTCTTCTTGGTGGTGAGGACATCTATATCAGCTCCAGATGCCTCTTCCTCTCTGCGTCACTCAGACTGTGACTGAGCTGGCCGACATTCTGTTGGCTGTTTTAATGTACACAGCTGCTGGGGGTGCCTCTTGAGCCCCAGCTGGGAAGGAATCAAGACCATGACTGGACCTGCCTAGAATGGGCTTGAAGTCTCTGAACTAGTTGCAACAGACATTTTTAAAAAATCCATGCTATTAAAAATTAAATATAAAATTTCCTGTTGGGGCACAACACTGTAGTCTAATATGGCTTAAGTGTGCATTATATGAAAAAGACACTTGACTCTTAAATGGGCCATTGAACTTTTATAGTATCTTGAAGTTGGAATTGTTTCGACAAATTAAGGTATGTGGAATTAGATATCCACCATAAGTATACACACATATATGTGTGTATATATACACATATATATGCTTCTAAGTATATACATATATTTATATATGTGTGTATTATATATATATATACATTATACACACACACACACACACACACACACACACACACACACACATATATATATATATATAAAATGTGTGTTAGAGAGAGACAGAGACAGAGACACAGAGAAGGTGTCCACAGTGCTTAGAGGCATTGAATCCCCTGGAGCTCGAGTTACAGACAGTTAGTTGTGAGTCACCTTATGTGGGCAATGGGAACTGAATTTGGGTCCTCTGGAAAAGCAGTATGTTCTCTTAGCTATTTTTATATAATCAAGATTTTTTTCTAAAAGATGGGAGCAAATCTAGGGCATAAAGATCCCACACGTCAACGATACCCCCCTCCTAGTTCACAGCAAAGACCTTGAAGGGACAGGACCAGTGTTACTCTAACCTTAAGCCCTGGAGTTCCCCGGTTCTCAAAGAGCATCTTTTCACCTTTTGATGGATCTGAGTTGGCTCCTCTCCCCTCCACGCAGCTGCTGGAACATCTGGAGAGAACACCTACTTAATGTATTGGTGACTCTGAAATGGTCTCTTCCTTCAGAGTTCATGAAGGTACCCAGTTTTCTTAGGGTCTTCAATTGAGTGCAGCAGAGGGCAGCTCACTGAGACCTCCCTGGCAGGTTAGTCCAATGCCCAGGGATGACCCACTTGGATCCACTTCCCATTTTGTTGGGATAATCTTTTTGTACACTGTGCATCTCTGTCCTTCCTTGCCTGTCTAAGGCATCTTCTGATTGATGTAATAAAGATCTGATGGTCAATAGCTAGGCAGGAGAGGATAGGCAGAACTTCTGGGCAGAGGTAGGAACTCTGGGAAAGAATCAGGTCCCAACCAGACATGGAGAAAATTAGGCATAAGGGGTTGAGGAGAGGCAATTGGGCCATGTTGCAAATGTGGGCGAGTATAGACAGGGTTAATTAAGTTATATGAGCTAGTTGGAAACAAACAAACGTAAGCTATAAGCCCTAAGCATTCATAAATAATAAGAGGTCACTGTGTCATTATTGGGAGCTGATGGGTCAAGAGAGTTGAAGACACTATTTCTACTTCTAACCCATTAAATTGGTCAAAGGCTGGTGAAGCTCCTTGCCGGTGTTTCAGCTACACACCACCTGTCTGAAGTTCTGTATAAGTCCTTGTCTTAAACAATGCTAGCGAGATAACTGTCAGGCTACCTTCCAGCTCCCCATAGTCAAGTGACAGAACAGGAGGGACTCGTATTCCAGCAATGACAGGAGCTGGTTGGTGCTATCACAAAAGTAACCTGTTAGGCCCTTAAGCCAAGACGCTTGAGTAAGATGAAAGTTGCGTCTGGTAGAAGCATCACCTGTGCATTGTGCAGGTTCTAACAGGCTGCAGGGCCTCTTCTGCTTGGTGACAGAGCTCTAGCTCCACGGTTCCAACTCCGGATGCCCTGGATGAAGGTGGGGGCTTGTTTGCTCCTTTTATTAATAACAGGATAACTGAAGACTCTTTTCAGCCTTGTCATAAAGACTGTACCAAATAACAGATGAATTAAATTACATCCTGAAGCCTCCAAAAGTGTATGAGCAGTCAATAAATTATAAACAATTAAGGGGGCAGAGGCATGGGTCTTTCTTGATTGGTAGACTCAGTCTATAATGACTAAGACTATAATGACTATGAAAAGATCATACCAGCCCCCACCTTCAGAGCATCCAGAGTTGAAAACGTGGAGCTAGATCTTTCTCCCCAAGGGGAGGAGGCCACTGCACCCTGTTAGAACCGGCATGATAGACAGCTGAAGCTCCAGATCACAGGAGCCCATGATAACTCAGCTAAGGACAGAGGAGGCTTGGGGACCCCCACAACCCAGTTAGCTTTAATCGTGTCTTCCCTGTAACGGTGGGGGACAGAGGGACAGGACGAGGAGGGGAGAGGGAAGATGATGACAATTGATCATGAGGTGTACACTCAGAAGCTTTGTGACTGACACAGAGTTGTTTTTTTTTTTTTTTTTTTTTTTTCGAGACAGGGTTTCTCTGTGTAGCCCTGGCTGTCCTGGAACTCACTCTGTAGACCAGGCTGGCCTCAAACTCAGAAATCCGCCTGCCTCTGCCTCCCAGGTGCTGGGATTAAAGGTGCGCACCACCACTGCCTGGCTGACACAGAGTTTTAACTACCCTCGAGCAACAAGAACTAGTCCTGCTGTGTCCCGTTATGAGAGTACTCAGGAAGTCCTACAGCCATTACAGTGCACTCTGGCTGACCACTCAACTCAGTTTCCTGTATGGACCAGAATGTCCAGTTTCACGGTCCACAACAGTGACTCACGTTGTGAACTCAATGCTCAAGTGAGTTTGACCAGAGAGGCAGAAAATGCAAGTAAAATAACACGGAAGTGAAGTGTACCTAGGAAGAGGGTGACTCCGCCCCCGCCCCCTGCCCTGAACACCACCATATTGCTGACCCTGCAGAAAGGGATGATGGGATTCCAGATGGAGCCTGTTGGGGGTTCTTCTAAAGAAAGAGCACCATTTCCTCACTTAAAACAGCAATGCTTTGTGTAACAGGAGGTGCTCAAGGAAATCCAAACCACAGTTCCAAAAGTTTGATCACCTGACTGGTCACTTTATAGTACTCCCATGCTGACAGTAGAGTGCCACTAAGTTCAGGACATACGCTGCTAATGGATGGATATGAACATACTCACAGTGCCCACAGAGGCCAGAAGAGGGCATCAGCTCCCCCAGAACTGGACTTGCAGGTGTCTGTGACCCACCTGACAATGGGGGCTGGGCATTGAACTCCAGCCATTTTGAAGAACAGTGAGTTCTGTTAACTGCCAAGCCATCTCTCTAAGCCCTCTTCTTTGATCCTGCCGAGCCTCTAATTTTCATTTCTCTCCTCAAAACACTCTCTATGCTTCTATAGACCAATAAACATCTATATAACAGGGAGGTTGGGGGTGTGTGAAACTACTCATACGCAACAGCAAGCCTCACAGGACTGGTTACCACGTTGAGATCACCCCCAGATGTGAACTACTGTGGTCAAGGCACACATTTTGGGCCAAAGTAATCACTTTGAGGGAAAAAGATTGATCCCCTCAAGAAATGACAGTGATACCATCTTTTCCAGAGCCCTTGTAGAACCAGAGCTGAATAGCATTCATTCAAACCTTAAGCATGGCTAACAGCGCTCTCTGCTGTGCACAGCTCAAGCACCTGCTTTGTTTCCTGCTCCTTTTAGGCCACAACATCCTTGTCATTACTTTCAAGAGAGATTTCAGGGTTACTTCCCAAAGTAGTCATGTTGAGTGACTCTCTTTCCAATGCTCACTGCCACCACCACCCATCCCTTCAGTTGGCTTATTTGGATGGTGGTGAAAGGGGATGGTTTGGGGTCTAACACCAAGGCTATAGCTCCTTTTGCTTTTTTGGCTTGGTTAACCTTAAACTCACAGCCTTGGGGAACTCACCTTCGCAAGGCCAACTTCTCCATAGATCAGGGACACGGTGTGGTTGTAGGCATGCACAGTGACTAAGCGCACGTAGGAGACTTTGTTGGAGCTCCGGTGCTCATTCTTGGCGTCTACTTTAAAGGCCAGCAGGGAGTCCTTGCTGCTGCGCAGCTCAGCCATGGTGTAGGTGCAGGTGCCCATCATGTCATAGCGATGGCCATCGAAGGTGGTATAGTGGGGATCACCCTGGGCACGGCAGACAGCTGTGGACTCTGCCAAACACTTAGCCTTCCCACTCACCATCTGGCAGCGCTGCCCAGGTGCACACTGAATGCCTTGGCAGGATGCCTCTGCTGGGGTGAGCAGAGCTGTGGAGGGAAGAGAGTTGGAGTTAGAAATGTACCTGAGACAGACACCTGCGGCCTCCTACAGTGTGGACTATGCACTGTTGGCTCAAGAACACCCCTTGTACAGGCATGGAAACTGAGGTTTGCAGGCTCACAGAGAAAGCTCCTCTCCCAGGGTTTCTGCTTCCACAGTTCAACACAGCTTGGTCCAGAGCAATGTCAAGTAGTGAAGAAGGACCAGGAGCAACTGATGAAACATTAAACTGTTTATAGTTTGATATCCCACCAGGCTAGAAGTTGCCAGAGGATAGGAAATGAAAGATGGAGTCTTTAGCAAAATGGAGACAACTGTCGTAGAGGTGACCTTAGTAGAAGTCCTAGCTCAAGCGTCCACCACTGGGCCATTGGAGAGATTATGTTCAGTGCTCTGGCTACGGTGTCCTGTGATATGGGTCTGACAATCACAGTTTCTCCACAGACATTTGAGGGAGACATTGGCATATTTTAACAAGTTAAAGCATAGATTGCTTATAACTGAGCCTATATAATTAATTGCTGTTCCCAGGCTGTGAATTCTGCAGGAAGGCCGTGAGGAATTCTTCCCCACCAGTATTCCTGGGGTCTTCTGTGGCCTCCCGGGTCAACCCTGAAGAAAACGCAGTTGTGGGTCCAGCTACCTAGTTCCTCCCCGTTACAAACCCAGCCCCTGGGCCTTCCTGAGCACCAGTTGAAGTAATTCTCCCTATGCTTCCATGTCCTTCCTAACGTATGCAGCATCCACCTCCGAGCCTTCCTGGCTTTGGCTGCCCCAAAGCCTGAGCACCTTGTACAGGGCTCTTGAACTCAGACACTGCAGGGTCAGACGAGGGACAGAACGGTGTGAGACAGTCCAGGTGGTGACTGTAGATGCCAAAGCAGCATACTCACCTCGAGTAAGGTGCCACTGTTTTTGTTTTTGTTTTTTTTTTTTTTTTTTTTTTGCTGACTGCACTTATGGTTTAGTAACTAAGTATCCCTGGCTGATCTAGAACTCACTCTGTAGATTAGACTGGCCTCAAATGCACAGAGATCCACCTTCCTCTGCCTCCTGGATGCTGGGATAAAACAGCAGCTTGCACCACCATGCCTGGCTGTGGTGATTTATTTTTGATGCTACATTTTCTACTTTTCTGATGAAACTGGTTGGTTAGCCGACTCTTTACATGAAGTCTGAGACCCCACACCCCCTTTAAAGTCCTGTGAGAGCATACACTCTGACCGGATTCAGTTGCTGGTATGATTCCTGTTTTAATAGATCTTGGTGCAAGATGATGAAGGGAAGTTGAGGATCATGGAAGTTTAGACAGAATCACGTAACAATCGAAGCAGGTAGACTCTCAACACTCCAAACATGGAGTGGGGGCTCCCACCTCATTTCTTGCATGTTCTCACTTCCACTGCAGCCTGGGAGGGGCTGGGACAGGGTTTATGAAAGGTTTACAAATGAAAGATGCCGACCCAGGCAGGTCAGTTTCCCATGGTCCAAGGCCCCAGGACGTGGATGAGGTTCAATCTGACTTACCCCATAGGAGGGTTGCTCCAGCCCAGAGTGCCCAACAGCTCCACAGGGATCCCATATCTGCAGCAGGGAGAGATGGAGGCTCAGATAAGGCTGTCCTACTGTCCTGTTGGAGACTGTCATGGAGATCACAAAAGGGGGCAGACCCAGCATAGTGGGTACTTGGAGGCAAGGAAGGCTGGGGTAGGGACAGAAGTTGGGTGGATAGGACCAGGTGTGAGCAGGCTGTGGGGAGCTGTCCAGTGTAGCAGGGAGTGAGCTAGAGGTTTTGAATCCAGGGAAATGGGTGGGAGAACTGGATATTCAGATGCCTTGAGGGGAAAGATAGGAGGTCTAGAAAGAAAGGCAAGAGAGGACAGTATCCATCCTACTTCCGTAGAGAGCCCCATCTCTTCTCACCTGCAGGTCCCGGAGCTGCGGGAACAGGCTGGGGACTGAGCTATATAGTCCCGTTTCTTGTTCCCTCGGGCCACACCATTGGCCATCTTCCAGGCAGATGGTGCCAGCTTCCTGGAGGAGGCTGCTGATATCAGGCCAGAGGGAATAGTGAGTCCTGAAGTCTTGTGAAGGGCAAAGGATAAGTCTACAGCCTGTGTTCTGAGATGACTGTGAGATCAGATGGTGGCTGCACCCCAGGAGCTATGGAAAACTCTGGTCTTGAAAGAGTGCTGTCTTTAGAGGGACAGCTGGAGAGTAGTGTGCCAGTGGACTGGGTTCCCTGAGCAAGGTAATGGGGATCGGAGGGTGATGTAGCATTGGTTATGTTTGTTGGCTTCCTGGCCAGATTCCGATCTTTAGTCCTTACTTATAACAATATCTAAAGGTCCATATCCGGGTTCTGGCTCCTTACAGTCCCCATGGGCTGATCCCTGGTCCGAAGCCACCCACATCTTGTTTCTAAATACCAGTGAGTATAGTTTTCTAGGGATGTATAGTCTGAGGCCCTGGCTTTGAGTCTTGTGTAGGGCATGATGTTCCAATCTCAGAAAATTATTTGGTTTGGTATTTGAGATATCCCCTAACCCATCTCTCTCCATGAAGAAGGGACTGGCTAATCTTGGGGTGAATATATGCCTTCCTCTCACCTAATCGAGAATTTTCTTAAGATATGATATGGAACATCAGGGTGCAGAAAAAGTAGCAGAGGGAATTTGAGCTTTCTGGGATATAGTCAGTGACTCCCAAAAGGCCAGTACAAACCATGACATTATTGGTTGAATCTGAAATGTCTTCCCAGGCTATTGTATTTTAACATGTGGTTGTCAGTAACCAGTAACTTTGTGAAGTTGTGGAATAGGAGGTTTCGGACATAAGGCCTCATAAATAGAAGCAAGCTACTAGGGTCAAGCCTCGCAGGTTATACATGTCCCTGCTTCTGTCCTGCTCTGATTCTTGCTTGCTTGAGGTGACCAGCCACCCATGCTCCTGCTTTGGAGGGAGTCACTCCAGCCATGATGCCCCATGATAGACTGTACTCCCTCAAACCATGAGCCAAAAGAATTTCTTCTCTCATTACTTCTCTCAGGTGTTTTATCACAACAAAGATAAATGTTACAGATACAGAAAATTGGTCCAGAGAAGATCAGGTTTTAGTGTAATTAAACCTGACCATGTGGTTCTTGTGCTTGTGGAAGGATTTTGGGGGTGGTAGCTGAGCATATAGGGCTAATGTGATGGAAAAATTTGAAGTTGGCCAAAATGCCAATAGAAATGTGGACAATAGAGACTTGGGACAATAGAGACAATTGGGAATTGGGGTAAAGGCTATTTATGCTCCATTCTGGTAAAGACCCTTGCTACATGCTGCCCAAGAAAAATCGAGTTGAGGTTGAATCTCAAAGTAATGGAGTGATTTGGTAGAGGAATTATCACCGGCTGCTTCTAGCCAGGTATAAAAGGAGAGCAGACGGAGAAAGTGGGGCAGCGAAGTGGAGTACTGTGTAGTTTGGGAACCCAAGAGCATTTAAAACTACAGACAAGGTGAGTGATAACAGATGCAATTGTCCAAAATACCAGTACAACTGAAGAAAACCTTCACACAATGGGGAAGGTGCCTCAAGGAAGACACTCCTCCCACCGACGTTTTCAGGGTATGACGTGAATGGAAAGAATCTTCTTTAAAAAGAGACATGTGCAGAGGAAGGGGTGTCTTGCTCAAAAAATGACCCCTCAGGGGAATGTTTCTCTGTTCAGAGGCACAGGAACTAAGAAGCCACTGTAGCTGTGGTCCAAATGAATTCAGCTGCACCCTGAGTTGGCAGCGGACCTTGGCATCTTGCGCATTAGCGCTGGCTCTGCAGGTGTGCATGGGGACTGAACAGTGAGGTGATTACTAAGGCTTGCACCACCAGAAGAAAGGCTCTATCAGGCTCTATGTAGCAGAGACAGCGTCCATGTGGGGTAGTCCTCATAAGTCAATGCCTGAGGTAGTGGAGCTGAACCCCAAGTTGCAATGGACACTTAGGATGATGGTGGTGGTGCCAGGAGCATTGTATGTATGTCAAGGAAGGCTTCCAGCAGTGACTGGAGACAGTGCTGCAAATGGCAACGCCACGGGGGTCTGACCAAGCCCATAAGAACCAGGGTGGAGCCAATGATGCAATCATATGCTCTGCATTCTAAGCTGTAGCTATGAATATGTTTAATATTCATCCTGATGGTTTTGAGTATGTCTTTTGCTCCAGTCCTTCCTTGTTACCATTTTTCATAGAATGAGAATATTTACTCGATGCCATTGGGTGATGGAAGAATGTAACATTTTATTACTGAAGGGCTCATAGCTAGCAGTGCCTTGAGTCCCAGAGGGGACTGTTGGACTTTTGACTAATACTGCAACTGCTAAGCATTCGGGGACTCTCGGATTATGCATTTTGGCACTTTGCATTATCAGATGGCCATGCCTCTCCTGGGACCAGAGGTGAAGTGTTATAGTATGAATCTGAGACACTCCCCAGCTGACATGTTTAAACACTTCTGTGTAAGGAACTGTTCACGGCTGGAGCAAAAGTGTCTGAATCAAACAACCCAAGGAGGAGAACTGAAGGCTTATTATCACTCACAATACAGTGGTGATTTTAGTTCATCATTACCCAGGTCCATTGCTTTTCAGCCAGTGGCAAGTCAATAACATTATGACAGTGGGCCACTGTAGCAGAAAAGATAGGTAGGTAGGTAGGTAGGTAGGTAGGTAGATAGATAGATAGATAGATAGATAGATAAATAGATAGATACCATTTTAGGGCATGCCCTACTTTCTTTAATCAGGCTCTGCCTCTTAGTTCTATAAGCTATCAAAAATTCCATAAATATCTAAGTGTACTGATGGGTTAATCCACTGATGATGTCAATACCCACACAATTCAGTTGGAGAAATTGAAGCTGGGAAGACGTGTGAAGTGAAGGAAACTGCAGGGTTTGTAGCTTTGTCCCCAGCAGGCTGACGTGCTCTTGAGTTGAAGGTCCTCTTATGAGAAGCTACAGTTAAGGTCTTTCTGCTGTGTTGAAGCTACCGTGCCAGGGACCTTCCTCAGCTGCTGAGCATGCACTCAGATGAAGGCTCTGCATCCTCAAAGGAGCCTGGCTTAATTATAATACCTTGTATTTTGTGGTTTAGACCCTATCTTGAGGGCCTTGGAAGAGGCTCATGGGGAGAAACGCCCTAAAATGGAGATCCAATCTGCTATGATTGGATATATGCATAAACCACTTATATGAATATCAAACCTATGCTTTCTTGTTGTTATCCCTGCATAACTGTATAACTCAGCAGTATGAGTATTCCAGGGCCATACTTTCTGTGAAGTATATGTCTCAGGCTGAGTGTGTACTCTCTGTTCTGGCTTGTTCTGAAACTCTTTTTCTGTAGGTATTTCAAGGACCTTGCTTTGTGTGAGTTGCAGTCTTTGAGTAGGGTCTTCTCAGGCAGCAGCACGGCTGAGCTATATCCCCCCATTGTTGTTACAGAAGACCACCTAGTATTTAATGGATGCCTCTAGTACAGGGAACTGTGGGAGATTTCCACTCCCCATTCCTGAGTTAGATGGAATAATACTCTTGCTTGAGAGGACATGGGCACTGGAGGGTCATCTTCCCTACAATGCCCTGAGTTACTTTATTGTGTTTGATAAACACCAGGCCAGCCACATGAGACACTGCTAGATGAAACAGCTCTAAAGTGACCCCATAGAAATTAGCACAGCGCTGGATCCCTAGCACATGAAGGTGGCCAGTCCTGCCCTCCAGTACCTGTCTTGCAACTGTGTGCTTCTCATTCCGACGTCATGCACAGCCCTTGCTCAGTGTCCACTACCACCCAGCCTCATATTTCATTTCTTCCTCTGACAGGTGTAAAACCCCTTAAGTGGCCAGATGACCAGCCATTTACCAAAGCTTTTTGTAGACCGTGTGTGTGTGTGTGTGTGTGTGTGTGTGTGTGTGTTTGTAGGGCATGAGTAGTTTGACTATAAGCCCTATTTGAAGCAGGCCCAGGATCTCAAACTTATCCCTTCCTCACATGCTTCGTCAGATGCTAACACACTGGTGTGGGGTAATTATGGTGTGTCCCATGGGGGAGTCAGTGCAGCTTACCTCAGCTCAGACAGGCTCTAACTTGGTTTTCTTTGGATATTTCAATCTGGCTACTTACCCAGGTGAGCACTGTTAGGCCCTGCCATAATTAAGGGGACTGGGATAATAAAAGAGGGTAGAACTTGCTGGATGCCCAGTCTCAGGAATTGTATCCAACTCTGGTCCCTTAGTTACAGTATGTGTCTGTGGAAGCACAAGGAAGAGGGTGACTAAACCCAAGGCTCCTTAGGTGCAGAGCCTGCTCTCACTTCTCATGCCCCCCCCCAGAAGGCGTGTCTGAGGGTTACCTTCCTCCTCACATTGTCCTGCTTTTCTCTTTTGGATGTGGAACCAGCTCTCCATCCCCCAGGACTGGCCCTTTGGCTACATCATTAAAAAGTAGAATCAAATATAGACCCCAATTGCTTAAGGAAAAAAATGCTTGCAGCTTCTCTGTGACACAGCCTGGATGCAACAAACTGAAGGGTGTATGTGTGGGTCTGGCCCAAGATCAGGAGCCCAGGATTTTTGTTTTTTTTTTTTTTTTTGTTTGTTTGTTTTGTTTTTTGAGACAGGGTTTCTCTGTATAGCCCTGGCTGTCCTGGAATTCATTTTGTAGACCAGGCTGGCCTTGAACTCAGAAATCCGCCTGCCTCTGCCTCCCGAGTGCTGGGATTAAAGGCGTGTGCCACCACTGTCTGGCCATGGAGCCCAGGTTTTAACACTATCTTCTAGGTGTATCTCTTTTCCCTGAACTTGGGCAAACGGACAGAAGTTCCTCCTGTTCTGATCTTTATGGCCTTAAAGCACAGCCCTGATCTCTGTAAATGCTGCAAGTTGGAGCCAGACTCGTATGCTTTCTTCTTGTACGCAAGCCTTCCCTCTTTTTTTTTTTTTTTTTTTTTGTTTTTGTTTTTTTGGTTTTTTGGTTTTTTTTTTTTTTTGAGACAGGGTTTCTCTGTATAGTCTTGGGTGTCCTGGAACTCACTTTGTAGACCAGGCTGGCCTCGAACTCAGAAATCCGTCTGTCTCTGCCTCCCAAGTGCTGGGATTAAAGGTGTGCGCCACCACCGCCTGGCTAAGCCTTCCCTCTCTTACTTAACGCACTTGTCACCAGATAAAAATTTGGTGGGGAGTGAAATTAAGCGTGATCTCATTTTATAAATGCTCCATTTGAAAAGCATTCCCTGGTCCCCCTAACACCAACCCCCCAGCTCTTGACAGCTTTTCCCGATTCCGATTCCTCCTTGGAAAGGATGAGCGTGCAGATGGGACACAGGGAGGATGGATACTTAGGTAGATGCTACGTCCTGAGATCTACACCCCAGGACCTTAAACCCAAGAAGGGCTGCTCTGGAGACTGCAGATGCTGGGGCCAGAGGGCCAATGCCAAGTCACTGGGATGCAAAGGTTCCTGGATTACCACTAGCTAATTCTCTATTAAGCAGAAAGTACTGTAAAAAGGACAAGTGTTCTGGGCTCATCTTTCTATTACAGACTCAACAGTGAGGCTCCTGTTCAGCTTGTACCACGGTGTTCTCTCTCCCTTGGGTCTTCTATGAAAAAAATAACCATTTGCTACGCCCTCCAGCCCCACAGGGGAACCTGCAGTGCCCTAAGCTACAGTTACAGGGGTACCATATAAAACTTGGTTTTTCTTTGTGTGTTTTCTCTTCCTTCTACTTTTTCTTGCTAATTGTTGGTAGTGAGTTCTTCAGTTAGGTGTCCTTTGTCCTTTGAGAGCTTTGTTATCATGGGAAACTCTTGAGGGAATTTAACGTACTAGATATGTTAGCTCGTGTCTTAGACTCCGAAGTGGAAGGAGATTCTGTCCAAGACTCTCAGTAGACAAGACCCTCACACTCTGACGTCATGAGGACAGCTAACTGTAGTTTCTTTTATTCTGCAATAAATGTGATTTGAGTTCAAGGTTCCTTTTTTCACATTCAAGTTCATAAAAATATGGAATGCCTCACAAATTTGTGTGTCATCCTTACGTAGAGGGCACACTAATCTTCTCTGTGTTGCTCAAGTTTAGTATATGTGCTGCAGAAACCAGCACCGGCTTCCTTTGAATAAGCTGGTACACATTGTGGTGTTGTTCTGTTTCATTAAGGAAGGGAACAAATGTAGAAAGGAGCCAAAAAGTAGAGGATAGATATAGAAAAGGCCGTCGGATGTGTTTTTGGTAAGAAAGGATAAAAATAAAATATTTTTGAACTCGGCATGTTGCAGAAGGTCCAGGTAAGAGGGCAATGGAACTTCAGGAATCTCTGTCTCTGTCTCTCCTCTCTGTCTCTGTCTCTCCTCTCTGTCTCTCTGTCTCTCTTCTCTGTCTTTGTCTCTGTCTCTCTGTCTCTGTCTCTCTGTTTCTGTCTCTTTCTCACACACACCACACTACACACACACACACACACACACACACACACACACACACACACACACACACAAACGATTTAAATTTCCTGCTCGATAGTGGTGGCCCATGCTTTTGATTCTAGCACTTGGGAGGCAGAGGTAGACAGATCTCTGTGAGTTCTAGGCCAGCCTAGTTTACAGAGTGAGTTCCATGATAACCAGAACCACCCAGAGAAACCCTATCTCAAAAATCAAGAACATTTTTACAAAAGGGTTTAAATTTCTTACAGTCAAAACTCAGCACACTTATAAAAACTAAAGCCTGGTTCTTTATTTAGAACAAGGAGGTTTTCTTAAGATATTGATCTGTTCTTGGTAACATTTATAAGAACTGGCTTAAAGAACAAATATACAAATATTTCATGTTTATCAAGATAATTACTTGTGTTTTCTGTTGTTTATCAGGCTTTTTAACTGTGTAGGAACTCAAGTCTTTAATAAAATCAGGACAGACTTAAAGCCATGTTTATTTTGAATGTTACAGGAGAGTTGGATGAAGGCCCACCATGACCTCCTCAGGAGAACTGCAAGTTTCCTTTGGGGGTTCATCTAAAGCTTGGAGGTCAAAGCCAAAGAGGATACAGGGACTAAGAGGACACCCACATGTCCCTTGCTATGCAAGGTCATCCAGGACCTAGGAGATGACATGAATTCTCTAAAGTGGCCCTAAAACTCTGAGAAGTCACCTCTTCCGTTGATCAGAGAGGCCCTGGAGTCACCAGAGTTTAGATGGCAACTGCGTATATCCTGTAAAGAGAGCCGGTGAAGGAAGACATGTCCATGGTCACACTTGTGCCGTATGCTGGGAACTGTGTGGAGTGTGATAGACCCTGATCCCAGCCTGCTGGAAATTGCTCATCTCTAGACAGAATTAGCTCCTGAGAGCCTCAGTTCCAGACCTGCCACTTTCTGCCCACCAGCTTCTAACTCTGCACCTTGCTCTCTGTAGTACTAAAACTCGAAGCATCCTCCAGTTCCAGCTTCCATTAAGCTGTCCATAAACGTGTGCCGCTGCACCTCCTCATGCGCACGCTGCCCTCAGCACCCATCCAACCCCACTCTCATCATCACACACCTTTACTCACATCTCAGACTGTAAGCTGACTCCAGCTCTCCAACTCCTCTGTTCTTGCATCCTAGAAGCTGAGTGTGGAGGGGTAAAACACAGGACCACTCTGGCTCATTCATAATGAAACTCTCTGGAAGAAACTTTTGTACTTGTCCCATCTCTTATTTCTTGGACTAATTCCCAAGTTTTTCCTTACACCAGTTGACCAAAAGCTGCAAAAGTCCTTCATGGTACTAAAGCCAGTGGTGCATCCATTTTCTGTCATCTTAATGGCCAGCGGCAGTGTTTGACAGCCGCCTGCTTTGCATATGTGATTTCCACTTGGCCTCCAGTGGTCTCTATCAACTTCATTCACTTTTGCCTTCTTGATTGGATTCAGGAATTAAGGGAATTAAGTCCTCACTCTAACTCTATGAGAAAACATTAGCCCTCCTCCGGTTTAAAGGTGATGAAACCAAGTCAGAGAGAGACTGGGCGACTCACCAGGCTTATAAACGGTGAGGCCAGAGTCTTCTTGTCTTTCTCTCTCCACCTTTATACCTCTTCTCCCATCCATCCATCCATCCATCCATCCATCCATCCATGCCTCTAACCATCCATCCATCCATCCATCCATCCATCCACGCCTCTAACCATCCATCCCTTCACCATCCATCCATCCATCCATCCATCCATCCCTTCACCATCCATCCATCCATCCCTTCACCATCCATCCATCCATCCATCCCTTCACCATCCATCCATCCATCCATCCACTCATCTATCCATCCATCCATCCATCCATCCATCCATCCATCCATCCATCTGTGGCTCTCAGTCTCCCATGTCTCTCCCACTCTGGCCATCTGACCCTTCATCTACTCATGTACCCACACATGCACCTTTTGTCTTCTAATAAGGACTTGTCAACCATCCATGTCCCCCACAGCGGGGAGAAAGTTGGGGAGACAGCAGGAGACACACACTCTGTGTCTAGGTATTTATTTACTCAATGCTTTCAGGTTTGGCCTCAGTGGCTCAGCAAAGGGGGAGGGACAGGGAAGGGACACACAGGGCATCTTCCAATCACTGTAACTTCTGGGAGGGAGCAGGTCTTGATGCCTTCAGTGCCAGTGGTGACTGATCAGTTGGAACTGCAAGAGACAGACACTTAGCACTTGATCCTGCACAGTAAGCATCCACCCACACTACCTCTTTCTCTAATTCCCAAAGTCTGGCCTCCATTCTCCATCCTCACCATGGGGAGAAGTCCTGTGCTCTCCACTTCTCTATCGGTGTCTTCCCCTGAGAACCATATGCGTCGTTGGTTTGGTCCCCATCAAAGTTTCCACAGGCCCCACACAGCATGGCTGCAAGGTCATCACCAACCATCACATCCAGAAGCCCATCTTTTCCAAGCCACACCGTGACCCCAGCCTTCTGGTGGACAAGCATGGAGCCGTCGGGCATCCTCCTCACAGACACAGATGTTAACACAGTAGCTGGGAGATCCACGCGGAGACCATTCACCTGGTGGAGGGGGAGGGGAAATGAAGAAGTGAGACTTGAGTGACAGAAGAGCTGAGGGATCACCAAGGCTGGAGTCCTCGTGCACAGCGAAGGTTCAAGCAAAGGGGCAAGTGCTGGGAGAGACGAGGGTTACATGGAGGGATAGACAGGGAGAGAGCTGGGGTGTGTCTACACACAGCTCACAGTGCATGCGTCTACTGCTCTAATATAAGATTAATTAATTTATTTATGTGTATGCATATGCCCTGATACAAGTATGGAGGCCATTTGGCAACCTGTGGGAATTGGTTCTTTCCTTCCACCCTGTGGGTTCCACGCATCAAATTTGGGTCCCATCAGGCTTGGTGGCTTGTTTCCTCACCAAATCATTCTACTGGCCCAATAGTAACTTATTAATCTTTGAAGAATATCTTTCTGTATACATGGTAAGGATAGGAAGAAGAGGGGGAAGAGGAGGAGGAAGAAGAGGAGGAGGAGGAAGAGGAAGAAGAAGAGGAGGAGGAAGAGGAAGAAGAAGAGGAGGAGGAAGAGGAAGAAGAGGAGGAGGAAGAGGAAGAAGAGGAGGAGAAAGAACAGGAAGAGGAAGAGTAGGAAGAAGAGAAAGAAGAGGAAGAGGAAGAAGAGGACAAGGAGGCAGAAGAAGATGAAGAGGAGAAAGAAGATGAAGAAGAGGAAGAGGAGAAAGAAGATGAAGAAGAGGAAGAAGAGGAAGAGGAATTAGAGGAAGAAGAGGACAAGGAGGCAGAAGAAGATGAAGAGGAGAAAGAAGATGAAGAAGAGGAAGAGGAGAAAGAAGATGAAGAAGAGGAAGAAGAGGAAGAGGAATTAGAGGAAGAAGAGGACAAGGAGGCAGAAGAAGATGAAGAGGAGAAAGAAGATGAAGAAGAGGAAGAGGAGAAAGAAGATGAAGAAGAGGAAGAAGAGGAAGAAGAGAAAGAGAAGGAGGAGGAGGAGAGATTGCCCAAACCATCTCTCTACAACTTTCCAAGGCTGGTACAACACTTTTTTTTTTTTTTAAACCAGACAGTTAAATTAAGAATTTCAGGCTTAAACTATTAAGTTATAGTTTTCACAATGACTCTCCAGATTGTCTATAAGTAACTGGATCTCTAATAAAGGCAACTTTATCAGCTATTTTTTTTGGCTTATGTCTGAATGAAGATAGTGATCCTAGCAATATAATAATCACGCAGGAAATTTTCAGTGTCTTATCAAAGGCTGCAGACTCAGCAGTCTGTTCTCCCTTGTGGATTAAGCTTCCTGATGGTCGATTCCTCCGGTGAAATTTCTTGGAAGGACATGTTTCCACTCTTTTTTCAAATGTGTTTGCACTTTGAGTTTCTCTGTCACACAATTTGGAATCTAGATACACAGATGTGAAAGGCATATACAGATCTGAGAAAACGGATGGGCGGGTGGGAGGAATGAAGGGAGGGAGGGAGAAAGGGCCAAAGAATGAGTGGGTAAGGCGCCAGGAGCAAGGAGGGGAGGAGAAAGGACGGATACAGAAGAGGATGGAAACAGAAAAGGGCACACGGAAACTCAGTGGACAGAACGTCTCACTGGCTGCACGCTTTGAAGTGAGAATTGAGTCTTATCAGGGAGCCAGCACAGGGCCTTGCACACAGAGAGAAGGGCTGAGTTTTTTTTTTTTTTCACAAAAGTCAAGATTTCATGGTACCTCCAGGCTACCAGGCTGTGCTCTGGGTACTGGCAGGAAGTGGTCTGGACTAGGAAGAATCCCTGATGACCTGTGCCTACCCTCTCAGGCCGACAACAGTGCTGAACGCTTGCTGGTTCCTCCTGAGAGCTTTCTCCATGCTAGTCAGACAGTGCTGAGGTAACCAGCAACAATGGATACTTGAACTGATGCTTATGTGAACTCCCCTGAAAATATTTCCCAGGCTTTGCCGTGACTATTGCCAGAGGATTTGAGGACTCTGTGTGATTCTGGGAGTAGGGGTCTCTTTGGAGGAGTGTCTGTGTCCCTAGGATTGCACTGGGTGTGGCTCCTTCCCTCTTGCTGCTTTTGCTTGAGTCCCTTTTCTGCAATCTTTCTTAGCTATCAGCACAATGGTAGCACAACTCTCTGCTGAATCCTCTGCGGGAATCACGGCACCTCCCTGTGACCCCAGCCTGGCCAATCATAGCATTCTATGCTGAAGACCACAGTGATTAATTCCAGGAGTGGGCGTATGTTCCAAACCTGCCTAGTGAAATGCACTGTAGGGACCTTTGTTGGGTCACTTTGTGCTGAGGTAGCAAAGCTGGCAGACTATAAGCCCAGGGCAGACGCTGGCTACACTTTGCCCCTGTCAGAGGAAACTCTGAGAATGGAGTTATCGACTGGTAAATAGATTCTGACAGTAGAGCTGGAGTGTCTGGGTCCAGACACTTCTGGGGGGCATCTCTGGGTTTCCCAGATATGGAGCCAGTCCATTCATTTCCCCTCAGCCCTCAGGTTTGTATTTGGTTTCCTGTCACTGCTAACCACTGGAGTCTGGATCAAAATCAATAGCAAAGCTAGCCTGTGACTCGAATCACAGGTCAAGAACTCAGGTCAAGGTGAGGGACCCAGGCTGACATGGAGAGACAGGTACAAATCCAGAGAAAAGTGTAGAGACCTGGATGGAGAAAACAGACTTCAAGGTCACTGGGGAGACAGGATGCAGGACATCATGACAGAGAGAAGGAAAGCCAGGGAAGATGGCCCTGCCCTCTGTGCCCAGGCTTACCCATGCACCCTTGCTTGGGATCACAGTCACCAGGCCATCCTGGAAGAAGATGTGGACCTTGCTCACGATCTTGTCATTGTTGTGGCAAGGCTGGACATCAGCAAGCACTCGGTACCAGGGCACATTCTTTTGGAGTCCCGGGCATCGAGAAGAAAGCTCATAGACACCAGGGGAGCTGATGGCATTGTGAGCTCCATCAAAGGTAGTTAGGTTGGCTCCAACAGAGATGGAGCAGAGGCCACGGGCAGCCTGGCACTCTCGGACTCCAGCCTGGATCTCACAGACATGGCCAGATGGGCAGCCAGCTTCATGGCATGTCAGACCGTTGTTTGGGGAGCAGAAACAGCGCTCGCTGCAGTCTGAGGACATCAGGGAAGAGTTCACCTGTGCACAGAAAGGAATGGATGTTATGCATTCACACAGAGGGAAACTCTAGAGTTCCCAGTAAGAAATGGCTTGTGTGTCCTCTACCCAGGAGTCTCAGTGACCCTCAGCCTGTGATCTGCAAATGAAACACAGCAGAGGCCAGGCTGAGTGGAGACAGCCCACCCTGTCACCACTCTGTCTCTGCCTCAGACTGTGCCCAGTTACAGAGAGCACAGCCAGAGTTAGCAACTGGAGAATCAAAGACCATGCGGAGACAACGCTCCTGATTCAGGCTACCTGTTATGGTTTGATTAGGGCTTGTCTTCTTGAACCTATGCAAGAGTTTATTCCTAAGGCATTATGTACAAAGAGGCTGGGAGCTTTGTGTTTAGAAGGGAGGAATTTGGGAGGTGATTAGACCAGTAAAGTCACCAAGAAAGAACCCTTGTGATTGATCCATGGTGGCCTTCCCCTTTGGTCTGGCAGCTCTTTACGCACAGGAAAGGACACTGGCAGAGGAATACACATGCTCCTCCCAAGGTGCCACGCAGCCAAGGAGGCTTCATGAAAGCCTTCGCTATGACTGCTCTTTAGATTTCTAGCATCCAAAACTGTGAGCTTCATAAACCTAGTTTCTCCTCAAAGCAGCTTGCATTAGGTGGTTTCTTACACCAACGAAGCAGATACATTAGTCTAGAGACCAAACAATTTTAATTCTCCCTATCAGGTAAGTATGACACACAAGGCAAAGTGAGGACATGGTGGAACCCTTGGCCCGTTCTGGAAACAGGGTTATAAATCAAATAGACTCAGCCTAGAGCAACACATTAGGAATGATTTGCAACACTGCAAGAGCTAACTTCATACGCAATTTTGTGTATCCCACACAGTGTGTCCCCACAGTGTACTGGTGGCCACAGCACAGAGGACCGTGTCCTGGGAATGCATTTCTTTGTGTAACAGCTCCCTAAACTTTAACACAACTGATGTCGTGTTAGAGACACCGTTCTGACTTTCAGACCCAGCACAGAGGCCCCCCCGATCCTTGCCAAAATGGAAACAAAGACCTAACCCATCAAAGACCTAGTGCACAGCTCCAGGAAGGCCCCTAAATGCACTGACCTTGCCTTTGGCTTTAGCAGCTCTGCTTCTTGCTACTGAAGTATGACAACCAGAATGTGATTTTACAACATAAAGGATGCCGGGTGGTGGTGGCGCACGCCTTTAATCCCAGCACTAGGGAGGCAGAGGCAGGCGAATTTCTGAGTTCGAGGCCAGCCTGATCTACAAAGTGAGTTCCAGGACAGCCAGGGCTATACAGAGAAACCCTGTCTCGAAAAACCGAGAAAAAAAAAGGTTTAGAACATAAAGGACAAAGTGCTGTAAGACTTGGGGCTACCAGTCTTGGCCAAGTTCCCCAGGCAGATGATGGCTGACAGTAGAGACTTTGTTTTCAGCTTTGAGAGTGTCTGTGTGGTGGTCTCTGGTGGGCTCACCTCACAACACATGGAACCTTCCCCAGTGCCCCTTCCCTAGCCAGCTGCTCCTTCTCGATGCCTAGCAAGGTTCCTCTGCTCCCGCAGCCCCTGTCTCTGGTT
Organism: Mus musculus; assembly: GCF_000001635.26. NCBI lineage: Eukaryota > Metazoa > Chordata > Mammalia > Rodentia > Muridae > Mus > Mus musculus. The sequence goes on along the minus strand of NC_000073.6, from coordinate 28,115,620 downwards.
GTGGGCTCTGTCGACGACTGTTTTCTAACTACTTTCACTACCTGGTGAGTTCATCAGAGTTTTATGGAAACAAGGAGAGCCTGGTCCTCAGTTGGCCCCTGTCCCGGAGAGAAGTAATTGCTGTAGATGACTTTCCTGGAACAACTGGGGAAATAGGGCTGAAGTCTACAGATTAGATGATAGTGTTGAGTCAACATGACTTTCCTGCTTTTGATAATTGTCATCTGTGTCATATAAATAAATTTCCTTATTTTTAAATGTGAGATTGGGAGATGCAGGTAGATGGTCAGGGATAGAGTAGAAGGTAAGGGAAGGAGGCCGGCCTGGGATGAGGAGCAGAGCTGCCTGTGAGAGTCTCAGGAGGCTGCGGACCTAACCTACGGGATCCTGGATGGCTCCCAGCAGACAGCGAGACTCAAAGGGAGGAATGAAAGTTTGGCTGTCTTTGCAGTTGGTATGTATTCTCTGTGGTACACATTTTCTCTGCAAAATTGGAAGAACAGTAAACGTATCTATGTTGTTGTTGAACTGTTATGAATATAAAGTGAATTAACGTTTCAAACAGACTTATGCACACAAAGATCTTCCAAAAAGCATCAACAAGAATATTAACAATTAAATCCCAAATCACACTGTTGAATGATTGGTAGCTGAGCCACCCACTGCACTGTTGTGAATTCCATTCTTTTGGCTGAATGGGATGCACAGGAAGATGAGGCAGACCCTCACTGGGTACCAGCTGTCCTGAGCACCAGGATGCTGACTCAGCCATTCTGCAGGTGAAGGAGTTCAGAGAGGGCAGGGTAGTGGAGGAATGGCCACACAGCAAAACAGCAATCCCTACTTCCTGGGAGCAGGTGTGCTAAGTGGAAACATGTTTGCAGCGTGACTAAAGCTGTTGAGATGGAGAATTTATCCTGGTTATCTAGGTGGGAAATCCCATGGGCGTTATGCCATACAGAGAAGTGATGGCAGAGATTGGAGTGGTATGGCTCAGCCAAGGACTGACTGAGGCCACGAAGGGGGTGGGAGAGGCAAGGACTTGATTGTCCTCTTAAGACAATCGAGGGGCTGGAGAGATGGTTCAGCAGTTAAGAGCACTGACTGCTCTTCCAAAGGTCCTGAGTTCAATTCCTGGCAACCACATGGTGGCTTACAACCATCTGTAATGGGATCTAATGCCCTCTTCTGGTGTGTCTGAAGATAACTACAGTGTACTCATAAAACAAAACAAAACAAAACAAAACAAAACAAAACAAAACACAATCCAATGTCCCCTTCCATCACTTTGATGTCAGTGCAGTGAGTCTGGTCTTTGACTCCTGGCCTCCAGATCTGCTGGGAACTAAGCTCTCACGTTTGACCTGCTGAGCCTGGGGTGATCAGTACAGCGGCCACTGCTGGAAGCAGGTGGTGGCCCTCTGTGTCCCAGTCCTTGGACAGAAGCCCAGAGCACATCAGCTCTGAATGTCCCTCCAAGGGCCCCCACTCACCGGCATATATTGGCCGTTATGGACACAGCCGCAGTCCTGGGCAGGAATGCACACACCGTGGGAGAGCAGGAAGTGGTCATCGCACTCACACCCTTCAAAGCAGCGGGTGGTGCAGCCAGTGAGGCCAGAGAGAGCAGCACAGGAGCCCTGGCAGGAGCGGGTGCAGATGGAGTAGTGGCTGTGGGCAGGACACTGGAGAGCTGTGGGGAAGAGGCAAGGTGGGTCCTATGTAAGATGTTGGCCACCTGGATCTACTGGATCTCAGGCCTGGGATGAGGGACTGGGATGAGGGACTGCTGTAGTCTGGATGCAGTGCTCCCTCTTCTGACCTCTGCACCCCAGAAAATACCCAGTTGGTTTCCAGCTGCTGAATGTGACGTCTGAGAGGCCTCTAACCTATTCAATGAATTCATGTTTGCAGAGAGTACTGGGAGACTGTAAAGCCTTTGGTGTCTGTCCTATGTAAGTCACTAGGGTTCCCTCTTGCTCCAGGCCTTTCTCTTACTGATTCCTGGCCACTGTGAGATGAACGCCTTTGTTCTCTGTGTCCCCTCTCCTCTGATCTGCTTCAGCACAAGCCTCACTAACAGGCAAGTCAGCCCCACACAGAAACCTGTGTGATCACAAACCACATCAGAGATGCCCTCTTTTTCAGATTTCCAGGCATTACTCAGGCCCACGAGGAACTAACACAGCTAAGGAGATGGGAGCTCTGTGCTGTGATTTCCTGGCTATGTGTCTCATGTGTTTTTAACAATGGTTTCTGGGAGGTGTTTGGGGAATTGGGCTAACAAAACCTCAAGTGCTGTGAGTGGGGCTTCCTGTGAGTTCTGGTGGGAGCCCAGAACAGAAGGCCAACAAGGTTTCAGGTTGTACTTGAGGGGCTTCAAGGGTAAAACAAGGCTCTTGGAAACTGGAGTATCGTCCATTGGTGTCACAACATGCCAACAAGCTTGTCTATATTTTGCCCATGTCCAGAGTCATCTAAGACAAAGGAAGTAACCTCATCAATAGGCCAGAGGACATCAGGGCAGCACAGCATTCAGCTTGTGGCATAGTGTTCCTGGCTGGGTTTAGTCAGGTTTGTAGTCGGGATCAGGAACAAAATCAGAGCATAAATATTTGACAAACTTGTAGGTTGGTCAGAAAGAGCCTGTGTATTTAGGGCTAAAAAGGCACGATCCCTTTCTAAAGGGATCAGAGGTCCCAGAAGAAAGCCAGGTATGTTGCACTTGGACAACAGGAACCATGATTTGAAGGTGTCTTGAGAATCATCAAGACATAGCTGTCATAGTCTGAAAAGGGGAACTTGTGGGGAGCAGGTGTGGCGGCAGTCCCAAAGGCGCCAGGGACTGCAGCTAAGTCATATGACTTGCACCTGACTTCCTCATACAAGACACAAACATCTTGAGTGCTGCGCAGGTGCACCAGGATACAGGTGAATCCAATTTGGTGGAGATTTGCCCCTGCTGCCCTGATTAGCTGAAGCTGCGTGCCTGGTGAGGTGGCATGGCCTGCTGTGCGTGGATGGGAACTGAGAGTATAAAAGAGTGAGAGGCCCAGGGTTCGGGGGAGATATAAACAGGGGAGATATAAACAGGGGAGATATAAACGGGGGAGATATAAAAACAAGGGAGATATAAAAACAAGGGAGATATATAAACAAGGGAGATATAAACAAGGGAGATATAAACAAGAAGAAACAGGACTGAATAAACGTGTGCAGAAGGATCCTGTAGCAGCGTCGTTCTTCCTGGCCAGTTGGGCGAACGCGGGTAACAGTTGGTGCTGAGACCCGGGACGGGACGAGAAGACCTAGGACGAGAAGACCTGGGACGAGAAAACCTGGGAAAAGAAACATCTTCAGGCATGAGTGAAGACCCCCTGCTACAGGGAGGATTCAGAACTGCATAACGGGGAAGAAGGGGTTAATGAAGTGTTCCTGTAAAACAGACTGTTGAGAAGGATCCGGCGTGGATTCAGAACTCTTCACCTGGGGAACGGTACTGATGAAGAGAAAGAAGAAAGATGAAGACTGAATAAACTGCTGTTAGAAGGACTGGTGGTCGCGTCGTTCTTGCTGGTCGAGAGCGGGCGCGACAATTGGTGGCCCGTACGGGGAACCGACTCCCCCACCGAGTTCAGAACTTTCAGCAGTCAGTGGTTGCTGGCAGGGTAAGTTCACGGTGAGTGAAACTTGCAACCCCAGGAGTTTGGGAAGGACCTCGGATAAAATAGAGGCAAGCATAAAGTTGCCAGGAAGCAGGCACAAAGTAACGATACGTTCCCGGTTTTGGGACAAGTTAAGGTTCCCGGTTTGGGGACAAGTTAAGGAACTATGATAACCTCAGTGTAGTGATCAATAGATCCTCACTGTGTAGTTATGCTTTTTTCTCCCATTGACCCTTTGTGGGTAGGTCTGATAGTTTTGGTCTTGTTTGTTCTGATATATGGACTCTGTTACTGTTTGAAACTGTGTGTAGAGGCAGTCAAGACAGGTCAGAAAATCCTTATAGAGCAACAAGAAAGTATGTCAGAAGAGGAAAAGGGCTTAAAAAGAAAAAAGAAAAAGAAAGGAGACACAGTGTTATCAGGTGGACAGAAAGGACAAAACAAAAGAGCCGAGGTGGAGGAGGAAGGCGAATTAGCTTTTGTGCCGCCTCCCTATGCCTCCTCAGCAGCCACCTGTAGGTGGACCTTCTGTCCGGAGATTTGGAGAGGATCGACAGGATCAGGTGTTGACGTGGGCGAGAGGGTCTGTTTGTGTGTTTCCACAGGACCAGACAGAACCTCTTTGGGTGCCGGAGAGATTGGTGAGACGCTGCAAGAATGAGGCTCCTGATCCAGTTGCCCCTGTGGATGTGGTGGATGATCCCACAAGCATAAGGGATGGAGCCGAGATGGGAGATCCTTTCGGTATTCCAGAAGCCGATACCAGCTCGACATGACATTCAAATTTTTCCACGCTTTTTGATCCCTGAATTTCCCTTAAAGAGATAGCCCCTCTGGCTATCTATCCCTTGCTTCAGAGAAGATGAGCGGGGATGAGAGCCCTGGGATGTATGCTTGTTATAGTGTGTGTGTGTTTTGTGTTTGGCACATGTGTTAGGTGCAGAGTGTGCGGCCCGCACTCTCACCATGGTAGCATAGGCTTTTGCTGCAGTGGAGGCAGGACAATCTCCTCAGATTCGGTTTGCCCCTCTAAAAGAAATTATGCTGCGTTATGCCGTGGGGTGCGAGGCTAAGCACTGCACAGAGGATAGCTTGCTGTTGGCATCCTGTGGAAGGCATGTCTGATTGCATGAAGGTTCAGTGTCCTAGTTCCCTTCCCTCAGGAAAAACGACACGGGAGCTGGCCAAGACCTCTCTGGGTGATGAGCCTAAGGGATGGTTTTGTGTAGGGCCCCTATGCTTGCACACTGGGGATCAGACCTCTACCTTCACCCATGAGGCTTGCTTGCAGCAATTAAGATCTGGCCATAGATTAATCAACATCCTGGCCTTTTGATGCACCTGCCACAAGCAAAACAAAATCTCCCCAGGTGTGGCTTGGCATGATTGAGAGGTAGTCAGTGATAAGACTCCCTGGGCATGTCACCAACCTAAGACAGGGATCAAACCAATGCTGTTTGTCTCCCAAAGACGGGTAAGGGGCATGGTTGCGAGGGGCTATCTACAGACATTCTCTCTGCCAAAAAAGAAAAAAGGGGGAATTGTGGGGAGCAGGTGTGGCGGCAGTCCCAAAGGCGCCAGGGACTGCAGCTAAGTCATATGACTTGCACCTGACTTCCTCATACAAGACACAAACATCTTGAGTGCTGCGCAGGTGCACCAGGATACAGGTGAATCCAATTTGGTGGAGATTTGCCCCTGCTGCCCTGATTAGCTGAAGCTGCGTGCCTGGTGAGGTGGCATGGCCTGCTGTGCGTGGATGGGAACTGAGAGTATAAAAGAGTGAGAGGCCCAGGGTTCGGGGGAGATATAAACAGGGGAGATATAAACAGGGGAGATATAAACGGGGGAGATATAAAAACAAGGGAGATATAAAAACAAGGGAGATATATAAACAAGGGAGATATATAAACAAGGGAGATATAAACAAGGGAGATATAAACAAGAAGAAACAGGACTGAATAAACGTGTGCAGAAGGATCCTGTAGCAGCGTCGTTCTTCCTGGCCAGTTGGGCGAACGCGGGTAACAGTTGGTGCTGAGACCCGGGACGGGACGAGAAGACCTAGGACGAGAAGACCTGGGACGAGAAAACCTGGGAAAAGAAACATCTTCAGGCATGAGTGAAGACCCCCTGCTACAGGGAGGATTCAGAACTGCATAACGGGGAAGAAGGGGTTAATGAAGTGTTCCTGTAAAACAGACTGTTGAGAAGGATCCGGCGTGGATTCAGAACTCTTCACCTGGGGAACGGTACTGATGAAGAGAAAGAAGAAAGATGAAGACTGAATAAACTGCTGTTAGAAGGACTGGTGGTCGCGTCGTTCTTGCTGGTCGAGAGCGGGCGCGACAGGAACTATGAACTTGAAAGGTTTTGTTCCCTTGAGGAAACAGGGCAACTGGGACACCTCACTCTTACAGGACCTAGATGTTGTTTCCGCAGAGTTAATCTCACCGTGCTCACCCGTCCAGGCACTCTGAGACCACTGCAGACATGGTCAAGGGAGGCTGACGGCTGACAACTGCTTGAGCTGGTGCCAGACGCTGAAGTTGTCTGCATGGAGGTGAGTTTGTGGGGATGTACAGTGTAAGAGTGATGGGGCTCAGTGGCTTCACCCAGATTTCAAGAATATCCCTGAGGGACCAGGCAAAGTGTAGCGGGGATAGGATCATGAATTGTAAGAATGGAGTTAAGAATGCCAGGGAGTTACAGAAAGCAAGGATGTGGAACAGGGGTGGGGGTGGGGTGGGGGAACAGCAGGCAAGAAGCAAGAGAGGGAGGCCATGAAGCTTGTAGATGGCAGGGTGTAGAGGCTAGAGGCTCTTTGCTGCTTACACTGTGCCAGTATTTCCCCTGCTGGGATTTGATCTTACATTGGTCCCATCTCTCCCTTATATGTGTCCAGCCTTTCATTTTAGTGTAGGAATGTGTACCATATTACACCATTGGGTGCTGGACATATAGAATTGTATTTTTATGTTTGCAGAGGCTCACATCGAAGGGTCTTCACTTCATTTTGGGAAACACTCTGGACTCAGACATTTAAGCAATCTGGGAACTATAAAGGTTTTGCGGACTCCGGGAAATAAATTGGATGCAATTCTTATTATCATGCAGATAGGAGTCCGTTGGGATCAAGGGTGGAATGTAGTGACCTGGAGATGAACACTTTTCCCCAAGACTCATATGGTGAAGACTTAGTCTCCTTGGTGGTTGAATCATTGACTGGTACTTGAGTCATAGATGATCTGACTCTACCAATGACTAATCCATGGATGGAAACATATGGCATTACTCCAAAAATAATGGATAGTTTTGGAGTTTGGGATTGGTCGTACAAACCAGGTCGGCTAGAATGGGCCTTGCAAGGGTATCTATTGCCTGCTCCTCCCTTCTTTCTCCGTGCCTGACTCTGTGGTCACCATCTTCCCTAGCTGCAGTAAAGGGACACATTGCTACAATGTGTCTGACCTCAGGCCCCAGAGTGCATTCAGTTACCTTGAACAGAAGTGTCTGAAACCTCCAGGCAACAGAAACACTCAAAAACTGTTTCTTTCAAGCCTTTGCCACAAAACCTAACACACAATGTTGCAGAGACCACAGGCTCTGAAGAAAAAGGGTTTGCACCATAAACAGCTATAGCTAAAGTGATCATGGTTCTCTGAGAAAGTCAGATAGAGGCTTGAATGGGATGGGGAGTCACAGGCAGAGGGCTGAGGTAAGGACAGTGGAAAACCAGGCAAAATGCTAGGCTCTAGCTAAGTAATTCCAGGATGGTGTGGATGTCATCAAATAGGCACTGGGATAGAGGAGAAGAATCAGGTTTGGGATGGGATGTTGGATTCAAATAGATCACAGGGGAAATTTCCCAGGAGGCCATGGGTACACAGGCCTGGTACTCAAGAGGAAGCTCAGAAGAGGAGACAGGGTCTACTGTTGTCATTGGGACAGTTGCTATGTTACAGTATGGCTCCGTGTCAAGGTTCTGCTCTCAAGAGACTGGAAGAGAAGTGGCTCTTCCATAAAGCCAGTGTCAGTGGCTACAGTCTTGTCATGTGTCTGAGGTGACCTATTCCTGCCCTGGAATTTGAAAAGAGGTGTGTGGTCCTAGATTAGGGAGGTCTTTTGCCTGTGCCGTGGCATTGTTCTGAGTATGTGAGAAGACATGGGATCTGTGGGAAGGGCCAGGACTCAGGTCTCCTGTGGGCTCTCAACCCAGCCACCTCCATTTCAGGTCAGTATGGAGAGAGCTGGGAACAGCCCCGGGAAAAGGTGAACTTCAGGGCTGGGGAGTGTGGACTCTTGACTGGAGTCTGAGACCCCAGAGCCAGAAGGAAAGGAGGAAAGCCATAGAGGATGCAGGGCAGGGCTGGAAGAGGCCCTGTTACAGGCAGGGAGTTCTCTTGGGTAGCAGACAGGGAAGGAGGGACAGGGGTCACCCAAGGGGTCAGAGACACTCACGGCAGACGCTGTCTGTCCTCCAGGGCTTCACTGCTGCCCCAGCTGCCTGACAGGCTGCAGTATAAGCAGCCAGGCTACGGCAGAGATAGGCTTTGTCACCCTTATGGGCACACATGTCATACACACATTGGCGGAAGTATTCCAAGGGGCTCAGAACCTTGTGGCAAGCTGCAAAGGGGCCGTGGGGGTCCCGGATCTTCCCACAGGCATCATTTTTCTCATATGCTTGTGTCTCCTCTGCCAAGCACACTGGGCAGCCTTGGGGCCCGCAGCCTTCACCACAGCCCAAGGAGGAGCCGGGAGCTCGCCATGCGGTTCCAAAGGCCTCCACGTTGGGGGCCACTGCTCCACTAGGCAGCACAAAGTCGTCACTCCAGTTCCCATTGAAATTCCCACAGAGGCCACAGAGACGTCCACGGAAGGAACTCGGGATGGACATGAGGATGTGGGCATCGCCATCGAAGAGAACCTTCATTCCCTTGTTTGTCTGCAGAACTATGTTTCTGCCTTCGGCTGTCACACTCACGTGGCCTGTGGCCACAGGCAGGGTCACGACTTCACCATCCACAGTCACCTGTGTGGAAGGGTCAGTTAGGATGAGGATGCCAGTGCCTCAGCTTGAGACAGGCACTCTCAGCTCCTTCAGAGAGCGATGTATCTTCTCGGAGGAGCTAAGTCCCTTTCTGACTAGAATCAGATGTGCTAAACCCCAGGATGAGGTAGGTCATGACTTGAGTAGACTTTATCCACAAACCCAGAACCATAATGGTAGGGCAATGCTATTCTCGAAGTCTGGAATTCTCCAAGGTCTACTGAGACCCTATAGGGTAAGGCCCAGCTGAGGTCATGTCCCTATAGAACATGGGCAGGGCTGTGTCCACTCACCTGTGGCCCTCGAGCCAGGCCCACAACCTGGCCTGCCACGGTCACCACCACACGCTGGGGATCTCCAGCTGAGTTCTTTTCGAGCACAATGGAGAACTCCTCATCTCCAGGTTTTGGGTGACAGACGCTGGCCAGGACATAGGAGCAGGAGCCATGAAGATCATACACCCGTCCATCAAGAGTGACATAATGGAGGCCTCCGTTGGCCAGACAGTGGCCACAGCCAGTGGGATGACAGGCCTGAACGCCATTCTCTATCCGGCACTCCTCATAGGGCTCACAGTCTGCCCCTTCCTGGCAGGTGACCTGGCCATCAGGCCCGCACTCACAGAGCCGCTCACACTCAGGGCCTGGGTAGAAGGTGGCACCTAACACATAGTAGCGCCCTTGGTAGAGGCAGCCACACTGGCCCACAGGGACACAGGTGTCACCACTGAGCACGAAGCCAGCATCACAGACACAGCCCTCACGGCAGATGGTTTCACAGCCCACAGGGGCGGAGAGGCTCGGGCAACTCACAGGGCAGGAGTCACCACAGAGCTGGTAGTGGCTGTGGGCAGGGCACTGGAGGGCTGTGGAGAGAGAACAAGGAGGAGTCAGGCAGAGGCGATGGTGGGATCAGGAGGGCTTGGGGGTGAGAGCCTGACTGAGGCCTGCTGCCTCTGACTTGGCATGTGACTGGACCTAGAACATATGACAGGGGCACTGGTATGGTCTCCCTGAGGAGAGTGTATCACCCTGAAGAGTACTTCTGAAGCAAGTGTCTGTCTGGGGATATGGCCACACACCTATGAGCAGGACAGTCTAGAACCGACCAGGGCTTTACTGATGTGGGTGTGTCATCCTGACTGAGGACAGTGCAGGCATGACTGGAGCACCCTCGGGCCTCTCTGACGTGCTCTGTTTCAGGATGCCACTGTGGCAGTGTGTATGTGATTGGGTGACACTGACAGGTTGGACCTGACCCAGCAGATCTGCCTGGAGGAGCTGTCCCACCTCTTCTGAGTCAGAAGTCAGCTTGGATCTGCTGGGGACAGGTGCTGATCCCAGCGGAGTGTCTGATGTCTGACCTGCATGTGGCAGGCAATGTAGTGTCTCCCCAGACACCACTGGGCTATCTGACCACCTCTGTGTGGCTATCTCTATTCCAGTGTGGGAGATGTTCCAGGGGCTTGAGACGTGGCCTCTGACAGGGGTTCCTTGCTGAGTAACTGTCACTATCCAAGTCCGTTAGGAAAATGAACCTCCAGAGTGGTCTACACGCAGGGTTTCTGACTTTGGATGTGCCCTGGGTCCTTCTGTACCCCACTGGAGTTTTTCCGTAGTAGTGCCAAGGTGTATCTCTGTCAGGAGGTGGAGGGGGTGCCCTGTCTGTGTGGAGCTTCATGGGTCAGTACTCACGACAGAAGTCTGGCTTTCTCCATTCTCCAAGTTGGGCCCCAGCAGCTTGACATGCTGCCACATAGGTGGCTATAGCAGGACAGAGGCCACCTGGATGTCCCTGAACCTGACAGGCGTCCAGCAAGCAAGCCTCGAAGTACTGCGTGGGTGGCACAAGGCTGTGGCAGGGCGCTAGTGGGCCTTCGGGGGCCGTGATAATGCCGCAGGCGTCGGGACCGCGGAAGGGTTCTTGTTCCTCAGGTGTGCAGGGTTTTGGGCAAGGCTCAGGCTCGCATTGGTCACAGCCTGGAGCTCCGCCCACTTTCCAGCCCTCAGGTTTCCCGCCCACTGCAGTCAGGTCATCGTTGGGATTCTTGTTGTAGTTGCCGCACAGGCCACAGAGGGTGCCAGCATAGGCAGCGGGCACGCGCAGGCGCACGAAACTGTCTCCGTCAAAAGCCAGGGAGACCCCCGAAGCAGTGTTCACTACTACATCTGCTCCACTTATGTAAACACTGAGTTTCTGGTCCAGATGGAAGGGCAGAGCCACGAACTCTCCGTTCACCTGTGGGGCGGGGAGGACGTGAGAGGGGAGTCACTTGAGAGTTTCGCATATGTACCATGGTTTATAAGCTATGGTATCCAAAGTAGGTTACTTCCCCTGCTGTTGTAAAAGTAAAGAGACACGGAGCTATGGACTCCTTTTTGTTTTTGCTTATATTTTGCTTGTTGCCCTGTAAGAAGGGACAATTATCGTAGCCTAGGCTGCTCCAAGTCTCTGCAGCAGTTGTACCTCAGTCTCTGACAGCTGAATTAGCAGAAGTGGAGCACCACCATCAGACCACATCCTTGGCTCTTTGTGCTACCCTTAAGCAGGTACCTTTTAACAATCTACCCTACAGAGGAATACTGGAAGGCTGAGCCTGGGGAAACCACTGCCTCCAGTCTTCCTGGTCCCACAGGCTCTAAGCTGAACCGGTCTCACACTCCTGCCATGCTGGGAAAGATGCTCTGTACACCAGAGACTGGAATGGATTCTGTGGGGCCCACAGCCCACTCACCTGTAGCTTCCTGGGCCATTGGGCACTGAGGGTCAAGCTGAGGCCATAGATCTGCAGAGTGACACTTCGTGTGTAGCTGACAGCCTGGCTGCCCCTGTGCTCATTAGCCACGGTGACATTGAAGTATTCAGTCCCTGTGGGTGGCTCATGGCAGGGTGCACTCAGCAGGTACTCGCAGGTGCCTTGGAAGTCAAACCGGTGCCCATCTAGGGTGGTGTAATGGGGATCACCCCAGGCTTGGCATTCAGTTATGCTTGTAGGTTGGCAGCCGATCTCTCCAGAGGGCAACAAGGCACACTCCTCACCCAGCCCACAGCTGGCAGGCTTGCAGACCAAGGAGTCACCTCCAGGTCCACAATGACACCTCTTAGAGCAGGTGGTATCAGCCCAAAACTCGGTGCCTGCTTCATAGTATGTGCCATTGACCCAGCAGCCACAGCCACCATCCAGGGGAACACACTGATCAGCACTCAGGACGAAGCCCTCGTCACACTGGCATCCCTCCACACAGGGCCCGTCACATACAGTTGGGGCTGTGTGTCGTGCAGGGGGTGGGCAGCTGGCTGGGCAGGGTGGGCCACAGAGCTCATAGTGGCTGTTGTCAGGGCAGGTGATCTCTGTAGATGAAGGAGAGAGAAACCAAGAACAATGTTGAACTGGCCTATGGGGACAGAGTGGGGAGAGACATCAACAGAGACAGAAGGGGATAGAGAGACTTGCAGATCCAGTGACATAGTCAGAGAGGGACGAAGTGACAAAGTAGAGCTGATGGCGTGAAGGGCAGACAGAGAGAGATGAGCTGCAGACACAGACAGACATAGCCAGGAGACAGGCATGAACAGAAACCAGCTGAAAGACTGCAAAGGGTGAGAGTGAAGCCAGCCCAGCCCAGCAGAGCCAGTGTCACGTGCCCAGGCCTTGTCCTGCTCCCCACTACTCACCACAACCGGCCTGAGTCCTCCAGTCCTCGATTTTGATGCCAGCAGCTTGACAGGCAGCAGCATAGGCAGCCAGTGCCTGGCACAGTATGTCTTTGCTGCCCCCACCCAGGCAGACGTCCAGCACACAGCCCTTGAAGAAGCTTTCAGGAGGCACATGGGCATGGCAGCTGGTGAAAGGACTCCCTGTACCAGGAGCCAGAGGTCCACAGAAGCCAGGACCCTCATACTCCTCCACTCGGTCCTCTGGGCATGTGGGACAGGACCCTTGACATTCATGCCAACAAAGAGGGTCCCACCCTGGAACTTGCCAGCTGCCACCCCAGGTAGGTATTGAGGGTGCCATTGTGCCATTAGGGAAGACTTGGTCATTTTGATGGTTTTTGTCCATGTTTCCACAGAGCCCACACACTGCACCATGGTAGCTGCTGGGCAGCGTGACATCTACTCTCCAGTTCCAGTCGTAGGTGACCTGAAGCCCAAAGTCAGTCTCCAGCACAGCCTTTGAGCCTCCATTAATCACTGAAATCCGCCCACCAGCCAAGTACACAGGCAAGGCCATGAGAACTCCATTCACCTGGGGAGAGAGGGAGTCCAACAGGGGTCAGGGAGCAGTGCAGGTGGAGCTGTATCCTCTGTTGTCCAGGTTACCTCCCTCCTCCTAAAGCGCTTCCTCCTGACTGTAGGGGTCAGTACCTTACACACCCCATGGCCATCTAATCCAGCCCCTGAGAAACGAACCCTCCTCTTCCACGCCTTTTTGGGTTTTCCTCTAAATTCACTCTCTTCCTTCTCCTCCAACCCCTCATTCCTCCTAGCCACCCTCTTCCTTTAGGTCTTTCTCTTTAGAAGTCCCTTTCTGGTCTCTGTCTCTTTGCATCTCCTACCCACATTTTTGTTTCCCTTCCTGTCCCTCTCTTTCTGCATCTCTGTTCTATATGTCTCCCTTGACCAGAAGGCTTTGACTCTGTCCTGGCTCCAGCCTCTCTCTAAGTCACTGTTTCCCTACACCCTCATTCCATCTACAGAATGTTTGGTTTATGCTTGCCGCCCCCCACCCCCACCCCAGTTCCTCTGATGTTCTCTGAGCCTGGGCCTCTCGTTCGTTCCCGACCACTGACAGATGCTTGCTTAAGGAGTGGGGCTCTGAGCTGAGCTCTAACTGGTACCACAGTGCTGGGTTTTCGGGCAGAATCAAGGCCTGCCGAGTTCAGTCCCTTGCATGGTGTCACAGACCTCATCAGGAGGGGACCTGAGCTCAGATCTATGTCTATTCTGGCAGTTCTCAACTTATAGGTTTGGGGGTCAAATGACTTTCACAGGGGTCACTTTAGACCATCAGTAAACACATTATGATTCATAACAGCAAACTTACGGCTATCACTCACAAACAAAAATAATTGCATGGCTTTGGGTAACTGTAACATGAAGAACTGCATTGAAAGGTCACATCATTATGAAGGCTGAGAAACACTGGTCTATGTGAAGGAGGACGTCATGGGTCTACTTTAAGCTCTTAGCAGAGGGCTGCGCTTGACTACCAGGTAAAGGGTGCCCCATTTCCTGCAGTTTTCTCTATGTAGTTTCATGCCTCTGTGGAAATGGTGAGTTTCCAGCTCCTCACTGCTGCTTTTAACACCAGGGTTCATTTGGCCCCATGCCCCAGGGTGTTCCAGGACCATCATGCTAACATACCCGGACTTTGCCGATCTCATTCTTGTGGATGGAAATGTTGGTGTTGAGAGTGGTCACAGTGACCTGTCTCACGTAGGACACAGCGGGGCTACCCCGGTTCTCATTCTTGGTTGTGACAGTGAAGGGAGTCAGGCCCTCGGCATTGACCCCAGGACAGAGCGTTCCTGCCAGCAGGTAGTTGCAGGTGCCCTGGAAGTCAAAGCTCCAGCCATCGAAGGAGTTGTAGTGAGGGTCACCCCACAGCCAACACGTGGAATTATAGTTGGGCACACACACACCCTCACCACCTTGAACTTTGCAGGTCTCCTGTGGTCGGCAGGTGATACCATGGCATGGGTCTGTGAGGAGAGGAGAAAGTACCGTGAGGGGCTGCCCACCACAAGCATGTCTGCTCCTGCCATCTGCCTGTCTGTGCTAGGGATGTCATCTCTGATGGTTGCTGCAGCTGTGACCAGACCTTAGTGTCTTGACACCTTAGCCCTCATTCCTGGAGTTGCTGTGTGTTACATCTGAGAACCCACCACTAGGGGTCCAGAAATTTCGTATCTCATGTCTAGGGTCCCCGCGTCTAAATCTCTCAGTTTGGATGGCCCACATTACAAAATTCAGCCCCTGGGTGCTAGTCCAGCCTCAGGAGTCTCTGAAGACTGGTCCCCAGGGACTTTTGTGTTTGAGACCCCTCTAGTATCACACTCTCTGTGGCTCCAGCTCTGTGTCTGGGTGTCCAGCCTTCAAACTTGCTCCTCTTCAAACTTGTTTCCTGTTTGAAATTGGCCTGGAAGCTTTGTCAGCAGAGGGCGCTGGGGAGTCTGCGGGAGGCAGGGGTGCCTGTCCTCACAGCTTGTGCTGCTCTTCTGCCTGCTGCCGCTGCTTGTACTCTGTGAGTAGAGGCAGGTTGGACCCTGGCTCTCTAGCTAATCAGCTAAACACCTCAGGTGGCTGCTTCCAGCTGAGTTTTACCAACATCAGTGGGGATTTCACTCCTCCAAGTCCAACCTGCAGGATCCCGCACTCTCCAGTATGGTCTATGGTGAGGCCTTTTAAGTCCCAGCCTTCTTCTCTCAGCATTGGGGATCAGCTCTAGGCAGGACTCCTGTGAGCACTGTTTCCCTTATCTGAAAGCAGCCAGGAAGGAGGTGGACTGTTCACACATACTAACTGCTATCATTTCTGAGGAGTGAGTCGGGGACAGCAGGAAAGCAGCTAGCCACTGAGGTGGGTGAGGGCAGAAACACATGCAAACCTTGGTAGTGAACAGACACAAACTCTGTCTGTCTGTCATTGTCTCTGTCTCTCCACAGCCACCATGTGGGTGCTGGGAACTGAACACAGGTCCTCTGAAAGAACAGCCAACAGCCAGTGCCATCTGAGCCATCTCTCCACTGAGCCATCTCTCCAGCCTTAACCCTTATTTTTTAATCCCTTTTTTCCTTCTCCCTCCATTTTTTTTAAAAAAAAATTTCCTGTCTTTGGTCAAAGCTTCCTTTTTTCTCATCTTTCCCCTTATAGAAAACAGAAACCTCTCTCTCTCTCTCTCTCTCTCTCTCTCTCTCTCTCTCTCTCTCTCTCTCTCACACACACACACACACACACACACACACGCACACCCCACACTACCTTGTAAAAAAAATCAACTTAAAATGGATGACAGGCCTTAAGGTCAGTCCCTAGATTATAAAACTGCTAGAGGACACAGTGAAAAAACCAGGACCAGTCGCTAACAGCTCAATGAACTCTTGAGGAGACGGTGTAGAGAACTGGTAAATAAAACTTCACTAGATCAAAAAGCTTCTGCATAGAGAGTGAAGGGAAAGGCCACAGAACGGGAGAGAAGTCGTTAGCCATTAATCTGACAGGAGACTAATATCCAGACTACATAAAGAACTCAAAAAAAAAAATTAACACAAGACAGCAAGTAATTTAGCAAGTAGATGGGCAGAAAACAAACTTTTCAAAGGAAGGACACAATCAGCGAGCAAGTGGCCAAAATCCTTGATTTAACTTAAAACGAGAATTCATGTCAGCCCAGCCAGAATGACCGTCATCACGGAAATGAGCAAGTGCTGGTGAGGGCTCAGGGCAAGGAAAGCCTTATCCACGGCTGGGGGGGACGTTAGCTGATGCAGCCCCTGTGGAAATCAGTGTGAAGTGCCTGGAGTGTGAAGTGCCTCAGAGACCCTGCGTGCCTGCTCCACCGCTGGGTATGTGCCCGAAGGCGGGCAAGCAACCACACCACAGAGGTCCCTGCACATCCATGTCTGCTGTTCACTGCTCGAAGTAGCCAGGTGATGGGGTCAGCTTAGGTGCCCATCAGCTGACAGGACAAGACATGCGGCACACATACACAGAGGAGCCTTACTTAGTCATGAAGAATGTGATCGATCACGCCGCTTGCGGGAAAATGGATACGACTGAAGGCCGATGGTGCCATCATTATAAAGTTTTCTCTCACGCGTGGAAGTTAGGGAAGGAAAAGGACGTGAAACTGGAAAGTCAGGGTCGGGGACAGATAGAGACGTGGAAGAGAAAGGAGACAGAGAGGGGGAGTAACACAGTAACACAGTAATGAAAAGATGCCTGGAGTGAGATCACAAATGCGCTCCTTTTCTGTAGTTGACCTATGTTAATAAAGCATAGTTCTTAAGAAAAGCAGTGTTGCTGGGACGTGGTGGCGCATGACTTTGATCCCAGTACTTGGCTGGCAGATTTCTGTGAGTTCAATGCCAGCCTGGTCTACAGATCGAGTTCTAGGACAGCCATGGCTACACAGAAAGGAAAAAAAAAGGAAAAACAAATAAACAAACAAACAAAGTGAAAAGAAAAGCAGTCCTTTTGTTTAGTGAGGGAATCTAGAGCTTTGTGCATGGAAGACAAATATCCCACCACTAGCCTGGACACACTCAGACACACAATCATTCACTGCATGGACCACACTCAGACACACAGTCATTCACTGCATGGACCACACTCAGACACACAATCATTCACTGCCTGGACCACACTCAGACACACAATCACTCACTGCATGGACCACACTCAGACACACAATCATTCACTGCATGGACCACACTCAGACACACAGTCATTCACTGCATGGACCACACTCAGACACACAGTCATTCACTGCCTGGACCACACTCAGACACACAGTCATTCACTGCATGGACCACACTCAGACACACAGTCATTCACTGCCTGGACCACACTCAGACACACAGTCATTCACTGCCTGGACCACACTCAGACACACAGTCATTCACTGCCTGGACCACACTCAGACACACAGTCATTCACTGCCTGGACCACACTCAGACACACAATCATTCACTGCATGGACCACACTCAGACACACAATCACTCACTGCCTGGACCACACTCAGACACACAGTCATTCACTGCCTGGACCACACTCAGACACACAGTCATTCACTGCATGGACCACACTCAGACACACAGTCATTCACTGCCTGGACCACACTCAGACACACAATCATTCACTGCATGGACCACACTCAGACACACAATCACTCACTGCCTGGACCACACTCAGACACACAGTCATTCACTGCCTGGACCACACTCAGACACACAGTCATTCACTGCCTGGACCACACTCAGACACACAATCACTGCCTGGACCACACTCAGACACACAGTCATTCACTGCCTGGACCACACTCAGACACACAGTCATTCACTGCCTGGACCACACTCAGACACACAATCATTCACTGCATGGACCACACTCAGACACACAATCATTCACTGCCTGGACCACACTCAGACACACAATCATTCACTGCATGGACCACACTCAGACATACAATCACTCACTGCCTGGACCACACTCAGACACACAATCATTCACTGCCTGGACCACACTCAGACACACAGTCATTCACTGCATGGACCACACTCAGACACACAGTCATTCACTGCCTGGACCACACTCAGACACACAGTCATTCACTGCCTGGACCACACTCAGACACACAGTCATTCACTGCCTGGACCACACTCAGACACACAATCATTCACTGCCTGGACCACACTCAGACACACAGTCATTCACTGCCTGGACCACACTCAGACACACAGTCATTCACTGCATGGACCACACTCAGACAAGTCATTCACTGCCTGGACCACACTCAGACACACAGTCATTCACTGCATGGACCACACTCAGACACACAGTCATTCACTGCCTGGACCACACTCAGACACACAGTCATTCATTCACTGCCTGGACCACACTCAGACACACAGTCATTCACTGCATGGACCACACTCAGACACACAGTCATTCACTGCCTGGACCACACTCAGACACACAGTCATTCATTCACTGCCTGGACCACACTCAGACACAAAGTCATTCACTGCCTGGACCACACTCAGACACACAGTCATTCACTGCCTGGACCACACTCAGACACACAGTCATTCACTGCATGGACCACACTCAGACACACAGTCATTCACTGCCTGGACCACACTCAGACACACAATCATTCACTGCCTGGACCACACTCAGACACACAGTCATTCACTGCCTGGACCACACTCAGACACACAGTCATTCACTGCATGGACCACACTCAGACAAGTCATTCACTGCATGGACCACACTCAGACACACAGTCATTCACTGCATGGACCACACTCAGACACACAGTCATTCACTGCATGGACCACACTCATACACACAGTCATTCACTGCCTGGACCACACTCAGACACACAGTCATTCACTGCCTGGACCACACTCAGACACATTTTCACCCACTGCCTGGACCACACTCAGACACACAGTCATTCACTGCCTGGACCACACTCAGACACACAATCACTCACTGCCTGGACCACACTCAGACACACAGTCATTCACTGCCTGGACCACACTCAGACACACAGTCATTCACTCCCTGGACCACACTCAGACACACAATCATTCACTGCATGAACCACACTCAGACACACAGTCATTCACTGCCTGGACCACACTCAGACACACAGTCATTCACTGCATGGACCACACTCAGACACACAGTCATTCACTGCATGGACCACACTCAGACACACAGTCATTCACTGCCTGGACCACACTCAGACACACAATCATTCACTGCATGGACCACACTCAGACACACAATCACTCACTGCCTGGACCACACTCAGACACACAATCACTCACAGCCTGGACCACACTCAGACACACAGTCATTCACTGCCTGGACCACACTCAGACACACAATCATTCACTGCCTGGACCACACTCAGACACACAGTCATTCACTGCATGGACCACACTCAGACACACAGTCATTCACTGCCTGGACCACACTCAGACACACAGTCATTCACTGCATGGACCACACTCAGACACACAGTCATTCACTGCCTGGACCACACTCAGACACACAGTCATTCACTGCCTGGACCACACTCAGACACACAGTCATTCACTGCATGGACCACACTCAGACACACAGTCATTCACTGCCTGGACCACACTCAGACACACAATCACTCACTGCATGGACCACACTCAGACACACAATCATTCACTGCATAGACCACACTCAGACACACAATCATTCACTGCATACATTAAGCTTTCCCTGTTCAGGTGAAGTTGTGGCATCTCTCTCCAGATAGGACCCCTGCTATGGTGTTTATCACTTCTGTGAGTCTCAGCCCAGCCTCCAGATCCTAGTTCCAACTTTGTTACTCTCCTGGGATTCTCTGGCCCCCCCAACTTAGGAAATCAATTCGAGGGAGGCCCCATGTCACAGCTTTAAACTAGCAATGCTAAACAGAACCCTCAGCGATCCTTATCCCCAGTGTGAAAGGTTGTGCTGTGGCCCAGTCCTGCTGGGCTCTAGGAGGCCTCACACTCTGCTTCCCCTGGAAACCCACGATCAAGTTCAGCGTCCTTAGTCATCAGGGAAATTAAAACAAGATTTCCCTTTAATGACAAACTGCCCTTTAGTGCTGGTGTCCAAAGCCCCAGATAATCCAATGAGCCAGAGGGCAAGAAGTCATGAGACCAGCTGGCGCTTGCTGCAGGTAAAGCTGTCTTGCCTCTCTGTCCCTCCATACACAGTCTATGGTTGTTTTACATCATAAGGGTTCAGAACTTGTGCTGAAAGCTCCTTAGCCTGAAAACTGAAGTATTGACTATAGGGCCCTTAAGAAAAAGATTCACCTATCCTGCAGTACTCTAAGGGCCTCTGACCTCCACCATCAAAATCTTGCCCCAGGGTTCCCGCAGCCTTAAAGCCCCTTGACACCCAGCCTGCATGACCTCTGCCTCTGGCTCCTAGAATCGCAGCCTAAGGTCTGGCATCTCAATCCACAGCCTTCTGAACCTCTCACCTTGAAGCTTGTCACCCTCAGCTCCCAGCCCATGTCCTGTGTCCCCCTACACCAGCCCAGCCACACAGCCCGTGTCCTGTGTCCCCCCACACCAGCCCAGCCACACTGCCCAGCACCTTTGGTGACGCAGGTCAGGACGCCTCCTGAGGGCTCGCACACCTGTCCTGGTTTGCAGCTATGATCCTGGCACATCATGCCTTTGCCTGGTTGGCACACACAATGCTGCTGGCAGTTTTCAATGAGAACTGACTCCTCTGGCTGTGGGGACAGAGAGCATGCTATCAGTAACCAGAGGCGGAGGCCGATTCCCAGTGTTTCAGGCACAGAGAGGTTGGGGACAGCTCTCAGCAGTGAAATTGAGGCATGGCATGGCTTTGAGGCCCAACTCATTCATTCATTCATTCATTCACCCATTCATTGCAGAATATGTGAGGAATTGCTGTTGCTTAGAGGAGCAGAGTTAAGTAGTCTCTCAGAGCAAACTTTGTGGAGCACATTGCCCAGCTGAACCTGGTTCCACTCTTTCCAAACTGAATGACTGAACATCACTGCTTAGCCTCTTTATGCCTCAGCTTCCTCATTTGTAAATGACAGCTAGTAACAGGAGCAATCTGAGAAAGCAGTCGGAGTTTATAATATGTATGAAGTAGAGATGGAACCAAAGGGTGACCTCTTCAGTGGTTCACACTGGTTTGCAAAGGAATAGAGACAGGGCTGGGCTGGGGAGTGATGGATAGGAGTGTAGTGATTCATTTCAGTGCTCTCAGCATGCACAGGTTTGAGAATTATCAATGTGTGTATGTGTGTGCAACATGTAATAATAAGAGAGGTTCACGGTAAGCAGCATGCACACATGTTCAAGAGGCTGAACAGAGGAAAAGCTAGAGTGCTAATGAGCAGTAGAAGCGGGGTGGGTCTGGGAAGAGGCCCTGGGTTCTGTATGGCTGGGTTCTTACCTCATAGTAGACCCCATTGTGGTAGCAGCCACATTGCTCGATGGGCACGCAGGCTTTGCCGTTGTACAGGAAGCCAGAGTCACATTCACAGCCCTCAGCACACCCTTCTGGGCACTGCTGGGGTGTATTCAGAGCCCAGCAGCCCAGGGAGCAAGTGTCTGCACAGACCTCATAGTGGCTGTGAGGGGGGCACTCCATTGCTGTAAGAAGAGAATGCCCATCAGAGAGCGGGGTGGGGTTGGGGATCCCACCCCTTCTCTGGCCCAACCTCCCTCACCCCTCCTCAATGCCCTGTTACTCACGACAGAAAGTTTCCGTCCTCCATGGCTCCACTTGCCCCCCAGCCGCCTGGCAGGCGCTCACGTAGGCATGGATGATGTTACAGAGAATGCTCTGGTTTCCGCCACCCAGGCAGAGATCAAAGACACAGTCTTGTAAGGGACCCTGGGGGTCTAGCAGCTTGTGGCAGGCAGCCAGTGGCCCTGTGGGGCTGGTGAGCAGCCCGCAGAACTGCTCCCCATGATATTTGTCCTGCAGCTCGGGGCTGCACTCGGTGTCACAGTCATCTCCTGTGCAGGGAGGCACTGGTGCGCAGGGGGAGTCGGGCACAGCTTCCTCCCAGGAGTTACCAAAGTCACTGGGGTCTGTTGTCTGAGAGCCGTCGGGCTTCTGGAAGTCGTCCTTGGGGTCCCCGTTGTAATCCCCGCACAGACCACACATCTGCTTGTAGTAGTTGCCTGGGATGGTTACCCGAACATAGTACACAAGGTCATAGGCCACACGCAGGCCAAAGTCGGTTTCAATCACGACGTCGGACCCGTGCTGGGAGACTCGGATCTTGCCTCCATCCAGCATCACAGGCAGCTTCGTGTCCACACCGTTCACCTGTGAGGCAGAGAATGACAAGCTTCAGAGGGCGCGCTTTGAGGCAGTCTGTCACTAAGTGTTCCTACCTGACACTGAAATCCTGTGTGACCTCACGTCTGTAGGCCCTAGCTCCCATATTTGTAAAATATGTATAATAGCAGTGCCTTATAGTTGGGTTTAATGGTGGTTTCCAAAAGGTAAATCTCTCTCGGAAGCTGGCGAGAGGGGCCAGCGTTAAGAGAACATTTACTGCTGTATCAGAGGACCAGAGGTCAGACCCTAGCACCCACACCAAGCTGCTCACAAACTCCTGTAACTCCAATTCCAAGGGACCTGATGCCCCTCTCTGTCCTCTGTGGTCACCCACATGTACATATGCATACACACAGAGACATGCATAAATAAAATAAAATAATAATAAAAAGATGAGTCTACCCAGAACCTCAGAAAGTATTTTTGAAGAACGGTCATAGCAGATGTAACTAGAGCTACTATCTTGAAGTGAGGTAATCATACATCAGACAGGACTCCAAAGCCAATGGCAAGTGTCTTCAGGTGAGATGAGAAGAGAAGAAGACAGGAGAGGGAAAGGGAAGGGAACGAGGGCTGGAGAGATGGCACTGACTGCTCTTTCAGAGGTCCTGAGTTCAATTCCCAGCAACCACATGGTGGCTCACAACCATCTGTAATGGGATCTGATGCCCTCTTCTGGTGTGTCTGAAGACAGCTACAGTGTAGTCACATGCATAAAATAAATAAATAAATATTAAAAGGAAAGGAAGGAAGGAAGGAAGGAAGGAAGGAAGGAAGGAAAGGAAGGAAGGAAGGAAGCAAACTTCAACTCCACAGGGTTAAAAGGACTGTGTCTGTGCCAGCAGTCTAGGTGCAGTGTAGCTGCTTTGTTGTTGTTGCTCTAGTTAAGGGGATAATGGCATCACAGATTGCCCCCTTCTTCGAACCTTTCCCATCTCTGAACTTCCACTGTGTGATTATACCACATCCTGTCTATAGTGAGAGCAGGGAGGTGCCTGGGGCAGACCCTATGTGGGGTGCAGGACGATTGTGTCCATGAGGAGAGAAGGATAGAGAGCTTCAGTGGGGACAGTCAGTGGTGTGTGACAGAAGAGTCAGAGCCATGGAACGTTCCCTGCCTCCTTGCTTTCTCCCAATATGTCCTCTGATTGGACCCCTGTTTCACACTTTCCTGCGGACTCTGCCTGCTCTCTGTGCATCATACATACACATGGCCCTCCCCTCAGGAGCCTCTGCTCTCACCTTGACCTTCCACTGACTCTGCTCCAGGCGCAGGGTGTAGTTGGCCACCAGGACGGTGATCACCTTGGTCACACTGACTTTCCCATTACCCCAGGCCTCATTCTCCTGCAGGACAGTGAACTGGTGTAGACCAGGCCGGTTTCCACAGGTTTGCGCTAGCACATACACACAGGTGCCCATGAAGTCAAAGCGGCGGCCGTCAAAGGTGACGTAATGAGGGTCTCCTGATGCCTGGCAGGTAGTAGTGCCCACAGCCACACACCCCAGGACTCCATTGGATGGTTGGCAGGCCTCCTGTGGGCCGCAAGATGAGGGCTCGCAGGAAACCAGGCCACCTTCCTCACAGTGGCAAAGAGAATCGCATCCAGGTCCAGGATAGAAGGTTTCTCCTGGTGCGTGATAGGCGCCCTCGTGTACACAGCCGCAGGAGGCCAAAGGCACACAAGACTCACCACTGAGGGCAAAGCCCTCATTACAAACACAGCCCTCTCGGCATTCTGAGCCACAGCCTCCCTGCACTGGCAGGTCTCCACAGGACAGTGGGCATCCGTAGGAACATTGCTCATAGTGGCTGTTAGGTGGGCAGGTCAGTGCTGCAGAGAGAGGGGCCACCAAGATCATTAGCTCTTTCAAAGGGTCACAGTGGATCCCCTGTACACTTCAGTCTCTCATACACACATACATGCTGAGTCATCGACAAGAGGTCTGTGTGCTCGGTGGCACCAGGAGATCATCTCCCAACACATTTAATTGGATTTGTCAATGAATATTTGATTCTCACACCACTCAAATTTGTGATTATCTCTGTGTATTCAAGTTGGGCATAAACTGCATGCAATGCATGTTTTAAACACGCATGCACATGTACATGTGAGTAATCTATGCAGTGTGCCTGCAGATGTTGTCTTTCCTCTCCACCTTCTGCCCTCCTGCATACCCTTCTCCTGCTTCTGGGTTTTCTTTTTACTCAGAACCTCTGATAGTCAAGAAAAGCATTCCACCATTCCCCAGCAGTAGCATTCATACACACACAGAGACACAGACACAGACACAGACACACACACACACACACACACATAGACACAGACACACACAGACACAGACACTCTCTCTCTCTCGTCTCTCTCTCTCTCTCTCTCTCACTGTAATAGCAGTTTGAAATAGTACCATGTTAATCTTTGTAGAACCTGGATGATGGACATAAAAGGTCCACTGTCCTGTGTTTTTCCCACAAGCAAAGAGATTCTTAGAAGTCCAAGATGCCACTTGCTGGGAGTTTCAGCGTTTGCAATTATCTATACTCAAGATGGAGCAGCTGGAGGTGCACATTCCACTCACAGAGTTCAAGCCCTCAAGAGCGAAATGGCAGCTCCCTCCAGGACAGGGAGCCTAGCACTATTATTTACATTTGTGTTCCCGCTGAAAAAGCTAGTAAAGCCGTTTGTTCCTGTATGCCGTTAAAATATGCATCAGAGGGCACACTCGACTGAAGTTTAAAACTCGGGAGATGGGCAGATGGCTTTCCAAATCTCTGTGAAAGGCAAGCAAAATGTCTTCCCAACCCTTCCTGCACCCACATCTGCAGCAAAGAGCTGTGGCTGGGTAAAGTGGCCAGATAGGACCAAGGACAGCTGCAGAGGGGTCCGGGCTCCCTTCCAATGCAGCACCACCAAGTATCTCTCAGTCAACAATGTCGCTGCGCACTGCTGCCTCTGACTTCCTAGCTGTCTTGAGAGCAGGCATGAAACTGCAAGTTGCTACCTTCAGTCTCCTCAGCTCTTCCAGGGCACAAGCACAGGCCATTCCTCACTAGGCATCATAAGGATTAAATGATGCTACTTGTATGTTAATGAACAAACATCAGACTCAACCCCAGGGATGCTATGCTTGGTACTTACGGCAAAGTTCCTCGCTCCTCCAGGGATGCACAGTGCCCCCGGCAGCCTGGCATGCAGCAGCATAGGCTGCCAATGCATCACACAGTGGCCCAGACTGACCAGGCAGCAGGCAGAGGTCATAGACACAGTCACGTATGGCACCCTGGGGGTTCAGCAACTTGTGACACTCCCGGAATGGACCCTCGGGATCAGCAAGGATTCCACACTCCTTTTTGTCTTGAATTTGCTGGGTCACAAGGGAGTCCAATTGGGGACAGTCACCAGGTTCAGTTGCTCCACACCCAGGTATTATCTCTTCTTGCCAGCTGTTCCCAAAGTCCAATACATTGGAAGCTTGGCCTCCACCCTTCAGAGCCAGGTCGTCATCTGGGTTCCCATTGAAGTTCCCACAGAGCCCACACACATCTTTAGCATAGCTGCTGGGCACCTTGGCAGTCACGTGAGCATCCCAATTGTAGGTAACAGTCAAGCCAAAGTCTATGCTCACGATAGCATCATTGCCCTGGCGGTACACCTGAATCTTCCCACCTGCAGCCTGGAAGGGCAGGTACTGAAGGACGCCATCTATCTGCAGAGAGATGTGGGAAGAACAACAGGTCAGTCAGGGTTTTCGTGTTTTCACTCAGCTGGCTCTGCCCCCCACCCCTCCTTGGTTCCACCTCAGGACTTCATGATGGCTGTTCCCTCTGTCTACCACGCCACCCATCACCCCTTATGCTTGAAACTCCAACCCAAATCTCTGACTGCTACTTCTCAAAGCCTACCTCACCTGTCTCCCTGGAACTTATTTTAGTGTGTTCGCACAGACTGCACTGCCTCTGGTTAACCCTTTCTGGAACAGTGCTTCCCACCCCCACCCTGCTCCCTGCTCTCTGTGTTTCAATGCCAGGCTTGAGCCAAACCTCTCAGCTCGGCCTCAGAAGACCCAGATGATCTGAGTCCCACTGGTCCCTATTCAATCTCCCAGCTCAGCCCTACCCCTTCATCCCAGCCATACAAGCCACACACATGCTTGAACTCAGAGCTCAGACTTAGGGCTCTTTTCCTTGCTGTACCCCTGCTTATGACACTCTCACTCACCCCTACACCTGAGTTCCACATCCATAGCTGCCAATGTCTCCTTCACATCCTGTGTAAAAGCAAGATTCTCTACCCACTTGGCCCTACCCATGCCCAGCTTTCTGACCCACAATTCCGCCTGCTTCTGCTTCTGCACGCCACCTCCCAGCGTGGACCTCCCAGCGTGACTGGCTATTCTTGTCACCTGGGTGCTGTTCTATCTTCTTCAAGACTACCCAGCCTCCGGCTTCATGTTTGCAGTTCCCTCTGCCCTGAGGAGGTCATTGTTTACCTGGTGGCCTCTTCATTGTTCTCCAGGCCTCATCTGAATCCAAAGGCTTGGTTATAGTTAGCCCCTGCCTAGGCTCTGAATCCAAAGGCTTGGTTATAGTTAGCCCCTGCCTAGGCTCTGAATCCAAAGGCTTGGTTATAGTTAGCCCCTGCCTAGGCTCTTTGCTCACCGCCTCTGGTTCCCTCACTCACGCCCACTAGCGTCCTTGCTGAGTCTCACCCCTCAAGCTTATTCTTTACACATGCTGTCCCGTTCTCCTGGAACTCCTTTCTGTCGGTTCCCTGTCTGTCTTCAGGACAGGTGACAGACTATAAAAAACTCCTGCAGGCTGGAGACATGGCTCAGTAGTTAGCAGCGTGAACTGCTTCTGCAGAGGACACGAGGACTGAGTTAAGTTCTCAGGATCCATGGAGGGCAGCACATCTGTCCTGGGCAGCCTGTAAGCCCAGACCACAGGGATCCCAGACCTGTGGGCCCCTCTGGGACTTTTGTTCACAGCCCATGTGTCCCTCCCCCAGTTAAAATAATAATATAATATATTCATTTATTCTTTTGGTTTTTTGAGACAGGGTTTCTCTTAGTAGCCTTGGCTGTCTTGGAACACACTTTTTAGACCAGGCTAGCCTCAAAGTCACAAAGAACTGCCTGCCTCTGCCTTCCAAGTGCTGGGATTAAAGGCAAGTGTCACCACCGCCAGTTGTTTAAAAAAAAAAATGGTTTTTGTTTGTTTTTTTTTTTTTTTTTGAAAGTATGAACTCCAGAGCAAAACACCTGGGTTCCAAATTCTCACTCTTCAGCATCTTAGACTCACTGAGGTCCTCTCGGTGCACATAACTGTGAGCCGCAGTGGCTGGCTCAACCTCTCTACTTCAGTTTTGTCAGGCAAAGATGAGTGAACTTTCCTTCCTTGCTGTGGAGAGGAGGAGGTGGGTGAGCGTGTGCTGTCCATTCAGGTATTGAGCTACTAGTATACAGGCCTCAGGCAAATGTCTTTTCAGATAAGTGAGAAAACAAATACCTATTAATAATTATTCCCTCTCCTTATCTGGAGCTCTGTACCAAACTCTTGCTGGCGAGCAACATTTTCTTCACTTTGGGGGCCATGTGTGAGAGGTGCACAGGATCGGGAGCACAGAAAGTTCTCTTGGTCTCCCGTTTCCAACGTGTACATCCCACTCCCTAGGGGAGAGGCCAAACTCCACCTGTTACCCAGACTTCTTTGTTATAAGAATGGGATACTGTGTGAATATCCGACTGCTCCCTTTCCCAGTTTTACCTTTGGATTCTACAGAGAAAATGAGTGCTTCTCTACTCTCAGTAGGGCTGGGTCCTTCGGAAGACCACCTGGGCACCTGTAAGCCTTGCTCCATCTTGCTCCTCATCCCAGAGGCCGGATGAGGATCTGTGTCATCCTCAACACACACACCCACCTGGATACTGACATTTCATCTGTCACGTTGCTCTGTGAAGCGTCATCTTCCAGAAAGTGCATAAGCCTACAACTCTGAAATTTCAGAAGACAGCAACTGCTGACATCCACTGTGCACTTCATGGGCACCACGGCATCTTTTTGTTTGTTTGTTTGTTTTGTTTTTGTTTCTGGTTTTTTAGGGTGTTTTGTTTTTGTTTTTGAGACAGGGTTTCTCTGTGTAGCCCTGGCTGTCCTGAAACTCACCCTGTAGACCAGGCTAGCCTTGAACTCAGAAATCTGCCTGCTTCTGCCTCCTAAGCGCTGGGATTAAAGGCATGAACCACCACGGCATCTTTTAAAGGCCAGGCAGGCATAAATTCATCCAAATTCCACAGCCACCCAACCATGAGCTGCCGCTGCTTCTGCTGCTGCTGCCCTAGTATGAAACATCTTACTATGTCCTAACTTCCTCAGAGCAAAATGCAAAGGCTAGAGACAAGTCAGAGCTGAGAAGAGAGGGTACTGCCGGGCTCCTGTGCCCCTCCTTTAACCACAAGTTTTTTTGTTTGTTTGTTTTGTTTGTTTGTTTTTTTTTTAATTAGCCCATTCCACTCCAACTATAGTCTTTCAGGTTCTGCCTGGTTCCTCCCCCTGGTTCCCTGCCCTGTGGAACTTACCAGCACTCTTCCAGGATTCTCCCTTCGCACAGCCACTTCTACCCCATGGGCCACCACACGCACAGCTCTTGTGTAGCTCACGGTCTGACTGCCTCGGTGTTCATTTTCCACCAGCACCTTAAAGGCAGGCAGCGCAGCGTTCTGGCCGCATGAGCCCACCAGCAGGTATGTGCAGGTACCCATAAAGTCAAAGCGCTTTCCATCGAAGCTCACATAGTGCGGGTCTCCAGATGCCTGGCAGCTGGCGAAATTGTCTGGGTAGCAACCCAGGAGGCCATTCTGCACATTGCAGCGCTCACCACTAGGGCATCCTGTTGTGTCCCTGCAGGTCACCTTCTGAGTGGCTCCATCACAGGTGCAGCGGCGGCGGCATCGGTCATCATCAAACACTTCCTGACCCGGGGCCAGCAGGCGACCCTGGTAGATGCACCCACAGGATGAGACAGGCACACAATCACCACCACTGGCCACGAAGCCTGGAAGGCACACGCAGCCCTCCACGCAAGGGCGAGAAGAGCAGTTGGTCGGCACAGCTTCTGAGTTGCAGGAAGGCGGGCAGGCAGGGCTGCAAGGATCATAGCAGCTGTTGGCTGGACAGGACATGGCTGAGGAAGGACAGAAGTTGTGTCAGGCCAGGGTGGGAGGCCCACACCTCTCAGTTAATGGCACTCCTACCTTCTTGATGCTTAGGTCCCAATGCCCCCTCCACCCGGGACAACCCTGGACAACCAACCAGGCAGTGGGCAAATCCTGAGACTTTCACCTTCCAAGCCCTTGCAGAATCTGTCTCCACAGCCCAGGAACTACAGCAGCCTCCTGCTTGGCTCTTTGCTCCACTGCACCAAATGTGCTCCTCACAGTACCCGACAGACTGCAAACGCAGGCTCAGACCAGGTACCTCACCCCCCACCTCCTGTGGCTCCGTCTCACTGGGGGGGGTGATAGGGGGTAACAGAGTCCTCCCAAGGCCCAGGGGTTCTCCTCATCATCTCCTTGTTCTCATCTCTCTCAACCCCTACCCATTTGTCTATGCCTTCCCTATCATAACCTCCAGTCACTCTGAACTCTCACTTTCCAGTGCTATGTCTGTCTCTAACTTTGGCAAAGCTTGGATGTCTTGGCCCACCTGTGTCTCTGTCACTGTCCAACATCAGGCTAAATCACAGACATGATTCAGATATTGGGCAAATGCCCCTCATCGTGGGCTCTCATCCTAGGTGCTACTTACGGCAGCTGGCTGGTAATCTCCAGTTCTCAAGGGTGACACCCAGTTCTACACAGGCCTGGGCATAGGCGCTAAGGCTCCGGCACAGGCTGAGTCGCTCCCCTCCAGTGACACACAGGTCAAACACACAATCATCTAGGAAAGGCTTGGGGTCCAGGAATTCATGGCAGGCAGAGAAGGGGCCTGTGGACAGAGTTAGCATGCCACAGAGACGGTCTCCCTTGTAGTGTTGGGTCTGCCCTGGGGTGCAGGAGGGACAAGAGTTGTGGCAGCCATCATCACACAGGTAGTCCCCATCATCCAGCTTCCAGCTATTTGCAAATTCCAAGGCATCGGGAGCCTGGTCCAAGTCAGGCGTGAGGAAGTCATCGGCAGGGTCTCCATTATAGTTGCCGCACAGCCCGCACACTTGGTCTTGGAAGCGCTTGGGCAGGCTCAGGGTCAGTTGGCCATCCCAGTCATAGGTGACCACCAGCCCAAAGTCCATCTCTATCACACCTCGTGTTCCACTTTTGTGCACACGTAGGCGACCCTCACTCAGAGAGGCAGGGAGGCGGGAGCGCTGATTGTCGATCTGCAGAGAGGTGACAGTGGTCAGACTCCTGTGTGATCTCTCCTTCAGACCTTCATCTCCTTCACTGAAATCCCCAGCTCTAGCCGCACAGGGTCCTTCCTTCCTTTGTCACCAGCTGAGCCTAGGGATGCTTGCTCTTGCACTTCCAGTGGCCTGATGTGTTCTTCCCCAAGATGTGCATGAAGACCCCCCCACCCCAACAATGTCTGCTAAGGTGTCACTGGCTCAGTGAGGCTGTCCCTGGTCACCCTTCCAGGATCCCTTTCCTGTTGCCCCTCCTCCTCTGCTTCCCAGTTCCCACAGCTCCTAGCCATCTCCCACAGTTATCTCCAGTGCCTCTGACAGTGGCTGGCAGAACGGCAAGCTCATTACAAGCGTGAAGCCAGTGTGAGGAAAGAACCTGGCAGGGTTGATGGCAGCTAGGGGCAGCTTCAGGGAGCCAGTAAAACAGTGGGACTCATGTTCATGACATGAGCGAGCAAGCGAGAGTCAGGAGGTTGTGGGCGGAACCAGTCAAGACTTGCAAGCACCAAAACAAGTCTCCCAGAGGGCTGCCAGCTCATTAAACCATTACTGTAGTATGTCAATCAGCACAGTAAAATTCCTGCCCAGGGGCAGCTTTAACTCAAACACTGGCACATTCTGAGCTGTGTAGAAAATGGCCACGTTCCTGAACGCCTCCTCCTTGTCTATGCAGCCAGCAGCCCGCTGCCACTATTTTCGGGAACACACCCTCATTTTCCCTCACTTTAGAGGTATCTCATCTCTGCCTCACTCTAGCCTGTGACACCTGCTATGGCGCAAACTCGTTGTGCTCTGGCCCTGTGCAGGGAGAGCACCAGAGACAAAGCATTGGGACAGCATCTGCCAGCAATGCAAGCCGAGGAGGGAGTCAGGACCAGGATGGAGGAGGCACTGGCAGAGGCCTTGGGGCCAGATGAGAAGCCTTGAGAACAGGCCATACTGAATTCTGCCAGTTAAGGAAGGCTCCCCAGAGAAGGGACAGTTGGGTCAAGCCTGGGAGGACTGATAAGAGTCCCAGATACTCTAAAGGAGATAGAAGGCAAGTGTGAGACCACCCGGGGAAACTTGGTGAACCCTGTCTCAAAGTAAAACAGAGAGCTGCAATGTAGCTCTCAGCAGTACAGAGCTCAGCATTGGGAAGGCATTGAGATCAAAAGTAACATTAAAAAAAAAGACAATATTAAACAGAAGTACTGTTAAACTACTCACAGAGGTAGTTTCTTGTGTGGAGGAGAAAAAAGATCATTATGTCATAGGCACAAATGGTTATGTTTTATCCTATACCCTTTCAGGAAGTTCTTTGCGCATCTCTATACTCATTACATAGACGAGGCTGGCATCAGCCTCACAGAGGTACCTGCCTTTGATTCCCAAATGCTGGGAAGAACAACCAATCTAAGTGGGGAGAAGAGATCAAGACTGTGGTGGCCAAGAGAGACTGCATGAAGACTGGGAAGTTGCTGTAGGGAAGGGTCTTAAGTGATCAAGAAAAATCTCCATCTTGAGAGGAGAGGTGTCCACCCCACCCAGGAGGGCTTTGCCGGAGCATCCGGGAGAGCCATCTTCCTTCCCGGATCCCGCCAAGACTAGTCTGCACAGGTGAGAGTGTGGACTACAGAAGCTAACAGCTTCTGGGACAAGTGGGAGCCACAGAGCTTCTAAGGCAGGCCCCATTTCGGGTTCCAGACATCTGGGCACCTTCCCTGCCAGAGGAGAGGTGTCCACCCTGCCCGGGAGGGTTTTGCTGGCGCATCTGCAGGAGCCATCTTCCTTCCTGGATCCCACCAAGACTAGTCTGCACAGATGAGGGTGTGGACTACAGAAGCTAACAGCTTCTGGGACAGGCCCTGTTTCGGGCCTTCATCTTCTGCCAGGAGGCAAATCCATCTGATCAACAGATATCTGTGCACCTTCTCTGCAAGAGGAGAGCTTGCCTGATGAGAGTGCTCTAACCACTGAAACTCAGGAGAGATCTAGTCTCCCAGGTCTGCTGGTAGAGGCTAACAGAATCACGAAAGGAACAAGCTCTAACCAGAGACAACTATAACAACTGACTCCAGAGATTACCAGATGGTGAAAGGCAGACATAAGAATCTTACTAACAGAAACCAAGACCACTCACCATCATCAGAACCCAGCACTCCCACCTCAGCCAGTCCTGGGCACTCCAACACACCCGAAAAGCTAGACCCGGATTTAAAGGCATATCTCATGATGATGGTAGAGGACATCAAGAAGGACTTTAATAACTCACTTAAAGAAATACAGAACACTGCTAAAGAGTTACAAGTCCTTAAAGAAAAAGAGGAAAACACATCCAAACAGGTGATGGAAATGAACAAAACCATACTAGACCTAAAAAGGGGAGTGGACACAATAAAGAAAACCCAAAATGAAGCAACGCTGGAGATAGAAACCCTAGGAAAGAAATCTGGAACCTTAGATGCTAGCATCAGCAACAGAATACAAGAGATGGCTGGGCATGGTGGTGCATGCCTTTAATCCCAGCACTCGGGAGGCAGGCAGATTTCTGAGTTCAAGGCCAGCCTGGTCTACATAATGAGTTCCAGGACAGCCAGAGAAACCCTGTCTCAAAAAGAAAAAAACAAACAAACAAACAAACAAACAAAACAGAATACAAGAGATGGAAGAGAGATTCTCAGGTGCAGAAGATTCCATAGAGAACATCGGCACAACAATCAAAGAAAATGGAAAATGCAAAAAGATCCTAACTCAAAACATCCAGGAAATCCAGGACACAATGAGAAGACCAAACCTACGAATAATAGGAATAGATGAGAATGAAGATTTTCAACTTAAAGGGCCAGCAAATATCTTCAACAAAATTATAGAAGAAAACTTCCCAAACCTAATGAAAGAGATGCCTATGAACATACAAGAAACCTACAGAACTCCAAAAAGACTGAACCAGAAAAGAAATTCCTCCCGACACATAAAAATCACAACAACAAATGCACTAAATAAAGATAGAATATTAAGAGCAGTAAGGGAAAAAGGTCAAGTAACATATAAAGGCAGGCCTATCAGAATTACACCAGATTTTTCACCAGAGACTATGAAAGCCTGAAGATCCTGGACAGATGTTATACAGACACTAAGAGAACACAAATGCCAACCCAGGCTACTATACCCAGCCAAACTTTCAATTACCATAGATGGAGAAACCAAAGTATTCCACGACAAAACCAAATTCACACATTATCTTTCCAGGAATCCAGCCCTTCAAAGGATAATAACAGAAAAAAACCAATACAAGGACAGAAACCACGTCCTAGAAAAAGCAAGAAAGTAATCCTTCAGCAAACCTAAAAAAAGACAGCCACAAGAACAGAATGCCAACTTTAACAACAAAAATAATAGGAAGCAACAATTACTTTTCCTTAATATCTCTTAATATCAATGGACTCAACTCCCCAATAAAAAGACATAGACTAACAGACTGGCTACACAAACAGGACCCAACATTCTGCTGCTTACAGGAAACCCAACTCAGGGAAAAAGACAGACACTACCTCAGAATGAAAGGTTGAAAAACAATTTTCCAAGCAAATGGTCTGAAGAAACAAGCTGGAGTAGCCATTCTAATATCTAATAAAATCGACTTCCAACCCAAAGTCATCAAAAAAGACAAGGAGGGGAACTTCATATTCATCAAAAGTAAAATCTTCCAAGAGGAACTCTCAATTCTGAATATCTATGCTCCAAATACAAGGACAGCCACATTCATTAAAGAAACTTTAGTAAAGCTCAAAGCACACATTGCACCTCACACAATAATAGTGGGGGACTTCAACACACCACTTTCATCAATGGACAGATCATGGAAACAGAAACTAAACAGGGACACAGTGAAACTAACAGAAGTTATGAAACAAATGGATCTAACAGATATCTAAAGAACATTTTATCCTAAAACAAAAGGATATACCTTCTTCTCAGCACCTCATGGTACCTTCTCCAAAATTGACCATATAATTGGCCACAAAACAGGCCTCAACAGATACAAAAATTTTGAAATTGCCCCATGCATCCTATCAGATCACCATGGACTAAGGCTGATCTTCAATAACAACATAAATAATTGAAAGTCAACATTCATGTGGAAACTGAACAACACTCTTCTCAATGATACCTTGGTCAAGGAAGGAATAAAGAAAGAAATTAAGGACTTTTTAAAGTTTAAAGAAAATGAAGCCACAACATACCCAACATATGGGACACAATGAAAGCATTTCTAAGAGGAAAACTCATAGCTCTGAGTGCCTCCAAAAAGAAACTAGGGAGAGCACACACTAGCAGCTTGACAACACACCTAAAAGCTCTAGAACAAAAGGAAGCAAATTCACACAAGAGGAGTAGACGGCAGGATATAATCAAACTCAGGGGCAAAATCAACCAAGTGGAAACAAGAACTATTCAAAGAATCAACCAAATGAGGAGCTGGTTCTTTGAGAAAGTCAAAAAGATAGATAAACCGTTAGCCAGACTCACTAAAGGGCACAGGGACAGCATCCTAATTAACAAAATCAGAAATGAAAACGGAGACATAACAACAGATCGTGAAGAAATCCAAAACACCATCAGATTCTTCTACAAAAGGCTATACTCAACAAAACTGGAGAACCTGGATGAAATGGACAAATTTCTAGACAGATACCAGGTACCAAAGTTAAATCAGGATCAGGTTAATGATCTAAACAGTCCTATATCCCCTAAAGAAATAGAAGCAGTCATTAATAGTCTCCCAACCAAAAAAAGCCCAGGACCAGATGGGTTTAGGGCAGAGTTCTATCAGACCTTCAAAGAAGATCTAACTATTCCACAAAATAGAAGCAGAATGTACTCTACCCAATTCATTCTATGAAACCACAATTACTCTGATACCTAAACCACAGAAAGACCCAACAAAGATAGAGAAATTCATACCAATTTCCCTTATGAATATCGATGCAAAAATACTCAATAAAATTCTCGAAAAACCGAATCCAAGAACACATCAAAACAATCATCCATCCTGACCAAGTAGGTTTCATTCCAGGGATGCAGGGATGGTTTAATATATGGAAATCCATCAACATAATCCACTACATAAACAAACTCAAAGACAAAAACCACATGATCATCTCCTTAGATGCTGAGAAAGCATTTGACAAAATCCAACACCCATTCATGATAAAAGTCTTGGAAAGATCACGAATTCAAGGCCTATACCTAAACATGATAAAAGCAATCTACAGCAAACTAGTAGCCAACATCAAAGTAAATGGTGAGAAGCTGGAAGCAATCCCACTAAAATCAGGGACTAGACAAGGCTGCCCACTTTCTCCCTACCTATTCAACATTGTACTTGAAGTCCTAGCCAGAGCAATTCTACAACAAAAGGAGATCAAGGGGATACAAATTGGAAAGGAAAAAGTCAAAATATCACTTTTTGCAGATGATATGATAGTATATATAAGTGACCCTAAAAATACCACCAGAGAACTCCTAAACCTGATAAACAGGTTCAATGAAGTATCTGGATATAAAATTAACTCAAACAAGTCAATGGCCTTTCTCTACACAAAGAATAAACAGGCTGAGAAAGAAATTAGGGAAATAACACCATTCTCAATAGTCACAAATAATATAAAATACCTTGGCGTGACTCTAACTAAGGAAGTGAAAGATCTGTATGATAAGAACTTCAAGTCTCTGAAGGAAGAAATTAAAGAAGATCTCAGAAGATGGAAAGATCTCCCATGCTCATGGATTGGCAGGATCAATATAGTAAAAATGGCTATCTTGCCAAAAGCAATCTACAGATTCAATGCAATCCCCATCAAAATTCCAACTCAATTCTTCAATGAATTGGAAAGGGCAATCTCCAAATTCATCTGGAATAACAAAAAACCTAGGATAGCAAAAACTCTTCTCAAGGATAAAGGAACCTCTGGTGGAATCACCATGCCTGACCTAAAGCTTTACTACAGAGCAATTGTGATAAAAACTGCATGGTACTGGTATAGCGACAGACAAGTAGACCTATGGAATAGAATTGAAGACCCAGAAATGAACCCACACACCTATGGTCACTTGATCTTTGATAAGGGAGCAAAAACCATCCAGTGGAAAAAAGACAGCATTTTCAACAAATGGTGCTGGCACAACTGGTGGTTATCATGTAGAAGAATATGAATTGATCCATTCCTATCTCCTTGTACTAAGGTCAAATCTAAGTGGATTAAGGAACTCCACATAAAATCAGAGACACTGAAACTTATAGAGGAGAAAGTGGGGAAAAGCCTCGAAGATATGGGCACAGGGGGAAAATTCCTAAATAGAACAGCAATGGCTTATGCTGTAAGAATAAGAATTGACAAATGGGACCTCATAAAATTGCAAAGCTTCTGTAAGGCAAAAGACACCGTCAATAACACAAAAAGGCCACCAACAGATTGGGAAAGGATCTTTACCTATCCTAAATCAAATAGAGAACTAATATCCAATATATAAAAAGAACTCAAGAAGGTGGACTCCAGAAAATCAAACAACACCATTAAAAATGGGGCTCAGAGCTAAACAAAGAATTCTCACCTGAGGAATACTGAATGGCTGAGAAGCACCTGAAAAAATGTTCAACATCCTTAATCATCAGAGAAATGCAAATTAAAACAACCCTGAGATTCCACCTCACACCAGTCAGAATGGCTAAGATAAAAAATTCAGGTGACAGCAGATGCTGGCGAGGATGTGAAGAAAGAGGAACACTCCTCCATTGTTGGTGGGATTGCAAGCTTGTACAACCACTCTGGAAATCAGTCTGGTGGTTCCTCAAAAAATTGGACATAGTACTACCGGAGTATCCCGCAATACCTCTCCTGGGCATATATCCAGAAGATGTCCCAACTGGTAAGAAGGACACATGCTCCACTATGTTCATAGCAGCCTTATTTATAATAGCCAGAAGCTGGAAAGAACCCAGATGCCCCTCAGCAGAGGAATGGATACAGAAAATTTGGTACATTTACACAATGGAGTACTACTCAGCTATTTAAAAGAATGAATTTATGAAATTCCTAGGCAAATGGATGGACCTGGAGAGCATCATCCTGAGTGAGGTAACTCAATCACAAAAGAACTCACATGATATGTACTCACTGATAAGTGGATATTAACCCAGAAACTTAGAATGCCCAAGATATAAGATACAATTTGTGAAACACATGAAGCTCGGGAAGAATGAAGACCAAGGTGTGGATACTTTGCCCCTTCTTGGAATTGGTAGCAAGGCACCCATCGAAGGAGCTACAGAGACAGAGTTTGGAGCTGAGATGAAAGGATGGACCATCTAGAGGCTGCCATACCCGGGAATCCATCCCATAATCAGCCTCCAAAGGCTGACACCATTGCATACACTAGCAAGATTTTGCTGAAAGGACCCTGATATAGCTCTCTCTTGTGAGACTATGCCGGGGCCTAGCAAACACAGAAGTGGATGCTCACAGTCAGCTATTGGAAGGATCACAGGGCCCCCAATGGAGGAGCTGAAGGAAATACCCAGGGAGCTGGGGGGATCTGCAACCCTATAGGTGGAACAACAATATGAACTAACCAGTACTCCCCAGAACTCGTGTCTCTAGCTGCATATGTATCAGAAGATGGCCTGGTCGGCCATCACTGGAAAGAGAGGCCCATTGGTCGTGCAGACTTTATATGTCTCAGTACAGGGGAACGCCAGGGCCAAGAGGTGGGAGTGGGTGGGTGGGGGAGTGGGTGTGGGAGGGTGTGGGGGACTTTTGGGATAGCGTTGGAAATGTAAATGAAATAAATACCCAATAATAAAAAAGTAAATAAAAAAAAAAGAAAATCTCCATCTTAATGCGGTTGTAGTGGAAGCACACACCAATGGTGTGGGAATTTGATTTTTAGAGGGGATGTGTGTGCTTCTGTGGGTTGAAACTAGTGCTTCCCAGGTGTGGTGCACACACTTTCAAACCCAGCAGTCGGGAAGCCGAGAGGTGGATCTATGCAAGGGGCAGGCCACTGAGCCTGCACAGTGAGTTCCAGGACAGCCAGAGATACATAGTAAGACTCTGACTGAGATAAAAATTAAACCAGAAACTAGGACTTTGTAGGTTCCAGGCGAGCACTCTGCCAGTGACTGCATACCTGGTCCCTCACTTGCCGTCTAAGCAGATACCACAGCACTCAGCTACTTTCCCATCTTCTCTTTGCTTTGCCTTTCCCAGCCTGGCTGTGCTCACCACACAGCCTCCCCTGTAGCTTGGATTTAGGCCTATCCCATATGGCCCAGCTCCAAGTTTTAATACATATAAATTTATCCAGAAATTAAGCAAATAAAATTACTTAAACATTGCACTCTAGTTAACAATATATATATATATATATATATATATATATATATATATATATATATATATGTTGAAGTCTTTTTGGTGACATGTTCTGGTGACTGGAATCGACTTTCAAGTACATTAAAAAAAA
This sequence comes from Mus musculus, assembly GCF_000001635.26. Taxonomy (NCBI): domain Eukaryota; kingdom Metazoa; phylum Chordata; class Mammalia; order Rodentia; family Muridae; genus Mus; species Mus musculus. The sequence goes on along the minus strand of NC_000073.6, from coordinate 28,076,389 downwards.
GAGAAACTGCTAGTCTGACAGGAATGTACAGATGGGTATCTCTGGTAAAGGAAGAGTTAATTACAGTGTTTAGAATCTGTGCAGGGGTTGGCATCCTAGTGGCCATTGTCTGGATTACATACCCTTGACTCCAACATCTGAAATCTGAAATAAATGAACGAATCAGACACTTTGTGAGCATTAAGAAGATGCTACACATGGGTTCATTCCCTGATACCAGGAAGATGAATAAGCTTCAAAAATTTGTGCGCTGGACACAGTGTATAAAATTATCTCTAGGCTCTGTGGTTAGGACTGTATGAAAACTGAATAAATCTTGCGTTCAGACTTGAGTCCCTTCACAGTATGTATATTGCAAGTTTTCCAAAAGTTTTAAAAGTTCAAAACCTGAAGCACTTCTGGTCTCAGCATCTCAGAGAAGGGACTCTCAAACTAAATGGCGACTTCAGCTTGTTTGGAGGCTTTGCCATAATTCCGCAGTGATGTGGCATGGAAGGGAGAGAGCTGACGCTTGCCCTGACTACAGAGCAGTGTCAGTGTCATCTCAAAGAGATCTTGTAAGTGCTGAACATGGCATGTAGTGAGGACGGATCTGGCACAGCACATGATCACTAACTGATTATGTCACATCACAGCTCCCCTATTTTCGGACAGTTAGTACATCTCTCTCTCTCTCTCTCTCTCTCTCTCTCTCTCTCTCTCTCTCTCTCTCTCTCTCTCTCTTGTCACTTTCTTTTTAAAAATTCCTTTTTGCTTTTCCAAATAGCATCAGATATTTTTTTTTCTCTCTAACCACATCCTTAACATTTCTAGAAGTGGCATTTGTGAGGGAAAGGTTTTAAAGATCTGCTACTGGCTTTCAAATCTCACCAGTTCCCTACCACCTCACCTATAAAAAAGGCCTTGAGTTTGAGGGGTCTAACACCAGGGATTTGGCTCTTATTTTTTGACTGCTCATGGGTGTTAAACTTTGAACACTTACCCGAACGAAGCCAATTTCCCCACGAACCAGCGACACAGAATGGCTGTAGGCATAGACTGTGACCAAGCCCACATAGGAGACTTGGCGGCTGCCCCGATGTTCATTTTTGGCTTCCACACTGAAGGCTGGCAGGGTCTCATCTGATCCACACAGTTCAGCCATGGTGTAGGAACAAGTGCCCATCATGTCATACCGACGGCCATCGAAGGTGGTATAGTGGGGATCACCCTGGGCACGGCAGACAGCTGTGGACTCTGCCACACACCTGGCCTTCCCACTCACCATCTGGCAGCGCTGCCCAGATGCACACTGAATGCCTTGGCAGGATGCCTCTGCTGGGGTGAGCAGAGCTGTGGAGGGAAGAGAGTTGGAGTTAGAAATGTACCTGAGGTCAGACACCTGCGGCCTCCTACAGTGTGGACTATGCACTGTTGGCTCAAGAACACCCCTTGTACAGGCATGGAAACTGAGGTTTGCAGGCTCACAGAGAAAGCTCCTCTCCCAGGGTTTCTGCTTCCACAGTTCAACACAGCTTGGTCCAGAGCAATGTCAAGTAGTGAAGAAGGACCAGGAGCAACTGATGAAACATTAAACTGTTTATAGTTTGATATCCCACCAGGCTAGAAGTTGCCAGAGGATAGGAAATGAAAGATGGAGTCTTTAGCAAAATGGAGACAACTGTCGTAGAGGTGACCTTAGTAGAAGTCCTAGCTCAAGCGCCCACCACTGGGCCATTGGAGAGATTATGTTCAGTGCTCTGGCTACGGTGTCCTGTGATATGGGTCTGACAATCACAGTTTCTCCACAGACATTTGAGGGAGACATTGGCATATTTTAACAAGTTAAGATACAGGCTGTTTGTAACTGAGCCTATATAATTAATATGGTTATTAATATAAACCCATGCCCTATTCCAATATTCAAATACAAACATCCCTTGAAGTGGGCTGCCCTCTTTTGACAACCCCTGGGTCTTGGTTCCCAGTTTGAAGAAGACCATCTGGGAAGAAACAGCCCTTCCAGTTGGCCTCCAGTCCTCAAGAACTCTCGTTCTGACCCTGACCTCTCTCCCCACAACAGCTCATCCTGCACCTCCTGATCTCTTGCCACAAGCTAATCTAGGGACTTCTATGTGTTAGCTTGATAGAAACTGAAGCCTGGAGAGGTGGAGTGACAGGCCGAAGGCCACTCAGGCACAGCTGGAGTTAACCCCAGGCCCTGTGGCTCTGGCTCTGCGTCCTCACAACACCTGAGCTGCCTGGTGGCAGCTTCTGAATGGGCTGAGCCTGAGGTTGCACACAGGGTCCAGGCTCTGTTCCCTAACTATGTGAAAGCACGTGAAGCGCCCAGGGAGGCTGGAACACAGAGATGCCCCATCCTGGGATCCTCACTGTTACTCTCTCTGGATCTCCTGACTTTGTGCATCAGCAGTCTCGCGTGAGGAGTGCAGAGTTGCTGTCGGCAGCAAGTATAACTGTATTAATTCTTAAAGTATCAAAACATTGACCAACCCCTCCATCCTGGCTCCCTGCGTCTCCCCCAGACAACCTCACCACAAACCAATAGAGTGCACAGTACGGATTCCTGCTTTAGAATTAGTTCTGTGGGGGGAGGGAAAGGACTAAGAATTAAGGAATTAAGGATGGGTGCCATGGAGGACAGAGTGAGATAGGAAGGTTAACTAAGTCAAAGGCCAGAGAGGAGAGGTAGGGAAGGCATGGCCAGAGGCCAAGGCAAGGGATCATTTCCTATCTCTCACTCTGGCCACCAGCAGCTTTTGTCCCACACCCCACAGCCTGGGCCAGCCCACAGGTGAGCAGCCCAAAGCTGGTAGGGGCCTTGGCTGTGTGCATATTGTCAGTAGTGCCAAGGTCCACTTCTGCAAAGAACTCTCTGCCTTGCACAGCTGCTCATGTGAGTTCGACCCCCAATGCCTGCCCATCTATGGTTAGCTCACTGGTAGCCTTTGTATGTATAACCAGCAGGGCCACACCCTCAGTGCCTGGCATATTTATGATCACACAAGCCGGGTGGTAGGATGCTTTATCTGGGATCAGGACTAGATAAGGCTCACCAGTCACTTGATCCTTTATGGCCCCTGTGCCAAACAGCACAACCTGATGCCCACATCTCCAGACAGGTAGAATGACCCAGTTGGCCATTCACCCTGGAGATGACCCTCAACCATGTTACCCTGGAGACCCTGGGAACCAATGATAGCCCCCATGATTAGCTCTGTGGCCTGGGTGCCTACAATGGGACTGGGAGGCTAGAGTGGGGACTACATAGTGTGTTCCCCAAGCAGATGTGGGTAGCAGTTGCTCCACCACACGGTTACAATTTGTGTGCTTGTAGGCACAACTGTGACCAACAAAAACAGCCACTGGGCCGCTGGCTGTTACCCTTGATCCAGAAAGATCTGCTGTGCTCTGTAACTGAACTACTTCAGAAGGCTGCAGCGTCACACTTATGACACCACCAGCTGGATGGACAGTGCCCTGGAATGTCACCGCTGCCTTCAAGCCCATAGTAACTGAGGCACCTGCTCTGCCAGCCACCACAGCAAACTCCTTTGCGTATTGGTCAGAGATGCTGGGAATGTGAGCACAAAGTACTCTGTGCCCAGGGCTCCCACAGGCCAGAGCAATGTTAGCTCTGCTGTGCCGGGCTTAGAGATAGGGTGGTCCACTCTGACCCACTACTGCATGCTGGGAAGTGCCACTGCAGTCATCTCTGCTTTAGCACTGGTGTTGACCATGACTGACTCCCCTGTGACCTTCTGTGAGGTGTCATTGACCTGGCTGAGGATAGAGACACAGCAGTGCTCTCTGACAGACTGAAGATGAAGAGGCAGAGACTGCTGTTCTCGGGCTGGGAATTCTGCAGGAAGGCCATGAGGAATTCTTCCCCAACAGTATTCCTGGGGTCCTCTGTGGCCTCCCGGGTCAACCCTGAAGAAAATGCAGTTGTGGGTCCAGCTACCTAGTTCCTCCCCGTTACAAACCCAGCCCCTGGGTCTTCCTGAGCACCTGTTGAAATAATTCTCCCTATGCTGCCATGTCCTTCCTAACGTATGCAGCATCCACCTCCGAGCCTTCCTGGCTTTGGCTGCCCCAAAGCCTGAGCACCTTGCACAGGGCTCTTGAACTCAGACACTGCAGGGCCAGACGAGGGGTAGAAAGGTGTGCCGTAGTCCTGGAGACAAACCTGGACACTGGAGAACCACACTCCACCTGAAACAGCTTTTGCTGGTTGTTATTATGAAAGACTGAAGCCTTTTTTTTTTTTTAAATGGCACACATTCACATTTTTCAAGAAAGTCTGTCAGGCTACCTGAAGTTCTGAATGCAAGCTTCATCCAGTCTGTGTGGATTCTGTCTCAATATGACCTGGTGGTTTATGTGAAGGATACGAAGGGGAGAAGACCGTAGAAGTGTGGACACGATGTCTGTGAAAGCTAGAGTAGAGCTAGTGGGCTTTTCAACATGGGTGTATGCATGTGTGTATATGTGTGTGAGAAAAAGTAAAGACAGAGATGGACAGAGAGAGACAGAGACACACAGAGAGATGTGTAAATGAATACTAACACACTTCGTTCAGTGCCTAAGGCTGTCTCCAATTTCTGCTAGCCTCTGTCTCATTTAAGTTAGCCGGGTTGCAGTGAACAGTGAAGGGAGGTGGTTTGTAGAGAGGACTAAAACTTGAGGGTGCTGACGCAGGCAAGCAGGAGAAGCTTCCCAGACATAAATGGGGGGCTCGATTTGACTTACCCCACAGGAGGGTTGCTCCGGCCCACAGGGCCCACCATTTCCACGGGGATCCCATGTCTGTAGTAAAGAGAGAGGGAGATCAAAAGGTGCTGTCCTGTTAGAGACCATTCCAGAAGGCAGAGAGGGGTTAGAAGGGGGCAATCTCAGGACAAGAGCCACCTGGATGTAAGGAAGGCTCAAGTGAGAAGGGAAGTTGACTAGATAGGACTGGGTGGGCTTGGGGTGGGGGTGAGGCTGGCCATGAGGTAAGGGGGTGAGGATCAAGGACAATGCATGGCATAGTGGCTATCCCCTAAGAGTAGAGGTAGAAGAGGCAGTCTAGGGCCTGGATGCAGAATAGGGCGTTAGTTGTCCCTCTTCTGCAGGGAACCCCAGCCCTTCTCACCTGCGGGTCCCCGAGCTGCAGGACCAGATTGCAAGCTAAGTTATATAGTGGAGATTCCTGACTCCCCTGGCCACACCCCGGGTCACCTGACGCGCACACGGTGCCAACTTCCTGGAGGAGGATGCCGATCTCAGACCAGGTGGAAGAATGGGGAGCCCTGAAGATCTGCCAAGGGTGGAGAATGAGTCTTCAGCCTGTGTCCTGAGATGGGTGTGAGAGCAGCTGGTGGCTACACCCTGGCAGCCTCTGGATCAATTCAATCATGGAAGGGCGTCGTCCTTATAGAGACAGCTGGGGAGCAGAATGCCGAGATCCCGGCTCCCTGGGCATGGGTAGGGTAGTGGGCAGGGTTTGAACTTGAGATGGGAGGTGGTGACTGGTCATGTTTGCTGGCTCACCGGCCAGATTCATTTCTCTGACTCCTGCCAGGAACAACAGTAAAGGACCCATATCCGGGTCCTACTTCCTTGCAGTCCCAATCTGAGCCCTGGTTCCAGGCCATCCCACATCTTCTTTCCAGTCACCCGTGGAGAAGAGGTGTCTGGGGGTGACGCGGGGTCTGAGGCCTCGGCCCAGGCCGGTGATGTGGATCGTAACAGTCTTACCCCAAGTTCATCACAGTCTCCTGGGTTTCTCTCCTGGGAAATGGAAACAAGAAAACCTGGCTTTGCTGGGCTTCTGGGTGTTCTGAATACTCTCGCTCCTTGTGATGGAGCAGGGGTGGGTGGGGGTTCTGGGGCTCGGGGTGTGTGTAATGAAGGCTCAAGAGCTCTGTTTCCTGATTCCATAAGATCGATCATGGAGGTTTCACTTCCTGGAGAACTGTTTGGTTTGGGATTTTTTTTTTTGCTTTGCTTTTTGTGGTTTCATTATCTTCTCTCCTTTTTTCCTTCTTTCCTTCCTTCCTTCTTCCTCTCTCTCTTTCTTTCCTTCTTCCTTCCTTCCTTTCTCTCTTTCTCTCTCTCTCTTTCTTTCTTTCTTTCTTTCTTTCTTTCTTTCTTTCTTCTCTCTCTCTCTCTCTCTCTCTCTCTTTCTTTCTTCTCTCTCTCTCTCTCTCTCTTTCTTTCTTTCTTCTCTCTCTCTCTCTCTCTCTCTCTCTCTCTCTCTCTCTCTCTCTCTCTCTCTCTTTCTTTCTTTCTTCTTTTCCTTTATACCCTTAGAAGGGACTGGTTGGACAGGTTTGGAGTGACCCTGTTCCTCTCCAGTACCCTGCAATTAGTCTGAACTGAGGCATGGGGACCAGGTGGCATAGTCGTCTGGGCTGGAGTCAGCATGTCTCATAGGACTGGCCTGGCCCTGGCCATACTCTGCTAATCCCTACTTTGGGGACTATTGTTTGCTGAGGAGTCTCCTCAGAAACAGCAGCTGCAAAGCCTGGTGTCCTCTGTCAATACCCCCTCCCAGGTAAGGAGGCTCCTTATCATTGAGGCTTAGACTTCTGTGCAGCCAGAGTGGGTGGGGGACCCTTCTCTCAATAGGGCTGTGACTTTCTCAGAGGGAAAGATAAAGCTTTGGTACTGATAGGGTCCTCAAGGCAACCAGGAAAGTGTGGTGAGTAAACAGAAGGCTGGGTGGGAGCCAGAGAGAACAAGAAACCCAGTGGAGTGTGGGTGACCCATGGACAGCTGGGAGAGAACCCTGAAAAAGACCCTGAGGGAAAGATGGGCGGGGAGGGACGAGACCAGGGATCCCAAGGAAGAATGTGAGTGCAAGCTAAGATGTCAAACCCCTCTATGTAGGTACATCTCTCTCTTGAGACACTCAGAGGCATGAGATGTGCGAAGGAAAACAGTAGGGTGAGTTTTCAGAGATAATTCTGGCCCTCTTTCTGTGCACTCCTCTGAGCCTTGATGCCTTCCCTGACTGAAACCAAAGAGAAGCCTACCCCTGTGATCATGGCTCTCTGCAGATGGAGACCTCAGGAACTAGGGTGGGGGAACAAGTTTTACAAATACTTTAACTTTATAACCCTCTGGGACCTTGTTTGTTACTCCTTTCCAGGTTCTCTCTCTGTGTGTGTGTGTGTGTGTGTGTGTGTGTGTGTGATGATACACTTGTGTGCCCTGCCCCAGATTTTTTATATTCTCAGGAATTTCACTAATAACCCCGGAAATGACCTATGGGGACACTTCCTTATGGTCAAAAAACCATTTATTCTGCCAACAGCAGCTTTCTTGTGAGCCTAAGCAAAGGGTGTTTACATTTCTACTTTTGGGCCTCTCCCTATATAAGGCAGGCCATTCCAGACACTGGGGGGGAGGTGGGGAGGCTGACCTGTCACAGGACACAGGACATAGGGCAAAGTATTCACTGTGTTCGTCTAAGTCCAGGTTTTGCTAGAAGTTTCTAGCTTTCTTCCTTCACATCTGGACCCAATGATCTGGCATGCACAGGTAGACAATTCACATCTGGACCCAATCACCTGGTGTGCACATGCAGACAAGCTGCTCTAGGTTCTTCAGTAGCCTGGTACTTGTCGCATGGCTCCAGCCCCTTCCCTGTAATATCAATGTTTCCTCATTGAAACTGTCTTGGCTTCTGTGGCATCACGTTCTGCATTTTTGTGCTACTTTGGTCTGTTTCCTACATGCACACTTTCTTTTTTCTTTCTTTTTTTTTTTTTTTGAACCTCAAAGACAATTTTATTAGAGTTTAAATGAAAAAACAAAAAACAACGAACAGTATGCAAATTATAAGTTTCAGCAGCTTCCCAGAGGAGGAGAATGGAGGAATAGCAGAAAAACCCTTGCCGGTTGATTTATCAGAATTAAGGTGTGCCGCAAGGCATGGCCACAGCAGGGGGGACACTTTAGAAAAGAAATAAGAACACCTGAAGTGTTATAGAAAGAAGAAAAGGAAAAGTTTGGCTTCTCTGAGTAAGTCAGCAAAGAGGGTCAAAGGAAGCTACACACCTATGTCTGAAAGAAACTATCCTAGAGATGGGAATTCTGGGAAGGAAAGGAAAGTATCTCTTTTTTTTTTTTTCCATTTTTTATTAGGTATTTAGCTCATTTACATTTCCAATGCTATACCAAAAGAAGTGGATGCTCACAGTCAGCTAACGGATGGATCACAGGGCTCCCAATGGAGGAGCTAGAGAAAGAACCCAAGGAGCTAAAGGGATCTGCAACCCTATAGGTGGAACAACATTATGAACTAACCAGTACCCCGGAGCTCTTGATTCTAGCTGCATATGTATCAAAAGATGGCCTAGTCGGCCATCACTGGAAAGAGAGGCCCATTGGACACGCAAACTTTATATGCCCCAGTACAGGGGAACGCCAGAGCCAAAAAGGGGGAGTGGGTGGGTAGGGGAGTGGGGGTGGGTGGGTATGGGGGACTTTTGGTACATGCACACTTTCAATGCTGGTGAGTTTTAGATTCTTTTTATGTTCTTACCATAACTACTTCTCCAGATTGCAGCCATATCTGCCCATGCCATCCAGCAGAACATTCTATGATGTTGGGCACTCTCTCCCCTTTGCCTGTGGTAGACAATCGAGCTCCTGAACTCCTGTGGCTGCTGAGCACTTGAAATGTGACAAGTGCAAGGGAAGAGCAGATTTTTTTTTTAATTTAGTGTACTTTTAAACGATGGCTGTGCCCAGTGTTCGCATTAGCTCTCACACAGCACTAGAGCACACTACCAGCACAGGTTCCATCCCATCTCCTTACCGGGGCGTGTTTGCTCTCCCTACTCACATCCCTAATCAGTTACTCTTCTATGCTCATTTTTCATCCCTTTAGTTTCCTTATAGACAACTATTCTGATGTGACCTGTGAGTCTATTTTTTCAAGTATCTGATTAAAATAAGACACTGCTAATAAGTAAACAAATCATAAATGTATATAGCTCATTAAGCTGTCTTAGATAAACACACCCTTATAATCTTCAGATGTGTTTTATAAGCCCAGGCAAAGGTAAAGCCTTCACCAAGAACACTTCCGCATCTCAGAAATTCTTTGTTCTCCCTTCCAAACACTAGTTGCTCCCTCTCTTGAGAGGTAGCATCTATTTTGGCTTCTAACACCATAGGCTACTTTAGTTTTGAATTCTGTGTAAATGGCTGAATGTCTTTCTGTCTTGCTTTCTAATTGACTACTTTCAATCAATAGTTCTTTGCCCAAGTAACTAGAGTTTATTTTCAGTGAGATATGCCATTCAGTTATATTAAACCATACTTATCCGTGACCGTTTGGGTTGTTTCTACTTTAGTTAATGGATTTTTGTAAATGTACACAAATTCTTTGGAAAATAGTATCAAGTTCCTGATTGTAAAATTTCCAGGTAACTGGATTAAGATTCAGATGCTGTCAATATTTTTCAAAACTAAGGTACTAATTTCAGCCTGCACAGTGTGTGTGACCACTTTAGCTGCTTCCGAGCTGCACCAATCTTTTCTGAAAGTGTAGAGGTGTGGATCTGTGGCTCTAAATATTAATTTTTCACATATCTGTGCCTGAGTATATGTCTGTACACCACATATGGGCAAGAGCCTCAGGCATTCAGAAGATGTCAGATGCCCAGAACTGGTGTTACAGAGGGTTGTCAACCACGTGGGTTCTGGAAACCAAACTTGGCTCCTCTACAAGGGCAGCCAGTGTTCTTAACAGCCCAGCCATCTCTCCAGCTAGTGACCCGTGGTTTTAATGTGCGTTTGTCAGTGAGGTTGAACACATTTTCATGTGTTGATTGGCCATTTGGATATTTTTCTTGTGATTTTAGTACTATACTTCCTCAAGTTTCTTTCCCAACCATTTTTATTGCATTTCTTACTGATCTGTACAGATTCTTTATATATTCTGAACATAAACTGTTTGTTGGTTATGTGTTTTGCAAATATTTTCCACCTTTCTGTGAGTTGGCTTTTTAGTATTTCTAAGAGTGAAAAGGACACTTATTTTATCAGTCTGTATTTTGGGGACGGGGGCACTGAACTTTTCTTGTGACAATATTGAGTCTTCCAATCCATAAACATTATTTTTCCATCTATTTAGATATTCATTTCATCAGTTTTTGAAACTTCTCGGACTATAAATCTTCTACTTATTCTGTTAAATTTACTAATGAATTTTAACTTTTATCCAGTGAAAACGGTATTATGCTTCCAATCTCAGGTTCTATGTTTCCATTGTCAGTGTACAGAAACACATCCAGTTGTTGTCATGTTGAGTCTCCTGCGTGCAAACTTGTTGGATTCACTAATCTCAGCAGTTTTTCAGTGGGTCGTGGGACTGCTGAATGCTGTTATTTACCTGAAAGTAGAGACAGTTTTAGTCCTGGTTATATATTTTATTTAATATTTTTTCTTCATTGAGCTGGGTAGGAGTTCTAGCACTGTGCTGGGTGGGAGAGATGAGTGGGAACAGCCCTTGGCTTTTTCCTATTCTGGGAAACACTCCTTCTACTGTTACACACACTTCAAGTTAGAGCCTTTGGTAGATGTCACTGGATTGCCGCAGCTCTCTCCTACTTCTAATTTACTGAAAGCGCTACCATAAACGAATGTTGATATCACCAAATACCTCTCCTGGGTCACAAAACCCTCCTCTAACTTCTGCTGAAATGGTGAATTACACTAGACTCTTAAAATACTGAGCCAGCTTTGCATACCTGGAAGAAACCACACTTATATATGGTATGTATTAAAAATACTTTTTACATATTGCTGGATTCAATCTATTAATGTCCTCAAGAATTTTTAAATCTAAGTTCATGAAACATACTGTACTTTTTTCCCTCTCTTCTCTCCACTGTTTCTTCTTTCTGTAATGTTCTTGGTTTAGGTACCTAGGTAATGCTGGTCTCAGATTGAGTTGGCAAATGTTCTTTCTGCTTCCTGGGAAATGTTGCATAAGATTGTTTCATATTTCATCTGCTTGGAGATTGCTTTCTCTAAACAGTGTGTGTGTGTGTGTGTGTGTGTGTGTGTGTGTGTGTGTGTGCTGACTTTTTTCCTGTTGCTGTGATAAAGTACCCTGACAGAAGCAACCTGAAAAAGTTTTACCAGTGCATGGTGCCCGTCTTTAACTCAGCACCCAGAAGGCAGAGGCAGATTGATCTCTGTGAGTTTCAGGCCAGTCAGGGCTACACATTGAAGCCCTGACTTAAGAAAAAAGTAAGCAAGGAAGGAAGGAAGGAAAAGGAAATTAGAGAAAATGAGGAAAGGAGAAGAAAGGAAAGGAAAGGAAAGGAAAGGAAAGGAAAGGAAAGGGAAGGGAAGGGAAGGGAAGGGAAGGGAAGGGAAGGGAAGGAAAGGAAAGGAAAGGAAAGGAAAGGAAAGGAAAGGAAAGGAAAGGAAAGGAAAGGAAAGGAAAGGGGCAGAGGAAGTATTAGAGTTCACAGTTCAAGGTGCAGTCTGTCTTGGCAGGATGTCAAGGCAGCAGATGCTTGCAGCAGTTGGTCACATCACACCCACAATCAAGAAACAGAGAAAGGTGAATCCAAACTAGTGTCCATCTTACTCTCAGTGTGTAAAAACAGGATTGCCTGCTCAGGGAATGGATTCACCTACGCTTAGCATGGGTCTTCCCACATCAATTAATGCCATCATTGACATCTCCAGAGGCTGTTCTCCCTGGCAAGCTGACAGTTAACACTGCAAAGGCATGAGTGTGTATGTGCATGTGTGTGTAAGTGTGTGAGTTTGGAGAGAACAGAAGTAGACATTGGATGTTCTTCAACCTTTTTTTTTTTTTTTTAAAGAGAGAATCTCTTATTGGCACTGTTGATTACTGATTGGCTAGAATAGCTGCCAGTAAGCTGTGGAATTGGCCTATCCCTGCCCCAGCCCTGGGCACTAGGGTGACAGAGTTGCACCAACATGCTCAGCTTTATACGTGGGTGCTGGGATCCGAGCTCAGATCTTCGTGCTTGGGGGGGGGGGCAGGTACTTCACCAGATAAGGCATCTCCCCAGCTGCTAATCCTTTCAAATGATAAATTCCAAGTCTTTGGTGAATTTTCAGATCGTTTTACATTGGTTACTTTTAGAGTTTGAGGAACTTATCTGTTTCATCTAAGACAGCAAACGTGTGAGAATATAACTTGTCTCATATAATTTTTAATACATAAAGGTACATACATAGCAACATCTCATTTTCCATCTTGGTATTGGTGACTTGTGCCGTCTTCTCACCATCTTCCTAAATGTTTATTCATCGTGATATTGGTTGGTTTGATGATTTTCTCTCTTTTGTTTAATTTTACTAATTTCCACTCTTCCCTCTGCTTGTCCTGTGTTTACTTTGTTCTTCTTTTGTTACTTTCTTGGTCAGAAGATTAAATGATTGGTCTGAGATTTTGTTTTCCATTGTAAAAAGCAAATTGAAGTGGAAACTTCTGATTTCTTTAGAAAATCAGTTATGTCAAATGGTGTTTTGCTGGGGCACACTGGAGTGAAAGGATGTTTTGCTAAAGCAGGCACTTGAAATGTTTTGCAGAGCCAGGCAGTGGTGGCACACGCCTTTAATCCCAGTACTTGGGAGGCAGAGGCAGGCGGATTTCTAAGTTCGAGGCCAGCCTGGTCTACAGAGTTCTAGGACAGCCAGGGCTATACAGAGAAACCCTGTCTCAAAAAACCAAACCAAAAAAAAAAAAATGTTTTGCTGAAACAGACACCAGTGAAGAAATTTTTCTATAGCAGCAGACACATGAAAGGATGTTTAGAAGGAATATAAATAAGACCCCATAGACAGGAGACCTCGCGCACCGGCTCCACTTGCTCCACCTCACTGCTCTTCCCTGATGACATGCACGTATCGGTTCGCCTTACATTGCTTTGTTGCGCTTTGTTGCTGGTGACTTGATGGAGAGAGAAACTTGCCAAAGAAACTTGAGGTTCCTGCGGCATCTTGCTGCTTCTGCTCGAGCAGATTGGCGAGTCTTGCAGTTTCTTCTGGATTGAACTGCTCTAGCTGATGTGTGAGTGGTGACTGCCGAGTGGACTGGACTGCAGCTTCTGATTCATGTTTGGTGTGTCCTAATAACTTTTCTTTTCCACTGCCTCTGGTGGCGTGGGCTAGAGGCGAGGCTGCATTTCTTTCGGTCCATCATGTTGTTACAAATTATCAGATTAAATTCCTTTTACAACTGATAGTATTCCAATTGTGTGTATGTGTATACATCTTCTTGAGTCATTCGTCATTTGCTAGACACATTATTTCTATGAACACGCAATTTCTTCCTTTCTCTTTCTCCCTTTTTTTAGTGTCCCTTTCAATTTTACCAATGTTTAGTAATGTTCATTATAAAATTTCTTAGAGTTATTCCTTGGTAATATTTTTAGGATTTTTAAAAGCATGGTGTGTGTGCGCGCTTGCACATCAGGTATCTGTAGAGGCCTGCAGTGGTGAACATCACTGGAAATGGAGCTCTAGGGAGAGGTGGATTCTGGGATGTGAACTCAGGTCTTCTGTAAGAGCAGCATGTGTGAGCTCCACTGAACCGTCTATCCAGCCCCATTGTTTATAGCTACTGCTCTCTTGATCTGTCTCAGTTTATTTACTGCTGGTGTACTGCTGTGCCACTGAATCATGCGTCTTCATGCTGGGAACTGAATCCAGGTTCCTGTGTATGCCAGGCTAGCTAGCACTCTCACACCGAGTTACACTCTCAGCACAGTGTTGCTCATTTTTGTAAGTTTTTATATTCTGTAATTCTGCTAAATTCATTTACTAGTTCTAATGAGGTTTTTAAAAAAGGGGTAGAAACCGAGATTTTCTATATATAAGATCATGTCATCTGGAAGAATAGCAATTAGACTTCCTTTTCATGTAGTTGATTTCTTTCTCTTGCTTGATGATGGAAGCCAGCATCCTAGTCTTATCTCCAATCTTAGAAAGCTTTCAATTTTACTCCAGTCTTTATGTTAGACACTGACCTATCATGCAGGATATACTTGTTCTATAAGTAATCTCTTCAGCACTTCATTTTTAAACTTTGTGATGTGTGTGCTGTGTGAGTGCATGCACGCCATGGCAGGTGCGAAGGACAGAGAACAGCCCCAGATATGCAGGAGCATAGTGCACAGACATACATGCAGGCCAAATACCCATACACATGAAATAAAAGGAAAGGAAACATTGTAAGTTAACTTACCTTAGTACTGATTGTTGGACATTCACAGTTGTTTTCCCTGGAGTTGAATATCTCTTCCTCTTGCTCATATTCTTGCTGCCTTCCGAACATTTCAGAGCATGTAGAGTTGCTTCTGTCTTTTCGCCTTGACGTGGCTTCTGGGGATCAAACTCAGGTCATTAGGCTTATGTGGCAAAGGCCTTCGGACAGTGATCCATCTTGCTGGCCCTTGTTCAGCTCTTTAGCATGAAGATTTTATCAAATGCCTTTTTGGGGATATTTTGAAGTGATCTTATCATTCATTGTGCTGTGTTGTGCCATGTTTATTGTTTGTATTGAATCATTCTTGCATCCTTGAAATTATTCCATCAGTCATCTGATCTGATTCTGTTTACTAATCTTTTGTTTAGGATTTTGTTTTTTGTATCCATGTTCATCAAGAATATTAGCATTCTGAGCCAGGCGTGGTGGCGCACACCTTTAATCCCAGCACTTGGGAGGCAGAGGCAGGCGGATTTCTGAGTTGGAGGCCTGCTTGGTCTACAGAGTGAGTCCAGGACAGCCAGGGCTATACAGAGAAACCCTGTCTTGAAAAACCAAATATATATTAGCATTCCTTTTTTTCTTTTCTGCCCTGTCCTGTCCTGTCCTGTCCTGTCCTGTCCTGTCCTCCCTCCCTCCCTCCCTCCCTTCCTTCCTTCCTTTCTTCTTTCTTTCTTTCTTTTTTTTTTTTTTCTTTGAGACAGGCTCTCTTTACATTGCCTTGGCTGTCCTGGAACTTACAATATAGACCAGGCTGGCCTCAAATTCACAGAGATTTTCCTGCCTCTGACTCTTGAATGCTGGAATCAAAGACACTTGCCACCACACCAGGCTATCCTGTCTTTCTTTTTTAATTATGACTTGTGATCATCAGTCTTTATTATTTACTAGGCTGGATATAAAATCTCCTAGAAAACACAACTCCGGCCATGTCTGTGAGGACATTTCCAGAGTGTTTTAACTATTCCTTTTTATCCAGTCTGGGACCCCACCATAAATGTCGATGGCACCACCCATGGCTGGGGTCCCAGACTGAATAAAAAGGAATAGAAAAAGCAAGCTGAACACCAGCACTCAGGTCCCCATGTCCTGACTGTGGCTGTAATGTGACTAGCCTCCTCACGATCCCATTGCCATGCCTTCTCCACTATGACAAACTATTCCCTTACACTGTGAGCTAAAACAAAAACAAAAACTATTTCATGAGTTGCTTTTATCATAGCAACGATAAAAACCTAAACACAGAAATTTGGCACTTAGAATTGGGGCTGTTGCTATGACAGACCTGATCATGTGATTGGTAGTCCTTCAGTACTGATTTTTCTGGAGAAATGTGGAAGAGTTAGAATGCGGTCTAAGGAAGCCCTAGATGCTATGAGCAGTGCTTAGTAGGACATTCTGGAAAACCAGAATGAAGACAAAAAGGGAAAGGCAAGCAGGGAAAACTGTGCTTAAGAGACTTTAGAGTGAGGACAAAGTGTCTACCAGAACTGGCTACGCACTGTTAAAAACAACAACCAAGCAAGCAAGCAAGCAGGCAGGCAGGCAGGCAAGCAGGCAGGCAGGCAAGCAGGCAAGCAGGCAAGCAGGCAGGCAGGCAAGCAGGCAGGCAGGCAAGCAGGCAAGCAAGCAAGCAGGCAAGCAAACAAGCAGGCAAGCAGGCAAGCAAACAAGCAGGCAAGCAGGCAGGCAGGCAAGCAGGCAAGCAGGCAAGCAGGCAAGCAGGCAAGCAAACAAGCAGGCAAGCAGGCAGGCAGGCAGGCAGGCAGGCAAGCAGGCAAGCAGGCAAGCAGGCAAGCAGGCAAGCAGGCAAGCAGGCAAGCAGGCAAGCAGGCAAGCAAGCAAGCAAGCAGGCAGGCAGTCAGGCAAGCAAGCAGGCAAGCAAGCAGGCAAGCAAACAAGCAGGCAAGCAAACAAGCAGGCAAGCAAACAGGCAGGCAAGCAGGCAGGCAGACAAGCAAACAAGCAGGCAAGCAAACAAGCAGGCAAGCAGGCAGGCAAGCAAACAAGCAGGCAAGCAAACAAACAGCAACACAACCCATGTCTTGTGAACTTCAGTGAGGCTGAATTCAAAGGTGGCCAACTAATTTGTTTAAAAAAGGGAATTTCAAGGCTGTGGCATTCAGCCTGTGCTACAATTACTGCTCACCGCTCTTATGAAGATTATAATGAGAAGGATCAGGATCAGGCAAGCTGTCATGAGAAGTATGAGTTGTGGCAGGGAAAGGACATGGGCAAGTTAAAGTTGCAGATGTGGGTGAAATCAGTCTCGATGAAGGCAGACCTTGGACTTTGCGCTGTGATCACAGGAAAGCTGCGTGTAGTGTGAGAGCGAACTCATCAAAAGCTCCTGCTTTATAACAATGGCAGTTCACTGAGAGACTGAACTGAGAACTCAGGTGAAGGGGTCCTCTGCTCAAAAGGATGCTGCTGAAGGCAATCTCTGCTCAGAAGCAACCACCTGAGGAAGTATTTTCCAAGGTACACAAACTGTAGCTGCAGCGGAAGACAGCTAGATAATATCTCAAGGTGGCTGCAGAACTTGGCAACACTGTCCAAATGGTATTATCTTGGCATGCATGTAAAATACAAGAGTTGCAGGATCGTGGAAGATTGCACCAAGGTTCCAGAAAGATGCTAAGTTCAGGCTGTGTTACACCTGAGGGTACTGGGAACAAGCCAAAGGAACTTGTCCTAAACGCCGCCATTTTGTTTTCAGACTCCATTTTGTCATAGGGTGAAAGTAAGTTCAAGGTCCCAGGCCCTAGGGGAGCTGGGGACTTCCCAATAGCTGAATGGCTTCTGTTGTAAAGAGATGTCTGAGTCCAGCCATCCCAGGGACAACTTATAAAAAGACAATTGTTTGAGTCCAGCTGTCTCAAGGACAATTTTTCCATATTGCTCACAGTGTTAAACTAAGTTCATGTTCCCAGGCCCAGGAACCAACTCCTATTCTGATTGGTGGGGAAAAAGTAACAATAACTTGGCACAGATGTTTGTTGTCTGCAAACTTAAATATTCTGTGATATTTTGGCTTGTTGTGGCAGTTCCACTCCCAAGTGTGTTTTGTGGTCCTGATTGATCAATAGCGGCTTGATTACAATAAATTTTTGTCATCTGCTTTGACCTGGTGATTGAGTTATGTTAGATTTAAGTGGATCCCATAACAAGGGGAAAATATTTCCTAATGCAAGTGTTGCAGCTCTGAAGGGAAAGGCATCCTGGCATAAGGTGGAGGTTTCTGGTTGTGTTGTATGTTACAGACTGACATACTTTGATGATGCTTTGCTGAGGCAAGACCTATTGGGAGGACCCTTGATGTTTGGAGAGAGTATGAGTGGGACTCAATGTGTGGCAGTGATGGGGGACTTGCAAAGCTAGCCTTGCAGTGCTTTGTTGGTCTCCAGTCTTTACTGATCTTTACTTTATTGAGAGAGGTACTGAAGAGAATTTTTCCTGGCTTCCTTGGCTGGTTCTGGTTCCTCCTGCTGACTCGTTCCTATTCTGTGGAGTCCTGGATGTTTCTGTTGGATCGTGCCACCGCTGCTGATTCCTGTTTGGTATCCCAACACTACTGAACTGGACTGCTGGTATCTTGACAACGGAGATTGGAATTGCCCCCAAGGAACTACTTCTGAAGAGGTCTACATTCCCTGTGTCCTATTTACCATCTTTTCTCCCCTACCTTTGGATGGTTTGCAAGAAACAGGGGTGGAAGCACTTGAGAACCCTTATTAAAGTAGGTTTTAAAAAATCTAAGGCTACACTGGCAGTTAGGAGGCAAGGAATACCACAAAGTGACACCACACACCAAACCTCACATAAGAGATTTATTGGGTAAGACACAAGACAGTGGCTGACTCTGCTTGGGAGAGAAGCAGCAGAGAACTGAGTGGGAGGCAGGCTTATAGAGGGGTTCTTGGCAGTGGAGTTTTCCACAGAGGAACTAGTGGGTCTTCAAATCCTAAGCTTGGGATGAGCTCAGGGACTGTTGGGTTTCAAAACTGGGAAGTGAGCTTGGATTTTTTTTTTAACTCTACACAGGCAATGTGTGATAAAATCAGGTTCCATGCAGAATATTGCACTATGCAGCTGGTGAGATAGCTCAGCAGTTAAGAGCACTGGCCTTTTTTCTAGTGATCCTGAGTTCAATTCCCAGCAACTACATAGTGGCTCATGACCCATACAGGGATCTGATGCCCTCTTCTAGCATACAAGTATATATGCAGACAGAACATTCATACACTAAACAGACAGACAGACAGATAATATTTAAAAGTCCCATTACGTAGGGTTGTGAATGTGAAACCTAAGTTGCAGTGTTGGATGTTGGAGGTGCTAGCACCATGGGATGTCTTTCAAGGGAAGCTGTAGGTATGGAATAAAATTGGCCCAGAAGAGGAAGGTGAATATAGCTGCTGGAACAAGATGATGCTACAAAGAGCCCAAGATGCCAAGCATGAAGCTGTAAGATTTGGCGTTTATTCTACTAGATTTCTATCTTGCTTTTATTTTCTTGCTATGTCCCATTCTCCTCTTTTGGGATGGGAATATTTACTCTGTGTAGTTATGTATTGAAAGTATAACTTCTTTAAAAGAGACATTCAGAGTTAAAGAATCACCTAGTTTCAGCAGAGAACCCCGCCTTTACCATTTTGAATAATACCACAAACTGCTAAGCTTTTGGAGACGTTTAATGATCTAAATTTATTTTGCATTGTGAGATACACATTAGATTTTAGGAGCTAAAAATGAAATGTCATGATTGAAAAGTGATATGTTCGTGTGTCTAGTTGACACTAACTTGTAATAGTTAATCTTTATCTTCATTGTCTGATAGACTGGATTTAGAATCTAGAATCAACTAAGAGCTGTGTTCCTGATACATCTGTGAGGGTGATTCTAGAGAGTTTTATTTGAGCAAAGACTCACCCTAAATGGGATGGCACTATCCCACGGTCTGAGGTCCTAGGCTGCACCATCCCATGGTCTGAGGTCCTAGGCTGCACCATCCCATGGTCTGAGGTCCTAGGCTGCACCATCTCATGGTCTGAGGTCCTAGGCTGCACCATCCATGGTCTGAGGTCCTAGGCTGCACCATCCCATGGTCTGAGGTCCTAGGCTGCACAAGGATGAACAAGGGAGACAGTGGCATGAGCACCAGCACTCGCATCTTTCTGCTTCCTAGCTGTGGATCTATGGCCAGCTGCCCCACACTGCACTACTCCATTATCAAAGGTTACATAGCAGTATGCATGGTATGAATCAGAAGCGCCCATGCTACTACAATGTCAAGTCTTCTTGCGTACAATCCTCATAGGAATTCTAGCAGGGCTTTTGGTATACTGTGGAAATAGGTATATGGTACATGTGTGGAGAGAATCTGGGCTAAGACTGTGGGCAGTTTTTAGAAGTTTTAACTCTGAAAATTCAAACTAAAAAAGACTTTTGATAAAGACATAATTTTTTCACTGTGTGGCCATGGTTGGCCTAGAACCTGGTATGTAGACCAGACATCTGTCAGCCTCTGTTTCCTGAGTGCTGGGATTAAAGGCATATGCTACCACACCTGATCTTAATTTTTCTTTTTAAAGTATTATTTTGTGAATACTTCACTAAATTCCTTTAAATTGTATTATAGGCCATAATAGATGTCTCAAAATACTCTTGCAGAGGACCTGGATTCCATTCTCAGCACCCACATGGTGGCTTATAACCAACTATAACTTCAGTCCCAGGTGATTAGACTGTCTTCTGACTTCCTTGGGTATTGCATGTACACAATGCATAGACATACATACATGGGAAACATGCATATAAGTAAAATTAAAAAAAAAGAAAAACAGTATTCAAGTTTCTGTTATTAGATATTCACAATTGCTTTTTCCTAAGTTCAACATTTCTTCCTTTTTCTATTATTCTTGCTGTTTTCTGAAAGGGTCAAACTTCTGCCATTTTTCACCCTAACACTGGAAAAGGCCTCCATTCCTGGGTCTTGGGACCAGGGACAAGGTGACCCTACATCAGGACTCATGTGACAGTTGACTGAAGTACACAGATGCTTCTCTTTTAACCTGCATGGTATTTGTTGAATTTAAAACTAAACGCCAACATTTTAAAAGTCAAAGATTTTAATTAATACTCTGTGTAGACATAAATTTTTTGTAACCTACTTTTAATAAGGGTTCCACCTCTCCTAGCCCACCACCCCGCAGAGGTTGTGGAAGAGAAAGTTATTAGGATGTGGGGAAGGGGTTCTGCTCAGCAGTAGCTCTTTGGAGGCAAGCTCCATCTTCTTGGGCACACTTCAGTCTCATAGCAAACACCAAATGCGACCGAGCAGTTGCAGACCAGTCCTCTAGGCAGGCAGACACCAGGCACAAACCAGCAGCTTCAGTTCAGTCCTTCCAGCAAGCAGACACCAGGCAGCAGTCGTTTGATCCTGAAGAAACTGCCAGGCTCACCAACAGGCCTAAGGTGAGGCCGCTGAAGTTGCAAGCTGCTGCAGGAACCTTACGAGCAGTTCTTGGGAGAGTTTCTCTCACGAGTTGAGCTCAATAACACTATGTAAGGGGGAACCAATATGTGCATGTCTTTAAAGAAGAATAGCGAGGCAGAGCAAACCAAACCAAGGCTCAGTGCTTGTCACCCACTGTCTGTGGGGTCATATTTATACTCCTTCATTAAGTGTCCTTTTATGTGTTCGCTATATCAAAACATTCTTTCACCTGTGTGTGCTTCAGGAAAACATCATTTGACATAACTTTCCAAAGAACTAGAAGTTTCTACTTCAAGTCTGAGTTTTCAGCCATTTTGAGGGAGTTCTGGGCATCAACATGTGTCGACAAGCAATCTTCCACTGAACTCCACCTCGGACTTCTTGGAACAATGAGCCAACATTCTGTCACAGCTGTCGTCAAGGGAGCTAGATGCTCGTTGTTTCTTGAGGGCGAGGACAGTCTTCTCAGTCAGCCTGGCAATCTCTACTTACTTGTTTACCTGCTCTTGTATACCGAGCCTCTCCCAGAGCACCCAGGTCCTAATTATGGGAGTAGTCAGGATTTCTTTTAGATGATGGTGGAATAGAGAGAAAGCAAGCCCTGGGCTTGAGTCTGAATAGATGAAGTTAAGTGGGCTTTACTAATTCTAGTGTTCCTGTTTTAAATGTCTCCCGGGGGCTGCTCTGGACAGTTAGGGAGGGGTCTTAATAATACAGAGCAGGGAAAGGCCCCTTTAGCTTGAAAAACTCCTGAGAGCATTGTTTCTCCTAATTCTTGAGAAAGATGGGCTTACCTGTGTACGATGCCCAACACATCAATAATAATTATCCAGTGATGTTAAGACTCAGGACTCTGACTTCGGTGCCATCTCTGTGATTACACGCGGAGTGCTTGGAGTGCTTGGAGTGCTTGGGTAGTAATCTCACCTTCTGAGCATGGTTTCTCTTGTAGGACCTGAGAACACGGTTAAACCAGAGTTCTCACTTCCAGTATCACTCTGGGGATAAATCCAAAGGTATGTATAAAGTACTTAAGAATCAGTGTGGCTGGTTTGATGCATGCCTTTAGCCCTAACACTTGGGAGGCAAGGCAGGTGTTCCAGGCCAGCCTGATCTATACACAGCTACATAGAGAGATCTTAAAAATCAAAACCAAAACAAATTACACAACTACTGCTTGCTGCTGCCATCAAGTTTTTAAGGTTGCTGTGGAAGATAAGAAAGTGAGGTAAAGTATGGCCCCTCCCCCAGACCTTAGCACAGCCGACTCCATGAGTGAAGTATCATTCACGTTGTAAAACTCAGCACATAGGCAGTACCACCTGCCAAAATGGAGACAAAGGCCCAGTCCATCAAAGTCCACAGTTCTGGGAAAGTCTTTTGGCTTCTGTAGTTCTGCCTCTGGCGTCTTGTAATCTGAAAGTTTATCGGCCCCAGGGTATGGTTTTTATGCTTACCTGGATCTTGAACACCCAGCGTAGTCGCTGGTTGAATGATAAAGACTTTCTGCTGGCATAAACCCATGTTCAGGCAGTCTTCTCTGGTGGGTACACCACACCAGTGCTGGTCAGGACCACACAGAACTGGGCACGAGGCTTGGAAACTGGCTCACCAGAAGCAGAGAACATACAGTGGGTTTTAAGTCATGGCTTTTAAGCCATAAGTTACAGAATGTCTTTTAGACCCAAGCTGAAAGGTAGAATTAAAGAGATGCCTAACCCTTTGGGGGAAATTAAAGGTGTCTGGCTAAAATCTGAGTTCCCTGAGCATAGAGCTGGCACTGGGCTTTCTTTGTGAACCACATGCACATCAGTTCCTCATTTGCAATGTTTACAAAGATCAGGAGATCATGGGTTGGAATTTGTCTGGCTAAAAGCAAGTACTGGCAATGTTCCAGGTGACGATCCAGCATAAATGTGCTGGATAGGAAAACATTCTGGTCACTGTGTATGAAATTGTAAGGGTAACTGTTGTGTTACTGTTATGACAACTAAGCTAAAAACATACTGTGCCCCTATGACCTCCAATTCTGATTGTTTTAAAAAGTTCATTTTCTGTATGTGAACATGTGATTGGCTATGTGTAAGGCTAAACAGTGACCCTGGGTGTCATCGTCAGGAAGGTCATCGTCCCCCTTTAAGGCTGTCTCCTACTGACTGAGCCATTTCCTCAGACAGCAATTCCACTCTTGGGTATGTCCCCCTGATAAATTTGTATATGTTTACTGGAAGAAATCTACTTGGATATTCCCCAGTGGAAACCATTCAAAAACTAAAGAAACTATTTTTACACATAACAGAGTCTCACTGATACAAAGATAACTTTCTGAACAGGCAAACACACAGTGCACTGTACAAGTCCAGAGAAAATTGAAAACAGACCAATGTCATGTTTGCTAGTGTGAGTGAACCCTTCATTGGGTGGGGGAAGGGAAACTCTGAGGTGCTTTGGGAGCTGCGAATGCTTGGTTGCTTGGTCTGGGTAGTAACAATTTAATACAAAGTCCATTGTATTGGCGAACTGTCGTGGGATACTTGAGCTCTGTGTGGAGTTGACTCTCCATTTCAGACCCAAGCAGGTTTGTCTCAAGTTGTCCTCCCTAAATCCCTGTCCTAGGGGAGGTTGATCCCCTAACTCTGTAACTAGGAGGAAGGAAAACAGCAAAAAGTAGAATTAAAAAAACTGTCCAGAAGAGGGGGCTAGAAAGATGGCTCGGGGCTGGAGAGATGGCTCAGTGGTTAAAAGCACCAACTGCTCTTCCAGAGGTCCTGAGTTTAATTCCCAGCAACCACATGGTGGCTCACAACCATCCATAACGAGATCTGATGCCCTCTTCTGGAGTGTCTGAAGACAGCTACAATGTACTTACATATAATGAATAAATAAATAAATAAATCTTAAAAGAAAGAAAGAAACAAAGAAGAAAGGAAGAAAGAAAGGAAGGAAGAAGGAAAGGAAGGAAGAGAGAAAGAGAGAAAGATGTCTCAATGGTTAAGAGCACTTTCTGCTCTTCCAGAGGACCTGGGTTCAATTCCTGGCACCACTTGGTGGCTCACAGCTGCCAGTAACTCTAGTTCTGGGGTTTCTATCGCCCTCTTCTGATCTCCAAGAGCTTTGGCATGCATGTACATAGTGCACACTCATACACATGAATAAAAAAGAACTTAGAAACATATTGTTTCAGGGTCAGTGAAGTGGCTCGATGGATGAAGGTGCTTGCCTGAGTTTCATTCCCACACCCCCACAATTAAAAAAAATGTAATGTAAAATAATAGCAACAGCAGACCATTGTGTTCTTGTGGACAGCCGGAGGGCACACAAATTCCACCAGAGGCTGCTGCTTATTCCGTGGTATAAAAACACCTGCAGCGGGAAAGGGAAGCAAAAAGGCTCAGCCTTGGTGAGAGTCCTCTACTCGGCTGGAACTCAGGCTGCAGTGGTTTCTGCTGGGTGGCTGAACGAGCCCTCTTTGATGTTATTTACCCGCTGCCTGCATTTGTTCTTGTCTTTGGAAGCCTCACCCTACAGGAGATTACTCTGCCCACATCTCTCCAGTGAGAAGCCCAGCTGGCTGCCTCACCGGGGCTTTCCAGGTGATTTTTGAAGGATGACTATGAGCACCCAATCTGATGGTGATATCTGTAGGCTTGCTTGTCTTGCTTTTCCTAGGAAGCATTACTCAAGAAGACGCCCGGGACTCTCCATGGGGATTCTTCCAGCTGCCTTGATGGGGAGTCATCTATATGGTGCTTCTACTTGTTTTAAATGGCTTTTTGCCTCCAGTAGTGAGTTTCCGTAGGCTTTTGCCCCATCAGTAAATTTCCATTTCTCTGAGACATATGCCACTCCCCTCTAATGTACTGCAGATCTCTTACCTGTTACACCACAGAGAGGAGAGAGTGCTGGGGTGCCCACACTTACCTCAGCCAGGCAACAATTCAGTTATTTCCATGTCAGTGGACCAAGACATAGGCCTGCTACAGAAGAGCTACATAAGCACCATTAGATCAACAGAGAACAGGTGGCGTGGAACTCACCAGCGGGACACCTTAAAACCAAAGAAAAACACAGCCTCCTAATAGCTGGAGAGCTGCCTCTCTCAACTATTTGTATTGCCTGCCAACAAACTTCACCTTTACTTTGTGGTCACTGTTTTTCTGTCTTTTAATTCTTCAACTGATGGAGGGAAGGAACCCACCTGCTAGCCAGTGTGAGAGCTACTGTAGATTCTCCATACCATACAGAACAGATAGGACGTTCAATTTGTGCAGCATTATGTAGCTAGAAAATAATGATTTGTGCCTGCTACCTATCTGTGCCCCAATAAAAAGTTTACTTAACAAAAACTATAGCTGTTATGAAGTGTGGTAGTGTATATCCCTGGTACAAGGAATACAGATCTAGGTTCTAACCCTGCTTTACCAGTTGCTCAAGTGACTTCAGTGCTTGGCACCAGCTTCCTTCTTTGTAGAAGAGAATATAATACATACTAAGGATTTTAGCTGGGCTTGCTTAGCATATCAAAGTTCCTGAGCCATAACAACAATCAAAACTCAACAGGAGGCTGAAAAGATGGCGCACACAGTCTGTAACTCCAGTGCCACAGATTCCTATGCCCTTTTCTGGCTTCTGCATGTACTGAATCCAGGTGCACAAATTCGCACTCCGATATACACATGTACACGTAACTAAATATAAAATCCTTTCAAAACGTTTAATTATGTGTAAGTGTGTTTCTGCTAGCGGGGACGTGTGCTTGAGTGCAGGTGCCTGCAGAAACCGAAGGAGTTGCCTACAGATGCTAGTGAGCTGCCCCACCTGGGTGCTGGGAACCGAACTCGGGTCCTGTAGAAGAGCCACAAGTGTTCTTCAGCACTGGGCCATCTTGACAGCCCCTAAAAATAATGTGAAGAGGACAGAGAAGAAAAGATTCGACAGGACTCCGCAAAGATCTGCATTCGCAGCTGCCTCGGTTTCTCCAGCTTTGGTACGATCTGATTGGCTCCTCGCCGTTCTGTGACCTCTGCTTCTCTCTTCAGGTGGCGGCCAGAGAAGGTCAAGAGATTCTTCTGTGGAACTAAAGGCTTCTTTAGTGCCTCTCGTTTCTTATACTTAGTTATGTCTGCGAATTCCTTCTAACAAAGCTCTGGAGTTTTTAACAAGTTAGGACAGGACTTGATTAATCTTCATATTCTCAGTTCGGGGCTGGCTTTGTAAAGACAAGAAAGTAAAAAAGTGGATAATATTAAAATCAATCAATCAATCCTCTGGAGACTTTTCTTCAAGAGCAACTCGGCCGCGCCATCTACTGGAGAAACCTTCACAACGCGCGACGGGCCGCGAAGCAGGATGGCGCCAGAACAAGAGTTACTGCGCACGCGCAACATCCTTGCGGGTCCGCGCGCGCGCGCCTGGAGCGCAGAGCGCAGGAACCCATCTTGGGGGCGGAGCCCAGGGCTAAGAGTTTCCCGCCCTTCCTGTTATCCGGCCCGTCAGGTCAACCCGCAGCGGTACCTTAAAAACTACGTTTCCCAAGATGCTCTATGTGAAGGACTTCCGTTGGCGTCAGCGGAAGCCGTGACTGGCCGGGCTGCACTGAGGCCGGCTTGGTCACTATGGAGGAGATAGGCATTTTGGTGGAAAAGATTCAGGTGCAGTGGGGATCTGGGTTTCTTAGCGGGAGCTGGACATGAGTGGGGTGCTGAGGGGTTCTCAGGATCCCAGCTCTGGGCTGGGTGGTTTCAGAGGCCTCGGTGTCGAGCTTTGGGTGGTCCCGGGGCCTGGCGGGGTAGTCATGTTGTCAGGAGGGCGGCAAAGCTCAGAAAAGCAGAGCGGGAGGAAAGTGGCGTTGAACTTAAAGACTTTTCAGACAGAACGGTTGCGAGGCCTGGAGAGCTGTGCTTACTAGCTTTTCGGTTTGGGGTCTGGACCAGGTGGAGGATGATGTATGGGGGCCCCGTGGCCTAGGTATGTTCGTGGCCAAGGGACCAGTGGACTCACTGTGCTTGGGACGTGAACGGTGAGGCGTTAAGTATTGGTTGTGGTTTGGCTGAGTGACCTTTGGCTTTAACGTGAGTTGGGAATCTGACATGAAAGCTTTTGGGGGGGGGAGGGGAAGAACTGGGTAATGAGACTCTGAATGTGACTCTGACTTTAAAATCCATGGGACTTTTAGAACCTCTTGAGGGGACTGGGATGCTAAGGTTCGGTATGGAGCTGCTGCAAAACTTTCATGATGAGTTTTGTTTAAGGGGCCTACTATTAGCAATCTACATAGGGGACTGAGCAGCTCCTGTATCTATTGAGAGATAGTGAATGATGTCAGGTACTGGAGACATAGGTGACTTGGTGGCGAAATAGGAAGAACGCTTTCGCTGATTTCACGAGATGATTCTCTGCTTCCAACACCAAGTTGTCTTTACCGTCTACAGGATGAGATTCCAGCACTGTCCGTGTCTCGGCCGCAGACCGGCCTGTCCTTTCTGGGACCCGAACCTGAAGACCTGGAGGACCTGTACAGCCGCTACAAGGTGTGTTCAACCCTAAGCTGGCTCCTGCATACCTCCCATCCCCCATCACATACGCCCCCCCCCCCACCTCCCACTGTGGTACGGCAAGGCTGCAGCCAACCCTTTGCCCTCCCTGTGCGTGCAGAAGCTGCAGCAGGAGCTGGAGTTCCTGGAAGTGCAGGAGGAGTATATCAAGGACGAGCAGAAGAACCTGAAGAAGGAATTCCTCCACGCCCAGGAGGAGGTGAAGCGGATCCAGAGCATCCCCTTGGTCATCGGTCAGTTCTTGGAAGCTGTGGATCAGAACACAGCCATCGTGGGCTCCACCACAGGTGAGTGGTGAGGCAGGCTGGGAGCAAGGCAGGGTGATAGAATGGCCAGAGTACTGACCGATCCAGAAGTGGATACATACTTTATTTTCTGAATGTCTCTTTCTGCCTCTCAATTCACGTGTGTGCGTGTAGTTTCACCATCCAAGTGTGATGGTGTACGCCTTTAACCTCAGCACTTGAGGAGGCGGAGGGACAAGAGGATCTTTGTGTGTTTGAGGTCAGCCTGGTCTACCTAGTATGTTTCCCGGAGTACATACAGAAACCCTGTCTCCAAACAAGAAGAAATTTACCATGTGGGTTGGAGTACCTTTGATGTTTGTGGTTCTAGTCTGTTTGAGTTGAACAAACTGGTGGTCACTTCCCTCGCCTGAGTTAACGCCACAACTGCTGCTGGATATGGAGCTGCTGTCTGGAAGCATCGGTTGTGTGTAAAGACGTTTGGCTCTGTTGAGGACTCAGCATACAACAGATGCTAGTGACATAAATCCATACCCTGCTCTTACAGTAGCTGACGATTCTGGTGTCTTACCTGTCTTTTCCTGCTGCTCGACTGAGCCGTGTGTTTATAAAGGCTCTAGATAAAGTCGTGTAACCATGTGGGATTGGACAGGTGGGCTTTGAGGAAGTGAAGGGAGAGTAATATCCAAGATGAAGGCTGTGTCTTTGAAAGTGAGACTTAAGACGGTGGGGCTCCCTGAGATAGTGGTGTGATTGGAGGGGTGGATTTGGAGGCAGACAGTGGGGAGCTGAGGCTGTGGAAGATGTCTGGGTGGCCGCTGCACTCACAAGTCTTGCTGTAGAGAGTAGATTGGAGAAAGGAGATGGAGGCTGCTGACCAGGAATTTATATGGAGACTTAGGCAGGGGATAGTTCCAAATGAGGGCAGGGTTTGGTGGTGGGCTAGGTGAGAGCAGAGGGAGGTGGGGTAGAGAGAGTGAGTGACTGAGGGGGCCAGAACGAGGCTTAGTCCTCTGGCTGGCAACTCGGGGACAGCACAGTTGAGTGGAGAACACCAGGACTGTGCTGGGAACACATTGAAAGATTCCCAGGGCCATCCAGGAGACCACATGTGAGATGCACAGAGCTGGACCTCAAGAAGGAAGCAGGGCTGAAGACCAGCAGGGAAGTCATTAGGATGAGCATGGGGGCTAAGAGGGGATGACCTAGGGCCAGACGTGGGAAACGTGGAAAGTGCCAGCTGTGTGTAGAGGGAAACGGGGAAGGAGTGACGTCAAGTCTCTGGCATTTCACTTCGTCTTCCTTCCTGTCTGCTCCCAAAGGCTCTAACTATTATGTGCGCATCCTGAGTACCATCGACCGGGAGCTGCTCAAGCCCAACGCCTCGGTGGCCCTGCACAAGCACAGCAATGCCCTGGTGGACGTGCTGCCTCCCGAGGCCGACAGCAGCATCATGATGCTCACCTCAGGTGAGGGGGGCACCCGGGGCCCTGGGAGTCCCACGGGGACCCTGGGGGCTGAGCCGCAAGCCCTAGCTCCACTCTCCCACCAGACCAGAAGCCAGATGTGATGTATGCCGATATCGGAGGCATGGACATCCAGAAGCAGGAGGTGAGGGAGGCTGTGGAACTCCCGCTTACACACTTCGAGCTGTACAAGCAGGTGAGGAGGACGAGGCGGCAGGGCAGGGAGAGGTCTCTGGGCCTAGGGTTGGTGACATAATCCCTTGGCTCATCCTTTTCCCGTCTCTTTTAGATTGGCATCGATCCTCCCCGAGGTGTCCTCATGTATGGCCCTCCTGGCTGTGGAAAGACAATGTTAGCAAAGGCTGTGGCACATCACACGACAGGTGAGCCTCTCACGGCCTCCCCCATGCTCTTCCTGCCTTGTTTCCTGCTTCCTTGGGTTCCGTAAGGAATGACATAAGGGTAGTGTCTGTAAATAGAGGCTCTGGGACCATAGCCCAGGTGGCAGTCCTTTACAGGATATGCAGTCCCCGGCAGGTGATTACGCCTCACTGTGCCCTGGGTTTCTCAAAAGTGGAAACTAAGGAGCCAGGTGTGGTCTCATATACCTAGAATCCCAGTGCCCAGGAGATAGAAGTAGGTGAGTTGCTGTGAGTTCAAGGCCAGCCTGGTCTGTATGGGCAGTTCTTGGCTGGCCAATGCTAGATAGTGAGACCCTGTCTTAGGTGAAATAAAATTTAAAAAGCCCATCTGGACATTCTGGCAAATATTCTTTTTGGGGGATTCGGGGGTGGGGTTCGAGACAGGGTTTCTCTGTTTAGCTCTGGCTGTCCTGGAACTCACTCTGTAGACCAGGTTGGCCTTAAACTCAGAAATCCGCCTGCCTCTGCCTCCCAAGTGCTGGGATTAAAGGTGTGCGCCACCACTGCCCGGCTTCTGGCAAATATTCTTAATCTTAACTCAGGAGACTGTGGCATTAAGATAAACATTTAAGGTTATTCTGGGTTACCTAGTGAGACCCTTCTCCAGACAAGCAAAAACCAAGCCAATAAACAAACATCCCACCCTGATTCCATAGGATGATGACGAGTTAGAAAAGCGATGCAGTGTTTCTATGGTGGGTTCAGACTTGGTGACTATCACCTGGCTTGCTGGGCAGAAGCCACAGGGGCGAGTGGTTAGAGGTAAGGTCAGGGCGAGAGTGGTCCATAGAGAGAGTACTCTAGGGAGTCGGGGTGGACGGTGAGCAAGCATGTCCTGGCTGTGCTGTCAATCCTGCATAGACTTCTCAGGAAGGGGTTTCCAGAAGCTGGGGGTAAGGAGCTGTCAGGCACAGAGATTGGGAGTGGGAATTTAGGTCAGGAAATACACTTGTGCAGAGGCCCAGCGGCTGAGAGGAACTCATGTGCAGACTCATGGGTAGGCTGCAGATGCCGCTAGAGCAAACTCATACTTGTGGTTTTGTCCTGGTGAGTGGCTGTGCAAGCTACGTTTGGCAGCACAAAGGGATGAGTCTGGAAAGATGGTAAGGTGCCCGATTAGAAATAGACTAAAATAGTTTTAGTCTAAAAGAAACCTGAAAGCCAATCAGAAAACGTGGTTTGGGGACCCCCCCGATATTTGCCTCATGCTGTGTGCTTAGGGATGGATGACTAAGGGTCTGGTGTCGCTGAGATTTGCCAGTGAACTGGGTGTGGTTGGCAGGAGGTGGGCATTGAAGAGCAGTTGTCAGTTCCTGGTTTGGGCCCTGGCGTCCTTGTTGGCTTCATGGGGTAGAGGGATGAACTGAGGAACGTGAACAGTGGCTGCACTCTGGGACACACTGAGATCTCACGACCAGGGAACACTCAGCCAGAAACATGAAACACCGAGGCACTGTCCTTTGATGTGAGCTCTGAGTGAGATTCAGAAGTCAACAGTGTGTGTCCTCTTCAGTTCATCTTTATGTATAAGCCAGGGTTTTAAAAAGTGAAATAAGAATGGTAATAGCAGTGGTAAATGTGGGTCACAGTGCTAGCTAGACATCTGTAACGTTCTGCTCTTCTTGGGAAGTCGCACCCGCCTTTCAGAAGTTGGCATTGGACCACATTTGCTGAGTGTCTGCCCTGTGCCATGTGTCACCGGCTCTAGTTCTGAGACACTGCAACAAGCAAATGTCCATTCCTGGGGCCTGCGTCCTCGAGGACAAATAGGGGTGGGGAGATATCTGCAAAGGGAAGATTTTACTGTTACAGCTGCCTTAGGGAGGGAGCTAGTTGCCTGGAAAAGTTGGTGATCCAAGCAGGAAGAGAGGCGGTAGATGGGAGATGTGGAGAGGTGGGAGATGGAGCTTAGACGGGAGGGTGAGGGACGGTACCGCCCTGACAAGGAGGACGGAGCCGAGCAGTCACCTGAGGGCTCAGAGGTCTCTGTGGTGGCAACTTAGGCTTAGGTGACGTTGAAAAGGCAGATGGAGGGGGCAGCGTCCATGGATGATTTAAACACCGCCTGTGGAAATGCAAGACTGTTGTATGGGAGACTGCAGGCTGGTTCCTGGGCTGTGTTAAAGACCTAGGGCAGCTGAGGAGAATTTGGCATCATCTCTTCTGTCCTCTGGCCTTTCTCCATAACGGCTAGCCCTGGGGTGGCATTCCTGTGGTGATGCACTGAATCCCGTCTATGCTGTTTAATAGGAGTAGCTTTGGTATTGCTGCCTGCTGCAGCCCTGTGAAAAAGAAATGTGTCACATAAGAAAGCAGGCTTACAACTTGTTCAAGGTCACCAGCTGACCAGCTGTAGTGCTAGGATTTGATGCCAAGACCTCTGACCCCCAAACTGCTGGCCCTTGATGCTCCACTGATTTCCTTGAGCTCAGTGAGACGCGGGGATGTGTAAGCCATACACTTGGTACAGAGGGTACATTTCTTGCTGACTATTGAAAAAAGTAATAATAAAGTCATAAAGCTCTGTGTTACATCTGGGATTCAGGAAATCTGCCATGTTACTTCATGTCCTCTAGAGTCACAGAGCAGTTAGAAAGGCAGGACGTTGACATTGCTAAGGTGCTCTGAGCTGGAGAATAGACAGTTTTGAAATTCACTAGCGGTTCATTAGCGTCCTTGTTCTGCCCAGGTTTCAGTCCAGCAGGTGAGTGTGGCCAAGAGCAGACAGAAAGTGAGGGGCTCTTCTATTCTGCGTGAATCTGGAAAAGGCTTTTTCAGTGGAAGAGGGGCCAGGGGTAGAGCAATGGGAAAGTCCCTGAGTTGTCTCCTTGAAGAAGGAAAGTCCTGGTGGAGACGGGATTCTGTCTCCTTGACTCGATGGCCACTGAGAGTGAGTGACTAAGCAGGGGAGTGTTCATGGTGGAGGAATGGCAGACACTGACCAGTCTAAAAGAGAGACAGGAGGCTGGGAGGGTGAGGAAGGACAGGAATGAGGTGAGTGAGTGAAGGCCACTCTAGAGATGGGTTTCCTGTGGGCAGGGGGAATGTGGTGAGATGTGTCTAGGACAGAGTCAGCAGTCGTGAGCTTACGGTGTGTGGGAGCCCTGAGGTGATGCAGGGAAGTGGGTGGGTGAGTACGTCTTCATACCTTCAGCCAGTTGCGAAGTGGCCTGAGGGGTTGTTGGGCCACAGCCTGCAGCCTTGCTCAGATCCTACTTGGCCTGTGTGTACGAGTTATGTCTCCTTGCTCTGGTGGCAGGAAGGAGTCCCAGGAGTATATTACACATGGCATGCAGCTGGTCACCTATTAGGGAACAAGTGCAGTCAGGGCCCAGAGCAAACCTGGTTCAGCCTGGCTGCCAGCTCTCAGTTATGTGAGAAGAGAGCCTTAGAGCCTTTGGTTCTTCCAAGGCTGGGGAAGTGGTTCAGAGCTGGGCAAATGTGTTTAATCCCAGCCCTGCAGAGCTTGCAACAGGAGAATTACAAATTCAAGGCCAGCCTGGCTACATACATAACCCCAGGCAAGGCTGAGCTGTGTATCAAGGTCCTTTCTCAAACAAACAAACAAACAAACAAACAAACAAGCAAGTATGGCTCAAAGAGCAAACATGAATTTAAGATTATCTGTTGGTCAGGTAATCTTAGTCTCTGGACATTTCTGTTTTGTTAACTGATTCTGCATGTGTTCTAGAAATGTGTGCTTTTAATTTTTGTTTTGTATTTAATATTCTGATTCTTTTAAAAAGCCCACCCCCCACATGTACCTGTAGGGTTTGATTGGGGCTTATCTGTCATTGTGAGGCATGAGCGGTGGCTGGATGTGGGGACCCAGCCCTGTGCCTTAGGCAGCTTCTACGGGGAGTTAGCCAAGAAAGGGACATTTTCAGGAATTCCCAGAGGCAGGTAAAGCACAAAGGACCCCAGAGGAGGACAACCCCCCATTCTAAAATCCTTGTCATTCTGCCCTCAGCTGCATTTATCCGTGTGGTGGGCTCGGAGTTTGTTCAGAAGTACCTGGGTGAGGGCCCCCGGATGGTCCGGGATGTGTTCCGCCTAGCTAAGGAGAATGCACCTGCCATCATCTTCATAGATGAAATTGATGCCATTGCCACCAAGAGATTCGATGCCCAGACAGGAGGTGAGTAGTGCCCAAATGGCCTGGATCTTGTGCAGGCTTGTCCAAGGATGTGTTCTGAACTGACCATGTTTCTTACTCTTAGCTGACAGGGAGGTTCAGAGGATCCTGCTGGAACTACTGAATCAAATGGATGGATTTGACCAGAACGTCAATGTGAAGGTTTAGGGCTCAGGATTGGCAAGGGGTGGTATGGCCTAAGGACTGGAGAAAGACAGGGGATGGCTCATGGAGGCCAGATGTCACGACAGGAAAAGAAGATGTAGGAATGGCAGAAGCCTAAGCTGGTTCCTCCCTGTGCCAGGTAATCATGGCCACAAACAGAGCAGACACCTTGGATCCAGCTCTACTGCGGCCAGGACGCCTGGACCGAAAAATTGAATTCCCACTCCCTGACCGTCGCCAGAAGAGGTTGATTTTCTCCACCATCACCAGCAAAATGAACCTCTCTGAGGAGGTCGACCTGGAAGACTGTATCCTTCTTTGGAAGTGAGAGGGGAACCCAGCAGGAAATGAAGGTTGGGTCTTCATGACCACCACCATTTGGGGAGGACAGGGAAAGGTCCAGGGAAAGGGGGTGATGACCAGGACAGCGTCCATTTCAAGAATTGACCCCATCATATGAGGACAGGTTTCTTTAACTCAGCTGCTATAGATGTGGCCCGTCCAGATAAGATTTCAGGAGCCGATATCAACTCCATCTGTCAGGAGGTGAGTGATAGTCTCTTTGACCTGAGTGGGGGTGTTTGAAGGTATGTCCTCTTTTCCAGTCTCCCCTTGTTGCCTCCCTAGATTCTTGAGTCTCATATTTCTCTTCCTTCACTGTCATGGGGTTTAGGGGGTTGGGAGGACGGTACTTAACATACAGTTTTCATTCCCATCCCTTCCTAGAGTGGAATGTTGGCTGTCCGTGAGAACCGCTACATTGTCCTGGCCAAGGACTTCGAGAAAGCATACAAGACCGTGATCAAGAAAGATGAACAGGAACATGAATTTTACAAGTGACCTCCTCCCCACACTTCCCCAGGCACCTGTCCCAAAGGCTAGTTTTCTCTTTACCCAGGATTGGTTTAGTCAATAAATGGACGTGATTGGATCTATTTAATTTCTTCTTAGGTGTTTAACTCCTTTAGGGAATATGGACCTTGAATAGGATCCTCTGGGTCCCTCCTTGTCTCCTGACAAGGGATTGCAGCCTGGGAGAAGAGCAAAGAATATGAACCAAATGGCTTCGAAGATTTTAGAAAATGAACCTCAGCCAAAGCCGTGGCCACTGACTGAAGCCCCTCTGTCATTTCTACAAGAAGATCATTTGGGTTTTCAGTAGCTTCTGCTCCTGATATGCACAAGGGCCAGGGGCAGAGGTAACCCCTCAGGCTCTTGTACACAGCAGTGTCAGAAAGCACAGGTGTATTTGGTTGCCAAGGAAACAGTTAAACCCCAGTGCACATGTCTGTCTGCCCATTAAGATACACTTAATGTTCCCGAGATACACTCTTCAATGCCTGGGCACACTGAGTCTGTTGGGTGTGTTACCCTGTGTATGAAGACTAAACTCTGGCAAGGGAGACTTTCTGAGTCACTTGTAACTTGGCAAAATGTCTTCCACCTTACTTGAAGGTTTGCGCTCAGTTTGTCTTGCTGTCTCCAGGGTTCTGTTTCGGTTACGCTTTGCCCACCCTCCCTGGATGTGGTGCATCCTTGGTTATCTGTCTGCAGAAGCTGTGTGTCCTGCACTTCTCTGTCACCTTCTCAAGTATTAACTAGAGTTTAATGTGCTTTTGAGGCTTTGGTCTGACCCCTGCCTGCCCTCCTGTTAACCCTAGCTGGCTGCTTGCCCCTGCAGGGTTCTGAAGACTAAGGCCAGATCCCAGTTTCCCTTAATCCTGTTTAGATCTTTCTCCCTCTCCATAGCTACCCAGCCTGCTCCCACTCACCCACGTCAGGAAGGAATCTCTATGCCATCCTCTAGGGCCTGTCCATGTTCTGCTTGGAGAAAGCTGGCATGGTTTAGAACAGTGGTTCTCGACCTTCCTGATGCTGCGACCCTTTAATACAATTCCTCATGTTGTGGTGCCCCCAACCATAAAATTGGTTTTATTGCTACTTCATAGTGCTAATTTTTCTGGCTGTGAATGAGAATTAAATACCTGTATGTCCCACTGCTCAGAGGTGATCCCTGCGAAAGGGTCATTCATCTCCAAAGAAGTGACAGGTAGAGGGCCACTGCTTTTGACTGTTACTTTCTCTCTCGTCCCCTCCAGCCTGGAGTATAGAGCTGTCAGGGAGTGCAGATTGATAACGGCATCCACCATCCCCTATACATACTTGAATATTTGGGTGTTGTTTCAAAACTTAGTATGTGTTTCAAAGAACAATGGGATCCTGCAATAAAGAACAGAAGAGAAGGGGCTGGACAGATGGCCAGGTGGTTAAGAGCGCTTGCTATTGTCCTGAAACTCACTCTGTAGACCAGGCTGGCCTCAAACTCAGAAATCCCCCTGCCTCTGCCTCCCAAGTGCTGGGATTAAAGGCATGTGCCACCACTGCCTGGCCTAAGAATAAATTTTAAGAAAGCAAATATCAGGGAAAATAGTTGGAGAATATCAGGTCCTTGAAGGGAAGGAGGCCCTTTCCACAGTTGGCAGGATAACAAAAGACACCCCCACACCTGCCCCCAGACCACATGTAAGTGAATCAAAGAGTCAGGGGTGAACTACAGGTGAGGTAGAACTGGTGGCTGATCGAGCACTTGCTTAGCAGAGCCAAGGAAATGAACCTGAGCAGAAAGGCAATGCGGAATGTTCCCTTTCCAGAGGAGCCAGGAAACAGGTACCATCCCAAGGTAAGGGCATGGGGGTATTGCCACAAGCTTTACAGAACATCTTGTCCGTTTCCCATAGCTGTGTAGCTTGAAGCATCAAGTAAAATGGGCACAACCCAAGTCCCAACAATAGCGAGAGGAGGCCAGCATAACCAGCATGGAGCTCTTGGTAGGGGACAGAGAGAGCACCCACAGCTTTCCAGAACCCAGGGCTTTTGTAGCAACCCTCTCTGGCCCTGATTGCCCTCAACAGGGTTGCAAGCACCATGGTTGATTTTGCTGCTGAGAGCTGCTTGCTTGGTATGGCCCCCTGGTGCACTAGAGGGACTGAGTCAGACTCTGTCTCTGTTGCCAAAGACAACCAACCAAGTAATCTAGTTCTTAAGGTCTTCATTGTCCTAATGGCTGTACACTCCTGGGGTCAGTGTCAGTGGATTACAGATGTGTT
Source organism: Mus musculus (assembly GCF_000001635.26). Taxonomy (NCBI): domain Eukaryota; kingdom Metazoa; phylum Chordata; class Mammalia; order Rodentia; family Muridae; genus Mus; species Mus musculus. Next base: position 28,039,539 of record NC_000073.6, on the reverse strand, counting down.
AACCACACGGTTTTACAAGCTAGTGGTGCAGAGGGCTTTTACTTGATGGAGATTGGGAATGGACCTGAAAAATAATTCAGATAGAATGCACTCTAGTGTTCAAACTCAATCTTCCCTGGCCACTTATCCTGAATTGGGGACATCTCTGAAATGGTGAACCTGGTTTTAATTTTTTCTTCTTTGAGTTCACTTGATGCTTCACAGAGATACCATTTCATGTAAGTAAAAGGACCCAAACTCCTAATCAACAGTGACCTTGGTATACAATTCTATGTGTTTGGGCGTCCTACACAGGTTCACCAGAGAACACTGGGACTCAGGTTTAAACCAACAGAAAGTCTACTAGCCAGCTTTTGACTACACTTTATTTTGGGATCCCAGTATAGCCCCGAGGCTTTCTCAAGGTGACCCTTTAAGCGCAATAGCCATATCCTGGATTGACATACTTGAGTTAATAAGAGCAGTTAGCCTGAAGCCGAACTGTAGAAGCCAAAAAGCAAGGTTTGTACATTTAGAGACTTTCCCAGAACTATGGATTTGATGGATTAAGTCTTTGTTTCCATTTTGACAGATGTGCTGTCTGTGTGTTACATTTTATGGCCTGAGTAGCATCATGGAGTCTGTTGAACTAGGGTCTGGGAGCCTGTGGCAGTTTTCATGTATTCTTTAGTAACATTTCTTCTATTTCCTATCAGCACATGTCAGGTGAAGTGGCAGTGTGCATGCTGCTAAGTAAAGACGATTCTGTTAATCATAGAGTAATAAACACCAACGTGATGATGTCACTATTAAGTTTACACAGAGCAGAGGACATGCCACGATGACACACACCTTACTACAACCATCCCAAGACTACTCAAACACAGTCTCCCTTGAGGGAAGAGGAGAGATAAAACAAGAATTTTCATCTGGAACGTGCTGCTCCCTCTCCCGAGAACTGCATCATCCCTTAGACTTTCCCTCACAACTAATCTTCCCTCAACATTGCCCTTTTTCTTTGGAATCGCAAGATGCATACACTTAATGTGGTGGTATACAAGGTCCCAGTGAGGTTGTTCCCTGCTGAGCAGGGAAACATCAAGCAGAAGCCAGGCCAGCTTCAGAATGCAGAGCTAGAGACTAAGCTGGCTGTCCTCTGGACCTGCCACGGATACATGCTTTTTCTTTTCTTTCCGTTTTTTCTAATTTATTTGCATTCCTTTTGTTGCTCCCTGCCTCTTGGTCTCCTCCCGTAGTTCCTCATCCCATTCCTCCTCCACCTTGCCTCTGAGAGGGTGTTCTCCCCCACACCACCAGGCCTCCCTCCTTCCCTGGGGTCTCAAGTCTCCCACTTACACTAAGACCTGGTCAGGCAGACCTCTGCTATATTTGTGCCAGGGGCCTCAGACTGGCCCATGTATGCTCCTGGTTAGCGGCTCAGTCTCTGGGAGCTCCCTGGGGTCTGGGTAAGTTGAGACTGCTGGTCTTCCTATGGGGTAGCCCTCCCCTTCAGTTTCTTCAGTCCTTCCCCTAATTCAACCATAGGAATCCCCGACTTCAGTTCAATGGTTGTGTATAAGTAGCTGCTTCTGTCTCAGCTGCTGGTAGGGCCTCTCAAGGGGACAGCTATGCCAGGCTCCTGTCTGTAAGCACTTCATAGCATCTGTAATAGTGTCAGGCTTTGGTGCCCTCCCATGAGATGGATCCCAAGTTGGGCCTGTCATTGGACTGCCTTTCCTTCAGTCTCCTATCCATTTTTGTCCCAGCAGTTCTTTTAGACAGGAACAGTTCTCGGTCAGCAAATCTGACTATGCGTTAGTAGCCCTGTCCCTCCGCTCGAGGCCCTCTCTATCTACTGGAGGTACTCTGAGTTCCCTCTCCCTAATTGGGGATTTTGCCTAAGGTCACCCCCACTGAGTGAGTCCTTAGAGTCTCTCACCTCCTGGGTCTCTGGTACATTCTAGAGTGTCCTCCCACCCCTGAGGCTGCTTATCCCCATTCATTCTCTTGGTTTCTCTCCTACCCCCTCCATACCTGATCCTGTTCCCAATTTTCCCCTCCTCCCCTCTCCCACCCAGGTTCCTCTGTCCCTCTGCCTCTGTGATTATTTCCTTCCCCCTTCTAAGTGGAATTAAAACATCCTCACTTGGGCCTTTCTACTTATTATACTTCTTATGCTCTGCAGGTTGTGTCCTAGGTATTCTGTACTTTTTGGCTAATAGCCACTTATCAGTGAGTACATACCATGCATGTCCTTTTGGGTCTGAATTACCACACTCAGGGTGATATTTTCTAGTTTCATCCATTTACCTGCAAAATTCATGATGTCCTCATTTTAAGTAGCTGAATAATATTCCATTGTATAAATGTATCACATTTTCTGTAAACATTCTTTGGTTGAGGGACATCTGGGTTTTTTCCAACTTCTGGCTATTACAAATAAGACTGCTATGAATGTGGTGGAGGACGTGTCCTTGTGGTATGGTGGGGCATCTTTTGGGTATATGCCCAAGAGTGGTATAGCTGGGTCTTTAGGTAGAACTGTTTCCAATTTTCTGAGGAACTGCCAGATTCATTTCCAGAATGGTTTTATCAGCTTGCAATCCCACCAGTAATGGAGCAGTGTTCCTCTTTCTCCACATCCTTGCCAGCATCTGCTGTCACTTGAGTTTTTGATCTTAGCCATTCTGACTGGTGTCAAGTGGAATCTCAGGGTCCTTTTGATTTGTATTTCCCTGATGATTAAGGATGTTGAAGATTTATTTAAGTGCTTCTCAGCCATTAGAGATTCCTCTGTTGAGAATTCTCTGTTTAGTTCTGTACCCCATTTTTAATTGGGTTATTTGGGGTTTTTTGGAGTCTAACTTCTTGAGTTCTTTGTAAATAGAGGATATAAGCCCTCTATCAGATGTAGGGTTGCTAAGGATCTTTTCTCAGTCTGTAGGTTGCTGTTTTGCCCTGTTGACAGTGTCCTATTGGCAGTGTCCTATTGACAGTGTCCTTTGCTTTACAGAAGCTTTTCAGCTTCATGGGGTCTCATTTTTGATTGTTAGTCTTAGAGCCTGAGCCATTGGAGTTCTGTTTAGAAAATTTCCCCCTATGCCAATGAGTTCAAGGCTCTTTCCCACTGTCTCTTCTGTTAGTTTCAGTGTATCTGGTTTTATGTTGAGGTCCTTGATCCACTTAGACTTGAGCTTTGTGCAAGGAGATAAATGTGGATTTATTTTCATTCTCCTAGCCAGTTATACCAGCGCCATTTATTGAAGATGCTTTCTTTTTCCCACAGTATGTTTTTGGCTTGTCAAAGGTCAAGTGTCCATAAGTGTGTGGGTTTACTTCTGGTTCTTCGATTCTAATCCATTGATCAACTTGTCTGTTTCTCTACCAATACCATGCAGTTGTTTGTTTGTTTGTTTGTTTGTTTGTTTGTTTTCATCACTATAGCTTTGTAGTACAGCTTGAGTCAGGGATGGTGATTCCCCAGGAAGTTCTTTTATTGTTGAGTCCACAGAAGTGGCAAGAAACAGCAGCACACCACCAGAAGTTTTCTGGCATGTTTCTCTCTAAGGAGTCCTGACAAATGCAGCTCAACTGCACAATGTAAGGCTGATCAATGCACACATGCCATTAGCAAAGAATCTTTCATTACGTGTCTTTTCACATGCTTGTTTTAGCAGAACATCTTCTCTCTTGTGTCTGCTTCAGTGAAAAGTTCCTTCATGAGTCTGCCTTAGCCTTTCACCTGTGTTGACTTCAGCTAAAAGTTCTTTCACGTGTTTGCCCCAGCAAAGCACCATCCAACTGGCATTCCAAAGAACCCATAAGTTTCTACTTCAAATAGGATATGGGGGATGTGGACCTGTTTAGAAGTAGTTCTTTGGGGTGATTCCAATCTTCATTGTCAGCAGTCCAGTCCACTAGCCAAACACCAAACATGAATCAGCAGTGGCAGCTCAAAACCAACCAACCAATCAATCAATCAAACAAACAAACAAACAAAAATCCCTTGAGGCTCTTCTGTCCTTGAAAGCAGCAAAAAGCAACTGGAATACCACCAGAAGTTCTTTGGTGCATTTCTCTCTATGAAATCAAGACAAGAGAAGATCAGTGAAGAAATCAAGGTGAACTAATGCAATCTCATTTTTGTCATTAGCAAAGACTAGCATCAGTGAAGCCCAATGAAGACCAGCAAAAAGTTGCAAGATGAACCAATGCAAGAGTGACATCAGTGAAGACCAGCCTCAGCAAAGACTTGCCAGGCGAACCAATGCAAGAGCATTGCCCACTGTCTGTTGAGTTATACTTACTCTCTTTCCAAGTATCACATGTTCTCTCAAGGATCTGCTCCAGCAAAACGTCACATGCCCTTTCACCAGGAAACTTCCAGAAAACACCGTGTATCTGCTTCAGCAAAACATCCTCTCATGTGTCTTCATGAACATAAGATCCTCTGATAAGAGAGTTTCCAGAAGAATATCATGTCACACAACTGAGACTCCAGTGAAACCAGGAATTTCCACTTCATAATATCTTATTAAACAAGCATTGTTTTGAAATCTTATCTTTCACAAAACTTGTTTTCTGGACAGCAATTATCATACAAATATCCTTCCTAGTCCAAAATATGTTGGAAACATGTTGTTGTCTCCTTGGTTGGTTTATACCATGTGGTCACCTTTAATCAAGATGGTAGTGAAGTCACATGACAGTCACCATCTCCAGCCTTAGCAAAGATGGCTGCCAGCCACATTGCTGCCTCCATTCTGAAGGGGAACAGAAGATGGCAGCAAGCCACATGTTACTTAACCCCAAGATGGCATCACATCACATGGTTCCTTTGAGATTAGCTAAGCATAGATTTTTAACTATCAACCCCTGTGCTACAAGTTTTAAACTTTGTCAGGAGCCATCATAGGACAAGCAGGTATCTTCCTAGCAGGAATAACTAGCAGGTGATCTTCCTTAGATGGTCCACCTTGGATTAAAAAAGAAAATCCATGATGATTTACTCCAATAGGCAAGACCCAAGAGAAAATCATTTTAGGAAAGATTCCTGCTACTAATACACTATCATTATTATTAAATATATAACAATCACGAGGTACCATGCTTTTGAGCAGACCTGATAGCAGACCCTAAGCGTTTGAAGATGACTGGAAGAAGAAACAGAAGAAGAATAAATAATCCTATAATTCCCAAATTTATAAGAAAATTCCTCATTATATATAGATTTTTTTTTGAGACAGGGTATCTCTGTGTAGCCCTGGCTGTCTGGAACTCACTCTGCAGACCAGGCTGGCCTTGGACTCAGAAATCCGCCTGCCTCTGCCTCCCAAGTGCTGGGATTAAAGGCGTGCGCCACCACTGCCCGGCTCCTCATTATCTTTAACAAAATTTATGGTTGAATTTGAAAAATAATCAGCCAGTTCTGCTGCTGAAGAACTCTTCAGTCTGGAGTGACTGATGGCACTGATCTGGGAATGTAAAGTATCCCTATCAAGGGGAGTTGTGAATTGTCCCACACACCATACAGATGTGCTTGTATCTGTTTCCAGGACATTTCTGACCCATTGTAGGGCAGAGGGTGATACAAATCCATTTATAATTGGCATGGCATGAGATAGTTAAACATGCTTTAATATTTTGAAATTTAGTTCCTATGTAAAGAACCGCTTCCTCTAAAGCATTGATTTGGTCAAGTCTCTATCGATCCTATCCTGAGTAATTAGTGCTAAGGAAATATTTTTTGTCAAGGAATTTACATGGTTAGAAGTTGGACTAGAGAGGCTGCAGAAGCTGCAACTGGCTCTAAGATAACAATTACGGCTGTAATGCCTAAGATGAGTTCGGCTATAAATCTTTTAGGCCACAAAAGAGAATTAACAGTCTGTGTCAATGCAAACATAGCAGGAGCAGTACACCAAAGCTGTGAGAAAGCAATTGGTAACAAAATGTAAGGTATACAATAGCATACAATGAGAAAAGGCAGTCTGACACCTGGTGAGAATATACAATTAGTCAAAAAGTATTCTGGTAGGAAATTATACATATAGATTTATATCTATCAATTTTATATCCCCTGAATTCCCTGGATATAGGATTAAAAATCCAGTCAGATGCAATCAGAAACCACGTCTTCAGTATCTTCTTTTGCTGGGGTCTCTGGGATGGGTGGAGAGTCTGTAGACGATGACGGCTGAAGCGGGCTTGAAGGAAATGGCAGGTATGGAAGTCTCTGCCCATGGAGAAGGCCTGGCACAATCACCTGGTCTGGCATCTACAGGGTCCTGTAAATATATAAACAGAGCTTCTCCTGGAGAAAATCCAGTCTTTTTCTTTTATCTGGTTAGTAGGTCTTTGTTTTATTCGAAGCTTGAGGTGTTTAAAAATGGACTTTTTTTGTTTTCTAATGTATGATAAGGAGATGAATAATTGGGATCTTATTTTGTAATTTAGATGTCTATGTCTTTTAAGGTCTGATAAGCTCATACCACAATAACATGTCCCTGTGAACTATAGGGAATGTCAGTGGAGTTTGAGAAATTAAGAGTCAAACACCAATTTTAAAAGGCTTTTTAATTTTCAACAAGGGCATTGTCTGATTTTAAGCGCTTGGTATTATAAAATAATGAAAAAAAAATACTGTATCATATCTTTGAAAGTTTTCCCAGGTTAGGCAGAGGCATAAATAACAATGAGAATTAAGTGTCCACACATACAGGAACTTTTCAAAGGACGGGACATATGTAACATTTGTCTATTTTAAATCACAAGGACACAGGCTCATCAGGGTTAATTCCCAAGCTGAGCTGACAGCTTTGCAGGAATGCAGGAGCAGTTTCTCTGAGTGCGGGGGTGACTTGATGATGATGTACGATTTCGATAAGTTGCCTTCGTAGGAAAAGCAACACATTTTTGTAAGGAATTAAATTAATCTTTACCTTATGAACTTGAACATCTCCAATAGAGAAAAGGCAATTTCTAAATTGAAGCAAGACTCGTAATTCTGAAAGTTGGAGCTAAAATTGTGAAATAGCTGTAAAACAGTGAAGCAGTTTTTTTAAAAAAGGTCTTGTCCTTAGTTTTTAAAAGACAACAACTAATGTCATTATCTCCATTTGTCAAAGGTTTCTTTTTTGTTGGCTATTTTATTTATTTTCATTTCAAATGTTATTCCCCCTTCCCAGTTTCCCCTCCACAAACTCCCTATTCCCTCCCCTTCCCTGCCTCTATGAAGGTGCTCCCCCACCCACCTACCCACCCACTCACTCACTCCAGCCTCAGTGCCCTAGCATTCCCCTACCCTGAATCATCGAGCCTCCACAGGACCAAGGGGCTCCCCTCCCAGTGATGCAAAGGTTTCTTGTGTGAGGAAAATTTCTATAAGATCTTTAATAGTTGAGGTAACCTGTTTGAGGAGATGTCATGAGTAAATATTTTTTGTGGAAGTTCAGTCCTGAGTTGCCTGGGGTTGCCTGCTACAGCTGTTGGACAGTCCTTCTTTGACAAATGGATTGGTTGCCTGAGGCTGTTGAATTACCTTTATTTGAGGGGCTGAGATAGGTCCCTCACGAAGTGTCCCTGATTTGATAAGATTCCTGTACTATTAGGGGTTACGGTAGCACCAGAAAAGACAGTGCCATTTTTATGAAAGGTAGTTTGGCACTCCTTATTCCAGTGGTGCCCTTTCAGACAAGGAAGATACCTGGTTAGATTTCTGCTCTGAGTGAGACCAGGAGCATTAGCATTTATGGTGCCTCCTGCCTTCTGTACATCGCATGCTAATATGTCCAGGCTTGTTACTTAAATAACTTTTGTGAGCCATGCCTGATTCATTAATTTTTTTCTTTCCTTGCTTAGTAAGATTTTGGATAGTGTTCTGGCTTTGTGAGGTTGTTGTAACGGGTACACCGTGAAGATATGAAGAAGCAATGTCAGCATGAAGAAGATATGAAAAAGCAATGTCAGCACATACTTTATGTATTTCCAGATTTTTAAATTGTCTTTCAGGGAGATTGACAAGCAAGTGCAGCATTCTCAAAGGCCAGTTGTTTTAAAACAGCATCTTCTGCCTCAGAGCTAAGAACCATTCTGTCAATGGCCTCTGTCAGCTGAGCAACAGATTCCTCAAAATGGTTTTCTGGTTTCGGTATGATATTAGTGAGCCTTTTGGTATTTGCATCTCTATTAGACAAGCACCTCCATGTTTTTAAGGCTGCAGCTGAGAAATCTGCCTGCCTCTGTCTCCCAAGTGCTGGGATTAAAGGCGTGTGCCACCACTGCCCGGCCATGACAGAGACTTCTTTGCAGATGTTATTAAGCCTAAGCTTACTCTTAAAGAAAAAGGCACTAAGGTTAGCACTAGTCAGCTGACTAACTTTCTTCAGTTTATACAGTCAGTCCTTGGTTTCCAGGAAGGAGGACTTTAGATGTGGATATGTGTGAGAAAGTAGGGCCAGATATTAAAAACTGGTTACAGGGAATGGAGGAAAAGGCATGCCCCTTACAGCGTCTGCTATTTGACATGTGCTTAAGCAAACATTGGCAGATGACAAAAAAAGCTCAGAGACAGCTCCACAGGTTCATGGAGAGTTGAAAAAACCATAACTAACTTGTTAGTGAAGTTTTGTATAGATAGACCCAGTCAATATTTTATCTTTTGCCTTAACACCTATAATAAATCACAGTTCCCTTTTAATGACCTTTGGTTAATGGTTTTACAACTTTTTGGAATGTGCTCTGAATAGTAGAATGTCTCCTTAAAATCAAAAGCAATTAACTGGTGACACTTGGATACTGGCAGAGTACTCATTGTAGTTTTGATCATCAGAGAAAACCTAATAGCAGTTCCACTATAAAAGAGCTTAATAAATACTGATATAATTTTGGGAATTCTAATAGGATCATCATTAAGAATTGAGAAGTCATCTATTTGTCTATATAGCATCACTACAAGACAGTACATCTTTGTTGTTCTGCAGAGGTCTGCTCAAAAGGGTGGGCTAGTGTCTAGTGATTGTCATATATGTTTAATAATAACAGGAAAAGCATATTAATAGCAGGAATCTTTCCTAAAATGAATTTCTCCTGGGCCTTGCCTATAGGAGCAAATCTAGCATGGATTATTAATCTAAGGCAGTCTCATCACAGGGAGATCACCTGTCCTATGATGGCTCCTGACATAACTTAGATTTATGTTACAGATATAACATATTTTTAACCATACCCAAGAAACTTATAAATCTTGAGGTATAGAAAGTTCACATAATAGTCTTACAAATCTAGATATAAGGTTTATAGCTTTACAAAAGTCTTTGGCAATTAAATGAAACCAATAATTTTATAGCTGTTTTACTTTGGTCTTTTTACCTTGCCACAGTCAGGTGGCTTACCTGACACAGGACACAGAGGAAACTTAACTAAACATGCGGAGTCTAGAGAAGGGAGAGCTATAATTCAACTCTATAGCCTCTTCTCAATAAAGTAGAACACTACAAAACAACCTGAATGTTATCCATTACACAAGGACATTAGGATTCTTCTGAAACTGAATCCAGTAACCAGAAAGCTAGGAGGTAAATTCTGAGCCTTGGCCATCCAAGTAGCAATGGCAAGTAGCATTAGCAGTGGTGGATCATAACTGGCAGCAACTGAGAAAGCAAAACCAAAACCAATAAACACAGAACACAGAAAGCTCACATGCTCAAAGGAGATCAGCCAGGAACAAAACATGCAGAAGCCATGATCATTCATAGTCATACATTCAACCGAGCCTGCTCCATACCAGTCTGGGCTCCCATGCTTGCAACAAAGACTTCTGTAAGTTTTAGACACAACAGAAAACATAAATCTACCTCCCCACACAAAGCAGGCAAAAATTTTAAACAACCTGACAAATGACGTCTTGCTTCTTGCTCTGGATAGAAGAATATTTTGAGTCCCCATTGAGCCCCCTCCACATGGAGTACATATACCAGAACCAAACTGCAACTTACCAGGAGGCCTCTGTGGATGCTTGCTGCTTTTCTCAGCACAGCAGTACTCTTAGATGGTCTGTGAAACTATAGGCCTGCTCAGAGCCTTGGAAAGTCTCAAGGCACATGCCTCCTGAGGTGGCCTCTCAGCCCTAGAGCTGGAGTTCAGCTTTAGGCTCTGGGTGAGTCTGAATCTCACTGGGGGCCTCCAGAAAAATGTTAAATATAAAGATTGTGAGGAGAAAGATTGAACCCATGAATGTCTGATTGAAGCAAGCTTTATTAAATACTAGTGTAGTCTTAGATTTTTAAAAACCTACTTTAATAAAGGTTCTCAAATGCTTCAACTGCCCCCCCTCTTAGCCACCATCCAAAGGTAAAGGGGAAAAGATGGTAAATAGGACAAGGGGATGTGGACCTGTTTAGAAGTAGTTCTTTGGGGGGTGACTTTAATCTCTATTTGCCAGGATACCAGCAGTCCAGTTCAGTAGTGTCAGTATATCAACAGTCCAGTTTAAAGGTGTAACCGAATCAGCATTGGTGGCACAATCCAGCAGAAACCCCCAGGCCTCTGCCAAACTGGCATGAGTCAGTGGGAGCAAGTCAGCTGGAATGCCAGGAGTCACTCTTTGCTGTGCCTCTCTCAACAAAGTGAAGATGTGAGACCAAAGAAGCTTTGCAAGGCTAGCTATGCAAGTGCCCCATCACTGTCTATTGAGTCCCATTTATACTTTCTCCAGATATCATGTGTCCTCCCATGGGTCTTGTCTCAGCAAAACACCACATGCCACAACCATAAACTTACACTTCATAATGGCCAGGAGATGGATACTGGCCAAGTCCATACACAGGATTCCCAGAGAAATAGTGTGGAATGCAGAGGGGAGCAGAAGTTAAGTTTATGATATGAGTCACAGCACTGGCCAATTATGTTAAAGGCCACATTAGCTTTCCAATTAGATGCTTGCACACTTAGCCTCTGCTTGCTGCTTACTATAAAGCCTTGCCCTGATAGACATCCAGGGCTCCCCCCCCCAACCAAAACTGTCCTGCATGACAGTGGTGCATTGGAGGGGCCCAAACTAGCTCAAATAGAATAAAGACCCTGCTGTGAGTTGCATCAGATCGATTCCTGTCTGGTTTTGGGGGATCACTAACATTTCCCGGGTACAACATCATCAGTCCAGGAAGTTATCTGACTTTGGGCAAGTAGGGCTTACAGGTTAACTTTAGCCCTTACAAGTGATTCCCCTTATAAGATCCTTCATGTTCTTCTCCTCCAACTAACTTGTACAGAGGATGGGAACCCAAAGCCTTGTTCATTCCACACTTCCAGCTCCACCTTAGGAAAGGTGCTCTACCACTGAGCCATATCCCGTCTCTCCCTTCGGAAGTCTTGGCAGTTATACCACCACAGAGCCACACTGCCAGAAATGGAGAGCACACCTGTGGTCTGTATCTCAGAGCAGGAAGGGTACATGCCTTTGATCCGGATCTTTAGGCTGGAAGACACATGCTTTTGATCCAGATCAACGCATGCCTTTAACTAGATCTTGAGGTATAACGGCTGAAGAATAAAAATTTTTACTGAACTCTTCTTCACCCCAGAGCCCGACCCCTCCCATCTAGAGATTGTTCCCGGAACACTCCTGAACTCTTCACCCCAGAATGCATTCCTGAACTCCTCACCCTAGAGTTCGAACCCTCCCAACTAAAAACTGTTCCAAGAACATTTTTGAGATAAGGGCCTCCTGGAACAACCTCAAAATGAACCGGGTACATTGCCAAATGATAGGACATGACCCCTTAGTTACGTAGATTCCCTTGGCAGAACCCCTTGTCCCTTGGCAGAACCCCCTAGTAATGTAAACTTGTACTTTCCCTGCCCAGCTCTTCCCCCTTGAGTTTTACTATATAAGCCTGTAAAAAATTTTGGCTGGTCGTCGATTCTCCTCTACACCACTAGGTGCATGAGTTTCGACCCCAGAGCTCTGGTCTATGTTCTATGTGCTTTCTTGCTGTTGTTCTATTAAATCTTGCCTTCTACATTTTGAGTACGGTCTCAGTGTCTTCTTGGGTCCGCGGCTGTCCCGGGGCTTGAGTGCTTGAGTGAGGGTCTCCCTTCGGGGGTCTTTCATTTTGGTGCATTGGCCGGGAATCAGCGCGACCACCCAGAGGTCCTAGACCCACTTAGAGGTAAGATTCTTTGTTCTGTTTTGGTCTGATGTCTGTGTTCTGTTTCTAAGTTTGATGCGATCGTAGTTTCGGTTTTGTGGACGCTCAGTGAGACCGCGCTCCGAGAGGGAACGCGGGGTGGATAAGGATAGACGTGTCCAGGTGTCCACCGTCTGTTCGCCCTGGGAGACGTCCCAGGAGGAACAGGGGAGGACCAGGGACGCCTGGTGGACCCCTTTGGAGGCCAAGAGACCATTTGGGGTTGCGAGATCGTGGGTTCGAGTCCCACCTCGCGTTTTGTTGCGAGATCGTGGGTTTGAGTCCCACCTCGCGCCTTGTTGCGAGACCGTGGGTTCGAGTCCCACCTCGCGTTTGGTCACGGGATCGTGGGTTCGAGTCCCACCTCGTGCAGAGGGTCTCAATCGGCCGGCCTTAGAGAGGCCATCTGATTCTTTGAGTTGCTTGTGGTCGACGCAGAGTCGCCGCCGTTTCTGGTTTCTTTTTTGTCTTAGTCTCGTGTCCGCTCTTGTTGTGACTACTGTTTTTCTAGAAATGGGACAATCTGTGTCCACTCCCCTTTCTCTGACTCTGGAGCATTGGAAGGAGGTGCGGGTCAGAGCCCACAACCAGTCGGTGGAGGTCAGAAAGGGTCTGTGGCAGACCTTTTGCGCCTCTGAGTGGCCAACGTTTGGAGTGGGCTGGCCACCTGAGGGTGCTTTTGACTTGTTACTAATCGCCGCCGTCAGGCGAATTGTTTTTCAGGAGGAAGGGGGTCACCCTGATCAGATCCCCTACATTGTGACCTGGCAGAATCTCGTCCAATTCCCACCTCCATGGGTCAAGCCTTGGACCCCAAACTCTTCGAAGCTGACGGTAGCGGTTGCCCAGTCTGATGCAGCCGGAAAGTCCGGCCCATCAGCACCCCCCAAGATCTATCCAGAGATTGACGACCTCCTCTGGATGGACTCCCAACCTCCCCCTTACCCCTTGCCCCAACAGCCACCTGCAGCTGCCCCACCACAGGGACCAGTAGCGAGAGGGGCTCAGGGACCGGCGGGGGGGACTCGGAGTCGCCGAGGCCGAAGCCCCGGGGAGGAAGGGGGGCCAGACTCAACAGTTGCCTTGCCACTCAGAGCACATGTAGGAGGGCCAGCACCAGGACCTAATGATCTCATTCCTTTACAGTACTGGCCTTTTTCCTCTTCTGATTTATACAATTGGAAAACTAACCACCCTCCTTTCTCAGAGAACCCCTCTGGACTTACTGGGCTCCTTGAGTCACTTATGTTCTCCCATCAACCCACTTGGGATGATTGTCAGCAGCTTTTGCAGGTTCTTTTTACCACAGAAGAAAGAGAAAGAATCCTGATGGAGGCGAGAAAAAATGTTCTGGGAGAGGACGGCACACCCACTGCCCTCCCTAACCTCGTGGACGAGGCTTTTCCCTTGAACCGCCCCAACTGGGACTACAACACCGCGGAAGGTAGGGGACGCCTCCTTGTCTATCGCCGGACTCTAGTGGCAGGTCTCAGAGGAGCCGCTAGATGGCCCACCAATTTGGCTAAGGTAAGAGAGGTCTAGCAGGGGCAGACTGAACCACCCTCAGTCTTCCTTGAGCGTCTAATGGAGGCATATAGGAGATACACCCCTTTTGACCCCTTGTCAGAGGGGCAGAGAGCCGCTGTAGCCATGGCCTTTATTGGTCAGTCCGCTCCCGACATTAAGAAAAAGCTGCAAAGGCTGGAGGGGCTCCAAGATCATACGCTCCAAGATTTAGTAAAAGAAGCAGAGAAAGTCTATCATAAGAGGGAAACAGAAGAAGAGAGGCAGGAGAGAGAGAAGAAAGAAATAGAGGAGAGGGAAAATAGACGGGATCGCCGTCAGGAGAGAAATCTGAGTAAAATTTTGGCCGCAGTTGTGAATGATAGACAGTCAGGAAAAGGTAAAATAGGGCTCCTGGGCAACAGGGAAGTGAAACCGCCAGGTGGCAGAAAGATACCACTGGAAAAAGACCAATGCGCCTATTGCAAAGAGAAAGGACACTGGGCTAGAGATTGCCCTAAAAAGCGGGAGCGATCCAAGGTCCTGACCCTAGAAGATGATTAGGGAAGTCGGGGCTCAGACCCCCTCCCTGAGCCTAGGGTAACTTTGTCCGTGGAGGGGACCCCTGTCAACGTCCTGATAGACACCGGAGCAGAGCATTCAGTACTCACTAACCCCCTAGGCAAGCTGGGCTCCAAAAAGACCATGGTAATTGGAGCCACTGGTAGTAAATTTTACCCCTGGACGACCAAACGAGCTCTTCAGATAGACAAGAATATAGTGACCCACTCCTTTCTGGTGATACCTGAGTGCCCTGCTCCCCTCTTGGGGCGCGATCTGCTAACCAAACTAAAGGCTCAAGTCCAATTTACTTCAGAAGGCCCACAAGTAAGCTGGGGAAAGGCCCCTGTTGCCTGCCTTGTCCTCAACACAGAGGAAGAGTACAGGTTGCATGAAGAACAACCCAAAAATGCAGTCTCTTCAGGTTGGCTAACTGCGTTCCCCAATGTCTGGGCAGAACAAGCAGGAATGGTGTTGGCTAAACAAGTGCCTCCGGTTGTGGTAGAACTTAAAGCTGATGCCACCCCCATTTCGGTAAAACAATACCCCATGAGCAAGGAAGCTAGAGAAGGCATCCGGCCTCATATCCAGAGGTTGCTGGGCCAAGGAGTTTTAGTGGCCTGTCAGTCCCCCTGGAATATACCACTTCTGCCGGTTCGAAAACCAGGGACCAATGACTATCGCCCGGTACAAGACCTCCGGGAGGTTAACAAAAGGGTCCTGGACATTCACCCCACAGTCCCGAACCCGTACAATTTATTAAGCTCTCTCCCACCTGAGAGAACATGGTATACAGTTCTGGACTTAAAAGATGCCTTCTTTTGCCTGCGTTTGCACCCTAAGAGTCAGCTCCTGTTTGCTTTTGAATGGAGGGACCCAGAGGGCGGACAGACTGGTCAACTAACTTGGACTAGGCTACCACAGGGGTTCAAAAATTCCCCCACCCTGTTTGACGAGGCCCTCCATCGGGATCTCGCGCCTTTTCGCGCTCGAAACCCTCAGCTTACCCTACTACAGTATGTGGATGATCTCTTGGTTGCGGCGGCCTCGAAGGAGCTGTGTCACCAGGGAACTGAGAGGCTCCTCGCAGAACTGAGTGACTTGGGGTATCGAGTTTCGGCTAAAAAGGCACAAATCTGTCAAACTGAGGTAACCTACCTGGGGTATACCCTCCGAGGGGGCAAAAGATGGCTCACAGAGGCCCGGAAGAGGACTGTTATGATGATCCCATCGCCAACTACCCCACGGCAGGTACGTGAGTTTCTGGGGACTGCTGGCTTTTGTAGACTCTGGATTCCAGGCTTTGCAACCCTAGCAGCACCTCTATATTCTTTGACTAAGGAAGGGGTTCCTTTCGATTGGAAAAAAGAACACCAAGGAGCTTTTGAGGCTATCAAGTCGTCTCTAATGACTGCCCCCGCGCTAGCATTACCAGACTTGACTAAGCCTTTCATCCTATATGTGGACGAGAGAGCGGGTGTAGCCAGGGGAGTGTTGACACAAGCACTGGGACCCTGGAAGAGACCTGTAGCCTATTTGTCAAAAAAATTAGATCCTGTTGCTAGTGGATGGCCCACATGTCTGAAAGCTATTGCAGCAGTAGCCCTGTTGATCAAAGATGCTGACAAATTGACAATGGGACAACAGGTGACTGTTGTGGCCCCTCATGCCTTTAGAAAGTATCGTGCGGCAGCCACCTGACAGATGGATGACAAATGCCCGAATGACACACTATCAGAGCCTGCTGCTAAATGAGCGTTTAACCTTTGCGCCCCCTGCCATCCTCAACCCAGCTACCCTTCTCCCTCTAACAAATGATTCCGTCCCAGTACATCAATGTATGGACATCCTCGCTGAAGAAACTGGGACCAGAAGTGACCTGACTGACCAACCCTGGCCTGGAGCTCCCAGTTGGTACACGGACGGCAGCAGTTTCCTGATAGAGGGGAAGCGAAAGGCTGGAGCTGCGGTGGTAGACGAGAAAAAGGTAATTTGGGCAAGCGCTTTGCCTGAAGGAACGTCGGCACAAAAGGCTGAACTTATAGCGCTTATACAACCCCTCCGAGAGGCTAAAGGTAAGATCGTTAACATCTACACTGACAGCCGCTATGCTTTTGCTACCGCACACATCCATGGGGCCATCTACAGTCAGCGAGGGCTATTGACCTCAGCTGGTAAAGACATTAAAAACAAAGAAGAAATTCTGGCCCTGTTAGAAGCCATACATGCACCTAAGAAGGTAGCCATCATCCACTGCCCCGGCCACCAAAGAGGAGAAGACTTGGTGGCCAGGGGCAACCGAATGGCAGACTCAGTAGCAAAACAAGTTGCTCAAGGGGCCATGATCTTAACTGAAAAAGGTGATCCGCCCAAAAGCACTGAGGATGAGAGGTATAACATAAAAGAGCTATGGTGGACCAGAGATCCCTTCCCATATTTTTTTGAAGGGAAAATAGAATTAACTCCCAAAGAAGGAATAAAATTTGTGAAAGGACTACACCAATTCACCCACCTGGGAGTTGAAAAAATGATGAGACTAATTAAAAATTCCCGATACCAAGTCCCCAACCTGAAGTCAGTGGCTCAAAAGATTATAGACTCCTGCAAACCATGTGCATTCACTAATGCAACTAAAGCCTACAGAGAACCTGGAAAGTGACAACGGGGAGACCATCCTGGAGTGTATTGGGAGGTAGACTTTACTGAAGTTAAACCTGGAATGTATGGTAACAAGTATCTGTTAGTATTTGTAGACACCTTTTCAGGATGGGTCGAGGCATTTCCCACTAAAACAGAGACTGCCCAGATTGTGGCCAAGAAGATCCTTGAAGAAATCCTGCCAAGATTTGGAATCCCTAAGGTAATCGGGTCCGACAATGGACCAGCCTTTGTTGCCCAGGTAAGTCAGGGCTTGGCCACTCAGTTGGGCATCGATTGGAAATTACACTGTGCTTACCGCCCTCAAAGCTCAGGACAGGTAGAGAGGATGAATAGGACCTTAAAAGAGACCTTGACTAAATTAGCCATTGAGACCGGCGGAAAAGACTGGGTGGCTCTCCTTCCTCTTGCGCTCTTCCGAGCCCGAAACACCCCTGGTGGTTTCGGGCTCACTCCTTTTGAAGTTCTGTATGGAGGACCTCCCCCCTTAATGGAAGCTAGTGGAACATTAGTTTCCGACTCTGACCCTGTCTTACCCTCCTCTTTGCTTATTTATTTAAAGGCCCTAGAAGTGATTAGGACCCAGATTTGGGACCAACTGAAAGCAGCCTATACCCCAGGGACCACCGCAGTACCCCACGGGTTCCGAGTTGGAGACAAAGTCTTGGTCAGGCGGCATCGAACCGGCAGCCTTGAGCCACGGTGGAAGGGACCCTATTTGGTGTTACTGACAACCCTACTGCGGTAAAAGTTGATGGAATCGCCTCCTGGATCCACGCCTCCCACGTCAAGAGGACCGCCAGCCAAGATGAAGAAAACCACGACGACAATTGGACAGTGGCAGCCACTGACAATCCTCTTAAGCTTCGTCTGCGTCGCAGGCACCACTCTAGACCTAGGGAATCTTAACCCTCATGCTCCAATTCAACAGTCCTGGGAGGTGCTTAATGAAAAGGGAAACATTGTATGGGCAACCACTGCAGTCCACCCCCTCTGGACTTGGTGGCCTGATCTCACGCCTGACGTCTGTAAGTTAGTGGCAGGATCCCCCAATTGGGACCTCTCAGATCATACTGATCTTAGCAACCCACCCCCTGAGGAGCGGTGTGTCCCAAATGGGATAGGGAGCACATATGGGTGTTCGGGGCAGTTCTACCGAGCTAATCTTAGAGCTGCACATTTTTATGTTTGCCCTGGTCAGGGTCAGAGCAAGAGGCTTCAACAAGAATGCGGGGGAGCATCAGATTACTTTTGTGGTAAATGGACATGTAAAACGACAGGGGATGCTTACTGGAAGCCCTCCTCTAAATGGGACCTAATCACGGTAAAACGAGATAGTGGCTATGATAAGTCAAACGAAGGAAAAAGAAACCCCTATAAATATCAAGAGAGTGGGTGTGCTTTTAAAAACAGAGCACCCTCAGGACCATGCAAAGATAAATACTGCAACCCCCTACGTATAAGGTTCACCGAGAACGGAAAACAACACCGTCTAAGTTGGCTTAAAGGAAATAGGTGGGGTTGGTGAGTATACATTCCACTAAGAGATCCTGGGTTCATTTTCACGATCAGACTGACAGTGAGAGACCCGGCAGTGACACTCGTAGGGCCCAACAAGGTCCTTATAGAACAGGGCCCCCCAGTCATACTGGCTCCCCCAAAGGTCCTGACTGTACCAGCTCCACCAACTCCACAGCCCAACACAGTGGTACCCTCCCTAGGAACTAATACTCTCCTCATAAAGCCTACCTTGGCTTCCCCACCGCCCCTAGGAACAGAGGACCGTCTGGTCAGTCTAGTCCAAGGAGCTTTTTTAGTTCTGAATAGAACTAACCCTAATATGACTCAATCATGCTGGTTATGCTATGCCTCTAGCCCCCCTTATTATGAAGGAATAGCTCAGATCAGGACTTATAATACTACTTCAGATCATTCTCAATGCCTTTGGGGAGAAAACAGAAAGTTGACTCTAGCAGCAGTTTCAGGAAGAGGGCTTTGTCTGGGCCGGGTACCTCAGGATAAAGGGCACCTCTGTAATCAGACCCAGAACATCCAGTCTAGCAAAAGTGGTCAGTATTTGGTACCTCCCCTAGACACAGTGTGGGCTTGCAATACCGGTCTCACTCCTTGTGTGTCTATGTCTGTTTTTAATAGTTCCAAAGATTTCTGCATTTTGGTTCAGCTTATTCCCAGACTCTTGTATCATGATGATAGCTCTTTTTTAGATAAATTTGAACATCGGGTCCGCTGGAAAAGAGAACCCGTTACCTTAACTTTGGCAGTTCTATTAGGATTGGGAGTAGCAGCTGGAGTAGGTACAGGAACCGCTGCCTTAATTAAGACCCCCCAATACTATGAAGAACTACGTGCAGCTATGGATATTGATCTTAGAACTATAGAACAGTCTATAACCAAATTAGAAGAATCTTTAACTTCCCTGTCCGAAGTGGTGCTGCAAAATAGAAGGGGATTAGACTTATTATTCCTTAAAGAAGGAGGACTCTGTGCTGCCTTAAAAGAAGAATGTTGTTTTTATGTTGACCATTCAGAAGTAATCAAAGATTCTATGGCTAAACTTAGAGAACGCCTAGATATACGTAAAAGAGAAAGAGAAAGCCAACAAGGATGGTTTGAAAGCTGGTTTAATAAGTCCCCTTGGCTCACCACTCTCCTCTCCACTATAGCAGGACCTTTAATTACACTTATGCTTTTGCTTACTTTTGGCCCATGCATCCTTAATAAGTTAGTAGCTTTTATTAGAGAAAGGATAAACGCAGTCCAAGTTATGGTACTAAGGCAACAATATCGGGTCCTTCAGGAGGTTGAAAACTCACTCTAAGATTAGAGCTATCTCCTAGAAGAAGTGGGGAATGAAGAATAAAAATTTTTACTGAACTCTTCTTCACCCCAGAGCCCGACCCCTCCCATCTAGAGATTGTTCCCGGAACACTCCTGAACTCTTCACCCCAGAATGCATTCCTGAACTCCTCACCCTAGAGTTCGAACCCTCCCAACTAAAAACTGTTCCAAGAACATTTTTGAGATAAGGGCCTCCTGGAACAACCTCAAAATGAACCGGGTACATTGCCAAATGATAGGACATGACCCCTTAGTTACGTAGATTCCCTTGGCAGAACCCCTTGTCCCTTGGCAGAACCCCCTAGTAATGTAAACTTGTACTTTCCCTGCCCAGCTCTTCCCCCTTGAGTTTTACTATATAAGCCTGTAAAAAATTTTGGCTGGTCGTCGATTCTCCTCTACACCACTAGGTGCATGAGTTTCGACCCCAGAGCTCTGGTCTATGTTCTATGTGCTTTCTTGCTGTTGTTCTATTAAATCTTGCCTTCTACATTTTGAGTACGGTCTCAGTGTCTTCTTGGGTCCGCGGCTGTCCCGGGGCTTGAGTGCTTGAGTGAGGGTCTCCCTTCGGGGGTCTTTCACGGCCATGCATATTTATGTAATGAAAAGGAGTTAAAGACTTAGGTCCAGGGGTAGTGGTGCCTAACTTTAATCCCAGCACTTAGGAGACAGAGGCATGCAAATCTCTGAGTTCAAGGCCAGCCAGGTCTACAGAGCACATTCCAGAACAGCCAAACTGAGGCAGTGAAGGAAGTCACTGAAAAGAGAAAGCTGGTAAAGAGGTAATTGAACAAGGGAGCCATGTTCCAGCCCCAGCAAGCAGCAGAACTTGGCAACTTTGGCCATGTGGTTCTGTCTTGAGAATCAAGGATGGAATTTCCCTTTGTGACTAAGAAAACCCTCTGACCCCATGAATGAGTTGGGTGTCCTTGCATGGAGGCCCAGAAAGGCAGCTTGTGATGCAGCCAAGGTTGCCCCTTGTGCTGGCAGCTGGACTTGAGAATGTGTAGGACTCACCCAGGTGGTACTAATTTTGAAGACATGATGAAAAGGTCATGAAGAATAGCTGAGGCTTGGCACTGTGAGAGGGTAGGAGAGGTCTTAGGTGCAGTCTCGGTGGCATTTGAAGGTCTAGGATGAAGGGGTCATGCAAAGAAGTTGAAGGTTGGCATCATCAAGAAAGCCTTTAGGCCAAGGAGCTAAAGGGGTCTGCAACTCTATAGGAGCAACAACAATATGAACTAACCCCAGAGTTTGTGTCTCTAGTTGCATATGTAGCAGAGGATGGCCTAGTCGGCCATCAATGGGAGGAGAGGCCCTTGGTCTTGTGAAGATCATATGCCCCAGTACAGGGGAATGGCAGGACCAGGATGCGGGAGTGGGTGGGTTGGGGAGCAGGGCGGGGGGAAGGCATATGGGATTTTTGAGATAGCATTTGAAATGTAAATGAAGAAAATATCTAATAAAAAAAAAAAGAAAAGAAGATGCCCCACTAACATGGTCACAGCTACTCTGTTGGAGATAATCCTCCAATTGTGACATCTCTCAAGTAACTCTGGACCATAATATGTTGACAACTGATCTTTGCCACTCTGAATGACCGAAGGTAAAATCGCAAAATTGTTTTAATTGGACCATCTTAAAGGGATAATAAAAACTTTCTAACATTAAAAAAAAAAGGAGAGAGAGAAAAAAAAGAAAGCCTATGAGAAGCTATTGGTGAAAGTGGAGCTGAATTGCAGAAGATCCCATTAATTTGAAGCTTCTAGTACCATGGGATGACCACAAAGTACAGCAGCAACAGAAGCTGTGTTCTGGCGAGATGGCTCAGTGGGTAAGAGCAGTGACTGCTCTTCCGAAGATCCTGAGTTCAATTCCCAGCAACCACATGGTGGCTCACAACCACCCATAATGAGATCTGATGTCCTCTTCTGGTGTGTCTGAAGACAGCTACAGTGTACTTACGTATAATAATGAATAAATCTTTGGGCCTGAGCAAGCGGGACTGACTGGAGCAAGCAGGGGTCCTAAAAATTCAGTTCCCAGCAACCACATGAAGGCTCACAACGATCTGTACAGCTGCAGTGTACTCACATACATAAAATAAATAAATAAATCTTTAAAAAATTAAAGAAGCTGTGCTCTAGAAGCTGTGAAGGTGAAGCCTGGATTGCCTTGAAGACCCCAAGGGTTTAGAGATGCCAGAGCTGTGGGGTAGGTGCTGAGGAAAGCTAGTAACAGTTTTGCAGCCAACAAAAATGAAAGGAGTTGGAGATCTGATGTCAAAGAGGATTGGGGGGCGGGGTGTCTGGTGAGATGGCTCAGCGGTTAAGAGTGCCGACTGTGGGCCGGGTGGTGGTGGTGCATGCCTTTAATCCCAGCACTTGGAGGCAGAGACAGATGGATTTCTGAGTTCCAGGCCAGCCTGGTCTACAAAGTGAGTTCCAGGACAGCCAAGACTATACAGAGAAACCCTGTCTTGAAAAACCAAAAAAAAAAAAAAAAAAAAAAAAAAAAGAGTGAGTGCTGACTGCTCTTCCAAAGGTCCTGAGTTCAAATCCCAGCAACCACATAGTGGCTGACAACCATCCGTAACAAAATCTGATGCCCTCTTCTGGAGTGTCTGAAGACAGCTACAGTGACTTACATATAATAAATAAATAAATCAGTTGAGATGCAGAGTTTGGAGTCTGCTGAGCTGGATTTTAGTCCTGCTTTGGTCCAGTATTTCCTCACTGTGCTCCCGTTCTTGGAATGGTGATATATATCCTGTGCCACCATATGTTAGGAATATTTGATCTACATTTTGATTTTGATTTTATAGGGGATTACAGAATCCTCTATAAAAGGGATTACATGAATTTCAGAATAGGCTTTAAACTTTTAAACACTGTTGAAACTGTGATAGACTGTGGGGACTCTTGAAGTTGGACTAAATGCATTTTTCATTATGACATTACTACAAGTCTATCTATCAAACTCAGAGATCTGCTTGCTTCTTCCTTGAGTGCTGGGATTAAAAGTGTGTGCCACTGGAGAGGTGGTGGTGGCTCATGTCTCTAATTCTATCACTGGAGGAGGCAGATCTCTGAGTTCTGTGTCAGCCTGGTCTACAGAGTGAGTTTCAGGACAGCTAGGGCTACACAGTAAAAAAAAAAAAAAAAACAAAAAAAAACATGTGTCTAAGAAGAAAAAAGAAAAAAAAGTATGCATTGTAACACCCTGAACTGTGAACGAGTGTCCCTTCTTATACCTGTTACAGGGAGATGTTCTGTACCGTGTGACTGACAGGCAGTCTACAACCTGTGCTTGCAATCAGGCCGTCCGATTCCTGGACACCAGGCGAGAGGGAAGGACTCTGTTAACTGGGAGCCCATATGGAGAGTGAGCTAGGAGTTTTATGGAAGGAGTCTAGGAAAAAGGAGCTACTGGAGGAGAGTCACAAAATGGCTTGCTCACATGGAATGAGAGACTCCATTTGGATTTGGTCTGGTGAGCCTTCTGCACTGCTCATCTCAAGCTCAGCAGCTCCTGTGGGTTTAATGGGACGAAGGCCCTGAACAGACTCATCCAAGATGCTTACTGCAGCATCCAGTGCAACTGTGGCAGCACTGTCTGTGTAGTGGTTGTGGGTGCATGGTTCCCCCAGAGACGTGGCTCTGTAGCTGCCCTGCTGATCCAGCCAAGGGTGTGAAATCCGAGTGCTACCCAGAGGGTCCTTCATCCATTGTCATGAGCAGACCAGGGAACACCCACAGTGCTGCTGTAGTAACCAGATACTTGGGAGGCAGAGGCAGGCAGATCTCTGTGTTCAAGTCCAGCTTGGTCTACAGAGAGAGTTCTGGGACAACCAAGGAAAAACAGAGAAATTTTGTCTCAAAAAGAACTGAACCCAACCAACTGAAACCTAAACCAGGCAACCACACACACACACACACACACACACACACACACACACACACACACACAAAACCCATGTAAGAACATGGCAGAAGTATGGAAATCCATGTTCATTGTGGAGAGGGGCGGCTCACTCACAGGATAGATGTAGAAGAGGATGGGTGTGAAGAGAGGATCCATCAGGAAGGGGATTTCTCAACACATGCCTATGGTCACCTTTAAGGAATACCTTAAAATAGATGGAGTCTTTCATTTTTAAAAGTGCAGTACAAAATATATAAGGTATTGGCTTTCCCCTTCCCCCGAAAAAAAAAAAAAAAGCATAAAAAGGGAAGCTTTAAACAGAAGCATCTCCAGGTAACGGGCATTTCTGCCAGGAGTGTGTATACAAGAACACCCTCCCTTCAAGGCCCCCTGATTCCATTAAAGTTTAATTGTCTTGATTTTTATTCTGTCTGCATTCATAGCTGATGATGCTGTCTAAATCATCTATGCCCTGTTGCTTTTCTGGATTCCTTCTATCAGTTATTGAGACTGAAAACTTTTGTATGCAATGCTGGATTTGGCTGTTTCTCCTTATTTCTCTATTGGACGTTTCCCCTCATGTTTTGAAGGTGTGGTATTACACGCATACTGTTTATTTTAGTTTTTTAGACAGGTCTTCACTAAATAGTCCTTGGTGGCCTCATCTCATAGACATTCACTGGCTGTGTCTCCTCATTGCTGGGGTCACATGCATGTGCTACCACGCCCAGCCAAGGATATTTTCACTTGATGACTTGCTGTCTCTGTTATTGCTGTTAGTACTGGCGATGCTCTTTGCCCCCAGAACTGCCTCCATTTTAAAGTTGACTTAAGTCTTTTTTTTTTTTAATACTATTGTGAGGATGGTCACTTTGAATCGGCTAGAATATTTAACACATTTTCTGTAGTTAACACTTATCTGCAAATTAATGTGGCACCTATACTTTAGCATTTACATAATTTACAGTACATTTAATGCAATTAGTTTTATTACTAGGATTGTTTAGCCTTTTCACAATTTCTTTCTATCATGTTTGGAAAAAGTTCTTTGTATAACATGAGAAAAAACAAAAGTGGTTTCGAAAGTTCCATAGTGTCAAGTTACAATAAATGTGTCTATCCTATAAAAAAGAGGCCTATGTTTTGGGTTTGTGTTTTGTTTGTTTTTTAGTTTTTTGTTTTTTAGGACACTTAACGCGTGCTAGTCATTCATCCTCCAACAGGAGGTAAATGACTGCCTATTGAACACAGTTCTGGTGATACATACAGATGTAGTCGTCACTCAATTTTTTCTATCTAGTCAACAGGGACACCGAACCCTGGAAGGGTCCAGAATATCTGGCTCTTTGAAATCGTTAATATAAACTACCCAACTTTAGAAACCAACCAATTCTTTAGTTCGGTCTTTTCAAATTTACCATAGTCCCTAGCAGAGCACAGCGTAGTGGAATCCCACTGAGTGGGACTCAGGCAAAGCGTCCGTCCCGATCTGATCTACTTCCTATTCTAAATTTTAAAATTTCCGCTCGTCCGTCCACGCCACAGGAGGGAAAATCAGGTAGACACAGAACACCAAACTCCGTTTTGATCCCAGGAGGCAGCCTCCCCTCGAAGCATGGGGAGCCCCCTGCCCCCCCACCGTGGGAACTCCCACAAGCCACTGGGCCCAGTTCCCGGATGGGCCGGGCTAAGTTGCATGCTGGGACCTTTCGGAAACGCCGGGCTTCTTGAAGGCTCCACATAGCTCCGGACGCCGCCAAGGGTCTTTGGCATCCCGGTGCCACCAACACGGAAGGTCTGATCTTTCTGGTCCAAAGAAATTGCTGGTTGGCTTCGGTCTCCACAGAGTAAGGTGGGCTGGGTATCGGTGTGGGCGCTGGTGTAGGGTGAATGGAGATGTTGACGCGTACGGGCGTGTGTGAGCGTGTGTGAGCGTGTGTTTGTGTGGGTGGGTGGGCGCGCGCTCGCGCGCGTCTCTCTGTGTATACACACCTTGAGCTCTCTGCTCATCTGTGTCACTGTGCTTATCATTTTCTTTCAAGGCCACAGGGGTTGGAGCAGAGGGCTAAGCATCACTAAGGAGAAGTCAGGTGCGGAGTCTGAAGGGAAGCTTTCCCTGAGGTACACACGAGCTTGGGAGGTGCTTTTAAGGCCGGAAGTGCCTCCGAGGGTCGCTTAGGAGGGCTGCTCTGGGTTGAATACCCGAAGTTTCTCAGAGCTGTAGCCATGAGAGTGTTGAGGGACGTGAAGGAAAATGCTCGGTGAGGATGCTCTCGGATATAGTCTGAGATCTCGTGGAATTATCAGTAAATGAAGGAGGAACGTGAAAATTGATACCTTCACCTCTGGGGCCCATAACGTTGTCCCTTCCCTTTCCACTTCACCTTATCATTTCAATGAACCCCGCCTTTTCTTCTCTACAATCACCCTTTTCCTAAGATGTTCTAGGTAGAAACCTCCAGAGGTTATCGTTAGGTCTCTCAAACTCTGATTTTATAAATCGATTTCTATTTGGATGGCATCGCATATCAGATGCGATCCTTTGATCCTTACAGGCCTTGTTTTCAAAGCAGGCCAGGAATGTCGGGGATAGATGATGTGTTCACTGTGAGGATTATGGCAGTGGGAAAGTGATAGCACTGAATTTGGCATCTTTGAAAGCTAGTGATTTTCTGAGTGTGTGTGTGTGTGTGTGTGTGTGTGTGTGTGTGTGTGTGTAATGGGTAACGTTGGCCAGATCCAGATGAGCAATGCCATGATTGATCGTGGAGTGTGGATCTGTGGTATCGGGTTGGAATCTTGGTTCTGTCCCCTCAGGCTCTCCAGGCCTGTCAGGAACCGTAGGATGCCTGTGGTGAAGCCTGTTAGTGCAGTGCCGCCATATCCTAAGGGCCTGGTGTGCTTTAGTTGTTCTCTGTGAGGCCATCTTGGGTTCATTCCACTCAGTGTTCAGCAGGACAAGGGAGTGTGAGAAACAATGCGATTGCTGGTGGATGTTTAAGAAAGTGACTTAAAAAGAAAAGCTAGGCTTCGTGGTATACATTTAATCTCAGAGGCAGAAGCAGGAGGATCACTGTGAGTTCAGGGTCAGCTTGGTCCACATAGCAAGGTCTAGGCTAGCTGGGCCACACAGTGAGATGCTGTTTTAAAAACAAGGACAGGAAAATGAATGTGCTAATGCAGAACATATTTTTTTAAAACTTTTCAGATAAAAATGTTCATATTGTGCATAGCATAATATTTTGAAGTTTTTCTATACTTTGGGATGACTAAATCGGTCACACTTTTGTAGAGAATATGCTAGCGTCTACTCAAACCCATTAATTGTCACCGTTTTTACATGATATATCAGGTGAACTTTTGTTATGTAGGTGAGATTTTGTGATGTTTAATCAACATCTTCTGAACTCACTTAAGGACCTACGCCTCCCACTGTCAACCATGATGCTGCACATCCGGCCTCAGCCACTCAAACCCCAGTACCCAGCATCCTACTTGGTTCTATGAGAAAACAGCTTCAGATTCTACACAAGTAAGATTGTGGGTGTTTTGTCTCAAGATTAATTATTTCAATTTTAAATTATGTGTGTGCGGTTATGTGTACATGAGCACAGCTCAGAGACCAGAGGTATAGGATCTACTGGTGCGCATACAGATGGAAAATACTCAGAAATATAAAATAAATAATTTTTTTTAAAAAAAGTTTTCATTCATGTAGAGAAAGAACGCATTGTGGAGGGAGTGTAAATTAATGCTGTCATTGTAGAAAACAATATGGCGGATTCTCAATTACAACTAGAACTGGTATGTGATACAGCAATCCCACTACAGAGTAGTCACACAACAGAAATAAAACCGGTACCCTCCGGAGACATTTACACTCCTGCTTTCAATTCAGCATCATTTATGCAGCTGTGATATGCAGCCCCACCAAGAAATGAGCAGACACATCTGGATTGAGGTTCATGGACACAGTGGAGTGATACCCAGCCATTTGTTCCTTTCCTTGTGATTTCAGTGGCTATCACCGAGATGCTAATTTTTCATGTCCTATTTTCTTAAAAAGATTTACTTATGTATTTTATGTATATAAGTACACTGTAGTTGAACTGATGGTTGTGAGCTATCATGTGGTTGCTGGGAATTTGAATTCAGGATCTCTGCTCGCTCTGGCCTAAAGATTTATTTATTATTATATCAAGTACACTGGAGCTGTCTTAAGTTGCACCAGAAGAGGCTGTCAGATCTCATTATAGATGGTTGTGAGCCACCACATGGTTGCTGGTATTTGAACTCAGGACCTTCGAAGAGCAGTCAGTGCTTTTAACCACTGAGCCATCTCTCCATCCCTCATGTCCTATTAATAGGCCATATTGATGTTCCATTTGGGGAAATAGCTTTTTCTGGTTTTCCTTTTTTTGAATAGGAAGTTTCCTTGCCACTGACTTGTCTGCATTCCTTATAAAGTTGCTGTGCAGTTTAGATGTTAACACCTTGTCGGATGTACAGTTTGCAATTATTCTCTCTTATAGTCTAGTCTATTCCTCTACTCTGTTGATTGTTTCCTTTGCTGTGTGTGGTATTTTGAATGTAATTGGCCTCCAAAACCCACAGGGAATGGCACTATTATGAGTTGTGTGACCTTGTTGGAATAGGTGTCACCTTTCTGGAGGAAATATGTCACTGTGGGGGTGGACTTTGAGGTCTCCTATGCTCAAGTTATGCCTTCTCCAGCACCAGGTCTTCCTGCATGTTGCCATGCTTTTTACATGATGATAATGGACTGAACCTCTGAAACTGTAAGCCAGCTCTGATTAAATGTTTTCCTTTATAAGAGTTGCTGTAGTCATGGTGTCTCTTCCCAGCACTAGAAACCCTAACTAACACAGTGTAAAGGTTTTTAGTTTGGTGTAAACCCCATTTGCCCATTTGGTTTTGTTACTTATGTTTTTAGAGTAATACCAAAAATATCCAGTGTCATGGAGACTATATTTTTCTAGTAGCTTCAGTTTGCAAATTGTAATCTGTTTTGAGTGGACTTACACCTGTGGTGCCTCTGAAGGTCCAATGTCATTGTACTGAATGTTAAAACTGAGTCTGACCAGAACAACTGATTGCAGCTCCACATAGGCCAGGCTGGCCCGAGTCTCTGAGCAAGCCTCCTACATCAACTTCCCAGGGCTGGAATTATAGACCCATGCTGCCACATCCAGCAGACCCTCCTGGGCTTTTATCTCTGGCCAACTTTGTCAGTCACCAACTTTATGAAGCATAAACAGTTATAAGTGTCATGAGGTTACACTAAAACTATCACAGAAATATAAAGATAGGGGCTGTGGCGATGGCTCAGTGGGTGCAGTGCATGCAAGAATGGAACTGTGCAGTGCCAGATGGCAAGATGGGGGTGGAAACAAGAGAATCCCTGGCAGGCTGGCTAGCTTGGTATATGCAGAGGGAAGGAAGGATAAGGAAAGAAGTTTGTTTATGAATCTTGTGGGGAGACAAAAGTATGATTTCATAAGATTATCAGATGTTGGGGCTGGTGAGATGGCTCAGTGGGTAAGAGCACCCGACTGCTCTTCCGAAGGTCTGGAGTTCAAATCCCAGCAACCACATGGTGGCTGACAACCATCTGTAACAAGATCTGATGCCCTCTTCTGGAGTGTCTGAAGACAGCTACAGTGTACTTACATATAATAAATAAATAAATCTTAAAAAAAAAAGATTATCAGATGTTGTCTTAGGGTTTTACTGCTGTGAACAGACACCATGACCAAGGCAACTCTTATAAAGAACAACATTTAGTTGGGGCTGGCTTACAGGTTCAGAGATTCAGAGTATGATTAAGATGGGAGTATGACCGTGCCCAGGCAGGCAGGGTGCAGGAGGAGCTGAGAGTTCTACATCTTCATCTGAAGGCTGCTAGGAGAACACTGACTTCCAGACAGCTAGGAGGAGGGTCTTAAAGCCCACACCCACAGTGATATACCTTCTCCTACGGCTACACTTCCTAATTGTGCCACTCCCTGGGCTGAGCATATACTAACCATCACAGATGTGTACTTGAAAGTTGGGTGTGGAGATCCATGGCTGTAATCTCAGCATAGGAGATGGAGGAAGGAGCTTTAGGAGTTCAGGGCCAGCCTGAGATATAGAAGAGGCCGTCTCAAAAACAAACGATAACAAAGTGTACTAAGGTTTAGACCTGTTGGCCAGAGCACTAGGTCCCCATTTGGTGATGGCTGCTCCCTGGGGCAAAGATAGGGAGATCTGAGGGTTGTGTGTGATGAGTTATTTCTCTGCCAGTGAAATGAGCCAATTCAAGCCAGATTTTTATCTATATCTACATCTACACCTGTGTCTGTATATGTATGTGTATATGTACACACACACACACACACACACACACATGCAGGTTTATTGGGAAGCTGTCCTCCAGTGAATTCACTGGCCCCAAGGACCAAGGCTAGAGAAATTGCCACACTGAGGGAGAGGGGATGGAGAAGAGAGGAAGGGAGAAAGAGTGGAGTAGAAAGGGGAGAGAGCGAGAAGGAAAGGGAACCGGAGAGACCCAAAATACCTGGATTACATAAGGGAAGACCCTGTGGGGGCAGGGCAGGACATGCCAGCTAGAGACTGAGGGATGCTGGGAGAACCTGGAGACCTAATCTGTTTTGGTAAAATACGCACCTCGGCCCCTTGTCCCTGATCTGAAAACTGACTGTGCTGCTCAGAGCTTGAGAGTAGAGGGTCAGTGCTGCTGAGTGCAGTACAGAGCCCAAGATGGTCCTCACACAGCCCAAGACAGCACAGTTGTGTCAGCCGGGCGGAGGTTGAGAAACCCAGTTCTAGGATCAAAAGACCTAGGACACCTGAACAAATTTAGTAATGTTTTGTTCAAAATCTCCCATAATATGGAAAGAGAGAAACAGATCATACTCGCCTCCTGTGGCAGGATGTTTTACAGCTAATTGTCTTCATTAAGACTTATAGCTTAGTTGATACAATCTACGCTGTAATCATAGATCAAAGAAGATACTACAGTATAGCAGCAAATTAGTTAAACTTTTTTGGCTCTCAGTGGGTCCCATGTGATGCACCTGCCCAAGAGCTCTCTGCATTTGAGAATGAAGCATGCATGCACACGCACGCACATGTGCACACAAGTTCTCTTGGTCCCTTTCCCACGCAATTTAAAAGTCCTGCTCCATCTCCCTGCCCAGTGGTGGGCTGTACAGCAATTCTTTATTATCAGTTGAAGCCAGCTGGGGGCAGGGACCCTCAGGTCTGGAAGCACTGTGAACGGTAGGAGGGGAGAGAGTGAGTGGGGAGGCTTGAGAAATAAATGTAGTCGATGACAACACAGTGACAGAAGTCGGTCTGGGAGCATCAAGTCACAATGCAGTGAATGGCTTTCTTTTTGTCCCCCAGGGGAGGAAACCTGAAGAAGAATGGCCAGCTCTAATTCTCAAGACATGGTCTGTGTAAGTTGTTTTTCTCTCTTTGACATAGGGTGACCTTCAGGTTAGGTGACTCCTGCCCTCTTTCCCTCTTGAAGCTTCCCAAGGATCCGGATTCCCCCAGCCCAGTCTGCCCCTTTCCAGTGAGGGCTGGCAGGTCTGAGCACTTCCTGTCTGTGCCTCTTCCCAGCTGGCACTGCGGTTGACTTTGAATGCGTTCCTCCACGTGTGCTCTCTGCTTGGTCTGTGCTCAGGGAGGACTGTCCCTGCAGTGGAGGTGTCAGTCCCACGGGGAAACAGGGGCCTTGGGGGCTTCAGAGCTTTGAGGGGATGGTCTCATTGAGTGCCCTGGGAAACCTGATTGGCATCTGCTGTGTTGTCAGACTGATGACCCAGTATGTGTGGATGAATGTCCCCTGTGGGTGTGTGATGAGGTGACCTGCTTGAGGAGGCTTTAGGAGGGAGAGAGTTGAGGTATCAGAGGGAAGGGTCATCCAGGCTGTGAAAGGGAGGGGATTGCAGTCTCTAGAGTTAGGGAAGACCTGAGACACATTGTCACCTGGAAAGTTTTTTGATTTTTCTTTTTTAATGGTACAATAGGTTAAACATAATATGCACATAATGTGGACTCTTACATAGTGTATAAAATCATTCTCATGACAAAAAGTCTTAATGACATCATGTGATAGTATGATAAACTCAAGGACTCACAGCATTCCTTATGTAATTTACCCTGACCCCAGGTGACATTTCCCTTCTGTGGGTATAGCCTGAGGGATGTGGGTGGAGTGGAGAGGCACAGTTGTTGACTATGTAGGTGGGCACAGTCGTCGTTTATGGGGGGCTCGTGCAGTCAGGTGCCTTGAGCATTTCCTTATGGCTCCCTTCCCACGCTTGAGTCCTTTCCCTTCTGGTTTCCATCTTGAAAGCTTCCCCAGTTTCACTCTCCTTGTGTTTGCTCTTTCAGGGGTCAGTGACATTTAGGGATGTGGCTGTTGACTTCTCTCAGGAAGAGTGGGCCTGCCTGGATGCTACTCAGAAGGTCTTATACAGGGACATAATGTTGGAGACCTACAGCAACCTCATTGCAGTGGGTAAGCCTGTGCCCCATGAATGGGGGATGTGTCCTCTACACTGTGGGCTTTCCTCACTCTGAATTAAAGGACAGTGCCATCTTTCCAGTGGTAGCTGAAGCTGGGATGGAGGCCGACTCCTGTCATTGCTTCTCTGAGAAGGCTGAGGCAGGAAGATTGCTGTGAGTGCAACATCACTCTCAGATCCTTCCTGAGTTCCAGGCTAGCCTAGTCTACAGGGTGAGGCCTTGTTTCAAACAAAACAAGGCACACAAATAAAATAAATAAAGAGATAAATTCATAAATAGAATCTTGGGCTCGAGAGGTAGCTTAGTGGTTAAGAGAACTAGAAGTTCTTGCAGATGATCCAGGTTCAATTCAATTCTCAGCACCGCAGATGGGCTCACAACTATGTGTAACTCCAGTTCCTGGGGATCTAATTAATGCCCTCTTCTGACCTCCATGGTCATACACACATTTGGTGCTCATACATACATACATACATACATACATACACTCATATACACATAAAATAAAATTTAGTTAATAGAACCCAAAAGCGATAGCTGAGTTCCTCCTTCTTCCCAAAGCAATAGTTTGAGATTTCTTTGGTCCCGAATAGGAGCTTCATTAAGCCCCTGCTTTCCCACCCCTTGTTGGTCCTCTCAGTGAGCTCTAGGTTCAGGGAGAGACCCTGCCTCAGATACTAAAGTGGACAACAATCAACAAAGACACCTGACATTCATCTCTGCACTATCCAGACATGCATGCACGCATACTTACATGCACACCTGGACATGCACAACTAAATACAAGAGCCATTATGGTTTACTTAGTAATGAATCAGTAGAGTTGACTCAGAGCAGAAGTGGACACATTCTGTTTCCTCTCTAGCTCAAGATTCTGCTTATGAATTTATCTCTTTATTTATCTCTTTACCTGCTTTGTAGTGGACGTTTTAGGGTGTGAGGTTTGTCTCTCTCAGTGAGCAAGTCTGTAAGGATGAGGCGTGAATGTGAAGGAAGGCAGCATCATAACGATGATGAGAGCAGTTCCCATGGCTGGGGATGCAGGTCAGCAGAGACAATTTCCCCAGGATGCTCACCGCATCACTAAGTAAATAAATGGAAATTGAAAAAAACAGTGACTTTGTTTTCATAGAGATCAGACACTATTCAAATATTTGAAGTAGTATTTAATCTTAATATTGGCCCTACTCATAAACGACTCCTAAATACTACTACTAC
Organism: Mus musculus; assembly: GCF_000001635.26. NCBI lineage: Eukaryota > Metazoa > Chordata > Mammalia > Rodentia > Muridae > Mus > Mus musculus. Next base: position 28,006,087 of record NC_000073.6, on the reverse strand, counting down.
TTATTATTGTTAATTGTTATTATTAATTGCTTTTGTTGAGACCATGTCTCACATAGTACAGGCTTGCTTTGGACATGCTAAGAAAGTAAACCCAGCCTTGAACTTCTCCTCTGCCTGCTTTCACTTTTCAAGTGTTGTGACTCTGTGTGCGCGCCACCATGCCCAGTTTTTAGATGGAAAATTGAGCATAGAACCCTATGGGACTCGCCTAAATGAATGTCATTAGTAGTGAGCTGCAGAGATGGGGTCTACACTAGACAATATAGCCTGTGGGTTCATGTTCTCACCACTCAGTTCTGCTTTCCTCTTAAGTGACAAGCCTCTGCTGTAGTTAAAGGAGATTAAAACCTTAATTGAAATAGGTGGTTTCTTGCTCAGTTTGTTTCTTCTCTGAAGTCTTTCCTCAGCATTATTTTGGCTTTTAGAATTTTTTATTTTTTTTTTTTTTTTTTTTTTTTTAGAGACAAGGATCTTGCATTGCAGCCCAGAGGGCCTGGCTCATTCCCCCACCTACTGTATAGACTTTTATAATAAGTCTGTATTTTAAAAATCTGGACAGGCAGAGCATGGTGGCACACAGCTTTTGTCTCAGCATTTGGGAGGCAGATGCAGGCAGATCAAGTAAGTTCAGGCCAGCCTTGTTTTCGTATCAGGTTCCAGGACATCCTGGGATAATTAGACTGAATCTCCAAATAAAATATAATAATAATAATAATAATAATAATAATAATAATGTCTATACTATGTGTCATTTCTGTCTTTCTTTTAAGTGGGAAGTTGCATTTCCAAGCCAGATCTGATCGTCTTACTAGAGCAGGAGAAAGAGCTCTGGATGGCTGTGAAGGAAGAAACAGACAGGTTGAGCCCAGGTGAGTAAGAGTGAGGTGAGCCTGCAGCCCTGCCAGGCACAGATGTGGTCAGAGAGGCTCTATGTGAGTATAGCAGGATGGGAGCAACGGTTTAGTGTTTAAGAGTACTTCCTGCTCTTACAGAGTACCCAGGCTTGGCTCCCAATACCCACTCAGTTTCCAACACCCACATGCAGTTTTGCAAGCTGCTACAATCCAATTCCAAAGGGTCTGATGCTGCTTCCTTGGAGACCAGGCCTAGAAATGGTATGTTTACATACATATACTCACAGAAACATATAAAATGAAGATAACTGGATCATTAACAAACAAAACCTGATGAAATAACAGCAACAATAAGCATTGTTCCCACATTAAACAGACGAAAAACAAAATGTTGTTCTCTAAATGAACATTGACAGCATTTGTCCTATGTGCTGTGTTTATGTCTACAACTCCATGTTTAGACACTTAAACTTTGATGGTAAGTTAGTGATGTACACTTGATACGAAGTATTCAGTGCATCCCTTTGTAGGCTATTATTTTGTCTTCCATCAGTCGTAGTTAATGTAAACAAGCTTGTTACTCTCATACTAATAAAATGACCATCTCAAATGATCGTCAGAAGTTCTCTCTCTTTTTTAATTTTTATTTATTTATTTATTTTGGGTTTTTTTTTTTTGAGACAGGGTTTCTCTGTGTAGCCCTGGCTGTCCTGGAACTCACTCTGTAGACCAGGCTGGCCTCAAACTCAGAAATTGGCCTGCCTCTGCCTCCCAAGTGCTGGGATTAAAGGCTCACTGTAGAACTCCCAGTTCCTTCTCATGTCTCCTCCCCTCTGCATCCACTCCCTTTCTACCTCTCCTTCGAAAACAGACTTCTAAGGGATAATAATAATGTAATAAAATAAAATAAGCTAAAACAAAACTAACACATTGGAATTGGACAAAACAAACAAAAAGGAAATAGCCCAGGAAAAAGCAAAAGATACTGACCCACTTGTCTGTGTCCTCACAAATCCCATAAAAAACGCTAACTTGGAAGCCATAATAAATTCACAGGCAAAGGTCGTGGCGCAGACTGGGGAGCGCAGGCCCTGCGATACCAGTATCTCAGTGTCTGTGACGTCACGTGGGCTTTGATCACGCTTATTTAGAGGACCTTGTTTTCTTGGTGTCCCTGAGTGCTATGGGGAGGGGGTTGAAGGATACATCCCTTTTATGGCTGAGTGTCCCAAGGTCTCTAATTGTCTACATAGTGTCTGGCTGGGGACCTCTGTATCCATTCCCAGTACCTGTAGAAGGAAGTGTCTCTGATAATGGCTGAACATGAAAATGGCTGATCTATAAGTACAGCAGAATGTCTTTAGGACTCATTTTATTGCTGCATTTTTGTTTTTGGTTTTGTGTTAGAACAGTTTTAGAGCAGAATCTTTGGTTTAACCCTAGGAGCCTGTCTACTTTCAGGTTCTTGGTGACTGAGCTTTTATCTATCAGGAATGGGTAGCATCTTAGGGAGTGGACCTTAAATAAAATCTTACATTAACCAGCTACTCCCGCCAGCTTTGCCATCAGCTGTGGCAGCAGCCTGAGTTGTTTGTCGTTTTGCATGGAGCCCCTTTGGCCCACAACTCAATTAGATGTATGTAACCCAGCCCTGGGACTGTAAGCTCTATTAGGGGACAAGAGATAATCAGTTGGGACTCTTGTCTCCTCCAGTATTTGGCCATTTCATTTAGATAGCCCTCATATATGTGTATACTTTTGGAAGTTTCTACCGTGTTAGATATCCATACTACTTCTCAAATGATCCATACCTTTATCTACTTCTCCTCATGTTTCTCTCCCTCTCCAACTCATCCTCCCATTCTAGCCCCACCCCCATCTATCCATAACTATATATTCTATTTGCCTTTTCAAATAAAAGCTCTGTTCCCCCAGTTTTTTACTCTATATCTAACCTCTGTAGTTCTATGGACTATAGCTTGGTTATCATTAATTTAACTGCTATTTTATCATATAAGTGAATACATACCATTTTTGTCTTTTCTGAATCTATGATACCTCACTTAGAATGATTTTTTTAGTTCCATCCAGTACTTACCTGAACATTTCATAATTTCATCTTTTTCAACAGTTGAGGAATACTCCATTTTGTATTTTCATTTTCCATACTTCTATTGATAGACACCTAGGTTGTTTCCAATTTCTGAGTGTTGTGCATAAAGCAGCAGCAAACATGACTGAGCAAGTGTCAGTGTGTTAGGATGCCACATCTGTTGGACATATGCCCAAGAGTGATAGAGCTGGATCTTGAGATAGAGCAATTCTCACCTCTCTGAGGAATCACCACATAGATTTTCATAGTAGCTGTACAAGTTCACACACACAGCATCAGTGGACGAGCGTTCCCTTTATTCCACAAGCTTGTCAGCATGAGTGGTCGGTCACTTGTTTAATGATCTTAGCCTTTCTGATGGGAACAGGATAAAAGCTCAAAGTAGTTTTGATTTGCAGTTTTCCCTGTTGGCTAAAGATGTTGAACATTTCCTTAAGTGTGCCTCAGCCATTTGAGTTTCCTCTTTTGAGAATTCTCTGTTTAGGTCAGTATCCCACTTTTTAGTTGGTTTGCTTTCTTGATACCTAGTTTTCTAAGATCTTTATACAATTTGGATATAAGCCCTATATGGGATGTGTAGTTGGTGAAATCTTTTCCTAATCTGTAGGTTGCCATCGTGTCTGAATGACAGTGTCCTTTACTGTACAGAAGTTCTTCAGTTTTATAAAGCCATGCTTATTAATTATTGATCTCTGTAGCTGTGCTAATGGTATTTATTCTGTTCAGTCTTTTCCTGTGCTGATGAGTTCAAGTCTACTTTACATTTTTCTTCTACGTGTATCTGGTTTCATGTTGAGATCTTTGGTCCATTTGGAGTCAAGTTCTGTGCAGGGTGATAAGCGTGGATCTTTTTGCATTCTTGTACACGCTCCTGTACTTTTTGACTGGCCCCATTTTTTGAAGATGCTTTTTGAAGGGCTTATGTCTGGGTCTTCAATTAACTTCCCTTGACCAACAAGTCTGGTTTTGTGACAATTCCATGCTTGTGATTCTTTGTCAGACATAATTGTCGCCTAGGAGCCTTACTGCTGAATATACTTACCCTTTCTAACTCTTTCTGAACTCTGGCTGGCTGGTTCAACTCAGCTGTTGTGGCTCAAACTCCTCCCTAAGCTGACTGAATCTATCATCTCTTGGCTTCTCACTGAATTGCTCTGCTTGGCCACATACTAACTTTTGCAATCTGTTCTAATCTTCTGGCTCCTTCTCATTCTCTGCCTCATTCTGTCTTCACCTGTATCTACTTGTTTTCTCTCTGGACGCTGTCTCTGTACAAATGTCTGAGTAAAAACTACCCTTTGAACTCCATGAATGGAACTGCCACCAAATGAACTGCTACTACTACTGTACTACATAGATGTTCTATTTTTATCAGGAAATTGGTCTATAGTTCTCTTTGTTGAGTCTTTATGTGGTTTGTTTATCAGGGTGCCTATGGCCTCATCAAAGGAATTGGGCAGTATGGTGTTTTGAATAGGTTTGGCCCCCATAGATTCAAGTGTTTCAATGCTTGGCCATAGAGAGTGACCTATCTTAGGAGGTATGGCCTTATTGGATGAGGTTCCAGCCTTGTTGGAAGAAGTGTATCACAGTGTAAGTGGGTTTTGAGTTCTCCTGTAGTGAAGCTCCACCCAGTGTAGAATCAGAGACTCTTTCTGGCTGCCTTCCAAACAAATTGAGAACTCTTGACTCCTCCAGCACCACGTCTGCCTGCATGCTGCCATGTTTCCTGCCTTGATGATAATTAGCTAAACCTTGGAAACTGTAAGTCAGCCCCAATTAAATGCTTGCCTATATAACTATTGCCTTGTTCATGGTATCTCTTCACAGCAATAAAACCCTAAGACAGGTAATGTTCCTTCTGTTTCAGTTTTGAACAGTAATTTGAGTAGAATTGTCATGAACTCTGCTTTGAAAGTCTAGTCTAATTCTGTGCTAAAACCATTTGACCTTGGACTTTTTATTGTTGGAAGATTTTAAATTCCGGATTCTATTTCACTAGTAGGAGTTATAGGTTTGGTTACATGGCTTATTTGGTCTTGTTTTAACTTCGGTAAGTAGTTTGTATTTGAAAAATCACCCACTTCTTTTAGATTTTCTAATTTGGTGGCGTGCATGTTTTTCCTTACGTCCTAATGATTCTGTGGATTTCCTTGGTGTCTGTGGTTATGTCCTCCTTTTACCTTTTATTTTGCTTATTTGGATCTTTTCTCTCTGCCTTTGAGGTAATTTGGTTAATGGCTTGGCAGTCTTACTGATTTTCTCAATGAACCAACTCTTTGTTTATTGATTCTTTGAGTTGTTTTACTGTTGTTTCTGTTTTACTGATTTCGTTCCCGAGTTTAGTTATTTTATTTTTGTTCCATCTACTCCTTTTGGGTGTAACTTTGTCTTTTTTTGTTCTAGAACTTTCAGGTGTAGTGTTGACTAGCTAGTATAAGATCCTTTCCAACTTTTTTAAGTTGGTACATAATTATATGACCTTTCCTCTTAAAACCATTGTCATCTTGTCCTCTAAGTTTGGGTTTGCTGTGTCTTCATTTTCATTTAATTCTAGAAAGACTTTTAATTTTTTTTTTTTTTTTTTTTGGATTTCCGAGACAGGGTTTCTTGTTTCTCTGTGTAGCCCTGGCTGTCCTGGAACTCACTCTGTAGACCAGGCTGGCCTCGAACTCAGAAATCCGCCTGCCTCTGCCTCCCCAGTGCTGGGATTAAAGGTGTGCGCCACCACGCCCGGCTAGACTTTTAGTTTCTCTTTTTTTCTTTTTTTTTTTTCAGAATAAACCAATTTATTTTTTTAACTCCACAATCACAATACAGTTAGTTCAAGGAGGCCAAACACTTGCCCAGTAATCAACACTACAAGCCTCAGTAAACATCTATATTTAGATCTCTTTCACAGCCATTCCAAAGCAATGCAGCTGTTAGAAATATAGGGGTCCACATTTCTACTATCAATTATACAGAACCAATTTTACATCTCTTCAGCTTGAATTTCTTTTTTTTTTGAATTGGGTATTTATTTCATTTACATTTCCAATGCTATCCCAAAAGTCCCCCACAAGCTCCCACACCCACTCCCCCACCCACCCACTCCCATTTCTTGGCCCTGGCGTTCCCCTGTGCTGAGGCATATAAAGTTTGCACGACCAATGGACCTCTCTTTCCACTGATGGCCGACTAGGCCATCTTCTGATTCATATGCAGCTAGAGACACAAGCTCCGGGGGGGTACTGGTTAGTTCATATTGTTGTTCCACCTATAGGATTGCAGAACCCTTTAGCTCCTTGGATACATTCTCTAGCTCCTCCATTGGGGGACCTGTGATCCATTCAATAACTGACTGTGAGCATCCACTTCTGTGTTTGCTAGGCCCCGGCATAGTCTCACAAGAGACAGCTATATCAGGGTCCTTTCAGCAAAATTTTGCTAGTGTATGCAATGGTGTCAGCGTTTGGAAGGTGATTATGGGATGGATCCCCGGATATGGCAGTCTCTAGATGGTCCATCCTTTCATCTCAGCTCCAAACTTTGTCTCTGTAACTCCTTCCATGGGTGTTTTGTTCCCAATTCTAAGATGGGGTAAAGTGTCCACACTTTGGTCTTCGTTATTCTTCAGTTTCATGCGTTTAGCAAATTGTATCTTATATCTTGGGTATTCTAAGTTTCTGGGCTAATATCCACTTATCACTGAGTGCATATTATGTGAGTTCTTTTGTGATTGGGTTATCTCACTCAGGATGATGCCCTCCAGGTCCATCCATTTGCCTAGGGATTTCATAAATTCATTCTTTTTAATAGCTGAGTAGTACTCCATTGTGTAAATGTACCATTTTCTGTATCCATTCCTCTGTTGAGGGGCATCTGGATTCTTTCCAGCTTCTGGCTATTATAAATAAGGCTGCTATGAACATAGTGGAGCATGTGTCCTTCTTACTGGTTGGAACATCTTCTGGATATATGCCCAGGAGAGGTATTGCAGGATCCTCTGGTAGTACTATGTCCAATTTTCTGAGGAACCGCCAGACTGATTTCCACCAACAATGGAGGAGTGTTCCTCTTTCTCCACATCCTCACCAGCATCTGCTGTCACCTGAATTTTTGATCTTAGCCATTCTGACTGGTGTGAGGTGGAATCTCAGGGTTGTTTTGATTTGCATTTCCCTGATGATTAAGGATGCTGAACATTTTTTTCAGGTGCTTCTCGGCCATTCGGTATTCCTCAGGTGAGAATTCTTTATTTAGCTCTGAGCCCCATTTTTTAATGGGGTTATTTGATTTTCTGGAGTCCACCTTCTTGAGTTCTTTATATATGTTAGATATTAGTCCCCTATCTGATTTAGGATAGGTAAAGATCCTTTCCCAATCTGTTGGTGGCCTTTTTGTCTTATTGAAGGTGTCTTTTGCCTTGCAGAAGCTTTGCAATTTTATGAGGTTCCATTTGTTGATTGTCTTTCTTACAGCATAAGCCATTACTGTTTTATTCAGAAATTTTTCCCCTGTACCCATCTCTTCGAGGCTTTTCCCTACTTTCTCCTCTATAAGGTTCAGTGTCTCTGGCTATATGTGGAGTTCCTTAATCCACTTAGATTTGTCCTTAGTACAAGGAGATAAGAATGGATCAATTCGCATTCTTCTATATGATAACCACCAGTTGTGCCAGCACCATTTGTTGAAAATGCTGTCTTTTTTCCACTGGATGGTTTTTGCTCCCTTGTCAAAGATCAAGTGACCATAGGTGTGTGGGTTCATTTCTGGGTCTTCAATTGTATTCCATTGGTTTACTTGTCTGTCGCTATACCAGTACCATGCAGTTTTTATCACAATTGCTCTGTAGTACAGCTTTAGGTCAGGCATGGTGATTCCACCAGAGGTTCCTTTATTCTTGAGAAGAGTTTTTGCTATTCTAGGTTTTTTGTTATTCCAGATGAATTTGGAGATTGCCCTTTCCAATTCGTTGAAGAATTGAGTTGGAATTTTGATGGGGATTGCATTGAATCTGTAGATTGCTTTTGGCAAGATAGCCATTTTTACTATATTAATCCTGGCAATCCATGAGCAGGGGAGATCTTTCCATCTTCTGAGATCTTCTTTTATTTCTTTCTTTAGAGTTTTGAAGTTCTTATCATACAGATCTTTCACTTCCTTAGTTAGAGCCACGCCAAGGTATTTTATATTATTTGTGACTTGAGAAGGGTGTTGTTTCCCTAATTTCTTCCTCAGCCTGTTTATCCTTTGTGTAGAGAAAGGTCATTGACTTGTTTGAGTTAATTTTATATCCAGCTACTTCATTGAAGCTGTTTATCAGGCTTAGGAGTTCTCTGGTGGAATTTTTAGGGTCACTTACATATACTATCATATCATCTGCAAAAAGTGATATTTTGACTTCTGCCTTTCCAATTTGTATCCCCTTGATCTCCTTTTGTTGTCGAATTGCTCTGGCTAGGACTTCAAGTACAATGTTGAATAGGTAGGGAGAAAGTGGGCAGCCTTGTCCAGTCCCTGATTTTAGTGGGATTGCTTCCAGCTTCCCACCATTTACTTTGGTGTTGGTTACTGGTTTGCTGTAGATTGTTTTTATCATGTTCAGGTATGGGCCTTGAATTCCTGATCTTTCCAAGACTTTTATCATGAATGGGTGTTGGCTTTTGTCAAATGCTTTCTCAGCATCTAACGAGATGATCATGTGGTTTTTGTCTTTGAGTTTGTTTATATACTGGATTACGTTGATGGATTTCTGTATATTGAACCATCCCTGCATCCCTGGAATGAATCCTACTTGGTCAGGAGGGATGATTGTTTTGATGTGTTCTTGGATTCGGTTATCGAGAATTTTATTGAGTATTTTTGCATCGATATTCATAAGGGAAATTGGTATGAATTTCTCTATCTTTGTTGGGTCTTTCTGTGGTTTAGGTATCAGAGTAATTGTAGCTTCATAGAATGCTTTGGGTAGAGTACATTCTGCTTCTGTTTTGTGGAATAGTTAGATCTTCTTTGAAGGTCTGATAGAACTCTGCCCTAAACCCATCTGGTCCTGGGCTTTTTTTTTTTGGTTGGGAGACTATTAATGACTGCTTCTATTTCTTTAGGGGATAGAAGACCGTTTAGATCATTAACCTGATCCTGATTTAACTTTGGTACCTGGTATCTGTCTAGAAACATGTCCATTTCATCCAGGTTCTCCAGTTTTGTTGATTATAGGCTTTTGTAGAAGGATCTGATGGAGTTTTGGATTTCTTCAGGATCTGTTGTTATGTCTCCCTTTTCATTTCTGATTCTGTTAATTAGGATGCTGTCCCTGTGCCCTCTAGTGAGTCTGGCTAAGGGTTTATCTATCTTGTTGATTTTCTCAAATAACCAGCTCCTCATTTGGTTGATTCTTTGAATAGTTCTTCTTGTTTCCACTTGGTTGATTTCGCCCCTGAGTTTGATTATTTCCTGCCGTCTACTCCTCTTGGGTGAATTTGCTTCCTTTTGTTCTAGAGCTTTTAGGTGTGTTGTCAAGCTGCTAATGTGTGCTCTCTCTAGTTTCTTTTTGGAGGCACTCAGAGCTATGAGTTTTCCTCTTAGAAATGCTTTCCTTGTGTCCCATAAGTTTGGGTATGTTGTGACTTCATTTTCATTAAACTCTTAAAAAGTCTTTAATTTCCTTCTTTATTCCTTCCTTGACCAAGGTATCATTGAGAAGAGTGTTGTTCAGTTTCCACATGAATGTTGGCTTTCTATTATTTATGTTGTTATTGAAGATCAGCCTTAGTCCATGGTGATCTGGTAGGATGCATGGGACCATTTCAATATTTTTTTATCTCTTGAGGCTTGTTTTATGACCAATTATGTGGTCAGTTTTGGAGAAGGTACCATGAGGTGTTGAGAAGAAGGCATATCCTTTTGTTTTAGGATAAAATATTCTGTAGATATCTGTTAGATCCATTTGTTTCATAACTTCTGTTAGTTTCACTGTGTCCCTGTTTAGTTTCTGTTTCCATGATCTGTCCATTGGTGAAAGTGGTGTGTTGAAGTCTCCCACTATTATTGTGTGAGATGCAATGTGTGCTTTGAGCTTTACTAAAGTTTCTTTAATGAATGTGACTGCCCTTGTATTCGGAGCATAATATTCAGAATTGACAGTTTCTCTTGGAAGATTTTACCTTTGATGAGTATGAAGTGCCGCTCCTTGTCTTTTTTGATGACTTTGGGTTGGAAGTCGATTTTATTAGATACTAGAATGGCCACTCCAGCTTGTTTCTTCAGACCATTTGCTTGGAAAATTGTTTTCCAGCCTTTCATTCTGAGTTAGTGTCTATCTTTTTCTCTGAGATGAGTTTCCTGTAGGCACAAAATGTTGGGTCCTGTTTGTGTAGCCAGTTTGTTAGTCTATATCTTTTTATTGGGGAATTGAGTCCATTGATATTAAGAGATATTAAGGAAAAGTAATTGTGCTTCCCGTTATTTTTGTTGTTAAAGTTGGCATTCTGTTCTTGTGGCTGTCTTCTTTTAGGTTTGTTGAGGGATTATCTTCTTGCTTTTTCTAGGGCGTGGTTTCTGTCCTTGTATTGGTTTTTATCTGTTATTATCCTTTGAAGGGCTGGATTCGTGGAAAGATAATGTGTGAATTTGGTTTTGTCATGAAATACTTTGGTTTCTCCATCTATGGTAATTGAAAGTTTGGCTGGGTATAGTAGCCTGGGCTGGAATTTGTGTTCTCTTAGTGTCTGTATAACATCTGTCCAGGCTCTTTTGGCTTTCATAGTCTCTGGTGAAAATTCTGGTGTAATTCTGATAGGCCTGCCTTTATATGTTACTTGACCTTTTTCCCTTACTGCTTTTAATATTCTATCTTTATTTAGTGCATTTGTTGTTCTGATGATTATGTGTTGGGAGGAATTTCTTTTCTGGTCCAGTCTATTTGGAGTTCTGTAGGCTTCTTGTATGTTCATGGGCATCTCTTTCTTTAGATTTGGGAACTTTTCTTCAATAATTTTGTTGAATATATTTGTTGGCCCTTTGAGTTGAAAATCTTCATTCTTATCTACTCCTATTATCCATAGGCTTGGTCTTCTCATTGTGTCCTGGATATCCTGGATGTTTTGAGTTAGGATCTTTTTGCATTTTCCATTTTCTTTGATTGTTGTGCCGATGTTCTCTATGGAATCTTCTGCACCTGAGATTCTCTCTTCCCATCTCCTGTATTCTGTTGCTGATGCTGGCATCTATGGTTCCAGATTCCTTTCCTAGGGTTTCTATCTCCAGCATTGCCTCACTTTGGGTTTTCTTTATTGTGTCTACTTCCCTTTTTAGGTCTTGGATGGTTTTATTCAATTTCATCACCTGTTTGGTCGTGTTTTCCTGCAATTCTTTAAGGGATTTTTGTGCTTCCTCTTTAAGGTCTTCTACCTGTTTAGCAGTGTTCTGTATTTCTTTAAGTGAGTTATTAAATTCCTTCTTGATGTCCTCTACCATCATCATGAGATATGCTTTTAAATCTGGGTCTATCTTTTCGGGTGTGTTGGGGTGCCCTGGACTGGGCGAGGTGGGAGTGCTGGGTTCTGATGATGGTGGGTGGTCTTTGTTTCTGTTAGTAAGATTCTTATGTTTACCTTTCGCCATCTGGTAATCTCTGGAGTTAGTTGTTATAGTTGTCTCTGGTTAGAGATTGTTCCTCTAGTGATTCTGTTAGCCTCTATCAGCAGACCTGGGAGACTAGCTCTCTCCTCTGAGTTTCAGTGGTCAGAGCACTCTCTGCAGGCAAGCTTTCCTCTTACAGGGAAGATGCACAGATATCTGGCGTTCGTACCTCCCGCCTGGCTGAAGATGAAGGCCCAAAACAGGACCTGTCCCAGAAGCTGTGTTGCTTCAGCCTGTCACAGATGCTGTTAGCTTCTGTAGTCCACACACTCTCACCTGCACAGACTAGTGTCGGAGGGATCCGGGAACCAAGATGGCTCCCCAAGGTGCTCCTGCAAAGCCCTCTCGGGTAGGGCGGACATCTCTCCTCTGGCCGGGAATGTGCTCAGATGTCTGGAGCCCAAAAGGGGGGCTGCTTCAGAAGCTCTGTGGCTCCTGCCTGTCCCAGAAGCTGTTAGCTTCTGTAGTCCACACTCTCACCTTGCAGACTACTCTCGGCAGAGTCCTGGAACCCGACTTTTAATTTCTTAATTTCTTTCCTGACCCATGTTTTCTTCAGTAATAAGTTGTTCATTTTCCATGAGTTTGTAAGCTTTCTGTTATTGTTTAATCAATAGTGGTAGATAGAATTCAAGGTGTTATTTGAATTTTCTGTGTTTTTTGAGACTTGCTTTTTGTCGAAGTATGTGGTTAATTTTGCAGAAAGGTTGATGGGGTGCTGAGAAGATCTAGTCTCTTGTGTTTGGGTGATAGCTTCTATAAATATCTGTTGGGTCATTTGGTTTATAATTTCAGTTAATGACAGCATTTCTCTGTTTAGTTTGTCTGGCTGACCTGTCTATTGGTGAGAGTGCGGTATTATAGTATCCCATTATTATTAATGCTAGACTACATTAACATATGTGATTTAAACAGAAATATTGTTTCTTTTACAAACTTGAGTGCTTTCTGTTCAGTGCATGTATGTTGGTGTTTTGATTGTTGTTTTTTTGTTTTGTTTTGTTTTGTTTTGTTTTTGATAATCATGTGTTGACCTTCTTTATCATTTCTAATTAGTTTTGGTTTAAACTCTATATTTTGTCAGATATTTAAATGGCTATACAAGCTTGCTCAAGCAATTCCATTTGTTTAGAAATGGAATATTTTTTCTATCCTTTTGCCCGGAGATGATGTTATTCTTGGTGTAAATGTTTGTTTCTTGGATGCAGCAGGTTTTCTGAATCCATTCTGTTGGTCTGTGTCCTTTTACTGGGCAATAGAGACCATTGATGTTGAGAGATATCAGTGAGCAGTGTTTTTTGATTTCTCTTACTTTGTTGTGCTGGTGTATCTTTCTCATCTTTTCATTTGCTAATCTAGGATTATTTATTACTTGTGTTTTCTTGGGTATGGTTAACCTTTTTTAATCTGTAGTTTTCATTCTAGTTCAGTGGTTCTCAACTTGTGACCCTTTCATAGGGGGTTGCCTAAGACAATTAGAAATATCAGATGTTTACATTATGATTCATAACAGTAACAAAATTATTGTTATGAAGTAATAAAATTTTGTGGTGGGAGTCATCACAACATGGGAAACTGTATGAAAGGGTCACAGCATTAGGAAGGATGAGAATCACTGTTCTAGTAACGTTTATAGGGTAGATTTGTATATAGATATAGCTTAAATTTGATTTTATCATGAAATGTCTCTTTTCCGTCTATGGTGTTAGAAATTTTTCTTGGATATACTAGTCTAGGCTGGATCCGTGGTCTCAGAGTCTGTGGTACATCTGTCCAGTCTATTCTAGTTCCTAAAGTCTCGATTGAGAAGCCACATGTTATTCTAGTAAGTCTACCTTTTTATGTTTCTTGGTCTTTTTCTCTTAACACCTTTTAATATTCTTTCTTTGTCCTGTATGTTTAATGTTTTGATTATTATGTGCTGAGGGAACTTTCTCTTTTAGTCCAGTGTAATTGGTGTTCTGATTGCTTCCTGTACCTTGTTAGGCATCTCATTCTTTAGATTGGGGAAACTTTTTTTTTTTTTTTTTTTGGTTTTTCGAGACAGGGTTTCTCTGTGTAGCCCTGGCTGTCCTGGATCTCACTCTGTAGACCAGGCTGGCCTCGAACTCAGAAATCCGCCTGCCTCTGCCTCCCGAGTGCTGGGATTAAAGGCATGCGCCACCAGGCCCGGTTTGGGGAAACTTTCTTTTATCATTTTGTTGAAAATATTTCCTTGCCTTTGACTTAGGTTTCTTCTCCTTCCTCTGTTCTTGTTCCTAGATATGGTCTTTTCTTGGTGTCCCTGATTTCCAAGATGATTCATATAGGAACATTTTTAGCTTTGCCATTTTCTTTGACAGAGGTATCTGTTTTTACAATCATATCTTCAATGTCTGCTGTTCTGTCTTCCCTCTCTTGTATTCTGTTTGTGAAACTCTCCTCCAAGTTTTCTTTTCTAGTCCCTAATCTTTTAACTTACAGATGTCCCTCAGTTTGGGTTTTCTTTATTGAGTCTATTTGTACTCTGAGGTCTTGAATTGTTTAATTATTTGATTTCCATTTATGAATTGTGTTTTCATAGATTTATTTAAAAGGATTTCTTCATTTCCTCAATAATGGCTTCTATCATAGTAATAAAGGCTATTGTAATGGCCTTTTCTTGTGCTTCACCTGTGTTGCATGACTCAGGTTCTGCTATAGTGGGTTTCTAGGCTTTAGTGCACACATACTGTCCTGACTGGTATGGTGTTTTTGTATAATATGGCAGATAGACATTGAGTTTGGGAAAATTACAATTCTAGGTGCTGATATCTAGTCTTGTCTTTGTTGGGCGTGCTTTGCTTTTTCTTGCTTTCTTTGGTACTTAGGAAAGTGTGGTGGTTGTGTGTTGCCTGGTAGGAAGTTCTTCAGGGGTCCTGATAGATGTTGCCACTCAGAGTTCTAGGTTAAATGTGTTTCTAGGTATCAGGACCTGACACTTAGGAGTGTTGAAGGATCCCACAAGAAGGAGGAAAGCAGGTGTTCCACTAGATCTGCTTAGTCCCCTGGGAATGGGGTCTAAGAGTGAGGAGAGGCTATAGCAGGTGATCTGCTGCAGAGCTAGGGATGAGCCTAGGGATTGGAGTTGGAGGAATCAAGGAGAGGTAAAGAGCTGCTTGTTAGTCTACCTGTTTCACTGGCTAGAGTGACCTTCAAACTTCCAGGGCATACCTGATGGAATTGTGCATTGGGATCAAGCAGTGAATGGATAAAAGTAAGTTTGGAGATACACAGCTGCATGGTGGAGACAGGGAGGCTACAGCAGGTGGTCTGGTACAGATCTAGGGATGAGATTAGGTGATTGGATTTGGAGGAGAGGAAAGGTAGGTAAGGTTCTGAAGTTAGCCTACCTGTTTCACTGGCCAGAGAGCCTTACTTACTCTTTTAAAAAATTACAATGAATTCTCTCCTGCTTGCTTTCTGTTTTCTTTTTAGCTTGTTCCTTTTTTATCAGAGTTTCAGTATATAGTTCAAGCTGGCCTGGAACTCATGACCCTGGTAACTCTGGTTCCTTGTTGCTGGTATTATTACCATTTGAATTACCACCACCACAGATGATGTTTACACACACACACACACACACACACTTTATGAGGTTTTCAGTTTCCTGACAGTTTTCTTAATGTATGACATATATTTTGTATTAGTGTGATGTGTTATTTTCTCATTAGTTGCTTCAAAAAAACTTCACCCCAAAGTGTGTATTATGCAAAAAAAAAAAAAAAAAAAAACCAATCACATTAGATAATTTCAGTATAATTAGTTATAGTCTCGATGAGCAGACACACTTCCATTTCCAAGTGATCTACTGTAAGGAGTATTTTCTTAAGGAAAAGATCATTATTGTTTCTCTCCTTGCTACAGTTTAGC
Organism: Mus musculus; assembly: GCF_000001635.26. NCBI lineage: Eukaryota > Metazoa > Chordata > Mammalia > Rodentia > Muridae > Mus > Mus musculus. The sequence continues at coordinate 27,990,601 of NC_000073.6, read as the reverse complement.
TTCTCGGAAAATGCTTTAGAGTCAGGCTATTTTGTATACAGAAAAATAAAATGCTCTTGTTTTCTTCTTTTTTTTTCAGATTTGGAATCAGATTATGAAGCTCAACAAATATCTCCAGACAACCACATATATACTATAAATTTACCCAAACAGACCATAAAGCATATAAGTGAAACTTTTGAACTCAAGGGCTCCAGTTTTAGTAATGGCCACAGCTATAGTACATTCACGGGACTACAGGGTTGTCAAGGAGATGTTGATCAAAAGATTAGTAACAAGGAAAAAATGCTCACTTATACCTGCCACACTCTAACTCACAATACAGACAATGAATATGAATGTAAAGAGTATGGGAAGTACTTTGGTTGTAGGTCAACTCTTATACAGCATCATAGTGTTCACACTGGAGAGAAGCCCTATGAATGTAAGGATTGTGGGAAGGCCTTCAGATTACAACAGCATCTTACAAGACATCAGAAAGCTCACAGTGGTGAGAGACCTTTTGAATGTAATGAATGTGGTAAATTTTTCAAGCATGGCTCCAGCCTTGTTCAACATAAGATTATTCATGCTGGTGTGAAACCATATGAATGTAATGAATGTGGGAAAGCCTTTAATCGGCGCTCAAACTTCATGCGACATCAGAAAGTTCATTATGACAAGAAACCCTTTCAGTGTAAAGAATGTGGCAGTGCCTTCACTGTTCTAGCACAGCTCATCACTCAGCCTCAGAACATTCATAATGGAAAGAAATCATTTGAGTGTAAACAGTGTGGAAAGATATTCAGTAATGGTTCCTACCATATCCAACACCAGAGTATTCATTCCAGTGAGAAAGCCTTTGGGTGTCATGTATGTGGGAAGGCTTTTAGGCTTCAGGTATACCTTTCTGAGCATCAGAAAACTCACACTGATGAGAAGCCTTTCAAGTGTAATCTGTGTGGGTCAGTCTTCAGACGTAAGTACCACCTTACTGAACATCAGAGAATCCATACTGATGTGAAACTATATCAGTGCAAGGAATGCGGGAAATTATTTCGTCGACGCTCAAATTTTATGGAACATCAGAGTATTCACACTAATGTGAAACCTTTTAAGTGTGAGCTGTGTGGGTCAGCCTTCAGACTTCAATCACTACTTAGTCAACATCAGAGAATTCATACTGATGAGAAACCATACCAGTGCAAGGAATGTGGGAAATTCTTTCGTCGAAGGTCAAATTTTACTGAGCATCTGAGTATTCACACTAACGTGAAACCTTTCAAGTGTGAGCTGTGTGGGTCAGCCTTCAGACTTCAGTCCCTACTTAATCAACATCAGAGAATTCATACTGGTGAAAAACCATACCAGTGCAAGGAATGTGGGAAATTCTTTCGTAGAAGTTCAAATTTTACTGAACATCGGAGTATTCACACTAATGTGAAACCTTTCAAGTGTGAGCTGTGTGGGTCAGCCTTCAGACTTCAGTCCTTACTTAGTCAACATCAGAGAATTCATACTGGTGAAAAACCATACCAATGCAAGGAATGTGGGAAATTCTTTCGTCGAAGATCAAATTTTACTGAGCATCTGAGTATTCATACTAATGTAAAACCTTTCAAGTGTGAGCTGTGTGGGTCAGACTTCAGACTTCAGTCCCTACTTAATCAACATCAGAGAATTCATACTGGTGAAAAACCGTATCAGTGCAAGGAATGTGGGAAATTCTTTCGTAGAAGTTCAAATTTTACTGAGCACCTGAGTATTCACACTGGAAAGAAACCCTTCGATTGTAATAAATGTGGAAAAGTCTTTAGACTTAATATACATCTTATTCGCCACCAGAGATTTCATAATGGTGAGAAGGTAAAGAGTGTGGAGAGGCCTTTCATCTTAAGAGCCATAAAATAATTTATTCAGGTCAGAAATGTTTGAATGCAAGGAATGTGGGAAGTCCTTCAAGCTTGTTTTCACTCTTGTTTGGCATAGGGTTATTCATGCTGCTGTGAAACAATATGAATGTAATGAGTGTGGGAAAACCTTTAATTGTTCAAATCTCATGCAACATCAGAAAATTGACTCTGATGAGAGACTCATTTAGTGTAAGGACTGTGAAAAGGCCTTCACTGTTCTGGCTCAGCTTACTAGGCACCAGAACATTCATGCTGGAAAGAAGTCCTTTGAATGTGAGTAGTGCTGGTCAGCCTTCAGACTTAGTGCCAACTTATTCAATCTCAGAGAATTCATACTGATGTGCATCCCTATCATTGCAAGGAATGTGGAAAAGCTTTGTTAGTGGTCCAAGTCTTAGAATTCATGAGAGAACTCACAGTTGTGATTCACACTCATGAGAGACCTTATCAGTGTTAAGAATGTATAAAGGCCTTTAGTCAAAAATGAAGCTGGTTGGGCTCTAGAGTTCATATTAGTAGAAGCCTTATGAATATAAAGAATGTGAAAAGGCCTTTAGCAATAATTCTAAGCTACCTGTATATTAGAAAACTTATACTGGTGAGAAACCCTATGAATATAAGAAGTATGGGAAAACATTTAGAATTAGTTCATCCTCCCATGCACATTGGAGAATTCATACCAGTGTAAAACCTTGTCACTGTAAAGAATGTGGAAATAACTTCAATTGGAGATCAAGTCTTCTTCAACATAAAAGAATCCATGCTGGTGTGAAACCTTTTGAATACAAGGAATGTAGAAACATAACAGAAATAGCAAAGCTCTTAAAGCTCTTCAGAGAGGACAGGTAGATCTGAAACCCTATAAATGCAAAGGCTGTGAAAGCCCTTATTGTCAATGATGAGCTTACACAATATCAGAAAATCCATGATCATCAGGAGTCCTGTGCATGTAAGGAATGTGGACAAGCCTTTGTATGAAAATTTCACTGAAGATCAGAGCACTCATATTCTTAAGTCTATGACTGAAAAGATTGTGGGAAGAACTTTAGGATGCCTTTTGGTTTGGTCAACGTCATAGTATTCATATATTCCTAGTGGGACAAACCCTTTGAAAATGTGAATGTGGGAAGTCTATTCAGAGGAAGTACTCTGTTGAGAATGTCTTTAAATGTCATAAATACAGGGGAGCCAGCATTATTTTGATTTACTCTCTTGTTAGTTGTATAATCTTAATTTATCAATCATTAGTCAGCCAGGACAGTCAACTTAGGGAGGGCAGTTATTGGAACTAGGTTTACCTGCGATGACTTCATTGTCACCATTCACATCCCACTGCTCTTGTGATATTAGACTGGATGTTTACTTTGTTTTTGTATAATTTGTTAATGGCTAGCACAGCACCAGCCAAAGCTGTAACAACAGAGTTATAATAGATAATAAAATCCTTGCGAGTATTTGGTCAGTACTCATGTTCTGTAAAGTGGCCTCTACAGTGTTCTTGCTTTCATCAACATTACTGCAACTCTTATGAAAAGATAATTGTACTTTAGATGGTTTAGGAAAGCCACGTGCATTCATTCATTGTTAAATTTTAAATAACTTCATTCTGGGTACATCTAATAAATGAAGGAACATTAAAGGATTTGAATTGTGAGTCCATTAAATATTTGTGTAGAGATTTTAAAAATACAGTCATTGATGAATAAGTACTTTCTAAGGGGTTAAACCATTTTTAAAAATTAAAACTGATTATTTTTGCCCTCTGCCCACATCTGAAGATAAACTACACATTTGTGATAAGACAAGGAAGTCTACAGGATCCTCCATCTCTTAGTCTTGCTGAGGTCATTTCAGGTTTGGCTAGAATTTCCTTGATGGAGAATCTCATGGAATATTACCCAACTCTGTTCTAGGATATGGAGGTCAAAATGTCTCTGATAATTTATCCTGGCATATGTTAAATGGCCTGTGTCCAGCTACCTGCTTATCTTGGCTTCTTTTAAACTTCCTGCTTGGACAAAAGCTCCCCCTGCAGCTGTTGAGCAAGGTAATAGAATGTGGGTTTTGCTCTAAATGCTTGGAGGTATACTTGGGTCCCAAATAACTGAATGTACTCAGAGCTGGCTGGAGTTATTTTTCAGTTGGCCATATACTGTCTGAGTGGTGTTCTCATAACAACCAAAATAGCCAAATTGAAACTACTTAGAAAAATACATGTATGAAGTTTTCTATGCTTATGGGAAACTTGAAATAGTCAAGAACTCACCTCTGTATCATTACTTAGATTTAAAGTTGTTAACAATTTCTATGCTGATTGTATTTCTCTTTATATATAGGGTATTTGGGGTTTGTCTTAGGGTTTCATTGCTGTGAAGAAATGCCATGACTGAGGCAACTCTTAAACAGAAAAATTGGAGCTGGCTTATAGTTTCAGAGATTCAGTCTATTATCATCATAGTGCAAACATGGCAGTCTCCAGACAAATATGGTACTGAAAGGAGGTTTCTACATCATAATCTGAAGGCAGCCAGGAGGAGGATCTCCTTTGCCCTGGGCAGAGCTTAAGCATAGGACCTCATAGACCACAGTCACTTGCTTTGTCCAACAAGGCCACACCTAATAGTGCCAATTCCCATGGGCCAAGCATATTCTAACCACAGGACTGTACATTCAGAAAGTTTTAAGAGTTTGTATAGTAGTGCATGCCTTGATTACAGTAATTGGAAATTTGAGGCAGGAGAATCAAGAGTTGTATGTAGTATAGGTATACAGTGACTTCATGTCCAGCTTTTGTTTACTAGAGACCCTTTCTTAAAAAAAAATAGACATAGCATTTTGCCCTTTCCTACATCAGCCAAGATGGAATGTCCTCTATATCACAGAGTCATAATTTTCCTTGAGGAAATGATGCAAATTTTTACAACGTTCAAAAATTTGTTATTGGTCTCCAAACTGTCCTGTGTTCAAATGTATATATCCTAAGAAGAATCCAATATAGATAAATGGCCTTTATCCGACCATTATTTAATGGTGTTTTATCTGAGAGACTTGTGCATTGTAGGAGTGCTCTGTCACCCAGCTACATTCCCAGTCCCTGGCCATTGTATCCTCTATCCAAAGGAAATTAGGTTCAGATGAAACATTTTTAATAAGACATTGTAGGTTGTATGTCTTGTTCACTCCAGAGACCCAAGAGCCAAAGCTTAGCAGAAGACAGCACAATCTTTCACAGGAAGAGGCTTTTCCTTGCGAGGTGTACCACTTACACTTTGGGCAGCAGGACACTTGGTTTCAAGTCAACTCCCCAATGGAGCCAGAATCCATAGAAATTTGTCCTTATAATCCTCATCACTGAATCCCACCCAGCAGATTCTAGTACCACCTGGCGTCATGCAGGAAGAAGAACCCCAGAAAGCCAAAAAGATGGCCAGCTGTAAATACAACACCTGCCACGTGGCTCCCATCAGAAAGCTGGCTGAACATGAAGCTACCTGTGTCAACAGGAGCTCCGTGGAGGAAGAGGACACATTAGGTCCTCTGCAAGTCAGCCTCCCACTGCCGCAGAACGAGGACACGCTACAGGTCTGTTGGCTTTCCAACCTTGACATTTGGAATGTTGACGGCACCAACTGCCACCCAAAGTTCTTCAGAGTTTTGTTCTCCAAAAACTTGTTTGTGAAAGTGACACCCAAGAGTCACGGGGAGGAGACCAATGCCCAGAAGATACTCAGACTAGGACCAGGAAGGCAAACTTCTAGCAGGAGGAAGAGGGCTCTCGAATGCATGGATGGATTGTGCATCTCATCTGAATAAAAACCTGCAAAGTTAAAAAAATAAAAGTATGGTTTCATAGGAACCAATTGCAAACTCTTAATGATTTTCAAAAATTAATGGAAGATATTAACTGGCTGAGGTCTACAATTGGGTTAAGTACTTATGAGTTAAGTAATTTGTTTCAAATGATACAAGGAAAATTTAAACAGTCCAAAATGTCTGTCAGCTAAAGTATAAAGAGTTGACTCTTCTAGAACAAAGACTACAAGAGGCATATGTGGATCATGTTGATTCTAAATGTGATTGTATTCTGTTCATTTTACCTTCAACTCGTTCCCCTACTGTATTCATTGTGCAAAGGGAAGATAGTATTATGGAATGGATTTTCTTAGATCATGAACAAAGTGAAAAATTGATGTCATATATTGAAAAGATTTTTTAATTAATTGAACTTACAAAGGAATTTCATAGCAGAGTTGTCTTGTTCTTAGAAAAACAAAAATCACTAAAACTGTGATCATCTCCTTGCTGGGGGTAAGGGGACCCTTGATCACCTCCTCCTCTTCCTCCTCCAGCTGCCTTCATTTTGTTTCTTCTGTTCCACTCCTCCATTCTTTCTCCTTGCTGATACTGGTACAGTAATGGAGATGAGTCTGTGGACAACTGAGGGGCAATGAAGCCCTTTGTGTTTGCTTTTATCCTTACACTCCTGTTGCCGCCTGGTGATCATTATATGCAACAGAAGATTTCCAGGTTTCTAGTAGAAAAATCTCATGTGTTGATCTGTTACCCTGAGGTCCATATGGAGAGTGAACTAGGAGTTTCTGGGGAAGGAGTCTGGGAAAATAAACTAGTGGAGGAGCTTTGCAAAATGGCTTGGTCACGTGGAACTTCAGCATGAGGGATTCCAATTCGGCTTGATCTGTTGAGCCTTCTTGCACTGTTCATCTCAGCAGCTCCTGTGGGTTTAATGGGACAAAGGCCCTGAACAGACTCATCCAAGATGCTTACTGCAGCATCCAGTGCAACTGTGGCACAGCACTGTCTGTGTAGTGGGTTTTAAGTGCATGGTTTCCCCAGAGTCGTGGCTCTGTAGTCACCCTGTGTAAAATCTGAGTCCAGTCAAGTGTGTAAAATCTGAGTGCTACAAAATGGGTTCTTGATCCATTGACATGAGCAGACCAGGGAACACCTACAATGCTGCTGTAGTAACCAGATATCTTCTACAGCTTCCTCAGCAGGATAAGCACATACTGACTTGGTGTGACATCTTAGGCAAAAGGGGAAGGCTGGAAGACAAGACATTAGGGTCACACCATCTCATAAACTGTGACTTCTGGATGCTGTAACGAAAAACAAAAGTTTCAAAAGCAAATGAGACAGAAAATAATTAGACAAAGGAGTTCCCAAGTGTCAGGCTAGATCTCATGACTCTGGTCTCTGGAGCCATCTGGAGAGATGGCTTAGTGCTATAAAGCTATCAGACTTGCAGTTTGTGCCTGTAGAGGATATATGAGATAAATGCACTAACCCACTTCATGACTCCTAGACAAATCACACCAGGACAGGTGATAATGAGAAGGAAGAATGAGTCTCTGCCTACACCAGTGAGTAGACAAGAGTGACATCTAAGACTTGAAGTTGCAGATGTATTCATGCTAGACATTGGGCCTGTCAGTGTCATGGAGGACAATGAATTTTCTAGTAGGGGAGACAACCAGATCAGGACAGGGGTAGTTTTTTTCTTGTGGAGTCTGTGGGGTTGAGACGTAAGACATGGTAGCCACCTGAAACACAGGTGGTGCTGAGGAAAATTCTGGGAGAAAGTAGAAGATAAGCTTGCATCTAACATTTGGCTATGAAATCCTGAATTCCAAATGTCTCCATGCTCTGTGGGATTCCTGCCCAAGGAATCTAAAGGATATTGGCCAACACAAAATGGTTGGTTATTTTCTCTGATGGCCTTAATTCACGTCTTCTAAAAAGAGGGTCTAAAAGAAGGAGGCCAATACAAGGATTTCCAGGATCCCCATTCCAGTCTAAGTGTGGATGGCCACACCCACCACCACATCCTCAGACTCCACTTTTGGCTTCCAAAGCAGACATGAGACATAAACTCACATAGACACAAAACACAAACATGGGTTTTTGACACACACTCCACACAGGATGGAAATCTGTGTCTACTGTGGAGAGGCATGGCTCACTCACATGAAATAGATTTAGCAGAGGTGAATGTGAAGCCAGGAAGGTGGAAGGGAAAGGAGGGATTCTCAACACAGCTACAACCTCCATTCTTGGCCTTGAAGTTCCATCTAGCCAGAGTCTGATACAAATGACTTCAAATTGGTCTGACAACTTTCACACCTGTTTTTATTTTATTTTTTTCCGGAGCTGAGGACTGAACCCAGGGCCTTGGGCTTGCAAGGCAAGTGCTCTACCACTGAGCTAAATCCCCAACCCCTCACAACTGTTATTTTTATCCCAAGGCAAATGTGGTTTGAATATGCTTGCCCCTGGGAGTGGCACTCTTTGGAGGTGTGGCCTTGTTAAAGTAGGAGTGTCACCATGGGTGTGGGCTTGTCCTAGCTGCCTGGAAGCCAGTCTTCTCCTGTTTGTCTTTGAATGAAGATGTAGAACTCTCAGCTCCTCCATCACGCCTGCCTTGATGATCTTGGACTGAACTTCAGAATCTGCAAGTCAGCCCCAATTAAATCTCATCTTTTAGAAGAATTGCTTTGGTCATGGTGTCTGTTCACAGCAGTAACACTCTAAGACATTGAGTAACAGAAAATTATATTCCATAAAGGGATAACTCAAACATACAATTTCAGTTATTTTATTACTCATACACTTTCACGTTTCCAGTATCTTAGTAAACGTGTTTATGATATTGTCATCTTGGCAGGATCTGGAATCCCCTGGGAGAGGAGCCTCTAGCCATGACTATGAGGATCTCTTAGATGAGTCAGCCTCTGGATGTGTCAGTAAGGGATGATCTACATGAGGTTAAGTGAGGTGAGAAAACACACCTTGAAAGCGATATCCTAGACTACATAAAAAGGAGAAGGCTAGCTGAAAATGAGCATGTCACTCTCTCTCTGCTTCTGCAGACAGTGTGGCCATCAGTCCCAAGCTCCTCCCACCATGACCTCTTCTTGCTGTGAAGGACTGAATACTAGAATCAAGAGCAACAAAAAACATTTCCTTCCTTCTGTTGCTTTCTCAGCTATTTTTCCTAGGAACAGGGAAATTAATATATTGTCATACAGTTATCTGTCCTTGATTTTTAATTTAATTCCATTTTTAAACATCATGTGCATAACTTAGATTCATTTACATTCATTGAGACTTGTCTTATTTTGTTTGTTTGTTTGTTTGGTTGGTTGGTTTTTTTGAGGCAGGGTTTCTCTGTGTAGTCCTGGCTGTTTTGGAACTCACTCTGTATCCTAGGCTGGCCTCCAACTCAGAAATCTGCCTTTCTCTGCCTCCCAAATGCTGGGATTAAAGGCATGCACCACAAGTGCCTGGCTTTTTTTGTTTTGTTTTGTTTTGGAGACTTGTCTTATAGCTCAGAATATATAACTTATGTCAATAAACATTTCCTTCTCTTGTCATTGTGAGGAGTGTTGCATAAACCTAAGACCAAGTAGGTAGTGCCAACATTAATAAAAACAGAGTAAATGTCTCAAAGACAACCCAGGAACAAGCAGAAGACTGCAATATGGAAACTGTACAAACAACAGAACATAGGTTAATTTAGGGAGGTCAAGAAAGGCAAGGGTTAGCCGGGCGTGGTGGCGCATGCCTTTAATCCCAGCACTCGGGAGGCAGAGGCAGGCAGCTTTCTGAGTTGGAGGCCAGCCTGGTCTACAAAGTGAGTTCTAGGACAGCCAGGGCTATACAGAGAAACCCTGTCTTGAAAAACAAAAAACAACAAACAAACAACAACAAAAACAAACAAAAAAGAAAGGCAAGGGTTTGTAAATGTAAAATGGAGGTCAAAGAAGTTGTTTTGAAACAACATTGCCTCCAAGAATGAATAACAAAAAGACATCAGTCTATACTTGAAGAGAAACTTAACCAACAGATGTGCTCACAGAAATCATTTTTTTTGTGTGTAGAGTAAAAAATGGGCCTTGTACACAAGTATGGTCTTCGAAGGAGACTAGGGACCATTTCTGCTACATGTGTGTAAATGAAAGCAGTAATTTCAAAGCGTCTGGATTTCATTACATTTTAACTGTCTCCATTTTGATATGTTTTCTAATTCAATTATGCCCTATTGCTTTTCTGTCTGTTCTATTCATTATTGAGGTTGAAAATTATTGAGGTGATGGTGGATTTGGATGTCATTCTTTTTTTTTCTTTTCTTTCTTTCTTTCTTTTTTTTTTTTTTTTAAAGATTTATTATTATTGTATGTAACTACACTGTAGATGTCTTCAGACACACCATAAGAGGGCGTCAGATCTCATTAGGGATGGTTGTGAGCTACAATGTGGTTGCTGGGATTTGAACTCAGGACCTTCAGAAGAGCAGTCAGTGCTGTTAACCACTGAGCCATCCCTCCAGCCCTCACAATTTGATCTCCCCCCACCCCCACCCCCTGCTTCTTTTCTTATTTATTAGATATTTTCTTTATTTACATTTCAAATGCTATCCTGAAAGTTCCCTATACCCTCCCCCCTGCCCTGCTCCCCTACCCACTCACTCCCACTTCTTGGCCCTGGCGTTCCCCTGTACTGGGGCATATAAACTTTGCAAGACCAAGGGGTCTCTCTTCCCAATGACGGCCAACTAGGCCATTTTCTGGCTGTCATTCTTATTACTACCTTATTACTTACCAGGCTTTCCCCCTGCTTCGTGCCTGAAGCTGCGCTATTAGTACTTTTAGTTTATTTTAGTTTTTAGGGAGGGTTTCACTCTATACTTGTAGCTGGCTTCAGTCTCACACACATGCAGTGAGCTGTGCCTCCCCTTTGCTGGGATAAAAGGCATGTCTTACCACGCGCAGCCATGTTTATTATACTTGATGACTTGGCCTCTTTATTTACACTGGCAATGTTGTGTCCCCAGTCTGTCTCGATTATCAAATCAACCTGAGTCTTCATTACGGTCACTCGTAATCTTCTAGAGTACTGAACTTTAACATATTTTCTGTAGTTGATACTCGGTTGAGTCTGACTTGTTTTCAAATCCTCCTTGTTTTCATCCTTCAACGTGAGGTAAATTACTGTCTAACGGACACGACTCAGTTGAAACTTTCTGATGTGTTCCTCACTCACCGTTTTCTATCTAGGTAACAGGGACCCTGAACTCAGGGAGGGTCCAGAACACCTGGCTGTCTGAAATCGCTGATGTAAACTATCCACGTTTAACACCAACAATTCTTTAGTTTAGTCTTTCCAAATTTACCATAGTCCCTACCAGGTCACAGCGAGGTGGAATCCCACTCAGTGGGACTCAAGTCACTTATATCCCATTCTGATCTTACTTCCTGTTCTGCTTGTCAGTCCGCTCCAGGGAAGAGAAAAATCAGTGGCGCGCAGAAGCGGAAGTACCTTTTGAGCACCACACGGGAGCTTTTAAAGGCTGTGCCTTTTTGGAAAAACCCCTGACACCACCAGGCGCAGCTCCCAGGTGGGCTGGTCCCAGTAGCAAGCTCGGATCGCCCTGAACCTCTGAGCTCTGGGCTTCCCGGAGTTCCGCCGCAAGGACTACATTTCCCAGGGTCCACCGCACCGGAAGTAACGGATCGAATTCCGGTGTCGTGTATCGCTCCCTTGAAAAGTCAGGTTTTTCTCGTAGGTGGAAGAAATCGCTCTATGGCCTACGTCCTCACAGAGTAAGATCGGAGCCAGCATGCTGGGTGTGGGTGTGGGATGGATGTTGATATTTGTGTGAGTGTGTAGGGGCGGTGATGTGTGTGTCTGTTTCTCTGTATGTATACGCACCTTGAGCACTCTGCATCTCCTGTGTCACTATGCTTGTAGCTTTCTGCTCCTGCTTTCTCTTGCAGGCACAGGGGCTGAAGCAAGGAAAGATCAGGTGCAGAGTCTGAAGGGAAGCTTCCTTTGAGGTACATGAGTAGCTGAGGCCGGAAGTGCCTCCGAGGGGCCCCTAGGGGGATAAGATCCCTAGGTTTCCCTGAGCTGTAGCAATGCGAGTGTTGCGGGAAGGGAGGGAAAGTGCTCATTGAGGATGCTCTCAGATCTAGTTTGGGATCTCAGGCTTCCTTGGGCTCCCCACAGGCTCCCCATTTCGGCCATTATTCCAAAGGAGGGCTAGAGAAGCATGAGATCTTTATTGCTACTCAGCTAAGACTCAAGGGCGAAGTTTGTGCTTTCTCTCCGTGTGAGAAACGAGGCTTTAGGTTTAGACTATAGAATTGTCAGTAAATGAAGGAGTAACAGACAAACTGATAGCTCCAACTTTGTGGCTCTTACATTGTTCGTTCTCCTCCCAATTAGTATTCTCACTATTGTTTCAGTGATCCTTGATATCTCTCAATAATCAGACCTTTCCCCTAGACTTTATAGATAAGAATCTCCAGAGGTTAACCTTAGGAATCTCAAACTCAAACCAATTCCTATCCATGGCATCACATAGCAGATGGACTTTGATCTTTATAGACCTTCCTTTCAAAGCAGGGGGACTTCAGGGGTGCTGGTGCTGCTTGTATTTAATGCTAAATACTGGCTCCCAAGATCTGGTGTCCCCCCCCCCCCACCCTTCGCCATGAGCAGATCCTCACATACTCCAAGTGATGCTATGTGAACTTTGCTCCCCAGCTTAAAACCTGAGTTTAAATAAAACTAGCCACAGCCAGTTCCTGAGAGGAATAGAGAGAGGTAGAGTTTGAGTAACTGAGCTGTGGGTCTCAAGTAGGCACCACCAGGGGAGGAGAGAGAACAGAGGCAGAGCACAGGGGAGGAAAAGACTAGAGAACAGGAGGTCTCCAAGAGCTGGACCAACCGTTCCTGACAGAGTGATATGCCTCCCGGGGACACCAGACGGCTGGAGCAGAAGTAGCCCTGGAAGTTTGAAACAGCAAGGATTTGGGAAGTGCAGTCGAGCCAGTCGCCAGACTGTCATTTAGAGATATAGATTAGGGTCATCCCGCAGTAATTGCACAGAACCTAATAAATAAATATGGTAGTTTGAGTCTCATTCACTTAAGGTTAGATGGGATGTGTTTAATAGGTGTTCTGTACAGGGGAAAATGTAGGTGGTAGACGATTTCTGTTCACTCTTGAGAACTTTGGGAGTGGAAAAGTGATAGCACTGAATTTGGCATCTTTGAGAGCTAGTGATTTTCTGACTCTGTGTGTGTGTGTGTGTGTGTGTGTGTGTGTGTGTGTGTGTGTGTAATGGGTAATGTTGGCCAGGTCCAGATGAGCAATGCCATGGCTGATAGTGGGTGTGGATCTGTGGTATCGGGTTGGAGTCTTGGTTCTGTTCCCTCAGGCTCTCCAGGCCTGTCAGGAACCTTAGGATGCCTGTGGTGAAGCCTGTTAGTGCAGTGCCACCATATCCTAAGGGCCTGGTGTGCTTTAGTTGTTCTCTGTGAGGCCATCTTGGGTTCATTCCCCTCAGTGTTCTGCAGGACAAGGGAGTGTGAGAAACAATGCGATTGCTGGTGGATGTTTAAGAAAGCGGCTCAAAAAGAAAAGCTAGGCTTCAATCTTGGAATTTGGGAGGCAGAAGCAGGAGATCCCTGTGACTTGCGTAGCAGCTTGATCCACAGGACGAGCTCTGGGCTGGCTGGACTACATGGTGACACCCTGTCTCAAAACAACAAGAACACAAACTGTGTATTAATGTAAAGCAGAACTTTCTCAATTTTCAGATGATTTGTTTGTATTGTGTACAGTGTGATAATTTGGAGACTTTGTGTGCATCGGAACGACTGAATTGCCATTTTTGTAATGAGTGTACTTCCTGTCTATGCTCCTTAGTCTTTACAAACTATTAATCACAGTCACCATGTCTCATGGTGCATCTCTGGACTTCTGCTGCGTAGCTGAAGTGTTGTCGTCTCTATATGATCAGCATCTTCCCAACTCTTCCTTATGGTTCTTCGTCTCTCCCACCACCACAGTGCTGCACATCCAACCTCTGCCATTCAAACCGCATTGTCCAGCGTTTCACTGTTCCAATGAGACGACAGGGTCAGATCCCACGTGAGTGACAGTGTGGGTATTTGTCTTTTTCTTTAAAGATTAACTCTTGGGGCTGGAGAGATGGCTCAGTGGTTAAGAGCACTGACTGCTCTTCCAGAGGTCCTGAGTCCAAATCCCAGCAACCACATGGTGGCTCACAACCATCCGTAATGAGATCAGATGCCCTCTCCTGGAGTGTCTGAGGACAGCTACAGTGTATTTACATATAATAAATAAATAAAATTAAAAAAAAAAGATTAACCCTTTATGTTCTTCTTGAAATGCATGTGTGTGGAGTTGTGTGTCCATGAGCACAGGTGGTCTAGGGGCCTGAGGTACAGGATCCCCTGCAGCTTGGGTTCCAGGCACTGTAGCTGTCAGGAGGCTGAACTCCTCTGGAAAAGCCGTAGCGGCTCTCAGCCCCTGAGCCATCCCCAGCCCCAGAGCTTGCCTTCCTCTTTAGCTTATTGCGCGTGTTATTCTCCATGTGCATCCATCCACGTTGTAGTAAGTGGTTCACTGTGCGTCAGCCCCATCCTCCATGTGCTTGGTCCATTCCTCTGTTGGTGGGGTCGCATATCACTGCTATGGAAATGATACTGGAATGAAAGCGAGGGTGTGACTATCTCTTGGAAGTGTATAAAATGTACAAACATTATAAATAGCATAGAATGTAGTCTGCCAACCTGGCTCAGTGGGTGCCGTGCATGCAAGCATGGAACTGTGTAGATGCAGCAGTGCATGTCTGCAATGCCAGCCCTTCTATGACAAGAAGTGGGGTGGAGACAAGAGAATCCCTGGCAGGCTGGCTAGCCTGGTGTACGCAGAGGGAGGAGGGAAGGAAGGATAAAGATAGAAGGAAAATTTGTCTGTAAACTTTCTGGGGATATGAAAATGTAAAATTTCATATAAGATGATCAGATGTGTACTTGAGAGGAGAAGGAGGAAGGAGCAAGAGGTGTTCAAGGTCAGCCTGGTATACAGGAGACGATCTCAAAAACAGATGGACAGTCCCAGAGAGGATTGAATAAAGGCTTAGACCTGTTGGCTAGAGCACTGGGTCCCCATTTGGTGATGACTGCTCCCTGGTGCAGCATCTTAGGGAGGTCTGAGGGTTGTGTGTGCTGCCCAGAGCTTGTGAGTGGAGGGTCAGTGCTGCGGAGTGTAGTACAGAGCACAAGATGGTCCTCACACAGCCCAAGACAGAACAGTTGTGTCAGCCGTGCGGAGGTTGAGAAACTCAGTTCTAGGGGCAAAACACTTATGACGCCCAGACCAAATTTAGTATTATTTTCTTCAAAGTATCGCATATTATGGAGAGAGGGAAACATATACTCACCTCCTGTGACAGAATATTTTATAGTTATTATCTTCATAAAGGATCATGGCTTGAGACAACATAAGCGTTATCATAGATGAGGGAAGGTTCTCAGGAGAGTGGTCCATGGTGCACAGTCCCATTCACTAACAGTGGGCACAGAATGCTGGACGCTGCCTGAGCACTGCAGCCCCTCCAGCCTCGCTGTGTTTCAGCCCTGAGTTTACACAGGAGGGGCCACTTGGATGCTGTGAGCCCCTTTGAGCCTTGATAGGTGGGGTTCCAGTAGGAAGATCTGAGATCTGCGCACAGTAGGAGGAGCGGCCCAGGTGCAGGTCGAGCTGGATCTCAGAGTGGAAGATGGCTCCCTTCTGCTGGACTCTCTGGAGGAGTTCAAGGCAGACATGTTTGTGCCCTGCACTCCCACACTGCCCCCTTGGCAGTGGGTTGTCTGGGTTAGGAGGGGATCGGCTTTTTGTAGACTCCTGTGTGCTTCCAATTTGTGTGTGGGAGGCTGTGAGCGGTGGGAGGGGAGAGAGTGAGTGGGGAGGCTTGAGAAATAAGTGTAGTCGATGACATCACAGTAACATAACTCAGTCTGGGAACATCAAGTCACAATCCAATGAGAGGCTTTCCTTTTGTCCCCCAGGAGAGGAAGCCTGAAGAAGAATGGCCAACTCTAATTCTCAAGACATGGTCTGTGTAAGTTGAGTTTTCTCTTTGACATAGGGCGAGTTTCAGGTTACGTGACTCCTTCCTTCTTTCCCTCTTGAAGCTTCCCAAGGATCCGGAATCCCCCAGCCCAGTCTGCCCCTTTCCAGTGAGGGCTGGCAGGTCTGAGCACTTCCTGTCTGTGCCTCTTCCCAGCTGGCACTGCGGTTGACTTTGAATGCATTCCTCCACGTGTGCTCTCTGCTTGGTCTGTGCTCAGGGAGGACTGTCCCTGCAGTGGAGGTGTCAGTCCCACAGGGAAACAGGGGCCTTGGGGGCTTCAGAGCTTTGACGGGATGGTCTCATTGACTGCCCTGGGAAACCTGATTGACATCTGAGGTGTTGTCAGGCTGATGACCCAGAGTGTGAGAATGAGTATTCCCTGTGTATGTGTGTGACAAGGTGACCTCCCTGAGGAGGCTTTAGAAGAGAGTTGAGGTATCAGAGAGAAAGATCATCTAGGCTGTGATAGGGAGGTGATTGTAGTCTCCCGAGTTGGGGAAGACCTGAGACACACTGACCCCCGGAAAGGTTAAACATAGTATGTACATAATGTGGACTCTTACATAGTGTATAAAATCATTCTCATGACAAAAAAATCTTAATGACATCATGTGATAGTATGATAAACTCAAGGACTCACAGCATTCCTTATGTGTTTTGCTCTGACCCCAGGTGACATTTCCCTTCTGTGGGTATAGCCTGAGGGATGTGGGTGGAGTGGAGAGGCACAGGTATTGGCTATGTAGGTGGGCACAGTCGTCGTTTATGGGGGGCTCATGCAGTCAGGTGCCTTGAGCATTTCCTTATGGCTCCCTTCCCACGCTGAGTCCTTTCCCTTCTGGTTTCCATCTTGAAAGCTTCCCCAGTTTCACTCTCCTTGTGTTTGCTCTTTCAGGGGTCAGTGACATTTAGGGATGTGGCTGTTGACTTCTCTCAGGAGGAGTGGGCCTGCCTGGATGCTACTCAGAAGGTCTTATACAGGGACATGATGTTGGAGACCTACAGCAACCTGGTCGCAGTGGGTAAGCCTGTGCCCCATGAATGGGGGATGTGTCCTCTACACTGTGGGCTTTCCTCACTCTGAATTAAAAGACAGTGACATCTTTCCAGTGGTAGCTGAATCTGGGATGGAGGCCGATTCCTGTCATTGCTTCTCTGAGAAGGCTGAGGCAGGAAGAATGTTGTGAGTGCAGCATCACCCTCAGATATGTCCTGAGTTCCAGGCTAGCCTACTGTACAGGGAGAAGCCTTGTTTCAAACAAAAAAACAAAACAAAAAACATAAATAAAATAAATAAAGAGATAAATCCATAAATAGAATCTTGGGCTAGAGAGATAGCTTGGCACTTAAGAAACCCAGCTATTTTTGTAGATGATTCAGGTTCAATTCCCAGAACCACAGAGGGCTCACAACCAGGTGTAGCTCCAGGACTCTGATGCCCTTGTGCCTCCATGGGCACCATGCTTGTATGTGGCGCTCAGCAATACATACACATAAAGTAATTTTTCTCTGGCCTATATGTGCATGTACATGTGTGCACAGACCCTCATGAGCACATACATCCCCCTTACATGCATAACTAAATGAAAGAGTCATTATCATTTACTCGTTAGTGAATTTATAGAGTTTACTCAAAAACAGAAGTGGGCACATTCTGTTCCCTTCAGCGAACACTTCCTTTATCCGCTTTGTAGTGGAAATTCTAGGATTTGAAGTTTGCTTTTCATTGACCAAATCTGAAGAACGAGGTGTAAATTTTAACAAAAGGCAATAGAAATAACAATAATGAGAATAATTTTTATGGCTGTGAATGTAAGTCAGGTGTAGAACACTTCCCCAGGATGCTCAAGGCCCTAGTCCCATTCCCGGCATTACTAAATAAATACATGGAAGTGTAAAAAAATAATGATTTTGTATTAGCGTAGGTCAGACAATCTTTAAAGTACTTGTGATAGTATTTAATCTTAGTATCAACTCTATCAAATAGAAAACATTAATTCGTGTCTGGTGAGATGGCTCAGTGGGTAAGAGCACCCGACTGCTCTTCCAAAGGTCCAGAGTTCAAATCCCAGCAACCACATGGTGGCTCACAACCATCCGATCTGACTCCCTCTTCTGGAGTGTCTGAAGACAGCTACAATGTACTTACATATAATAAATAAATAAATCTTAAAAAAAAAAAAGAAAACATTAATTCAATTACTATCATTACTACTACCACTTCTACTAATTTCATGTTTTTGAGGCCAAGTCTCCCACAGCACAGGCCATCTATGGACTTGCTGTGTTGTGACCATTTGTGTGTATGCTACCATGCTTAGTTTTCAGATGGCAAATTGAGCATAGAATGTTGTGGGACTTGCCTAAATGAATGTTATTATTAGTGAGCTGCAGAGATGGGATTTATACTAGACAGTATAGCTTAAGGGTTCATGTTCTCACTACTCAATTATATTTTTGTTTTTAAGTGACAAGCCCCTATCTGCATTTAAAGGAGATTAAAACTAATCTTAAGCAGCTGAATTCTTTTTTTTTCTTTAAGCAACAAGAAAATGTATATTAAATATATATGACACTGGTAAAAAACACACAAAAATTTCTAAAGCAGCTGAATTCTTACCCAGGTTGCTTTTTCTTCCTTCTCTGAATTCTTTTCCTCAGCATTATTTTGGCTTCTAGAAGCTTTTAATCCGTTTTTCCAAGATAAGGGTCTTGCTATGCAGGGTAAATGGTATGGCTCATTTCCTCCATGCTGGCCTCACAAAGCATGATCCACTGAGCCCAGCTGTATAGATCTTTATAATAAATGTGTATTTTTAAAATCTACACAAGCAGGGAATAGTGGCCTTTAGTCCCAGCGTTTGGGAGGCAGAGGCAAGCAGATCATGTAAATTCAAGGCCAGGCTGATGTAATATGTTCTCTATATCCTGGGATTATTAAAAGAGACCCAGTCCCAATGAATGAATGAATGAATGAATGAAAATCTACACAATGAGTCATCTCTTTCTTTCGTTTAAGTGGGACGTTGCATTTCCAAGCCAGATCTGATCGTCTTACTAGAGCAGGAGAAAGAGCCCTGGATGGCTGTGAAGGAAGAAACAGACAGGCCGAGCCCAGGTGAGTAAGAGTGAAGTGATTCATTATTGGTTGTGTGCGCACACACGTGTGCAGGTATCCTAAGAGGCCCTAGAGAGGGTCAGCTCCCTGGGCTGGAGTTATAGGGGCTGCTGGGTCTCTAACCCAGGGCCTCGGGCAGAGCTCTCAGAGTTCTTGACCACTGAACCAAAGCCAAGACGGTTTCAGCAGCATTGACAGCTGTAACGCAGGGAGGGGCACCAAATGTCTGAATTCTGTGTCTTCGTGGTCACTGTAGTCACGGTGTGATGGTGGCGCCTCCCTGCAGCACTGGGGAGGTGGCAAAGGCAGATCCCTTGGGCTTGCTGGCAAGTCAGCTCCAGGCAAATGAGAGACCCTGACTCACAAAGCACAGATGGACAAGCCAGGGGGACATCTGAGTGCATATACCACACAGCCTTCTACCTAGCTTGGCAGGGAGCTGTGATGGTTTTCTTAGTTGGCAAATTGACTAGGAACTAACTAAAATCCAAGCATCTGAGTACACCTATGAGAGATTTTTGTTAAGTAAAGTATTTAAAGTAGGAAGACCCACCTTTAATCCACATCTTTTGAGATGGGAAGACCCACCTTACATCTGGGTCTTCCTTGTGGTGCAGCCTGGGAACAGGATGTGAAGGAAGCTCTGCTCTTTGTCTGCTTCCCTTACTCTGGTGTCAAGTCCAGTCTACTTGGGAGTCTGCATGGTTCTTGTACCGTAGTAGGCATCTTATTCATTAGAGTAGGGGAATTTTCTTCTATGATTTTGTTGAAAATATTTCTTTTATCTTTGAACTGGTCCTGCTCCTCCTCCTTCGATTTGCACAGGTTTTTTTTTTTTTTTTTAGATTTACCATTTTATTTGTGACAGGTATTTATTTCTTTTATTGTGTCTTCAATGTGTAGCCTTAGATTTTTTTCAAAACCTATTTTAATTCTAGTTCTTTAATGCTTTCAACCCACCACCCACCAGAGGTAGTAGAAAAGAAAGGTTAATAGAAAACAGGAGTTGTTGATCTGTTTAGAAATAATTCTTTGGGGCAATTCCAATCTTTATTGTTAGCAGTCCAGTTCACTAGCAAAACACCAAACATGAATCTGTAGCAGCAGCTCAGGCCAGAAGAAACTATAAGGCTGTGCCGATTGGCACAAGCCCGCAGAAGCAGCAAAAAGCAGCTTGGATACCAGAAGGACTTTGGTGCATTTTTCTCTGCAAAATCATGACAAGCAAAGATCAGCAAAGAAAGCAAGGCGAATCAATTTCAAGAGCATCATCAGCGAAGACCAGTGTCAGGAAAGACCAACAAAGACTAGTGAGGAGTTGCAAGGCGAACCAATGCAAAGGCGTTGTCCACTGTCTGTTGGGTTATTCTTATACCCTTCCAAACATCACATACTCTCTCAAGCGTCTGCCCCTGCAAAACATCACATGCCCTTTCACCAGAGAGTTTCCAGAAAACCACCATATGCCTGTTCTCAGCAAAACATCATCTCTCTCATAAGACAGCTTCCAGAAAAACATTACATGACACAACGAAGTCTCCAGCAATTTCCACTTCATTAGTGTCTGAGATTTTTCTTCCACCTCTCGTATTCCGTTGGTTACTCTTGCCTCTGAGGGTCCTGTTTGAGTTTGTAAGCTTTTTGTTTCCAGATGTTTCTCAGTTTTAGTTTTCTTTATTGATTCTATTTGCGCTTTCAGGTCTTGAACTATTTCATTCATTTCCTTCCACTGTTTGTGTTTTAATAGATTGCTTTAAGGGATATTGTCCTCTTTAATGACTTATATCATGTTTTAAAAGGCTATTTAAATATTTTTCTTGCGCTTCAGCAATGTTTTAATAATACTCAGGGTCTGCTGTGGTACAGTTGCTGGGCTCTGGTGCACACATATCACCTAGCTTTTATTATGTTTTTGTACTGACTTTTAGGCATCTGTATTTGTGAAGTGCTTATATCTGATCTTGTCTTTGTTGGCTGGGTTTTTTTGTTATTTGGTTTCTATTGCTCTTTCCGGTTCCTAGGAGAGTGTGGTAGCTATGTATTACTTGGAAGGAAATTCTCGTGGAATCCTGATGGGTATAAACACTGAGAATTCCAGGTAAAATGTGTTCCTAGGTAATGGGAGCTGACACTTAGGAATGGGGATGGGGTAGGAGGGGTGTGTCCAGGGATTGTGGTTATTTGAATATGTTTGGCCCAGTGAATGGTACTATTAGGAGGTGTAGCCTTGTTGGAGGAAGTGTGACACTTTGGGGGTGGGCAATGAGACCCTCCTCCTAACCACTTGGGAGCCAGTCTTCTCCTAGCAGCCTTCAGAAAAAGAAGTAGAACTCTCAGCTCCTCCTGCTTGGATGCTGCCATGCTTCCATCTTGATGATACTGGCCTGAACCTGTAAGCCAGCCCCAATTAAATGTCCTATAAGAGTTGCCTTGGTCATGGTGTCTCTTCACAGCAGTAAAACTTTACTAAGACAGAAGCTGGTACCAGAGACTAGCATATTGCTGTGATAGCCTGCCCATGCTTTTGTTTGGAATAATGTGGATCTTAAGACTTTGGACTGGGAAAGCAGTGGAGTCCTCTAAATGGGACTTAATAGGCTATCCTAGTAGGAATATGGAAGACTTTGTTGCTGAGAATGATTTTGAACTGTGCAGATCCGGCCCAAAAGGTTTCAGTGGAGAAGAATTTCAGTGTGTGGCCTAGAGACTGTTTTTGTGGTATTTTGGTGAAGAAGGTGGCTGCTTTTTGCCATTGTTCAAAGAGTTTGCCTGAGGCTAAGCTGAAGAGATTTTGATAAATTGCTTTGAAAAAGGAAGTCTCAAAACAGTGTGGTATAAATATTGTTTTGTGGTTACTACAGTTCAGTCTTATGAAGAGTGTTTGAGTGTTTTAATGAAAAAGAACAAACTGAGAAAGGAAAAATAGAAAACATGGTTCAAGTAGTAAAGGGGCACTAGGAAGTAGAATGGAGCTGAATCCTGTGTTCTAGGAAATAACAGATTAAGGCAGTGGGACTTTAGGGCAAGATCCCACCCAGCTAAATTTAGATCAAGGCATGGTGGTACAAACCTTTAATCCCAGGAGCCAGAACCACGCAGATCTCTGAGCTCAAGGCCAATCTACAGAGCAAGTTCCAGGACAGCCAAGCTTAGGCAAGTGAGGGATTTGAAAATCTGAAAACTGGTAATAGAATAAGGGGCCATGTTCCACCTCTGGAAGCAACAGAACTCAGCAGCTTTGGCCTTGTGGCTCTGGCTTTAGAGTCCAGAATAGAAGTACTGGGACAATTTATCTTAGTTAGCCGGAGCTAAGAAATTATCAGTGATTAAGAAGAAACCAGTAGCACTGAAGTGAAAATGGCTGGAAGTGTTTTCTGAGAGCACAAAGAAGCTGTGTTCCAGGGATAACCAAGGTTGTACCTCATACTGCAGCTGGACTTGGTAATGTATAAGAATCAGGTTTTGAAGGCATGAAAGGGTCATGAAGAGCAGCTGAGGCTTGGCACTGTGAGAGGCCAGGGAAGGCCATTGGTGAAGGGGCAGCTTCAGATGCAGGTGATGACCAGGACTGAAGAGGTTATGCAAAGAAGTTGAGACTTGACACCATGACGGGAGCTTAGGAGAGGCTATTGCTGAAGCCTCGTTACAGTTGAAGACCCCAATATATTGGAGTTGTCAGTACCCTGGCATGATCGCTAAGAACAGCAGCAGCAGTGGAGTGGTGTCAACCAGAACCTAGATAGAATGCTACAGAGGAAAGAGGTAGAGACCAGAAGATCGTTTGTTAATCCCAGACATTGGAACAAAAAGCTGTAAAGTTGAAGTTGCCTTGGAGACCCCAGGATGTTTAAGATGCCAGGGCTGTGGGCTATCTGCTGAGGAAAGCTTCTAACAGGGAATGGAACCAGCCCAGGAGAAAGAACTTTGTTGCAGTCAACAAAGATGAAAAAGGAGTTGGAGATCTGAAGACTGCTTTTAATATCAGACATGGAGATGCAGAGTTTGGAGTTTTCCCAGCTGTTTTTCTGTCTTGCTTTGGGGATTATGGTCAAGTGATTGGATGGATCTCAGAAGAGACTTTGAACTTTGGACTTTTAACATTGTTGAGACTGCTATAGACTATGGGGACTTTGGAATTGGACTAAATGAATTTATTATGCTATGTCTAGGTATGCTCCCCATAGACTCAGATGTTTGAACAAATCTATAGGGGACAGGGAGTGGAATGTGGTGATTTGAATATGGTTGGCCCAGGGAATGCCACTATTAGGTGGTGTGGTCTTGTTGGAGGAAGTGGGTCACTGTGGAGGTTGGCAGTGAGACCTTACTGCTAACCACGTGGGAGCCACTCTTCTAGAGGCCTTCAGATGAAGATATAGAACTCTCAGCTAATACTGCACCATGCTTTTCTGAACTTTGCCATGCTCCCACCTTGATGATAATGGACTGAACCTCTGAACCTGTAAGGCAGCTCCAATTAAATGTTATTCCTATAAGAGTTGCCTTGATCATGGTATCTGTTCACAGCAGTGAAACCCCAACAAAGCAGGGATCCATAAGAAGGAGGAAAGCATGTCTTCCACTAGAATCTGCTTATTCCCCTAGAAATGGGAACAGAGTGAGAAGAGGCCAAAGTAGATGGTCTCCTACAGAACTGGAGATGAGCCCGGGGATTGGACTTGGAGGAATGGAGGGAGAGGTGAAGATGTGCAGTTAGTCTGTCTGTTTCACTGACCAGAGTAGTCTTTGAGTTTCCAGGGAAGGCCTGATGGAGTTGGGGGGCTGGGATAAAGCAATTAATATAGAGAAGGAAGTTAGTTGGTATACATCTGTGCTAAGAAAGTATACCACAGGAGCTGGAGAGATGGCTCAGTGGTTAAGAGCACTGACTATTCTTCCAGAGGTCCTGAGTTCAAATCCCAGCAACCACATAGTGCTTCACAACGATCTATAATGAGATTGGATGCCCTCTTCTGGTGTGTCTGAAAACAGCTACAGTGTACTTAAATATAATAAATACATCTTTAAAAAAAAAAAAAGAAAGAAAGTATTCCACACAACTGATCTAGTGTAAGAGTTTCACTGGGGGCTGGGGGTATAGTGTGATTTCTCTTGTGTTCCTGGCCCTTTAAAAGATCAACTGGACTTTTACGAATTCTTAACCATTAGTACTGCTTTACCTTCAGTGTAGGATATAAAAAGCCAGCAGGGGCTGACAAAGGAGATTGAGCAGAGAGGAGAAAGCAATTGGGACAGAAGATATTGTTAGGAGACAGGTGGGTCAGGAGAAGCTGAAGTGAGCAGATGGGCTAGAACAGTTGTTATAGTTTAGAGCTTCTAGTATTGGAAAAACTGCTAGAAGGGACTGTGTTTAAAGCTCATTGTTGGGGGCTTGAGGGAGATACAGTTGGGAAAAACGTTTGAATGGGCTTGTCTGAAAACTTGGAAGAATGGATGGGAAATAAATTAGATCCAAGGATCTCTCTTTCTTTTTCTCTCTCTTCCCACTCTATCCTCCTTTCTCTCCTATTTAGGGTTAAGGGATTGGGACCTGGGGAATAAGGGGTCAGAAGAAAAAAGAACCTCACAGAGTAGCAAAGACCAGCTCCAAGGGTGAAATTGAAAGGCTGTCTTGGTGGGAGCATGAGAGAGAGACAGAGACAGAGACTGAAGAGACAGAAAGAGAGAGGCAGAGAGAGGGAGGCAGAAAGAAGGACAGAGAAAAGAAGTCAGGGATTGAGAGAGAAAGACAGAATAGGAGAGAGAGCTGGGGTTGCTGGGACCTTCTGTGGGCTGCTCCTGGCACACCTGGATAGCTGTGGTAATGACATAAGCTGCTGTTGCTAGGACCCTGAGGGCAGGCTGGTGGAACTGTCTGATGGCTGACAGTGTGTATTTCAAGTAGAATGCAAATGAGCACATTAGGTCATTTCAGTACATCTCATTAAGCAGACACATATAGACAGACTTTTGGCTACTTTATGGGTTTCTTTTCTACCACTGTCCTCTACCCTTACTTATTCCACCCTCCTAAACCCCCAACACTGGGTAGGACGGGAAGAAGGCTTGAGTGGAAAGGAGGTGTCGATATTGTTAAGACTACGCCCTGCTGATTAGGGGTGTTAAATTTCTTGGAGCAAATTTGTTCTTCAGCGTCACGATGTCCAATTTCTTCTTCTCATCTTTTTGTATGTGACCACTTGACAAACCTCATCAACAGCATCTAGCATATACCCTCTCAAAAGGTCCCAGAATTCCAAACATCAGACACTTTAGAAAACTGTCTGCAACTGGAAAAAACAAGCCCCTGCCAGAGTACAAGGCAAATCATAGACATCTGCTGTGGACGTCCATTCCCATAACCACGCCTGGGGTTACAAACTTCTGTTGGAGGAGGTGGCCTACGCCTTTAATCCAGCACAGGGGAGCCAGGGCCAGGCACAGCTACAAAATGAGTCCAGGACAACCAGGGCTGTTACGTAGGAAAAACAACAAGCACAAAGAAAAAAAAAAGACGCAAAAAGAAGCAAAACAAAACATATTCCCATAACATCTCTGTGTTTTTAAAGAAATCAGAATTCTTACTATAGAGATGTCTTCCCATTTCTAACCTGTTCTACTGTAAACTATTGTCTTACATAAACTGTGTTTATTGCTGCTCTCCTTCCTCCTGTTACTTTAGTCTGGCCATTCATTTAATAGCTTTTATGTTACAGGAAAATAAGATATTCTTGCTTTTTCATTTTCTTTCAGACTTGGAGACAGATTATGATGCTGAAAATATATCTCCAGAAAATCCTATTAATAATAAAAAATTCCTCAAACAGAGCATAAAGCAATTAATAACTTTTGACCCTAAGGACTCTAGTACTAGTATTGGCCCCAACTATAGTACATTCCATGGACTACAGGATTGTCAGAGTGATGCTGGTCAACAGATTACTAACAAGGAAGGAGTGCCTCCTCACACCTGCCAGACTCTTGCTCACAATACAGAAAAACCATATGAATGTAAAGAGTGTGGGAAGTGCTTTGGTTGTAGGTCAACTCTTACTCAGCATCAGAGTATTCATACTGGAGAGAAGCCCTATGAATGTGAGGAGTGTGGGAAGGCCTTCAGACTCCCCCAACAGCTCACAAGGCATCAGAAGTCTCACAGTGGTGAGAAACCTTTCGAGTGTAATGAATGTGGAAAGGCTTTTCATCTTCCTGACCTGCTCAAGTACCATAAAACCATTCATACAGGTGAAAAACCATTTGAATGCAGGGAATGTGGGAAGTCCTTCAACCGTGTCTCCAACCTTGTTGCACATAGGATTATCCATGCTGATGTGAAACCATACAAATGTAGTGAGTGTGGGAAAGCCTTTAAGCGTCGCTCAAACCTCGTGCAACATCAGAAAACTCATTCTGATGAGAGACCCTTTCAGTGTAAGGACTGTGGGAAGGGCTTCATTGTTCTGGCTCAGCTCACAAGGCACCAGAACATTCACACTGGAGAGAAGTCATTTGAATGTCATGAATGTGGGAAGGCCTTCAGACTCCCCCAACAGCTCACAAGACATCAGAAGTCTCACAGTGGTGAGAAACCTTTCAAATGTAATGAATGTGGAAAGGCTTTTCATCTTCCTGACCTGCTCAAGTACCATAAAACCATTCATACAAGTACAAAACCATTTGAATGCAGGGAATGTGGGAAGTCCTTCCATCGCATCTCTAACCTTGTTGAACATAGGCTTATTCATGCTGATGTGAAACCACACAAGTGTAATGAGTGTGGGAAAGCCTTTAAAAGAAGCAAAAGCCTCATGCAACATCAGAAAATCCATTCTGGTGAGAGACCCTTTCAGTGCCAGGAGTGTGGGAAGGCCTTCATTGTTCTGACTCATCTCACTCGGCACCAGACCATTCATACTGGAGAGAAGTCATTTGAATGTAACGAATGTGGCAAGAAATTCAGAACTGCCACACACCTTGTTATGCACCAGACTATTCACACTGGTGAGAAACCCTTTGAATGCAATGTATGTGGGAAGGCTTTTCGGCTTCAGGTATACCTTTCTGAGCATCAGAAAATTCACATTGAAGAAAAACCCTTCAAGTGTAAGCTCTGTGGGTCAGCCTTCAGACGTAAGTACCAACTTAATGAACATTACACAATTCACACTGATGAGAAACCCTATCAGTGCAAGGAATGTGGCAAATGCTTTCGTCAAAGATCAAATTTTACTGAACATCAGAGTATTCACACTGGAAACAAACCCTTTGAGTGTAAAGAATGTGGGAAGTTCTTTAGACTCAATACACTTCTCATTCGTCATCAGAAATCTCACAGTAGTGAGAGACCTTATAAGTGTAAAGAATGTGGAAAGGCTTTCCATCTTCCCAGTGAACTTAATAACCATCAAATTGTCCATACAAGTAACAGACCCTTTGAGTGCAAGGTATGTGGGAAGTCCTTCAAGCGTGAATCCACTCTCATTCAACATAGTGTTATTCATGGTGGTGTGAAATCATATGAATGTAATGAGTGTGGGAAAGCTTTTATTCATCGCTCAAGCCTGTTCCACCATCGGAAAATTCATTCTGATGAGAAACCGTTTAAGTGTCAGGAGTGTGGAAAGGCCTTCGTTGTTCTGGCGTACCTCACTCGGCACCAGAGCATCCACACTGGAGAGAAATCATTTGAATGTCAGCAGTGTGGGTCAGCCTTCAGATACAAGTCCCAACTCAGTAAACATCAGAGAAGTCATACTGATGTGAAACTCTTTCAGTGCATGGAAGGTGGAAATGACTTTGTCCACGGAACGAACCTTAGTATTCATCAGGGAATCCATACCAGTGAGAATCCCTTTCAATGTAATGAATATGGGGAAGCTTTTAAATACCATTACCAGTTTCCTTGGACGTTTTAGAATCCATATTGATAAGAATCCTCATGAATGTAGTGAATGTGGGAAGTACTTTACACATGGCAGAGATGTTAAAGTACATCAAAGCATTCACACTGGTGACAAACTCACAGTGTTAAGAACGTGGGAAGACTTAGTTGAATATGAAACTTGTTTTGACATTATACATACATTAATAAGAAGTCATGATGTAAGGAAAATGAAAGGCCTACAGTAAATTCTAAGCTAGCGAGCTGTATATCAGAGAATTTCTACTGATGAGAAATTCTATGAATATGAGTAAGGTGGCAAAATGTTAAGATTTAGTTCAGCCTTCATGCACAGTGGCAAGTTCATATCGGTAATCAACCCTATCGCTGTAAAGAATGTGCCAAGAGCTCTAATTGGAACTTAGATCTTCAAAATCAAGGAAGCCATGCTGGCTTCAAATACAGTGAATACAAGGAATGTGGGGACATTTATAGAATTAGCTGTTAAAGCTCATCAGAGAGTCCCTGTAGGTCTGAAATCCTGTGACGATGAAGACTCAGGAAAAGCCTTTATTGCAAATGGGTGAGCTTATACAGCCTGAGAAAATCCATACTCTCCAGGAGGCCTGCGAGTGTAGGCAAGGAGGACAAGCCAGTGGATGAAAATGTGACTGGACACCAGAGAACTCATATTGGGAAGGTTGTGACTTAAAAGAATGTGGGAACTTTAATCTGTCCTGGGAATTGGTCAACATCAAAAGAATTCATGTACTGTTGCTGCCAAGAAACCCTTTGGAATGGGTATGTGGAAAGTCGGTTGTTCAGAGAAGATACTCTGTTGCGAATGTCTTTTATTGTCAGAAATACAATGTAGTAATCATGATTTACTCTCATCTTGCTAGTTGTATAAACTTAACTCACTCATTAGTCACCAAGGGCTGTCAACTAAGGGGGAGCAGTTACTGCAACTGTGTTTGCCGGAGATGCTCCCCACCCCCCATGGTTCCTGAGATGGTGGAGCACATGTTTACTTTTTGCATAATTTGTTAATGGCCAGCACAGGACCAGCCAAAGTTATGGCAACAGAGTTATAATAGAAAATAAAGTCCTTGACAATATTGGTCAGTGCCCATGTTCTATAATACAGCTTTTACATAGTTCTAGTTTCATGAGCATTAGCATAACTGACATGGAAGCCTGATTGCACTGTAGATAGTTTAGGAAAGTCTCATGCTTTTACCCACTGTTAAGTTTTAAATAACTTTATTCTGAATACTTGTAATGGATGGTTAGGAACTTGAAAGTATTTGAATTGTGAGTCCATTTCTTAAGTATTTGTGTGTAAAGTTTTAAAACAATCATTGATGAATAAGAACTTTCTAAAAAGAGTAAAAACTATAAAAAGTTCAAAAGTTAAAATCCTATTATTTGTGCCCTCTCCACACATGAAGATAAACTATATTTGTGATAGGACAAGAAAGTTTTTGGATCTTCAATCTCTCTCTCTCTCTCTCTCTCTCTTTTTTTTTTTTTTTTTTTTTTTTTTTTTTGGTTTTTTGAGACAGGGTTTCTTTGTATAGCCCTGGCTGTCCTGGAACTCACTTTGTAGACCAGGCTGGCCTCGAACTCAGAAGTCCGCCTGCCTCTGCCTCCGGAGTGCTGGGATTAAAGGCGTGTACATCCTCGCCCAGCCAATCTCTTATTTCTGAGAACATTTTAACTTCAACTAGAATTTGATTCCCTCGATGGAGAATCTCATGGTATATCCAATTCTACTAGAGGTCAAATTGCCTCTGATAATTTATTGTGACTTCTTTTTAAACCTCCCACTCCAGCTATCTGTTTATCTTCATACTATTAAACTGCCTGCTTGGGCAAAAGCTCCCCCTGCAGCTGCTGAGCAAGATAATAGAATGTGGGTTTGTTCTAAATGCTTGGGATTATACTCCGGTCCCAAATACCTGAATGTACTCAGAGCTGGCTGGAATAAAGCCTTTCATTTGGCTCTACACTGTGTCTGAGTGGGCATCTCTAGTGAGCAACCTGTAACACCTTTACAAAATAGCCAGAGTGAAACTACTTATAAAAAAATATATGTGTGTTGTGGCCAGTCAGCAGCTCGCAACGAACGGTTCTACTGAGATGGCAACTCGGGCTGAAAGAGAAGAACTAGACGGGCGGAAGAAAGAACGAAGCCAAGTCAAAAGTCTGATCAAAGCTCCATTTTTACTGTTGCAACACTCAGTTATGAAGGAAGGGGGAGGGGACCCGATTCCCGCCAAATAATCTCGGATCCAGTAGCAGGGTGAGCACGTGATGGCTTCAGAACAGCAAGGCGGCAGGTTCTAGCAGTGGGCATGGCAGAACGAATGAGCAGGAAGCTCCACCCCAGAACAAGCAGGTTTCAGGCTGGGGGAGGGGAGACTACATATGTGCAATTTTTCATCCATGTTGAAAGCTTGGAATATTCAATACACATCTGTATCCTCACCTAGATTGAAAATTGTCAACAATTTACAAGGTTGATCCTGTTTTTCTGTGTATATAGGTTTGGGGATGCACCATTAATATGTTTTAGAACTGAATATGGCAAAGCATATCTGAATCCTAGTTATTATAAAGATGAATTAGGAGAATCAAGAGTTGGAGGCAAGGGGCTGGAGAGATGGCTCAGTAGTTAAGAGCACTGACTGCTCTTCCAGAGGTCATGAGTTCAATTCCCAGGAACCACATTGTGGCTCACAGCCATCTGTAATGGGATCTGATGCTCTATTCTGGTGTGTCTGATGATATCTACTCACATAAATAAATAAATAAATAAAAAACAAATAAATAAATAAATCTTAATTAAAAAGAGTTGGAGGCAAGCCTAGCTATATAATGACTTTAAGTCCAGTTAAGGCATTATAGAGACCCCTATATTTAAAAAAAAAAAAAAGACACGACATTTTATCTGTTACTAACCAGCCGAGATGGAATGCCATCTATACCATAGAGTCATAAATGTTCTTAAGACTGAGAATTTTATGGCATGCAGAAGTTTGTAATTTTCCTCCAAACTTTACTGATTTAAACTGCATATATCCTGAGGAGACTCCAGTATAGATAAACATTTGGCCTTGCTCTGTGCTTTATTAAATTTTCAGTGTTGATTTAACCTGGAGCTTTGTAAGCATAGTAGGGATGCTCTCAACCAACCAGCTGCATTCACAATCCTTGGGTATTGTATCTTCTACCCAAGGGAGATTAGTTTCAGATGAAACATTTTGAGTAAGAACACATTGTAGGTTGTATGTCCTGTTGTAACATGTCCAAAGACATGTATGTGTCCGCTATCACATTACTGATGAAATTAAGTTTCATTTGGATAAGATGGCAGTGCCAGAGCTCTGTTAAAAGGTCTACTTTGGAGTAATCTATGTGGGGAAACTATTACTTCCAAGCATAGATATGTGTAGTTTACTCTTGGTTAAATATAAATAAAGATTGAAATCAACTTTAAATGGATATCGAAATAATGCATGGTGTAACTTGAATGCCATAATTCGAATTGTGTGGTGTAACTGATGTTGTACTCAATATTAAACTCCCCTTCTTTCTTGGTTTATTTCTTTTCATCATGTGACCTGTGTAGTTGGCAAACTCAAAACCCACCATTGTGTGAAGAGAAACTGACCCCATGTTGTGGCAGGTGTGCGTTGTGTTGTGGGGGACACTGATGGTTAACACAGCAGCATAGAATGGATTTCTCCTTTTGTCCAACTTTGACCAAGGAGGCAATTTTCTCTAAGAGTTCTTTCGAAGAATTAAAGGCAGCTGCTAAAAAAATGACTTTTTCATCCAGTTGGCACTATTAGAAAAAAAAGTTATAAAACTTAGATGAATTTAAAGGTACAAATAGGTTCCAGTTCTTGAAAATAGCTCAAAAGGTAACAAGAACAGAAACAAAATACTGATTGACAAAGACTTTTGGATAAACTTCAAAGCCACCATCAACTTCTCTATTGATGAGTTAGGCTACAGATAGCCAGCAAAATATTGGTGTCTGACCCTCTTTCAGAAGAATATCTCTTAGCTGAAAGTTGCGCTCCCAATCAAAAAGACATCTTTCAGATTGCCAACAAACATACCCAGGGCTGAGGGCTGGAATCAGTCCTCTAGGATTGGCCAAACAAGTTCTACTAAACAGTTCAGCCACTCCTGATCAGACTTAGCAATACTGTGACCCTGGAAACCAAAAGGGAGATTGAAGTCCCTATTGTCTGGCTTACTGGGACAGACTTGAAACACACCTCTCTTATCTGTGATGAATCCTGGGTCTCTGACCATAGACTTGTCCAAAACCTGAGAAAAATAATATAGAAGGTCAAGACTACTCGCCCTATGCTCCCAAACCCAAACCCTTGCATGAGTCTGATTCCTCCAGAGAAGTATGTCTACAGTCTTGGATTTGAAAGATGCATTCTGCCGGGCGGTGGTGGCGCACGCCTTTAATCCCAGCACTTGGGAGACAGAGGCAGGCGGATTTCTGAGTTCGAGGCCAGCCTGGTCTACAGAGTGAGTTCCAGGACAGCCAGGGCTACACAGAGAAACCCTGTCTCAAAAAACCAAGACCAAAAACAAACAAAAAGAAAGATGCATTCTTCAGCCTCCCCTTCTTAGAGGTGAGTCAACCCATCTTTGCTTTGGAATGGACAGAGGGAATTTACAGAGGGCAACTTATCTGGACCCAGGATGCCCCAAGGATTTAAAAAAAAATATCCAACCTTCTTTAATGAGACTCTTAAGTGCTGACCTCTTGCCCTTTCATCAGAGGTTTAAGGGACCATACTCACAATATGTAGATAACCTCCTCCTAGCCACTAAAACTATCAGATTTTTAAAGACCCCTGAGGGACCTCTCTGCAAGAGTTAAAGAACACAGCTCAGAACTCCCTGCGTTGTACATCAGAGGCTACCTGATGAGGGGCAGCAAAAGGAGCCCATCTTAGAGGAAGATTACTGCCACCTTTCATATCACAACACCAAAGACCAGGAAACATGCTTGTGAAAATGGCACCAGTTTTATATAACAGAACAAATCACACACTGGTTGCCCAATCGGGAGAGAGACTAAACAAAATGCATTTGAGGCTTTAGAAACAGCTGACTTCAGCTTCAGCCCTAGCACTTCCAGATACCTCAAAATTTTTTCATCTGTTTGTTCATGTAATACAATACAAAAGGGATTTTATCTCAAGCGTTGGTGCCATGGAAACACCCTATGACATACCTGTCCAAACAACTGGACTCTTTAGCCACAGGATGACCCACTTGTGTAAGAGCTGTGTTGGGAATACTAGTCTAATTAAAAACAAAAGAGTTTATTCTGGGTCAGTATTTTATACTCAGCACCCCAACTGGTTGAGGCCTTCTTCTAAGGACCCCAAGATGTTGGCTGTCTAATGCCTGCCTGAGCAGGTACCAGGCCCTACTCATGGGCCACCCTTGTGTCCAATCTGAGAAACCCAGTAGTATCCTGGTACCTTTTTGCCTGATGAGGACCTACAGGTTCTCACGCATGACTCTCTCTCGAGATGACATCCCCCTGGAAGATCTTGCAGTACTCTACGAGAGTGGGAGCAGCTTCATTAAAAATGAAACTGGTATGTGGGGCCTTGAACAGTTATTTTGGCTGAAGTGAGTAGGACCCCTCAGCCTTAAGGTCAGGTACCTCAGTCCAGAGAGTAGAGATCTTTGATCAGACCCAGGCATTCAAATGGGGAAAAGGAAACTCCACCACCAAAGACAGTTGCTATACCCTTACTACTGTGCATACACATGATATGTATAGACAAAGAGGTTTTCTCAATCGTAGTGGGAAAGGACATTAGAAGGAGACAAAAAATCTTGGCCCTCTTAGGAGCTATTTATTTGCCCTGCCCTTCAAAGTGCTGTGTTCCACTTCCAAGAACATCACAAAAAGTTCTGGCAATAGGAAACAGGGAAAACATGGCTACTCAAGCTCTATGCCACAAGAAGGGACCTTTGAAATAGATTTACTATCCAGAATAAACTCCCCCCTCTTCTTGGTCTCCAAACCTTTGGATCCTAACAAAGTTCTCTGACCCGGATAAAGCTCTGGCCGACTATTTCCCCTATGGAAACTACCTCACCTAACACACCTGGGTTTGGAGTCCTGCCTGCCACTTTCCAGGAAGCCTGAGGGATCCTCTTTCCTCTTTTCCTCTCTGGAAAATGTTCTTCCATCACTTAGTTAATCATTTCCAGCCAGTAACCAGACAGGATTGCTAGTTATGCTTAGCCCTTGACTCCCATACAACATAGGGGTAGTAGCTAATCAGACTGTCAGCCCATTGACAGAGAAAGCTCATTGTGGCTAGAGAGCCCAAATTAACATTAGAGACTTATAAGGGGCTGAATGTTGTCGAATATTTAAAAACCTTTAATCTAGGTGCTTCCTCTTATTCTGATGCCCACTGGTCTGCCTTGTGGGTTAATTCATCTGGACAGCAGCAATGTTACAGAATCCCTGAGACTTCTTGGTGGGCATGTACTAATGGTCTGACTAAATGTGGCTCATATGATGCTTTTCAATCTCAGAGACTTTTTATGAATCATATAGCGCACATTCTGTCTTATGTATACCTATATAATGGAAAGGAGGGAAAGTACATTTCAATATGGAAACTGGAACACAAACTAAAACATGGCCCCTGGATTTGCCCTCACAAATTTGCCCTCAACATTGCACGGCCATTTGGCCTTTTTCTTTGGAATCTCAAGCATTGCAACTCCTGTTAAGCAAGAAAGCATCAAGCAAAAGCCAAGCCAGCCATAGTCTGTGTGCTAAAGACCCAGCTTGCTGCCCTGTTGACCTGCCACTGATATATATATTATCTACTCATATAGACAGCTCATGCTGTTACATCCAGCTTTATTCTGACATCACAAGGCTCGTTTGTGACTGCTCCCTTTGTGTAAAATTTCTTGTGAGGCCAGAGAATCCTGGTTCCCATTGGCTTTATATCTTCATTTCTGGACCAGTTTCTTGTAACAACGAAACAAAATAAAACAAAACCCAAACTTGGGGGCTGGAGAGATGGCTTAGCGGTTAAGAGCTCCGACTGCTCTTCCAAAGGTCCTGAGTTCAAATCCCAGCAACCACATGGTGGCTCACAACCATCCGTAACAAAAAATCTGATGCCCTCTTCTGGAGTGTCTGAAAACAGCTACAGTGCGCTTACATATAATAAATAAATATTAAAAAAAAAAACCCAATAAACCAAACTTATCTTTTCCCAACACACCCTAGCTCATTTTTCTCTCTTCCCTCTATTGTGTTTTACACCACCCTTTAGCCCTCCCACATGAATGGCCCTGACATTTTAAATTTGGGTTCCCACAGAGTGTTTGGGTAGATATTCTCCTCATCTGCTTAGACTCTGAATCCCACACCAGGATACCTACTCTAGTGACCCTGGACATGGTCCACTCTTGTCACTTGGAATATCTGTCTATAGGACCCTGGCCTCTTGCACTACACTATCCTTTACATGAAAATCAATCTTAAATAAGATCTATAAATTCCTGAGGTTTATTCAGAGTAGCAGAAACAGACTTAAAAGTTTTTGACTTGTCACTTTGTCTCTGAGACTGTGTTTTGGTTTAATGTTTGTTTATTTGTTTATGTTTTTTGAGACAGGGTTTCTCTGTATACCCCTGGCTGTCCTGGAACTCACTTTGTAGACCAGGCTTGCCTCGAACTCAGAAATCTGCCTGCCTCTGCGTCCCGAGTGCTGGAATTAAAGGCGTGCGCCACCACGCCCGGCTCTAATGTTTTTATTTTAATGCTAAGGGATCTTCAGTTCAAAAATTTAAAGCTCAAGCTTAGCAGGGATAAACCGTAAAGGCCAATAAAATCTTTAAAAATTACTAGCTTGTTGTAAACTGTTAAAGAGAATTAAGACATGCAAAGTTATAGTCAGTCACCTTATAAGTGATCAGATTCTTTAGTGTCCTCAGAACTATGCTGGCAGTCGTGCTACGTATTAATGAAACTGGTTTAAAAGGGCAAACTTTCAGTTTCTATAAATACTGTCTATAAACAAGAAACTAAAAGCCAACCTAGTGTAGGTACACTTAACATATGTTTCCCTGGTCGAATCATATACACTTCAATCAAATAATGAGCTAGCAACGTTGCCAAAATAAGAATTTTTTTATCTTTTATTAATAAAACTTCATTTTGGCATTCCTATCTTTGTACAACATAACAAAAATTTGAAAAACAACAACATAAATGGACTTGGAATAGATTTCAAATGGACAATAGGAATAAATTGGAATCAAGAAAATATTTTAAGTATTTCTTCTGGATAGTATTGTGTCCAAAAAATACAGACATTGTTGCATGTTTCTTAAATTTTCTTGGAGGGCCAAAAGAGGATAAACCAAATGCAATCAGTAAGAATTAGATTCTTTGGAAGTTTTCACTTAAAATAAATTTCAATACATGCTAAAAATCTGTTATGTTAAACTTTTTTTTGGCTCAGTCCTTAATTATTTTTTTCTTTCCTTTTTTCTTATTGGCTATTTTCTTTATTTACACATCAAAAATGTTATCCCCTTTCCCAGTTTGCCCACCCCAAAACTCCCTATTCCATCCCCCTGCTCCTGTTTCTATAAGGGTGTTCCTCCAACCACCCACATACTCCCACCTCCCCATCCTGGCATTCCCCTATACTGGGGCATTGAGCCTTCACAGGACCAAGGGCCTCTCCTCCCATTGATGCCTGACAAGGCCATGCTCTGCTACATATGCGGCTGGAGCCATTGGTTCCTCCATGTATGCTCTTTGGTTGGTGGTTTAGTCCCTGGGAGTTCTGGAGGGGTGTTTAGTTGGTTGATATTGTTGTTCTTCTTCCTATAAGGTTGCAAGCTCCTTCAGCTCCTTCAGTCCTTTCTCTAACTCCTTCATTGGGGTCCCCATGCTCAGTCCAATGGTTGGCTGCAAGCATTCACCTCTGTATTTGCCAGACTCTGGCAGAGCCTCTCAGGAGACAGCAATATCAGGCTCCTGTCAGCATGCACTTCTTGGCATTCACAATAGAGTCTGGGTTTGGTGACTGTATATGGGATGGGTCCCCAGGTGGGGCAGTCTCTGGATGACGTTTCCTTCAGTCTCTGCTCCATGCTTTGTCTCTGAATTTCCTTCCGTGTGCATTTTGTTCCCCCTTATAAGAAGGACTGAAGCATCTACACTTTGGTCTTCCTTCTCCTTGAGCTTCATGTGGTATGTGAATTGTATCTTTGGTATTTCGAGCTTTTGGGCTAATATCCACTTCTCAGTGAGTGCATACCATGTGTGTTCTTTTGTGATTGGGTTACCACACTCAGGATGATATTTTCTAGATCTTTCCATTTACCTAAGAATTTCATGAAGTTATTGTTTTTAATGGCTGAGTAGTACTCCATTGTGTAAATGTACCACATTTTCTGTATCCATTCATCTGTTGAAGGACATCTAGGTTGTTTCCAGCTTCTGGCTACTGTCAATAAGGCTGCTATGAACATAGTGGAGCATGTGTCCTTATTACATGTTGGAGCATCTTTTAGGTATATGCCCAGGAGTGGTACAGCTGGGTCCTCAGGTCACTAAAATTGACACTATGTCCAATTTTCTAAGGAACCACCAGACTGATTTCCAGAGTTGTTGTACCAGCTTGCAATCACACCAACAATGGAGGAGTATTCCTCTTTCTCCACATCTTAGCCAGCATGTGCTATCACCTGAGTTTTTGATCTTAGCCATTCTGACTCTTCTGAGGTGGAATCTCAGGGTTGTTTTGATTTGCATTTCCCTGATGATTAAGGATGTTGAACATTTTTTCAAAGGCTTCTCAACCATTCAAGTTTCCTCAGTTGAGAATTCTTTGTTTAGCTCTGTACCCCATTTTTTAATAGGGTTATTTGATTGTCTGGAGTCTAATTTCTTGAGTTCTTTGTATATATTGGATATTAGCCCTCTATCAAATGTAGGATTGGTAAAGATCTTTTCTCAATCTGTTGGTTGCTGTTTTGTCCTATTGACTGTGTCCTTTGCCTTACAGAAGCTTTACAATTTTATGAGGTCCCATTTATTAATTCTTGGTCTTAGAGCGTAAGCCATTGGTGTTCTGTTCAGGAAATTTTTTCCTGTGCTCATGTGTTCGAGGCTCTTCTCCAATTTCTGCTTCTATTTCTTTAGGGTTATGGGACTGTTTAGATGGTTTATTTGATCCTGATTTAACTTTGGTACCTGGTATCTGTCTAGAAAATTGTCCATTTCGAGGGGCACAAGTCCCTTCCAGTCAGCCCAAGAAACCGGGTCACCTAGGGCATGGAGTTGGAAGACACCCTCACAGTCCCTAGAGGACTCTCCATTCAATCTTAGGATCACTGGTGAGTGGAACACAACATCTGTTCCAATCCAATTGTGACAGACCTGTGACAGCAGGAACAAGGACACCAAAGCCCTTCCTAACCAGAGGCTCAGTTCCTTTTGATCAGTTCTGGTTTACCTTGGTTTTGAACAGACCAGACAGCTTCATGGTCCTCAAAGGAGACAACACTTCCAGGCACTGTAACACGCCCAGGATCTTAGGACGACAGGATCCCAGGATAACAGGAGCTGGGTCACACCAGTATTTCAGGGTCTCAGAGGAAGCTTGACTGCCAAAAGCTCTGACACACCCAGAATCTCAGGTTCACAGGAGCCCACAATCAAAGGATCACAGAGAAAGCTGGACTCTGAGGAATCCTGAATCAACTGGGATTATAGGAAGGACAGGCTCCGATCAGATATATTGAGGGCAGCAAGCACTGAGATAATCAGAAGACAGGAGGCAAGCATAAGAACAGAAGCAACAGACACCAAGGTCACTTGGCATCATCAGAACCAAACTCTCCCACCATAGCAAGTCCTGGATACACCATCACACCAGAAAAGCAATACATGGATCTAAAGTCACTTCTCATGATGATGATGGAGGACTTTAAGAAGGAAATACAGGAAAACACAGGTAAACAGCTAGAAGCCTTTAAAGAGGAAACACAAAATTCTCTTAGAGAGTTACAGGAAAACACTACCAAACAGGTGATGGAATTGAACAAAACCATCCAGGATCTAAAAATGGAAGTAGAAACAATAAAGAAAACCCAAAGGGAGACAACTCTGGAGATAGAAAACCTAGGAAAGAAATCAGGAACCATAGATGCGAGCATCAGCAACAGAAGAGATGGAAGAGAGAATCTCAGATGCAGAAGATTCCATAGGGAACATGGGCACAACAAAGAAAATGCAAAATGCAAAAAGATCCTAACTCAAAGCATCTAGGAAATCCCGGACACAATGAGAAGACCAAACCTACAGATAATAGGAGTAGATGAGAATGAAGATTTTCAACTTAAAGGGCCAGCAAATATCTTCAACAAAATTATAGAAGAAAACTTCCCAAACCTAAAGAAAGAGATGCCCATGAACATACAAGAAGCCTACTCCAAATAGACTGGACCAGAAAAGAAATTCCTCCCGACACATAATCATCATCAGAACAACAAATGCACTAAATAAAGATAGAATATTAAAAGCAGTAATGGAAAAAGGTCAAGTAACATATAAAGGCAGGCCTATTAGAATTACTCCAGACTTCTCACCAGAAACTATGAAAGCCAGAAGATCCTGGACAGATGTTATACAGACTCCAAGAGAACACAAATGCCAGCCCAGGATACTATACCCAGCAAAACTCTCAATTACCATAGATGGAGAAACCAAAGTATTCCATGACAAAACCAAATTCACACAATATCTTTTCACAAATCCAGCCCTTCAAAGGATAATAACGGGAAAACACCAATACAAGGATGGAAACTACACCCTAGAAAAAGCAAGAAAGTAATCCTTCAAGAAACCTAAAAGAAGACAGCCACAAGAAAAGAATCCCAAATCTAACAACAAAAATAACAGGTAGCAACAGTTACTTTTCCTTAATATCTCTGAATATCAATGGACTCAATTCTCCAAAAAGAAGACATAGACTAACAGACTGGCTACACAAACAGGACCCAACTTTTTGCTGCTTACAGGAAACCCATCTCAGAGAAAAAGACAGACACTACCTCAGAGTGAAAGGCTGGAAAACAATTTTCCAAGCAAATGGTCTGAAGAAACAAGCTGGAGTAGCCATTCTAATATTGAATAAAATCGACTTCCAACCCAAAGTTATTAAAAAAGACAAGGAGGGGCACTTCATACTCATCAAAGGTAAAATCTTCCAAGATGAACTCTCAATTCTGAATATCTATGCTTCAAATACAAGGGCAGCCACATTCATTAAAGAACCTTTAGTAAAGCTCAAAGCACACATTACACCTCACACAATAATAGTGGGAGACTTCAACACCCCACTCTCATCAATGGACAGATCCTGGAAACAGAAACTAAACAGAGACACAGTGAAACTAACAGAAGTTATGAAACAAATGGATTTAACAGATATCTACAGAACATTTTATCCTAAAACAAAAGGATATACCTTCTTCTCAGCACCTCATGGTACCTTCTCCAAAATTGACTATATAATTGGTCACAAAACAGGCTTCAACAGATATAAAAATATTGAAATTGTCCCATGTATCCTATCAGATCACCATGGACTAAGGCTCATCTTCAAAAAACAGCATAATACAAAGCCAACATTCACGTGGAAGCTGAACAACACTCTCCTCAATGATACCTTGTTCAAGGAAGAAATAAAGAAAGAAATTAAAGACTTTTTAGAGACTAATAAAAATGAAGAAAAAAATATATAAAAATAAATAAAAATTTTAAAAAGCCGGGCAGTGGTGGCACATGCCTTTAATCCCAGCACTTGGGAGGCAAAGGCAGAGGCAGGCAGATTTTAGCGGCTCTGCCTGGAACCTAAATCGAAAAACATGAGTTGCGTGCCATGGAAAGGAGACAAGGCCAAAGCTGAATCCTCGGACCTTCCCCAAGCAGCACCCCCACAAATCTACCATGAGAAGCAGCGCAGGGAGCTCTGTGCTCTTCATGCTCTCAACAACGTCTTCCAGGACAGCAACGCCTTCACGCGGGAAACGCTGCAGGAGATTTTCCAGAGGCTGTCTCCGAACACTATGGTGACGCCCCACAAGAAGAGCATGCTGGGAAATGGGAACTATGATGTGAATGTCATCATGGCAGCACTTCAAACCAAAGGCTATGAAGCTGTTTGGTGGGACAAGCGAAGGGACGTGGGTGTCATTGCTCTTACTAATGTCATGGGCTTCATCATGAACCTGCCCTCCAGCCTCTGCTGGGGTCCACTCAAGTTGCCTCTCAAAAGGCAGCACTGGATCTGTGTTCGTGAGGTGGGAGGGGCCTACTACAACCTTGACTCCAAACTCAAGATGCCAGAGTGGATTGGAGGCGAGAGTGAGCTCAGGAAATTTCTAAAATACCATTTGCGAGGTAAAAACTGTGAACTCCTACTGGTTGTACCGGAAGAAGTGGAAGCCCATCAGAGCTGGAGGGCCGACGTGTGACAGTTGTTTGACCCTCTTTGTCTCAACCCTCCAGACCTCTTTGATGTGCTGTGGCCTCTACAGTCCACTTCCCCAAGCATCTCATTGGGTTTTCCCTTCAGATTTGCCAGTGCAATAGGACAGATGTGTGGACTGTCACAGAGCCACCCAGCAGTCTGTGCCTGGGGGAAGAAGGTAGGAGCTCTGAACACTTAGGGCAAGCCATTGAACCCTTTGCTAACTCAGAAGAAAGAGTTCAAGACCAGTTTGGTCTACAAAGTGAGTTCCAGGACAGCCAAGGCTATACAGAGAAACCCTGTCTCAAAAAGCAAACAAACAAACAAAACAAAAGAAAGAAAGAAAGGAAGGAAGAAAGAAAGAAAGAAAGAAAGAAAGAAAGAAAGAAAGAAAGAAAGAAAGAAAGAAAGAAAACGGAAGAAAGAAAGAAGGAAAGTGAATCCACAATATACCCAAATTTATGGGACACAATGAAAGCATTCCTGAGAGGGAAACTCATAGCTCTGAGTGCCTCCAAAAAGAAACTAGAGAGAGCACACACTAGCAGCTTGACAGCACACCTAAAAGCTCTAGAACAAAAGGAAGCAAATTCACCCAAGAGGAGTAGACTGCAGGAAATATTCAAACTCAGGGGCGAAATCAACCAAGTGGAAACAAGAAGAACTATTCAAAGAATCAACCAAATGAGGAGCTGGTTCTTTGAGAAAATCAACAAGATAGATAAACCCTAGCCAGACTCATTAGAGGGCACAGGGACAGCATCCTAATTAACAAAATCAGAAATGAAAAGGGAGACATAACAACAGATCCTGAGGAAATCCAAAATACCATCAGATCCTACAAAAGGCTATACTCAACAAAACTGGAGAACCTGGATGAAATGGACAAATTTCTAGACAGATACAAGGTACCAAAGTTAAATCAGGATCAGGTTAATGATCTAAACAGTCCTATATTCCCTAAAGAAATAGAAGCAGTCATTAATAGTCTCCCAACCAAAAAAAGCCCAGGACCAGATGGGTTTAGGGCAGAGTTCTATCAGACCTTCAAAAAAAAAACCTAACTCCAGTTCTTCTCAAACTATTCCACAAAATAGAAACAAAAGGTACTCTATCCAATTCATTCTACAAAGCCACAATTACTCTGACACCTAATCCACATAAAGACCCAACAAAGAGAGAACTTCAGACCAATTTCCCTTATGAATATCGATGCAAAAATACTCAATAAAATCCTCGAAAACTGAATCTAAGAACACATCAAAACAATCACCCATCATGATCAAGTAGGCTTCATCCCAGGGATGCAGGGATGGTTTAATATATGGAAATCCATCAACGTAATCCACTATATAAACAAACTCAAAGACAAAAACCACATGATCATCTCCTTAGATGCTGAGAAAGCATTTGACAAAATCAACACCCATTCATGATAAAAGTCTTGGAAAGATCAGGAATTCAAGGCCCATACCTAAACATAATAAAACAATCTACAGCAAACAAGTAGCCAACATCAAAGTAAATGGTGAGAAGCTGGAAGCAATCCCACTAAAATCAGGGACTAGACAAGGCTGCCCACTTTCTCCCTACCTATTCAATATAGTACTTGAAGTCCTAGCCAGAGCAATTAGACAACAAAAGGAGGTCAAGGGGATACAAATTGGAAATGAAGAAGTCAAAATATCACTATTTGCAGATGATATGATAGTATATATAAGTGACCCTAAAAATTCCACCAGAGAACTCCTACAACTGATAAACAGCTTTAGTGCAGTAGCTGAATATAAAATTAACTCAAAGAAATCAATGGCCTTTCTCTACACAAAGGATATACGGGCTGAGAAGGAAATTAGGGAAATAACACCCTTCTCAATAGTCACAAATAATATAAAATACCTTGGTGTGACTCTAACTAAGAAAGTGAAAGATCTATATGCCAAGAACTTCAAGTCTCTGAAGAACGAAATTGAAGAAGATCTCAGAAGATGGAAAGATCTCCCATGCTCATGGATTGTCAGGATTAATATAGTAAAAATGGCCATCTTGCCAAAAGCAATCTACAGATTCAATGCAATCCCCATCAAAATTCCAACTCAATTCTTCACTGAGTTAGAAAGGGCAATTTGCAAATTCATCTGGAATAACAAAAAACCTAGGATAGCAAAAACTTTTCTCAATGATAAAAGAATCTTTGGTGGAATCACCATGCCTGACCTAAAGATGTACTACAGAGCAATTGTGATAAAAACTGCATGGTACTGGTATAGCGACAGACAGGTAGACCAGTGGAATAGAATTGAAGACCCAGAAATGAACCCACACACGTATAGTCACTTGATCTTTGACAAGGGAGCTAAAACCATCCAGTGGAAAAAAAAGACAGCATTTTCAACAAATGGTGCTGGCACAACTGGTGGTTATCATGTAGAAGAAGGAGAATTGATCCATTCTTATCTCCTGTACTAAGGTGAAGTCTAAGTGGATTAAGGAACTCCACATAAAACTAGAGACACTGAAACTTGTAGAGGAGAAAGTGGGGAAAAGTCTCGAAGAGATGGACACAGGGGAAAAATTCCTGAATAGAACAGCAATGACTTGTGCTGTAAGATCAAGAATTGACAACTGGGACCTCATAGAATTGCAAAGCTTCTGTAAGGCAAAAGACACTGTCAATAAGACAAAAGGCCACCAACAGATTGGGAAAGGATCTTTACCTATCCTAAATCAGATAGGGGACTAATATCCAATATATATAAAGAACTCAAGAAGATGGACTCCAGAAAACCAAATAACCCCATTAAAAAATGGGGCACAAAGCTAAACAAAGAATTCTCAACTGAGGACTATCGAATGGCTGAGAAGCATCTGAAAAATGTTCAACATCCTTAATCATCAGAGAAATGTAAATCAAAACAACCCTGAGATTCCACCTCACACCAGTCAGAATGGCTAAGAT
The DNA here is from genome assembly GCF_000001635.26 of Mus musculus. Classification (NCBI taxonomy): domain Eukaryota; kingdom Metazoa; phylum Chordata; class Mammalia; order Rodentia; family Muridae; genus Mus; species Mus musculus. Next base: position 27,946,199 of record NC_000073.6, on the reverse strand, counting down.
CAAAAATTCAGGCAACAGCAGATGCTGGCAAGGATGTAGAGAAAGAGGAACACTCCTCCATTGTTGGTGGGATTGCAAGCTGGTACAACCACTCTGGAAATCAGTCTGGCGGTTCCTCAGAAAATTAGACATAGTACTACCATAGGATCCTGCAATAACTCTCCTGGGCATATAACCAGAAGATGTTCCTACTGGTAATAAGAACACATGCTCCACTATGTTCATAGCAGCCTTATTTATAATAGCCAGAAGTTGGAAAGAACCCGGATGTCCCTCATCAGAGTAATGGATACAGAAAATGCGGTACATTTACACAATGGAGTACTACTCAGCTATTAAAGGCAATGAATTTATGAAATTCCTATGCAAATGGATGGATCTGAAGGGTATCATCCTGAGTGAGCTAACCCAATCACAAAAGAACTCACGTGATATGCACTCACTGGTAAGTGGATATTAGCCCAGAAACTTAGAATACCCAAGATACAATTTGCAAAACACATGAAACTCAAGAAGAACGAAGACCAAAGTGTGGACATTTAGCCCCCTTCTTAGAATTGGGAACAAAACACCCATGGAAGGAGTTACAGAGACAAAGTTTGGAGCTGAGACAAAAGGATGGACCATCCAGAGACTGCCCCATCCGGGGGTCCATCCCATAATCAGCCACCAAACGCAGACACTATTGCATAAGCCAGCAAGATTTTGCTGAAAGGACCCTGATATAGCTGTCTCTTGTGAGGCTATGCCAGTACCTGGCAAACACAGAAGTGGATGCTCACAGCCATCTATTGGATGGAACATAGGGCCCCCAATGGAGGATCTAGAGAAAGTGCCCAAGGAGCTGAAGGGGTCTGAAACTCTATAGGTGGAACAACAATATGAGCTAACCAGTACCCCCAGAGTTCGTGTCTTAGCTGCATATGTAGCAGAAGATGGCCTAGTTGGCCATCTTTGGGAAGAGAGGCCCCTTGGTCTTGCAAACTTTATATGCCCCAGTACAGGGAAAACCCCAGGGCCAAGAAGTGGAAGTGGGTGGGGAGGGGAGCAGGGGTGGGGAGGGTATAGGGGACTTTTGGGATAGAAAATGAAATGTAAATGAATGTAAAAGTAAATACCTAATAAAAAATTGGAAAAAAAGAAAATTGTCCATTTCATCCAGATTTTCCAATTTTGTTGAGTATAGGCTTTTGTAGTAGGATCTGATGATTTTTTTTTTTAAATTTCCTTGGTTTCCGTTAGTATGTCTCAGTTTTTGTTTCTGATTTTGTTAATTTGAATATTGTCTCTGTGCCCTCTGGTTAGTCTGGATATGGGTTTATCTATGTTTTTGATTTTCTCAAAGAACCAGCTCCTGGTTTTGTTGATTCTTTGTATAGTTCTTTTTGTTTCTACTTGGTTGATTTTAGCCCTGAGTTTGATTATTTTCTGACACCTACTCCTCTTGGGTGTATTTGCTTCTTTTTGTTTTAGAGCTTTTAGGTGTGCTGTCAAAGTGCTAGTGTATGCTCTCTCATTTTCTTTTTGGAGGCACTTATAGCTATGAGTTTTCCCTTAGCACTACTTTCATTGTGTCCCATAAGTTTTGGTATGTTGTGCTTTCATTTTCATTAAATTCTAAAATACAATAAAAAAAGACAAAGCCTTCAAAAAGTTCTTCCTCCACAAAACTGTAGTGCTTTGATATTGTTTATAATTTGTTTTATTTATATTATCAATTGGGTATAAGTTTTCGTGCTTACATTGGAAAACCCTTTTTTTTTAACTTCAGAGTTTTTTTATGATTATTTACAGGTACTGCTAAATACCTTGTTACTTTGCAGAAACATTTTCTTCACATCATAATTAAAATTTTCCTGATTTTTAAAGATCTCAAATCTTAATTTAAAAGCCTTAAATTTAAATGTCAATGCCCATAGTTTATTGAGTGGATTTTTGTGTGATGTTTATTTTTATACGTGCCCTTAGCCTGACAAATGATGGGCCTCTGGCAAGGGAACTCATCATAGAAGGCTCATAAGAGCTCCATAGGCCTAGATTTTTCAAAAACTTACTTTAATAAGGGTTCTTAAATGCTTTGACCTCCCTTCTAGCCACTAGAGGCAGTGGAAAGGAAAAGTTAATTGAGCAAAGAAGGGTGTGGACCTGCTTAGAAATAGTTCTTTGGAGTAAATCCAATCTGTGTTGTCAGAATATCTGCAGTTCAGTTCACACAAATCAACAGCTGCAGATCAATCCACTTGCAAACACCATTCATGAACCAGCAATGGCAGGACTCCTAAACACCATTCAGGAATCAGTAACAGCAGGTCAATCCATCAGAAACCACAAGGATCTGCCAATCCCACCAAGTCCAGGGAAGTGGCAAGAAGCCTTGGGATAACCACCAGAAGTTTTTTGGTGCACTTCTTTCTATGAAGTCACAATAAATGATGACAAGCAAAGAGTGGCAAGGCAGTATCATCCAGCATCCACTGTCCATTGGATATATTTATATCCTTTCCAAATATAACAGGTTCTCTCAAGCATCCACTCTAGCAAAGCATCATATAGCCTTTTTCCTCCAGAAAAATACCATGTGTCTGTTCTTAGCAAAACATCCTCTCATAAAACAGTTTCCAGAACAGCATCGTGAGACAAAATTGAGTTCCAAAGAAACCAGAAATTTCCACAAGAGAGCCCATCGTCTATTATAGACAAACTTTACACAATATAAAGGCATTATTTCATTCAGGATAAAGAAATTATTTTATATGGCATTCCAAGCTTCTAATACAAAATTAGTAATGAGTGGACATCAGCTTGGCATCTGAAACTACAGCTGTCTGTGTCTTGGATATTCTCTGCTCTCAGGTATGTAAAGATTGGTGCTAAAATTTACTACAGGTGTGCACACCAATTCTCCCTAACTACTTGGCCACCTAGGTAATTCACAACCCCCCTACTTCTAACTCCTCCAATAATTGGCTCTACCATTTTTATTTAACGAGAAGTTTTAAATTAAGGAACAAGCTTTGTGCAACAATAACTGGTAAACATGAGCATTCACTCAAAAGGCAACTTGACCTTCACATACAGAATTTAGCATTACAACTCATAGCAATAGACCAAACCTCAACAGTCCTTTTTTTTGTAATTAAATGCATTAAAATAGTTTTATGTGTGTGTGTATTTTGCCCACAGGCATGTCTGTGAGCCACCAGCATGCCTTGTACCTATAGAGGCCAGACGAGGGTTGGATCTTATGGACTGGAGTTAGAGCTGGTTGTGAGCAGTGCCCTGAGCATCACACTGGCCTGAGACAGGCAGTGATCCTGTGTAAACCACTGGCCCTGTTTCAGCCACTGCCCTGTTTCAGTCTCTTTGTCTCAGGGCTTTTAGACTCTCTGGAACACAGTGTCCATGGCCAGATGCATATGTATTTAGTATCTGAAAATGGATCAGTGTCAAATCTCAGAGTCCCACCCTCAGACTCAAGATGCCATTGCAAAAGAGGCTGAGCTGTGGGGATGCCCACAAGTGCACATGCCTTTAAGGTAAGGAGGCCTGTGTTTATTCTAGGGGCTGTGACATGATTTGAATCAGAATGGGCAATAGTGTGACATTTCCTGACATTATTACCCAGAGCATAGACTCTAAGAAAGGTTCACAAAAGTCCTTGTCACTTTTACTCCTGGCACACATAGAACTTTTACAGAATGGCCAGGCTTATTAGAATGTGATTGAGCCTTGGGGTTCATGGACATCTGGGATGTGTCTCCATGCCTTCTGCAACATCATTCAGGTAAGGGCCAGCAGAAGCAGAGGACCTTAATAATTGTTTAATATATTCTGGGGCTAGGTATGTGACTCATCCTGTAAAGAGTCTTGTTGTTATGCCTAACAACCTTAGTTTGATGCCCAGACACACACGGTGGAAGAAAAGACAGGACTCCCACAGTGTGTCTTCCAATAGACAAATGCTGTACAACCCCCACTTACCCAGAAAAACTAAACCTTATGTAACATTAAAAAGATATTCTGATAACCAGCCCTACAATTATTCCTAATTTGTTTGGACTCGGTCTTGGTTTCATGAAGTAAGAATGTCTCAGAACATATCAAAGTATTCAGAGGCACCTGATGAAGGGGAGGTGTAAAGGGCTGCAATCTACGTGCCGCCACTAGATGGTGCTAAACCTCATTGTGCGCAGCTGCGAGAGCACAGCCAGCCAAAGTCACCAGTCCATCTCCGAGGCTTTTGCCCAACCCCTGGGGGCTTTAACCTATCCCCAGGGTGCATGAGGATCATGGGTGTTGCTACCAGTCCTAGTTTAGACACGTCACCAAAAGTATTTAAGCCACACACTTTCTGAGCTTTCTTTGTCTACCTCAATATGATATAGAAGTAAAAGTTAACCGTGGAAGAATCTGGTGTGTCCTGTGTTTATTTCCCGCGGGACGGGGATAAGCTCGGGATACTTGGTGCCGAAACCCGGGAAAAAACGCCTTAACAACGCCGGCACCTAGAGGAGACCCTCCGACCAACCGGAGCAGATTTCAAAACCACGGTGGATTTGGAATTCCGAGAGCATGCTGAATCCTTGTAAGTAACTCTGATCCTTCTTAATCCCTCCCCTTAACTGGAAGGTGGCACTAAAAGCCTTCTGTTCTCATGCTGGCTGTGTTAACCCTATTTCTCCCGGTTTGATCCTGCACTCACCAGAAGTGGCGCTAAAAGAAAAAGTTTTGAATGCTGTGAAGCACAGTCAGACGGACGTATATAAGCCGCAGTGCTTGTCTCATATTTAAGCCTCTCGTAGATAAGGGAGCAGTATAGGAAATTCACATTCTGTAACTACAGCTCTACACTCTGTTTTAAAACAGCGAGAGATAAAAGTTTCTACAAGAACCTTAGAAACGTTCATTAAGGAAATAGAACGTATATCACCTTGGTACGCGTGTTCAGGGTCGTTAACTCTTTCCTCTTGGGAGAAATTAAGGGAAGACTTAGCTAAGGAACAACAGAATGGGAAATTAAAGGCAGGGACCATGCCATTATGGAAACTGGTGAGATCGTGCCTGGAGGATGAGAGATGCCGTCCAGCAATAATAACAGGGCAGGCAATATTAGAAAAAGCACAGGACAGCATGGCAGAAACGGAATGGTGTGAAAGGTTAGGAGCTCCAAAAAAGGAAAATGTGCACAAAGAAAAAAGCCCTTCCAGAGACCTTGAGTCAGAGGAAGTGAAAAATTTGAGGATAAGTCCTCAGGGAGAGAAAAAGGAAAAGGAGAAAGTTCAGAAAAAAAAAAAGCCTTTATCCGGTAAAGAAACTAGAGGCTTTGAAGCTTGATAGTTTAAAAGCAGATGAGCTTAGCTCCTCTGAGGAAGAGGAGTCACATTATGAGGCAGCTCATTATAAAAAAGAAAGATACCATCCAGAGGAAAGGCGAGTGAAGAAATCAGAGAAAAAATTAAAAGTTACTAGAGACACAGAACAGGCCACCTCTGGGCCTTCTAGTCTCAATACACCTCCACCTTATGTGGAGAAATTTTATTCTGATTCTTTTCTTTCAAAGGAGGAAAAGAAAAAATTATATCAGACATTTCCTGTCTTTGAAGCTGCAGATGGAGGGCGAGTACACGCCCACGTGGAGTATACTCAGATAAAAGAACTTGCTGAGTCGGTTCGCAATTATGGAGTTAGTGCCAACTTCACTATCTCCCAAATTGAAAGATTTGCTACTTTAGCCATGACCCCAGGAGACTGGCAGACAACAGTGAAGGCTGCACTCCCTAATATGGGGCAATATATGGAGTGGAAAGCGTTGTGGCATGATGCTTCTCAGACACAGGCCAAAGTTAATGCCACTGCTGAAGGCAATCAGAGAAATTGGACATTTAAATTATTAACAGGACAAGGGCAATATGCTAATAATCAGACAAATTATGATTGGGGAGCATACAATCAAATCTCCACTGCTGCCATTAAGGCGTGGAAGGCACTTTCCAAAAAGGGAGAGTCTGGAAGATACTTGACAAAAATTATACAAAATCCTCAGGAGTCATTCTCAGACTTTGTAGCTAGAATGACAGAGGCAGCAGGCAAAATTTTTGGAGACTCTGAACAGGCAAAACCTTTAGTGGAACAGTTGATTTATGAGCAAGCCACTCAAGAATGCAGAGCAGCAATTACACCTAGAAAGAGCAAAGGACTGCAAGATTGGTTAAGGGTATGCCGTGAGCTTGGAGGCCCCTTATCTAATGCAGGGTTAGCGGCTGCCATCCTGCAAGGCCAAAGGCGTTCAGATACAAATAGTAATAACAGGGTCTGCTATAACTGTGGCAAACCAGGGCATATGAAAAGAGACTGCCAGGCACTCGTAAAAGGGAAAGTGCTAGGGCTATGTACCAGGTGTGGAAAAGGCTATCATCAAGCCAGTGAGTGTCGTTCAATTAAAGACGTCAGAGGCAGATTTATTCAGTCTGGACCTCAGGCAGAAAGAAGTGAAGACAATTCAAAAAACGAGTTTCTGGGCCCCAGGTCCCAGGGCCCCAAAACATATGGGATCCCAGCTCACAACAGGCGGACACTACAGTCCACAGAGCTGCAGAAGTCTCAACAAGAGTAGATCTCTGTGCCATCACTCGATTCATGCTGACACCCTCAATGGGGATGCAGCCCATTCCCACTGACTTCAAAGGGCCTCTGCCATCCAGAAGTGTTGGCCTAATACTGGGCCAGGCCTCCTTGGCTTTACAAGGCCTCATTATCCACCCTGGAGTCATAAATCAAGACTATGAGGGGGAACTTCAAGTTCTTTGTTCCTGTCCTCAAGGTGTTTTTTCTATAGCACAAGGAGATAAAATAGCTCAGCTAATAGTCTTGCCAAGCCTACATGGCTACTCCCCCTCCCCTGGTGTCCTTCAAGCTGCTAGAGAAATTGGCTCTGCTAAAAATGATTCTGCTTACTTAATAATGCCTCTTGATTCCAGGCCAACTTTAGAGTTAGTTATAGAAGGGAAACACTTCAAAGGGATTCTAGATACAGGAGCAGATAAAAGTATCATCTCTTCCCACTGGTGGCCGAAAGCTTGGCCCGTTACTCAGTCATCACATTCTTTGCAAGGGTTAGGCTATCAGTCCTGCCCCACTATCAGCTCTCGCACTCTGAGCTGGCAAGCACCTGAAGGTCAAACGGGAAGGTTTACTCCCCATGTCTTACCACTCCCAGTTAATCTTTGGGGGAGAGACATTTTACAGGCACTAGGAATAACCTTGACTAATGAGTACTCACCACAAGCTGTTCAAATGATGAAGAAAATGGGCTATAAAGAGGGAAAGGGATTAGGGAAAAGAGAGCAGGGTAGACTTGAACCTATTCCTCAAGAGGGTAATAAAGGAAGACAAGGCTTGGGTTTTTTCTAAAATCAGCTGTTGAGGGTTCCATGCCTATACCATGGATTACAGAGGAGAATGTATGGGTTCCTCAATGGCCTCTATCCTCTGAAAAATTAGAAGCAGCCACAAAACTGGTCTCTGAACAGCTACGCTTAGGTCATTTAGAACCCTCTACCTCACCCTGGAATACACCTATTTTTGTAATTAAGAAAAAATCTGACAAATGGCGTTTATTACATGATCTTAGAGCAATTAATGCACAAATGTGCCTGTTTGGATCAGTTCAGCGAGGGCTCCCATTGCTCTCCGCCCTACCTAAAAATTGGGAAATTATAATTATAGATATTAAAGATTGTTTTTTCTCTATACCTTTATGTCCTCAAGATAGGCAAAGATTTGCATTTACCATCCCAGCCATTAATCACTTAGAGCCTGATCATAGGTACCAATGAAAGGTCTTGCCTCAGGGGATGGCAAATAGCCCCACTATGTGTCAGCTGTATGTGCAATTGGCACTTAAGTCAGTTAAAAATCATTTTCCATCGATTCTTCTGATAAATTATATGGATGACATACTGATATGTCACAGAGATTTACAGTTATTACAAGAAGCATATCCTATATTAATAAAAACGTTAGAGAAATGGGGACTGCAGGTAGCCACTGAAAAGGTACAAGTTGCTCAAATAGGAGCCTTCTTAGGGTCACTCATTTATCCTGACAAAATTGTTCCTCAAAGATTAGAGATTCGCAGAGATCATTTACACACCTTAAATGATTTTCAAAAATTATTAGGAGATATAAATTGGCTGAGACCATTTTTAAAGATTTCCTCTGCTGAGTTAAAACCTTTATTTGACATTTTAGAAGGAGAGTCTCATATCTCCTCCCCTAGAGCCCTTACTCCTGCTGCAAATCAGGCCTTGCAGACAGTAAAAAAAGCTTTGCAAAAGGCTCAATTACAACGCATTGATGAGTCACAACCTTTTGATTTGTGTGTCTTTAAGACAGCCCAGTTGCCAACCGCAGTCTTGTGACAAAATGGACCTTTATTATGGGTTCATCCAAATGCATCTCCTGCTAAAATAATAGATTGGTATCCTAATGCAGTTGCACAACTTACACTTCGAGGAATAAAAGCAGCTATTACTTATTTTGGACAAGATCCTAAAATCCTAATTGTACCTTATACTGCTGCACAGGTTCAAACCTTGACAGCTACATCTGATGATTGGGCAGTTTTAGTCACCTCCTTTTCAGGACAGATTGACAACCATTATCCTAAACATCCGATTTTACAGTTTGCTCTGAATCAGGCTATAGTGTTTCCACAAGTAACAGCTAAGGACCCACTTACAGATGGGATTGTGGTGTACACTGATGGATCAAAAACTGGTATAGGTGCTTATGTGGTTAATAATGAGATAGTAACTAAGCAATATAATGAGACTTCACCTCAAGTTGTGGAATGTTTAGTAGTACTAGAGGTTCTTAAGGCATTCCCAGGACCGCTTAACATTGTATCAGATTCCTCCTATGTAGTAAATGCAGTTAACATTCTTAAAACAGCTGGGGTAATAAAACCCTCCAGCAGAGTTGCCAATATTTTTCGACAAATACAGTTTGTTTTATTAAATAGAAAATTCCCTGTTTATATTACTCATGTTAGGGCACACTCAGGCCTCCCTGGTCCTATGTCTCTGGGAAATAATTTAGCAGACAAAGCCACTAAGGTTATAGCTGTTGCTCTGTCTTCCCAGGTAAAAGCAGCAAAAGAATTTCATAAGCGCTTTCATGTGACAGCTGAGACTTTACGTCGCCGCTTTGCATTAACTAGAAAAGAAGCTAGAGAGATTGTTACTCAATGTCACAATTGTTGTAAATTTTTACCTGTCCCTCATGTGGGGATAAACCCTCGTGGCGTCAGGCCATTACAGGTCTGGCAAATGGATGTCACGCATTTTTCCTCCTTTGGGAGAAATCAATATTTACATGTTTCTATTGACACCTGCTCTGGTGTAATGTTTGCCACACCTTTAACAGGTGAAAAAGCCTCTCATGTTATACAACATTGTCTCGAGACATGGAGTGCTTGGGGAAAACCCAAACTCCTTAAGACAGACAATAGACCAGCTTACACCTCTCAAAAATTTCAACAGTTCTGTCGCCAGATGGAAGTAACTCATCTGACTGGTCTTCCGTATAATCCTCAAGGGCAGGGCATTGTAAAACGTGCCCATCGCACCCTCAAGTCCTACCTTATTAAACAAAAGGGGGGAATCCAGGAAGTTCTACCCACAGTGCCAAGAGTAGCTGTTTCTATGGCACTCTTCACTCTTAATTTTTTAAACCTTGATGCTCAAGGCCATACTGCGGCTGAACGTCACTGTTCAGAGCCTGACAGGCCAAAAGAGATGGTAAAATGGAAAGATGTTTTGACTGGTCTCTGGAAAGGCCCGGATCCTATATTAATAAGATCCAGGGGAGCTGTTTGTGTTTTCCCACAGGAAGAAGACAACCCATTCTGGCTGCCGGAACGACTGACACGGAGAATTCCGACACCTGAAGATGACTCCCAGATGGATCCCTTGGAAACTACCTCTAGTCCTCGTGCTACCTCTGTGGATTTGGGTTCCTAGTATATTTGGAGAGTATAGATGGGCAATTCTGTCTGCTTTCCCTAAGCCCATGCCTGTTCGTCATAATACAGTTGTTTTTCCCAAGTTTTTTACGACCAATAAAACTTTAGGCCTGCCATACCTACCATTTGACCCTATCTGGGCACCATTGGGAGAAAAACGCTCTTTAAGGGAACGAGGTTCTCTCTGTTTCCAAATTTATGAACTAGGAAATTGTATCAGACTCACCAGCCGAGCTTTGGGAATGTTTTTTAAGTATCGAGGAGGCGTGGTGAAAATAACCCAAGACACTTCCAACAGAGATATAACCCTTACAAATCGGACCTTCTGGCATGAGGCAACTTGGGTTAATGGTACATTTCTACCACCTAACTTTTCAGATAAAGAACGTCCCAATCAACCAAAAATGGCTCCTCATTGTAGCTTGGAAGATGAAGGGCTGATCCTGCCTTGGTCTGATTGTCAATCCTCTGTCACTCGTTGGGCAGATCAGAGTAAAACTTTTTCCTTTTCTCCCAACATGATAGATGACCCAGAGCAGAAATACGTTATGAAAAAGGGACTTTTCATACAGGACTTTAGAATGCATCCTTTTCATAAATGGGTACTTTGTGGGATTAATGGTAGCTGTACAGATCTTAATCCCTTGGTTTTCCTCCAAGGAGGAGCTGCTGAAAAAGCGATTTTTAATGGTATTTCAAAATTTGCTCAGTTTCATCAAGTTCTGTTACCTGATAGAACCATTTATCAAAATTCTACTACTGAAATCACTGGATTTAATAAGACACTGATAAAGCAGACTAATTATTTACCTACTCCAGTTTGTGTGTACACCCCTTTCTTGTTTATTCTTTCCAATGGTTCCTTTGAATCCTGTACTAATGAAACCTGCTGGATGTCACAATGCTGGAGCCTTAAGTGGGCCAGCCGTGCAATGCTTGCCAAGATTCCACGATGGGTTCCTGTCCCCGTGGAGATCCCTTCCACCATAACCTTACACAGACAAAAGCGAGACTTTGGTATCACTGCAGCCGTTGTGGTGGCAATGGCTGCCAGTGCGGCGGCAGCTACAGCTGCTGGAATTGCTATGGCAACATCAGTCCAGTCAAGTACAACTGTCGAGCAGTTGTCCTCCTCTGTGGCAGAAGCCATCGATCAACATTCAGTGCTCAGTGCCCAATTAAAAGGTGGGCTAATGATAGTGAACCAGCGCATTGACCTGGTGGAGGAAAGACTGGAAATTCTGCTCCAATTGGCTCAGCTTGGCTGTGATAAGAAATCAGTAGCCTTATGTATTACTAGTGTCCAATATGAAAATTGGACACATGCAGCTAATCTATCTAAAGAATTGTCTTTGTTTCTTACAGGAAACTGGTCTGAAGGATTTGACGAAAAGCTTGAGGCGCTACGTACAACAGTGATGACGATTAATTCTACGCGCGTGGACCCATCATTGATCGATGGAATCAAAGGACTTTCTTCCTGGATGTCCTCTGTATTCTCACATTTTAAACAGTGGGTGGGAGTGGGCCTGTTTGGTGCAACCCTGTGTTGTGGACTAGTGTTTCTTCTATGGCTGGTATGCAAACTCAGATCTCAACAGAAACGTGACAAGGTGGTAATTGCTCAAGCACTTGCTGCCATAGAGCAAGGCACCTCCCCTGAAATTTGGCTATCTATTCTCAAGAATTAGTTGGCATTTGAGTTCTCTGTCCTTGCATCCCACAAAATTGTGGATACATTGCATTGAGATGAGAGAAACTCAACGATCATTGATCAGTCCGTGCACATTGCTGAGGTTTCCTCATTGCATGTGATAAGGTGATCATGATTTCTCCACTAATTCATTTTTGGCTGGCCTCTTTTGTAGAGTTCACCCTAGGCCATTTAGCAGTTATAGTCACACAACACTGTGGTATCCAAAGACGGGCAACTTTCCTCATACACAGACCAACCTAAGACAATGGGGCCCGGTGGTGATAGGGTTACCCGATAACGGGTAAGGCTGTGACATTGGAGGAACGACCTAAAACAGGGGCCACAGCAGATGGACGTAACTACATAGGCCTAGACCAGCCTCATTTTAATAAATTATAGAGGGGGAGATGTAAAGGGCTGCAATCTACGTGCCGCCACTAGATGGTGCTAAACCTCATTGTGCGCAGCTGCGAGAGCACAGCCAGCCAAAGTCACCAGTCCATCTCCGAGGCTTTTGCCCAACCCCTGGGGGCTTTAACCTATCCCCAGGGTGCATGAGGATCATGGGTGTTGCTACCAGTCCTAGTTTAGACACGTCACCAAAAGTATTTAAGCCACACACTTTCTGAGCTTTCTTTGTCTACCTCAATATGATATAGAAGTAAAAGTTAACCGTGGAAGAATCTGGTGTGTCCTGTGTTTATTTCCCGCGGGACGGGGATAAGCTCGGGATAGGGAGGAATCAAGGAGATACAGCAGGGGAGTTGCTAAGAAGAGACTCTGCCCTGGTTGAAGAACTTCCTGAATCATCAGAGCCAAGCCCTTCTGGGGCTTCCCCAGAGCATTCTGAGATGCCCTGTGGTCAGGACACTGCAGATGCTTATCTCAGAGTGTTTACCCGTTTCCTTCTCAGACAATTTCTCTGTCTGTCTGTCTGTCTGTCTGTCTGTGTATCTGTATCCCTCTTTCCATCCCTCCTTCCTCCTTCCTTCTCCCCCTCCCACCTCCCTCCCCTTTTTCCTTTCTTTCTTCCTTTCTGGTAAGACTCTGAAAATGCAGGCAGTTTTCTGATGTATTCTGTAGCCAAGGATGCCTTTGAACTACTGATCCAATTGGATTGCCCTCCCCAGCACTGGGATTGCACACATGTTCCACCACAAGTCTGCCTGCCACTCAACTCACACTTGTTCTAGGAGGCCAGACCTCGGGTCTCCCAGACTCATGACTGAGGGAAGGAGGAGCTCTGGGTGACAGGTTTTGCTCCCCTCACTTTGTCTGTCTGTGGAGCGGTGATCACTGTGTTCATTCTGCCCTCAGTGACAAGGGCTACAGACACAACAAGACTGATGATGCACACATGAACTCTCAGAGTCCATGCAGCACACAGAGCATGCACAGGTTTACACCAGACAGATTCTCAACAGTGATGGGGTGTGTGTGTGGGGGGGAGGGGAGTAGACATGGGCTCTGACCTCTGACAAGTGAACTCTCTGTTGTTAATATGCACTGACAATGGAAAAATTGTATTTCTCCACTATTGTCTTGCTGGGTATATCAACCACACCTCAGGGCAGACTCCATGCCAGGAGTAACTAGCCAACACAATGATCTCAATTGTATTCTTGTGACATTTTCATTTTAGTTTGCATTGTTTGGAATCGTTTCTTTCTTATTGATCTTTTGCTTTTGCACATCTGTGAGCACACTGACTCCCACTCATACATGCAAAAGTGCACACCACACACACACACACGAACAATGAAAAGAGAAGAGGGTGAGCGTCACTCATTCAGTAAATGTAGTCCCAGGCGATCCAGGACTCCTTGGGATTTAAAGGTCGTTCAGCATTGAGGGGGGGGGAAGGCAGCGGCCCAGGCTCGCTAATTACAATAGGCATACTTCATATTCAGTAGATTCAGGTCTGACATATTTAAAATATAAATATTCAGCCAATTATGGTGGCACACACATGTAATCCCAGCACTCAGGAGGCGGAGGCAACAGATCTCTGAGTTCGAGGCCAGCCTGGTCTGCAGAGGAACACAAAGGACAGCCAAGGCCACACAGAGAAATCTTATGTAGAAAAGACTATAACCAAAATCAAACAAAAACAAAATGAACAGCGGCAACCAAAACTCCCCACAAGAACATGACGGAAGTATGGAAATCAATGTTCATTGTGGAGAGGGGTGGCTCACTCACGGATAGATCTAGAAGAGGGTGGAGGAAGGAAGGGGGAAGGGGATGAAGGGATTTCTCAACACATGCCTACAGTCACCTTCAGAAGCAGGAGAGAAAACTTGGAAAGAAACACAGATGCATCTTTGTGTGAGGAGGAGGGGGAAGCTATGCACACACAGAGCAGGAGACAGAGGTGAGGAGGAGGGGAAGCTATGCACACACAGAGCAGGAGACAGAGGTGAGGAGGAGGGGGAAGCTTTGCACACACAGAGCAGGAGACAGAGGTGAGGAGGAGGAGGAGGGGGAAGCTATGCACACACAGAGCAGGAGACAGAGGTGAGGAGGAGGGGGAAGCTATGAACACACAGAGCAGGAGACAGAGGTGAGGAGGAGGGGGAAGCTTTGCACACACAGAGCAGGAGACAGAGGTGAGGAGGAGGGGGAAGCTTTGCACACACAGAGCAGGAGACAGAGGTGAGGAGGAGGGGGAAGCTTTGCACACACAGAGCAGGAGACAGAGGTGAGGAGGAGGGGGAAGCTATGCACACACAGAGCAGGAGACAGAGGTGAGGAGGAGGGGAAGCTATGCACACACAGAGCAGGAGACAGAGGTGAGAGGAGGAGGGGGAAGCTATGCACACACAGAGCAGGAGACAGAGGTGAGGAGGAGGAGGGGAAGCTATGCACACACAGAGCAGGAGACAGAGGTGTGAGGAGGAGGGGAAGCTATGCACACACAGAGCAGGAGACAGAGGTGAGGAGGAGGGGGAAGCTTTGCACACACAGAGCAGGAGACAGAGGTGAGGAGGAGGGGGAAGCTATGCACACACAGAGCAGGAGACAGAGGTGAGGAGGAGGGGAAGCTATGCACACACAGAGCAGGAGACAGAGGTGAGAGGAGGAGGGGGAAGCTATGCACACACAGAGCAGGAGACAGAGGTGAGGAGGAGGAGGGGAAGCTATGCACACACAGAGCAGGAGACAGAGGTGTGAGGAGGAGGGAAAGCTATGCACACACAGAGCAGGAGACAGAGGCAGAAAGAGCTGAGACTGGGGATGTGGCCTGCAGAACCCCAGGAGGAATTCAAGTGACTGCAGCTAAGGAAACGCTTGTGGTGGACATTAATCTCTAGTTACGTATTCAGCACCACACAGCTCCTGTGGAGAAAATGGAGGGCAATTATCTGATTTTACTTCCATGAAGGATAAGGGGTAGCACTAAGAAAAGAACTGTGATGGAGCAGACTGACCAGAATCACACTGTGGAGAGAAAGGAGGACGGAACACATTGGCATGACAGAAGGCTAAGCATCTTTATAAATGATCCAAAAGCCAGTGGAATAACAAAACAGGAAGCTTTGCAGAAACAGTCACCTAGATATAGCTGGGGACTCCTGGTCTAGTATTAGCCTATGGGATATCTTAAAAATAGATACAGTCTTTAAGTTTCAAAAGTGCAGTAGAAACAAGTGCTGTCACCGGAGTTTTTTGTCTTAGCCATTCTGATTGTTGTAAGGTAGAATCTCAGGTCATTTTGATTTGCATTTCCCTGATCACTAAGGACTTTGAACATTTCTTTAAGTGCTTCTCCATCATTTGGGATTCCTCTGTTGTGAATTCTCTGTTTAGCTCTATACCTTATTTTGTGGTTGGGTTGTTTGGATTTTTGAAGCTTAGCTTCTTGAGTTCTTTATATATTTTGGATATTAACCCTCTATAGGATGTGGGGTTAGTGAAGTTTTGTCCCACTCTATAGGTTGCTGATTTGTCCTGACTACGTCCTTTGCCTTACAGAAGCTTTCCAGTTTTATGAGGTCCCATTTATCAATTCTGGATCTTAGAGCCTGAGCTCTAAGACATTGTTGGTGGGATTGCCAACTGATACAACTACTCTGGAAATCAATCTCGAGGATCCTCAGAAGTTTGGAAATAGATCAACCACAAAGACCCAGCTATACCACTCTTGGAATATACCCAAAAGATGCCCCACCATACCACAAATCCACTGTGTTCATAGAGGTCTTATCTGTGAAAGCCAGAAGCTGGAAACAACCCAGATGTCCCCCAATGGAAAAATGGATACAGAAAATGTGGGTCATTTACATAATGGGATAGTATTTAGCTATTAAGAATGAGGACATCATGAGTTTTGCAGGCAAATGGGTGCAACTAGAAAATATCCTGAGTGAGGTAACTCAGACACAAAAAGAGTAAAAGGCATGTGCCACCATAATCTGAGTGTATTTTAGTTCTTAGACAGGGTTTCACTGGGTAGTCCTCGGTGGTCTCTTCTCACAGACATGCAGCTGGCTGTACCTCCCCATCGCTGGGATAAAAGCCATTGCTACCACGCCCAGCCATGTTTACTATCACTTGATGTCTTGGCCTCTTTATTATCACTGGCAATGTTCTTTGCCCCCAAATCTGCCTCCATTTTATAATCGACTTGAGTTTTCTTTTGATTATGTAAAGATGGTCACTTTGAATCTGCTAGAGTATTTATCTTTAACATATTTTCTGAAGTTAACAGATAGCTGGGTCTGACCTCTTTTCAAATCTAATGTGACAAACCTGTACTTTAGCTTTTAGACCGATTACAGTACTTTCAATGCGACTAGTTTTATTATGAGGATCGTCTAGCCTGTCTAACAGACACAGTACGGTTGTTGCATAGCATGTGGTCCTCAGTCACATTTTCTATCTAGAGCATCCCTGCCTTTTTAAGGGCGAGAAAATCAGTTCCCCGCAGAACCGGAAGTAACTTTTACTCAAAGGAGGGCGCCTCCCCTTTAAGCGCGCACCCCCGTGGGAACTCCCACAAACCACTGGGCTCCGCTCGCAGATCTGGCATCCCCGCCCCCAAGAGCCGGGCTTCACGGGGGCTTTGCTGGTGATAACTGCATTTTTTAGGGTCACCACGCCGAAACTAGCGCATAGGCTTTTGGTGTTCTGGTGCCGCTAATGCGGAAGGTCCGATCTTTGTGGTCGGCGGAAGAAATTTCAGGTTGGCTTCGGTCTCCATGGAGTAAGGCCTGAGGCAGCCGGCTGGGAGTGGGCGTGTGCGGACGGTCGTATAGGGTCGCTGTTTGTTGATGTGATAGTGTGTGTGTGTGTGTGTGTCCACACCTTGATCTCTCTGCATTATCTGGGGCTCTGTGCGCGTCGCTTTCTGCTCCAACTTTCCCTCGCGACCACAGGAACCAAAGCAGAGGACTAAGTTTCAGTAAGGAGAGGTCAGGCTAGGTACAGACTTGAGCTTGGGAGGAGCATTTGGGGCTGAAAGTGCCACCGAGGGTGACCTAGGAGGGTGGTTACTTGTTGAATTCCATGACTTTCTCAGAGCCCTAGCTGTGTGAGTGTTGAGGGAACTGAAGGAAAGTGCTCAGTGCGGATGCTGCCAGAGCATGATGGGGATCTCATCCTTGCGCAGGCTCCCCGCGAAGGCCATCAGTCAAAAGGAGGGCTTGAGAAGGATGGGATCATTATTGCTGCCCATCTAAGAGTCAAGGATGAGTGTACTCTTCTTTTCTGTTTGAGAAATGAGTTTTCAATTTTATAATATGGAATTGTCAGTAAATGCAGGTAGGTGAACGTACACATTCATACCTCCACCGCTGTGGCCCTTACGTTGTCCCTGCCCTTAGGTCCTGGTGTTCACATGACCATTTCAATTACCCTTGACTTTTTCTCCCTAAATCACTTCCTTTCCCCACATTATAGACAGTGCTCATCTTGGGTTCATTGTCTGCAGGGTATGGCAGGACAAGGGAGTGTTAGAAAGAATGCAAATACTGGTTGTATATTTAAGGAAATGACTCATAAGCTCTAGTCTGTACAGTGTACATTTTAATCTCAGCATTTTGGGAGGCAGAAGCAGGAGGATCATTGTAAATTAAGGATCAGTTTGATCCACATAGCAAGTTCCAGGAGGGGTGTGCTACAAAATGAGAACCTGTTTCAAAACAAGGAGAAAACGAAATGAAGGTAATAATGAAGAGCAGAATTTTAAAATTTGTATTGTGTTCAGTGTGATAATTTTACAGAGCACAAGGTGGTCCTCACAGAGCCCAAGGCAGGACAGTTGTGTCAGCCCTGCGGAGGTTGAGAAACTCAGTTCTAGGATCAAAAGACCTAGGACACCCAGAACAAACTTAGCATTATTTTGTTCAAAATCTCCCATAATATGGAAAGAGGGAAACATATACTCACCTCCTGTGACAGGATGTTTTACAGCTAATTATCTTCATAAAGGATCATGGCTTGAGACAACATAAGTGTTATCATAGATGAGGGAAGGTTCTCAGGAGAGTGGTCCATGGTGCACAGTCCCATTCACTAACAGTGGGCACAGAATGCTGGACGCTGCCTGAGCATCACAGCTGCAGCCCCTCCAGCCTCGCTGTGCTTCAGCCCTGAGTTTACACAGGAGGGGCCACCTGGATGCTGTGAGCCCCTGTGAGCCTTGATAGGTGGGGTTCCAGTAGGAAGATCTGAGATCTGCGCACAGTAGGAGGAGCGGCCCAGGTGCAGGGCGAGCTGGAGCTCAGGGTGGAAGATGGATCCCTTCTGCTGGCCTCTTCTGGAGGAGTTCAAGGCAGATATGTTTGTGCCCTGCACTCCCACACTGCCCCCTTGGCCGTGGGTTGTCTGGGTTAGGAGGTGATCAGCTTTGTGTAGACTCCTGTGTGCTTCCAATTTGTGTGTGGGAGGCTGTGAGCGGTGGGAGGGGAGAGAGTGAGTGGGGAGGCTTGAGAAATAAGTGTAGTCGATGACATCACAGTGACAGAAGTCAGCCTGGGAACATCAAGTCACAATGCAGTGAATGGCTTTCTTTTTGTCCCCCAGGGGAGGAAGCCTGAAGAAGAATGGCCAGCTCTAGTTCCCAAGACATGGTCTGTGTAAGTTGTTTTTCTCTCTTGGACATAGAGTGACTTCAGGTTAGGTGACTCCTGCCCTCTTTCCCTCTTGAAGCTTCCCAAGGATCCGGATTCCCCCAGCCCAGTCTGCCCCTTTCCAGTGAGGGCTGGCAGGTCTGAGCACTTCCTGTCTGTGCTTCTTCCCAGCGTGCACTGCGGTTGTCTTTGAATGCATTTCTCCACGTGTGCTCTCTGCTTGGTCTGTGCTCAGGGAGGACTGTCCCTGCAGTGGAGGTGTCAGTCCCACAGGGAAACAGGGGCCTTGGGGGCTTCAGAGCTTTGAGGGGATGGTCTCATTGAGTGCCCTGGGAAACCTGATTGACATCTGTGGTGTTGTCAGCCTGGTGATGAATTGTTGGAGAGTTTCCCCTATGCATGGGTGTGAGGAGATGACTTCCCCGAGGAAGCCTTAGGGGAGAGTCCAGGTGTCAGAGGGAAAGGTCATCCAGGCTGTGATAGGGAGGTGACTGCAGTCTCCAGAGTCAAGAAGGACCTGAGACACATTGTTTCTTGGAAGGTTTTGTTTTCATTCATGGAAAGAAAGAAAGAAAGAAAGAAAGAAAGAAAGAAAGAAAGAAAGAGGTTAAGCCTAACATGTACATAATATGTACTTATACTTAGTAAGTTTATGGCCTCTTGCATAGTGTATAAAATCATTCTTATGACAACAAATGTTAATGACATCATGTGATAGTATGATAAACTCAAGGACTCACAGCATTCCTTATGTGTTTTACCCTGACCCCAGGTGACATTTCCCTTCTGTGGGTATAGCCTGAGGGATGTGGGTGGAGTGGAGAGGCACAGGTATTGGCTATGTAGGTGGGCACAGTCGTCGTTTATGGGGGGCTCATGCAGTCAGGTGCCTTGAGCATTTCCTTATGGCTCCCTTCCCACGCTTGAGTCCTTTCCCTCCTGGTTTCCATCTTGAAAGCTTCCCCAGTTTCACTCTCCTTGTGTTTGCTCTTTCAGGGGTCAGTGACATTTAGGGATGTGGCTGTTGACTTCTCTCAGGAGGAGTGGGCCTGCCTGGATGCTACTCAGAAGGTCTTATACAGGGACATGATGTTGGAGACCTACAGCAACCTGGTCTCAGTGGGTAAGCCTGTGCCCCATGGATGGGGGATGTGTCCTCTACACTGTGGGCTTTCCTCACTCTGAATTAAAGGACAGTGCCATCTTTCCAGTGGTAGCTGAAGCTGGGATGGAGGCCGATTCCTGTCATTGCTTCTCTGAGAAGGCTGAGGCAGGAAGATTGCTGTGAGTGCAACATCACCCTCAGATACATCCTGAGTTCCAGGCTAGCCTAGTCTACAGGGTGAGGCCTTGTTTCAAACAAAATAAAACAAAACAAAATCAACATATAAATGAAATAAGCAGATGAATCCATAAATAGAATTAGGGGCTAGAGAAATAGCTTGGTTGTTAAGAGAACCAGCTGTACTTGGGGAGGATCCAGGCTCAATTCCCAGCAGCACAAGGTGGCTCACAACCCTGTGTACTTCCAGTTCCAGGGGATAGGATGTCCTCTTCTGGCTTTCACTATGCACATTTGTGGTGTTCAGTTATACATGCAGAAATATCCTCACAAACACATAAAATAATTTTTATCAATAAAATTTTAAAAGAGGGAGCTGAGTTCCTTCGTTTTAACCATAGGAAGAATGTGAGATTTAATGGATTGAAAATAGGACCTCATAGAGCCTGCTTGCCCACCCCTTGTTGGTCCTCTCAGTGAGCTCTAGGTTCAGTGAGAGACCCTGTCTCAGATACAGACGTAGAGAAAAATGAACGAAAAGACACCCAACACACTGTTCTCTACTGTATACGTGCATGCATGCATACCTACACACACCCTCATGGACACATACACACCCTGGACATGCAGAACTAAATACGAGAGCCATTATGGTTTACTTAGTAATGAATCAGTAGAGTTGACTCAGAGCAGAAGTGGACACATTCTGTTTCCTTCAGTACCACCTCCTTTACCTGCTTTGTAGTGGATTTTTAGAGTGTGAAGTTTGTCTCTCTCAGTGAGCAAATCTGTAAGGATGAGGCGTGAATGTGAAGGAAGGCAGCATAAGTAATAATGAAAGCAATTTCCATGGCTGAGGAAGTAACTCAGTCATGTTAACCCTTTCCCAGCATGCTTAAAACCCTGGTTCCATCCCTAGCATTACTGAATAAGTAAATAAATGCAAGTTCAAAAATAATGATTTTGTTTTAGTATAAGTCAATCTTTAAAGTATTTGAATATAGCATTTAATCTTAGTAAAGCCCTATCCAGTTAATAGCATTACCTCAATCTATGTTATTTTCTATTATTATTATTATTATTATTATTATTATTGTTATTATTATTATTATTATTATTACTATTACTACATCTTTTTTCAAGACACATCTTCTATAGTGCATGCTAGCTATGGACTAGCTATGCAACTAAATCCAGCCTTGAACTTCACATCTCCTTGCCTACGTCCTTCAAGAGTGTGACTATGTGTGTGTGTGCCACCATGCCCAGTTATTATTGGGAAAATTAAGCATAGAACATTATGGCTGTTGCCTAAATAAGTACTATCATTAGTGAGGTGCAGAGTAGAGTTTTACATTAGACAGCATAGCTGTGATGGGTTGAATATGCTTGGTCCATAGTGAGTTATACTGTTAGGAGGTGTGACCTTATTGGGGGAAGTATGTCACTGGGGGGGGGGGGGGCGGGTGGCGACCCTCTTCCTAGCCACATGTGAGCCAGTCTTTTCCTGTCTGCCTTCGGATCAAGATATAGAACTCTCAGCTCCTTCAGAGCCATGCCTACCTGGATCCTGCCATGCTTCCTGCCATGATGATAATGGACTGAACCTTTGAACCTGTAAGCCAGCCCCAATTAAATATTGTTAAAAGAGTTGCCTTGGTCATGGTGTCTCTTCACAACAATGGAAGCCTTAACTAAGAAGACAGATGTTGGTACCAGAGACTGGGGTATTGCTGAGATAGACCTGGTCATGTTTTTGTTTGGAGAAATGTGGGTTTGAGAACTTTGGACTAGGGAAGCAGCGGAATGCTTCAAGTGGGGCTTAATGGACCATCCTAGTAGGAGTATGGAAGACATTGGTGCTGTGGTGATTTGAACTGTGCAGACTTGGTCGAAGAGGTTTAGGTGGAGAAAAATGTTAGCATATGGCCTAGAGACTGTTTTTGTGATATTTCGGTAAAGAATGTGGCTGCTTTTTGCCAGCGGCGGAAGAATTGGCCTGAGGCTAAGCTGAAGAGATTTAGATTAATTGCTTTGACAAAGGAAGTCTCAAAAACAGTCTGTTTTGTTTAAATAAATTCTGTTGTGTTTACTAAAGTTCTCTCTTATGAAGAGCTTTTTAATGAAAAGGATCAAACTGAGAAAGGAAAAATACAAAATCTGTGTTCAGGGAGTAAAGGAGCACCAGCAAGTGGAGGGGAGCACCAGCAAGTGGAGGGGAGCACCAGCAAGTGGAGGGGAGCACCAGCAAGTGGAGGGGAGCACCAGCAAGTGGAGGGGAGCACCAGCAAGTGGAGGGGAGCACCAGCAAGTGGAGGGGAGCACCAGCAAGTGGAGGGGAGCACCAGCAAGTGGAGGGGAGCACCAGCAAGTGGAGGGGAGCACCAGCAAGTGGAGGGGAGCTTAATCCCATGGGCAAGAATGTTTCATGGAAAGAAGCTAATACCTCTCTATCATTTGCTTTAAAAAAAAATAGAATATTGCCAGGCAGTGGTGGCACAAGTCTTTAATCCCAGCACTCAGGAGTCAGAGGCAGGTGGATTTCTGAGTTCGAGGCCAGTCTGGTCTACAGAGCGAATTCCAGGACAACCAGGGCTACACAAAGAACCTTGTCTGGAAAAACCAAAGAGAAGAGAGGAGAGGAGAGGAGAGGAGAGGAGAGGAGAGGAGAGGAGAGGAGAGGAGGGAAAGGGAGGGGGGAGGGGAGGGTATTAAATGGAATTAAGGGAGTGCTGACCTCAGGGTAAGCAAGATCCCACCCAGCTAAGCTTATATGTTTAATATAAGTTTATATGTTTGCAGTTGAACAAAGAATAGTTATACCATGTTAGGTGTTCTTAGCTGGTTATTGTTTTTATTTGGACTTTTTATCTAAAATGAATTATACCATTAAAAGGAGGGCATACCTGTGATCCAGACCTTGAAGCTGGAAGACAGAAGATCTTGAGGCATAGTGGCCATGAGAAACTTTGGCCCAAGCATGGTGATAATACACCTTTAATCCCAGGAGACAGAGGCAAGCAGATCTCTGAGCACAAGGCCAGCTTAGGACAGAGCGAGTTCTAGGTGAAGAAAAGCCTGAGTTGAGTCGAGTTAGTACATGCCTTAGATCCCAGCATTCAGGAATTGTGATCTCTTGAGTTCAAGGTCAATCTACAGAGCAAGTTCCAGGACAGCCAAGCTTAGACAGTGAAGGAGTTGGAAAACAGAAAGCTGGTGATAATGTAATAGAAGAAGAGGGTCATGATCCAGTTCTAGTAAGCAGCTTCAGCCATGTGGCTCCGGTTTGAGTCAAAAATAGAAGGGACTACTGGGATAATTGATGCTGGCTAGTTGTAGCTAAGAAATTAGTGGTGATTAAGAAGAGACCAGCATCAATGAGGTGAAGTCTTCTGGAAAGTGTTTTCTGAGCTCACAAAGAAGCTGTGTTTCAGAGATAGCCAAGGTTGTCTCTTGCGCTGCAGCTGGACTTGGTAATGTATAAGAGTCACCTAGGTGGTACTGGTTTTGAAGGCATAAAGGGATCGTGGAGAGCAGCTGAGGCTTGGCACTGTAAGAGGCTCCAGTGTGGAGCCTATGAGAGGCTATTGGTGAAGCCTAGTTGCAGCAGAAGACCCTAGTATATTGAAGATGCCAGTACCTTGGGATGACCACCAGGAACAGCAGCAGCAGTGGAGTTGAGTCAACCAGTCCCTGGAGTGATACAGAGGACAGAGTTGGAGAAGTAACACAAGCCCTTTGGAGGAACCCAGACGATAATGTGTGGATCCCATACATGTGTGCCTCGGAGACCCCAAGATGTTCAAGATGCCAGAGCTGTGGGATATCTGCTGAGAAAAGCTGCTAACAGGGAGTGGAACCAGTCCTAGGAGAAAAAAGTTTGTTTTGCAGTCAACAAAGATGAAAAGAAGTTGAAGATCTGTAGAGTGCTTTGTCGTCCGCTATGGAGATGCAGTTTGGAGTTAGCTCAGCTGGTTTTTCATCTTGTTTGGTCCAGTATTTCCTCACTATGATATTTTGGAATGGTAATGTATATCCTGTGATGTTTAAGGTATGTGATCTGCTTTTTTTTTTTTTTTTTGACTTAATAGGGGATTACAGTTTTAAGTGTTTGAATGAATCTTAGAAAAGACTTTGAACTTTGGACTCTTAACATTGTTGAGGCTACTATAGACTATGGGGACTTTTGAAGTTGGACTAAATGTTTTGCATTCTGCTATGTTTAGGTATGGCCCCATAGACCCATGTGTTTGAACAAGCCTACAGAGGCCAGGGAGTGGAATGTGGTGGTTTGAATATGCTTGGCATATATGGAGTGGTACTGTTGGTGTGGCCTTATTGGAGGAAGTGTGTCACTGTTGGGATGGGCTTTGAGACCCTCCTCGTAGTCATATGGGAGCCAGTCTTCTGTCTACCTTTGGATCAAGATGTAGATCTGGGCTTGAGAGATGGCTCAGCAGTTAAGAGACTGCTCTTCTAGAACTTCTGAGTTTGATTCCCACCAATCACATGGTGGCTCACAAGTATCTGTAATGGGATACGATGCCCTCTTCTGGTGTGAAGACAGCTACAGTGTCCTCATATAAAGAAAAAAAAAAGTAGAACTCTTAGCTCCTCCAGCGCCATGCCTATCTGGATGCTGCAATGCTTCCTGCTATGATGATAATGGACTGAACCTCAGAACCTGAAAGCCAGTCCCAATTCGATGTTGTCTGTTACAAGAGTTGCCTTGGTCCTGGTGTCTCTTCACAGCAAGGGAAACCCTAGCTAAGTCAATAGTTTAGGGGTCATGTTCTCACTCATTCAATTATACCGTCCTCTTGGATGACAAGCCCCTTTCTGCTATTAAAGGAGATTAAAATCCCTTTCAGAAGCAGCTGGTTTCTTGCCTAGGTTGCTTTTTTCTTCTCTAAAGTCTTTCCTCAGCATTATATTGGTTTTTAGGATATTTATCTGTTTTTATGAGACAAGGGTCTTGCCTTGCCGCCCCTTGCCTGACTCATTCCCCCAGCTGATGGCCTAGTAGGTCCACTGTGCCAAGCTTTGAAGGAAGTTTGCCAGATCCAGTGGCAAAGGAATATATATCGTTATAGTAAATAAATCTGTATTTTTAAGATCTGCACAGGCAGGGCATAGTGGCACACACCTTTAATCCCAGCATTTGGGAGACAGACACAGGCAGGTCAAGTAAAAGTTCAAGTACCACATTCCAGGCTGCTCCTGGATTATTAGAGAAACCAAGTTCCCCCAATAAAATAAATAAACAAACAAACAAATAAATAAATGTATGTCAATATTATGATTCATTTCTTCCTCTCTTTCTTTTAAGTGGGAAGTTGCATTTCCAAGCCAGATCTGATCGTCTTACTAGAGCAGGAGAAAGAGCCCTGGATGGCTGTGAAGGAAGAAACAGACAGGCCGAGCCCAGGTGAGTAAGAGTGAAGTGATTCATTATTGGTTGTGTGCGCACACACGTGTGCAGGTATCCTACGAGGCCCTAGAGAGGGTCAGCTCCCTGGGCTGGAGTTATAGGGGCTGCTGGGTCTCTAACCCAGGGCCTCGGGCGGAGCTCTCAGAGTTCTCGACCACTGAACCAAAGCCAAGACGGTTTCAGCAGAAGTGACAGCTGTAACCCAGGGAGGGGCACCAAATGTCTGAATTCTGTGTCCTCATGGTCACTGTAGTCACGGTGTGATGGTGGCGCCTCCCTGCAGCACTGGGGAGGTGGCAAAGGCAGATCCCTTGGGCTTGCTGGCAAGTCAGCTCCAGGCAAATGAGAGACCCTGAATCAAAAGGAACAGATGGACAAGCCAGGGGACATCTGAGTGCACACACAGCACAGCTTCTACCTAGCTTGGCAGGGAGCTGTGATGACTCCTCTTTTTGTCAACTTGACCACATCGGGAATTAACTACAACCCAATGGCTGGGTACACCTGTGTGAGATTTTTGTTAATTAAATAATTTGAGGCACTGCTTCTGGTTCCCACTGGAACTGAGGCCATGAGACTTTCTGGTCTCAGGGCAAGCCATTGTCAGGTACGGGACTTCTAGTTTGTCAAAGGCAGAGAAGAAGTGAACCCTGAATAGACCTGCTGGGCCCAGACAGTCGGAACCAGTGTCCCCGGGATCCTGAGTAATGAAAATGTCCTCAGACCCCGTGTCGAGAGAAGGAAAGGCTAAGGGTCCTAACCCCAGGGGAAGAGCTCGGCTGAGGGAGGGCCTCGAGTAGTAATCACCCTGCATGCTTCCTGGCTTTTGTTTTATATTTTCTGTAACTGATGGGAAACGCAGAGGAGCCTAAGTACTTACCTCTAGGCAGCGTGGACAGGCTGTAATAAACCTGTTTCTCTTTGCCGGTCCCTGTTCCTATTTTCTTCTAAAATACCTAAGTGCCCCATTCTTGGCTGTTAGGATAAGCCAGCATGGGCCTGGGACAGTATAAAGAATGAATGGCAGGAGGAGTGCCCCGGCATTCTCTCTAGGAAACAGTTTAATTGTTTTCCTCTCTACTCTAGTTATTTCTCTGTTGCTGGGAAAGAAGGGAATTGGTAAATATATATATATTTTTTTGGTTGTTGTTTTGGTTTGTTTTTTGTTTTTTGTTTTGCTTTTGAAGACAAGGTTTCTCTGTGTGTCCCTGGCTGTCCTGGAACTCACTTTGTAGACCATGCTGGCCTTGAACTCGGAGATATGCCTGCCTCTGCCCTCTGACTAAAGGCATGCAGCCACAAGAAGGGGCATATACCGTCTTATGCTTTACACATCTTTCAAATCTCCATGTATTCTGATGCCATCTCTGGTTCCATCAGATGGCCTGTAGGCAAGACTGTGGGGTTATTTGCTCAATTAATGATTGATGTGGGATGGCCCAGCCCACTGTAGGTGGTGCCATACCTACTTAATTGGTCCTGGGTGCTGTAAGAGCACAGGGAGCAAGCCAATAAGCAGCATTCCTCCGTGGCTTCTGCTTCAGTTCTTTTTAAAATGCCTGCCTTAGACCGCAATCTCTAAAGCAAAGAAATCCTCCCCCCATAAATAAATAAAAAATAATTGAAAGTAGGAAGACTCACCTTTAACCCACATCTTCTCTTCCCACGTTAAGTCTGGGCCACACCTTCTGGTGCAGCCTGGGGAAAGGATGTGGGAGAAGCAAGAGGTTCTCTTTGTCTGCTTCCATCCCTCTGCTGGCAAGGCCAGTCCCTCATGGCATGAGAGCCTGCTCCTTCAGGACTTCAGCATGTACTGAAGAGCAGCTGAGAGATCCAGCCGCAGGGACTGAGCCAGCCGCAGGGACTGAGCCAGCCGCAGGGACTGAGCCAGCCGCAGGGACTGAGCCAGCCGCAGGGACTGGGCAGCTACTGGATTTTGGGACTGTTCCATCCTTTTACCTGTGAATTTCATCATTTCATTGTTTTGTTTTTTAACAGCCAAGTAATACTCTGTAGTATAACATCCCCCTGTTGAAGGACATCTAGGTTTTTTCCATTTCTTGCTATTATGAATACAACAGCAGTAAACGTGGTTGAGCAAGTGTCTCTGTGAAAGTATGAAGCATCCTTTGGGTATGTGCCCAAGAGTGGTCTATCTGCATCTTGTAAATCGATTCTCACTTGATTCTCACCTCACTGTGGAATCAGCACGCATATTTCCATGGGAGTGCATGCTTTCATCCCACGATCAATGGATACGTATCCCCTTGTTCCACATGGTCGCCAGCCTGAGTGGTCACTTGTTCATCTTAGCCATTCTGACAGGTGCAAGATGGAAGCTCAAAATAGTTTGATTTACATTTCTGTGACAGCTAAAGATGTTGAACATTTCTTTAAGTGTGTCCCAGCCATTTGAGTTTCCTCTTTTGTGAATTCTCTATTTAGATCTGTACCCCATTTTCTAATTGGGTTATTTGTTTTCTTGATATGTAGTTTTTAGTTCTTTATATATTTAGGGTATTATCCCTCTATTAGATGTATAGTTGATAAATGTTTTTTCCATTTTCTAAGCTGCTGCTTTGTCCAAATAACAGTGTCCTTTGCTGTGCAAAAAAGGTTTTCAATTCCAGAGGTCTTTATGTATTATTTGTTATTCTCCATGCCTGTGCCTATGGTATTCTGTTCAGAAAGTCTTTTCCTGTGCTGATAAATCCAAGTCTATTTCACACGTTTTCTTCTAGTACGTTCAGTGTATCTGGCTTCATGTTGAGATCTTTGATCCATTTGGAGTAGAGTTTTATGCAAAGTGATAAGCATGGATAAGCATTCTTGTACATGCAGCTGTACTTGTTGTGCCAGGAAACGTTCATGAACCCCCAAAAGACCACCAAGAAACCAATTCCAATGCAATCACATTAGGGTCTCTTTATTCAAGCTCCAGCTTGGGCTCCCTATCAACCCTGACACAACAGGAAGGTGGAACCCTGAGCCCAGTTTCAGGCAAACATTTATAGAGGCAAGAAGGGAGTATCTAGCCTGGTGCACATCTGATTGGGGGGCAGTTATGGCCTTTAACATAACTGGCTGGTGCTGGGAGCCAAACGATAAACTTCTGTGTTTCTCCTGATGGTGGTGGTTAGGAAGTGAAGTGCCAGTGGCAGGCTTGTAACCTGGTGGTGCTGATTTGTTGGGGAATAACCTAGAACCTGGTGCTAGGTACCGGCCTGTTAGTTAACTTGAGTTCAGCCTTAGGTCGGGTTCTCTAAAGCTCTGTAGTACAAATGGAGATTCAGAATGGTGATACTTTCTGTAGTTTTCTTATTATTTAGGGTTTTTGTTTATTTGTTTGGCTTGGTTTGGTTTTTTTCTGCTATCCTAGATTTTTTTTGTTTGCATGTGAAGATGAAAGTTTGTCTTTCATGATATGTGAAGAGTTGTACTGTAGTTTTGATGGAGATTGCATTGACTCTGTAGATGCTCTTGGTAGAATGACCAAGTTGACTATAGAAATTATTATGCTTCATGAGCATGGAAGATTTTTCAGCTTCCAGTATCTTCTTCAGTTGTCTTACTGTGTGATATTGTATATTAGTTGAGGCTATTATGAAAGGTGTTGTTTCCCTGATTTCTTTCTATTTCTCGGTGCATTTGTCATTTGTACATAGGAGGGTTACTGATGGTAGTGAGTTCATTTGTATCCCGCTTCTTTGCTGAATGTGTTTATCAGCTGTAGGAATTCCTCATTGGAATCTTCAGGGTCACTTATGTATGCTGTCATAGCATCTGCAGACCAAGATACTTTGACCTTTCCAATTTGCATTTCTTTCATCTTCTTCCGTTGTCTGATTGTTCTAGGTAAAACTTCAAGTGCTTTGAAGATATGGAGTAGGTATGGAGAGTTTGGACAGCCTTGTCTTTTTCTGGATTTTAGTGTAATTGCTTTGAGTTCTCTCCATTTAAGGTGATGCTGTCTTTGGGCTTGCTGTATCCTGCCTTTATTATGTTGCAGTGTGTCTGTCCCTTGTATCCCTAATCTCTCCAGGACTCTTATTCTGAAGGAGTGTTGAATGTTGTCAAAGGTCTTTTCTGGATCTGGTGAGATGATCCTGTTGCTTTTGTCTTTCATTTTGTTCACATGGTGGTTTACATTTATTGATTTATGTATGTGAAACCATCCCTGGAACTCTGAGATGAAGCTTACTTGATCATGATGGATCATATTTTTAAGTGTTCTTGAATTCAGTTTTCAAGTATTTTACTGAGAATTTTTGTATCTACGTTCATTGAGGAAATCGGTCTGTAGTTCTCTTTGTTGGATCTTTATGTGGTTTGGGTATCAAGGTGCCTGTGGCCTGTCTCATAAAAAGAATCGAAAAGGTGTTCCTTGTGTTTCTATTTCAGCATTGATTTGAGCATGAGCTGTTCTTTGAAATTTTGGCTGAATTTTGAGCTAAAGCA
Source organism: Mus musculus (assembly GCF_000001635.26). Classification (NCBI taxonomy): domain Eukaryota; kingdom Metazoa; phylum Chordata; class Mammalia; order Rodentia; family Muridae; genus Mus; species Mus musculus. Next base: position 27,916,235 of record NC_000073.6, on the reverse strand, counting down.
TCTGCCTTTTTGTTATAGTTGTTGTTGTTGTTGTTGTTGTTTGGGAGACTTTTAATTACTGATTCTATTTCACTATAGACTGCTTAAATTTTTTTTTTTATCGAGTCTTCCATTAACTTTGTTAAGTGGTATGTATTGGAAACATCACTCATTTCTTTTGGATTTTCCAATTTGGTGGAGTTTAGGTTTTTAATTGCATGTCCTAAATGAACCTCTAGATTTCCTATGTATCTGTTGTTATGTATAGTGAAAACTTTTGAGAATTTTGAACTTTGTTTTCCCTAAAAAATAAAGAAATATTATAAGGATGTGCTTTCACTTTAATCCCAGTTGTAGTGAAGTGGAGCTGCTTCAGACTGTCCACAGCAGCTGGCCATGATTTGCTTCATACAATGCTCGTTTTGCCAGCTGCATTTAATTTCTTTGACTGTGTGATGGTTGGAATATTGGGACCTTTCAGAGGGTACATAAATGCAATGCACTCCGAGATGCAGGATTATTGGCCCTTTAGGGACCGGTTTCAGTTTGCATTTAGCAGTTGTCAAAGAAGAAACAAAAGAAAAGAAACTCGATTCGGGAAGTTTTCTAACTCCTCTCTCCCCTCTATGCTTGTTTTTCTGCAATCTAGTGTTAGTGGGGAAAATTGGCAGGGCTGTGGTGGTGGTGGTGGTGGTGGTGGTGTGAAAAGAACAAAGTAGCAAAGACCAGCTACAATTATGTTCTCTTTTCATCTCTTCATTTTGTTAATTTTTTTTCTGCCTTTTATTTAATTTGGCTAAGAATTAAGAAATTTATTTAATTTGTCAAGAATTTTCTCAATGAGTCAACTCTTTGTTTCATTGATTCTTTTTTCCTCTGTTTCTATTTTATTGATTTCAGCCTTGAGTTTAATTACCCCTTAATGGGCTATTCCTTTTGAGTGTAATTTCATCTTTTTTGCTCTAGAGCTTTTTGTTCTGGTTAAGTTGTCAGAATGAGAGCTGAAAGTCCCAGAAAACATCTCCAACAAAATCATAATTAAAATTTCCCTAACTTAAAAAAAAAGATGCCTCTAAATGTACAAGAAGCTTACAAAAAACATAAAGAAAAATTGGACTAGAAATAAAATCCTCCTGCCACATAATAATGAAAACACTAAATATGCAGAGCAAAGAAAGAATATTAAAAGGTGTAAGGGGAAAGGACAAGTAATATATAAAGGCAGACCTATCAGAACTATACCTGATTTCTCCACTGAGACTCTAAAAGCTAGAAGGGCCTGGACAGATGTCTCGCAGACCCTAAAGTGACCACAAATGTCAACTCAGACTACTATACCCAGCAAAACTTTCAATCACTATAGATTGATAAACCAAGATATTCCATGACAAAACCAAATTTAAACAACATCATTACGCTAACCCAGCCCTACAGAGGATACTAGAAGAAAAACTCCAACCCAGTGAGGCTAACTACACTCAAGAAAACACAAATACTTTCACCCCATTACAGCCAATAGAAGAGAAATACACACACAGACACACACACAACCACTACCAACATCAAAATTACAGGAAGTAGCAATCATTGATCAATATCTCTCAACATCAATGGACTCAATTCCCCAATAAAAAGGCACAGGCTAACAGAATGGATGCTTAAACAGAACCCATCATTCTGCTGTATAACAGAAACATATCTCAGCAACAAAGATAGACATTATCTTAGAGTAAAATACTGGGAAAAAGTTTCGCAAGCAAATGAACCTAAGAAACAAACTGAAGTAACCATTTCTAATATCTAATAAAATAGACTTTCAACCAAAAGTAATCAAAAGAGATTGGGAAGGACACTTCATACTCATCAAAGGAAAAATACACCAAGCTGATATTTGAATTCTGAACATCTGTGCCCCAAATGCAAGGGGCACCAACATTTGTAAAAGAAACATTACTAAAAGCTTAAATCATACATTGAAGATCCCATAGTGGGAGACTTCAACACCCCACTTTCACCAATGGAGAGATCCTTGAGACAGAAACTAAACATTAGAAAAATAATGAAACTAACAGAGGTTATGATTCAAATGGACCTAACAGAAGTCTATAGAACATTTCACTCAAACACAGAAAAATATACCTTCTCAGCACCTCGGGGAACCTCCTATAAAATTGAACTATATAACTGAACACAAAGCAAGCCTTAACAAAACTATACAAAATTGAAATAACCCCTTGCATCTTATCAGATCACCATGGATTAAAGCTGGAATTCAACAACAGAAACAACAGAAAGCCTATAAACTCATGGAAACTGAACAACTCTCTACTAAATGATTGCTGGCTAAGGGAAGAAATAAAGAGAGAAATTAAAAACTTTCTAGAATTTAATGAAAATGAGGGCACAACATACTCAAACTTAAGGGACACTATAAAAAAGCAAACACACCCAAGAGGAGTAGACAGCAGGAAATAATCAAACTCAGGTGTAGCTTAGAGTTTTCAAAACCTACTTTTAATAAGGGTTCTCAAACGCATTGACCCTCCCTTCTAGCCCACCTTCTAAAGGTATGGGAAAAAAGATGGTAAATAGGACAAGGGGATGTGGATCTGTTTAGAAGTAGTTCTTTCCGATGGTTTGTCAGGATACCAGCAGTCCAGTTCAGTAGGGTCAGGATACCAAACATGAATTGGCAGTAATGACATGATCCAACAGAAACAGCCAGGCCTCCGCTGAATTGCTGTAAATCAGTGGGAGTGACCAGAACTAGCTGGGACACCAGGAAAAGTTCACTGTTGTGCTTCTCTCAATGAAGTGAAGATGCACTACCAACAAAGCATTGCAAGGCTAGCTATTCAAGGGTGACTACATTGTCTGTTGAGTCCTATTTATACTCTCTCCAAACATCACCTGTCCTCCCACAGGTCTTGCCTCAGCAAAACACAATGTGAGTCTGCCACAGTAAGACACCACCTGCATCTGTATCACATGACCCAACCAGAAACTTGCACTTCACTCAGGGCTGAAATCAATTAGAAACAGAGAACAATATAAAGAACAAACAAAACCAAGAGCTTGTGTTATTAGAGTGAGATCTCTCAATTTTTCTTAAATGTAGGTACATACCATTATGAATTTACCTCTTAGAATCACCTTCATAGTTTCTCTAAGTTTAGATATTTTGTGCCTTCATTTTCATTCATCCTAGGAAGTCTTTAATATCTCTCAATCTCTGTCTTGACCCAATTTTCATTGAGTAGTATGGTTCAATTTGTAAGCTTTCATTTTTTTCTGTTGTTACTAATATCCATGGTGGTTAGTTAGCATTCAAGGTGTTATTTGAATTTTCTTGTATTTGTTGAGAATTGTTTTGTGCCCATGTATGTGCTCAATTTTGGAGAAAGTTTGATGATGTGCTGAGAAGAAGGTATAGTTTTTTGTGTAAATACCTATATGGTCAATTTGGTTTATAATATCAGTTAGTGCCAGCATTTCCCTGTTTAATTTTTGTCTGGATGACCTGTCTATTGGTGGGAGTTGGGTATTGCAGTCTCTTGCTACAATATGTGATTTTAAGTATGTGATTTAAGCTGTAATTTTTTTTTTTTTTTTTTTTTTTTTTTTTTTTACTAAATTGGATGTTGGATGTTTGGTGCATAGATTTTGCTGGATTGTTCCTTTGATAAGATCCTTTCCTATCTCTTGGGTAGTGTTAGTTTGAACTCTATTTTGTTAGATATTGAAATGACTATACCAGCTTGGTCCTTAGATCCATTTGTTTGGATTGGACATGTCTTCCCATTTCCAACCTGCTCTACTGTAAAGTGTATTGTCTTACATAAACTTTCCTTACTGCTGCTCTCCTTACTCTTGTTCAGCTTCTCAGATATTACTTTAGAGTCTAGCCATGTATTTAATGGATTTTATGTTACAAGAAAATTGTGTGTGTGTTTTACTGGAAAATAAAGTATTCTTGATTTTTCCTTTTCTTTCAGATTTGGAGACAGATTATGATGCTGGAAGTATATCTCCAGAAAATTCTATTAGTAATGGAAATTTTCCCAAACAGAGCATAAAGCAATTAAGTAGAATTCTTGATCTCGAGGGCTCTACTTTTAGTAATGGCCACAACCATAGTATATTCAGTGGACTACAGGGTTATAAAGGAGGAGATGCTGGTCAAAAGGTTACTAAAAAGGAAGAAATGCCTCCTTATACCTGCCAGACTCTTGCTCACAATACAGAAAAACCATATGAGTGTAAAGAGTGTGGGAAGTGCTTTGGTTGTAGGTCAACTTTTACTCAGCATCAAAGTATTCATACTGGAGAGAAGCCCTATGAATGTGAGGAGTGTGGGAAGGCCTTCAGACTCCCCCAACAGCTCACAAGGCATCAGAAGTTTCACAGTGGTGAGAAACCTTTCGAGTGTAATGAATGTGGAAAGGCTTTTCATCTTCCTGACCTGCTCAAGTACCATAAAACCATTCATACAGGTGAAAAACCATTTGAATGCAGGGAATGTGGGTTGTATAGGATTATCCATGCTGATGTGAAACCATACAAATGTAGTGAGTGTGGGAAAGCCTTTAAGCGTCGCTCAAACCTCGTGCAACATCAGAAAACTCATTCTGATGAGAGACCCTTTCAGTGTAAGGACTGTGGGAAGGGCTTCATTGTTCTGGCTCAGCTCACAAGGCACCAGAACATTCACACTGGAGAGAAGTCATTTGAATGTCATGAATGTGGGAAGGCCTTCAGACTCCCCCAACAGCTCACAAGACATCAGAAGTCTCACAGTGGTGAGAAACCTTTCAAATGTAATGAATGTGGAAAGGCTTTTCATCTTCCTGACCTGCTCAAGTACCATAAAACCATTCATACAAGTACAAAACCATTTGAATGCAGGGAATGTGGGAAGTCCTTCCATCGCATCTCTAACCTTGTTGAACATAGGCTTATTCATGCTGATGTGAAACCACACAAGTGTAATGAGTGTGGGAAAGCCTTTAAAAGAAACAAAAGCCTCATGCAACATCAGAAAATCCATTCTGGTGAGAGACCCTTTCAGTGCCAGGAGTGTGGGAAGGCCTTCATTGTTCTGGCTCATCTCACTCGGCATCAGACCATTCATACTGGAGAGAAGTCATTCGAGTGCAAGGAATGTGGCAAGAAATTCAGAACTGCCACACACCTTGTTCAGCACCAGAGTATTCATACTGGTGAGAAACCCTTTGAATGCAATGTATGTGGGAAGGCTTTTCGGCTTCAGATATACCTTTCTGAGCATCAGAAAACTCACATGGAAGCAAAACACTTTGAATGCAATATATGTGGGAAGGTCTTTAGGCTTCAGGTATACCTTTCTGAGCATCAGAAAACTCACACTGAAGAGAAACCTTTCAAGTGTAAGCTCTGTGGATCAGCCTTCAGAAGTAAGTACCAACTTAGTAAACATCACACAGTTCACACTGATGAAAAACCCTATCAGTGCAAGGAATGTGGCAAATGCTTTCGTCAAAGGTCAAATTTTACCGATCACCAGAGTATTCACACTGGAAAAAAACCCTTCCAATGTAAAGAGTGTGGGAAATTTTACAGACTCAATACACTTCTCATTCGTCATCAGAAGTCTCACAGTAGTGAGAGACCTTATGAGTGTAAAGAATGTGGAAAGGCTTTCCATCTTCCCAGTGAACTTAATAACCATCAAATTGTTCATACAAGTAACAGACCCTTTGAGTGCAAGGTATGTGGGAAGTCCTTCAAGCGTGAATCCACTCTCATTCAACATATGGCCATTCATTCTGGTGTGAAATCATATGAATGTAAAGAATGTGGGAAAGGTTTTATTCACCGCTCAAGCCTATTGCACCATCGGAAAATTCATTCTGATGAGAAACCGTTTAAGTGTCAGGAGTGTGGAAAGGCCTTTGTTGTTCTGGCATACCTCACTCGGCACCAGAGCATCCACACTGGAGAGAAATCATTTGAATGTCAGCACTGTGGGTCAGCCTTCAGATACAAGTCCCAACTCAGTAAACATCAGAGAATTCATACTGATGTGAGACTCTTTCAGTGCATGGAAGGTAGGAATGACTTTGTTCATGGACTAGACCTTAGAATTCATCAGGGAATCCATACCAGTGAGACTCCCTTTCAATGTAATGAATATGGGGAACCCTTTCATAATCATAACCAATTTTCTTGGACATATTAGAATTCATACTGGTAGGAAACCCTATCACTGTAAGGAATGTGGAAAGAACTTCAATTTGAGCTCAGGCCTTCTTTAACATAAAAGAACCCATGCTGGTGTCAAACACTATGAATGCGAGGAATGTGGGAACATTTATAGAATTAGCTCAAGCTCTTCAGAGAGTCCATTGAGGTTTGAAACCATGTGAATGAGAAGAATCAGGAAAAGTCTTTATTGTAAACGATGAGTTTAGACATCATCAGAAAATCTGTAATAGCCAGGAGTCCTATTCGTGTAAGGGAGGTGGACAAGCTATTGTATGAAAATGTTACTGAACATCAGGGTCCTCATATTGGGAATACTGTGACTTAAAATAATGTGGGAACTTTAATCTGCCCTGGATATGGTGACCATTGGTGTGTCATATCCTGTCAATGCCAGAAGCTCTTTGGAATGAGAATGTGGGAAGTGGTTGTTAAGAGTAAATACTTGGTTGAGATTTTCATGTCAAAAATTCAGGGTAGCAATTATGTTCTTGATTTACTCTCCTCTTGTTAGTTGTATAAATTTTATTCATCAATCAATAGTCATCCAGGATAATCAATTTAGGGGTAACAGTTATTGGAACTGAGTATTTGGTTAGTTCCCATGGTCTGTAGAAGAGTTTTTAAAGTTTTCTCCTTTTATCAGCGTTAGTATAACTGACATGAAAGGTTAATTGTGTGTTAGATAGTTTAGGAAAGTCTCATGCTTTTACTCACTGTTACACTTTAACCTTATTCTGGATAAATCTCATGGATGAACATGAAAGGATTTGAATTGTTCCCCATTCCTTAAGTATTTGTGTGGACATTTAAAAGAAAAAACCAGTCATTTATGAGTAAGTACTTTCTAAAAGGGTGAAACCCATAAAAATTTCAGGATGTAAAACCCTATAATTCAATGCCTTCCACCCACATGTGAAGATAAAGTATACACTTTTGATAGGACAAGAAAGTCCACAGGCTTTTCCATCTCTTTTTCTTGCTAAGATCATTTCAGGTTTGACTAAAATTTGAGTAGAATTTCCTTGATGGAGAATATTGTGGAAAATTGTCCAACTCTACTTAGAGACTGGAGTTTAAATTGCCTCTGCTAATTTAGCCTATCTTCTGTTAAGAGCCCTGTGTGTTTAAACCTCTCCCTCCAGCTATCTGCTTATTTTTGGCTAATTTTAAACTACCTGCTTGTCCAAAAGCTCCCCCTGTAGCTCCTGAACAACGTAGTAATAAGATGTGGGATTTCCTCTAAATGCCAGGGCTATTCTTGGGTTCCAAATACATGAATGTACTCAGAGCTAGCTGGAATAAAGACTTTCATTTTGAAGTAAACTGCATTTGAATGGTCTTCTCTTGTGGGCTCCCTATAGTGCATTAACAAAAATAGCCAGATTGAAAGCACTTATAAAAATGTTGGAAAATTTTTGTCCATATGAAAAACTTGGAACAGTCAACAACATACATCTGTATCCTCACCTAGATTGAAAATTGTCAACAGTTTACAAGGTTGATCCTGTTTTTCTGTATATATAGATATTTGAGGCTGTACCATTAAGACTATGTTTTAGAGTTTGGAGTGGAAATGCATGCTCAAATCCTAAGGAAGTGTAAAGCTAAGACAGGAGGATCAAGAGTTGGATGCAAGTCTAGCTATATACTGACGTTAAGTCCAACTGTGGTAGTATTGAGACTCCTTATCAAATCAATAAGTAAAAGTTGTAGACGTGACATTTTATCCCTTACTACATCACCCAAGATGAAATGTCATCTATACTACAGAACCATAAATATTCCGAAGGAAATGATTCAGAATTTATGACATTTAGAAGTTTGTCATTGGCCTCCAAACTCCTTTTTTTTTTTCAAGTGTATATATCCTGAGGAGAATCTTGTATAGAGATTTGGCCTTGCCCTATTTTATATTGAGTTTTCAGTGTTGATTTAACCCAGGGTGTTGTGCACAGTATTATTGTATCTTCTATACAAGGACAATTAGATTCAGATGAAATATTTTGGATGAATACACACTGTAGGTTGTATGTTCTGTCCAACCTATCTAGAAACATTTATGTGTCAGCTATAATATTACTGGTGAAATTATGGTTGGTAATTTGGGTAAAATGGTGGGTGCCAGAGCTCTATTAAAAGGTCTAGTTTGTTGTGTATAAGTAGTCTATGTAGTTCCAAACAGATATTTATAATTTAATCTTGGTTAAATATAAGTAAAGATCGAAATCAACTTTAAATTGATAGTATAATAAAGTTGTATGGTGTAACTTGAATACCATGATTTAAGTTGTATGGTGTAACTAATGCTGTACTCAGTTCTTGAGTTGTAGACATAACATTTTATCTTTTCTTGATTTATGTCATCTTTTCGTCAAGTGACCTGTGTAATTGGAAAACTCAAAACTCATCATTCTGTGGAAAGAGTAGAGAAACTGCCTCCAAGCTGAGCTGGTTGGGGGTTCTGTTGTGGGGAACACTGATGGAATGCAGCCAGGATAGAATGGATTTTTCCCTTTTGTCCAGTATTGACCAAGGAGGGAATTTTCTCTAAGACTTCTTTAGATGAATTAGACAGCTGCTTAGAAGGTTGCCTTTTTCACCCAGTTTACACTATCTATTAGGAAAAGAAAGTTATAAAACTTAGATGGATTTAAAGGCAGAAATAGGCCCAGTTCCTGGATGTGGCCTAAAAGGAAACAACAACAAACTGAAAGACAAGATCCTTTGGATAAACTGAAAGCCATCATCCTCTTCTCTATTGATGAGACTCGGTTAGGGTACAGATACCCAGCAAAATGTTGGTGTCTTGCCCTCCTTCAGAAGAATATCTCTTAGCTGAAAGTTGTGCTCCCAATCAAAGATACATCTTTTAGATTGCCAACCAAAAATCCTGAAGGCGAGGGCAAAATCACCTCCCACCCCAGGATTAGTTCAACACCAACGTCAGCTAAACAGTTAAGCCACTCCTGACCAGAATGAACAATACCAAGTAGCCCTGGAAAGATGATTGGGAAATTGCAGTCTGTCTTGCCTGGCTTATCAAGACAGACACACAACACAATTCTCCTGTCTGTGATGAAACCTGGGACTTCTGGTCATCGACTCCAGAATCTGAAATAAAAAGAAAAAAAAATTATTAAGAGAGTCCTGCCTCTACCCTGTGGTCTCAACCCCATACATTCTCATGAGTCTGATTTGCCTAGAGAAGTAGGCAGATATTGCCTTGGACCTGAAAGATGTGTTCTCCAGCCTCTCATTGTTAGAGCTAAGTCAATTCATCTTTGCTTTGGAGTGGACGGACCAAGAAGGAGGTTATAGAGGGTAACTTAGATGGACCAGGTTGCCTCAGGGATTTGACAATTTTTCCAACCCTCTTTGATGAGAGTGTTGGAAACTTGTGTTTCCAATCTTAGGTCAACTAAGTATTAACCCCTTGCTCTTCCACCAGGGGTTTGCAGGGCCCATACTCTTATAATATATAAAGACCTCCTAGCCTCTAAAACTAACAGAAATTAAAAGGGCCACGGAGGGACTCCTGCAACAGTTATAGAACTTGGGGTACACCATGTCAGCTCAAAAAGCCCTACTTTGTACACCTCATGCGACTTGAAGAGGTGAGGCAAAAGGAGCCTGTCTCAAAGTAGGATTGCTGCCAGTTCTTCAGATCCCAACACCAAAGACCAAGAGACATGTTTGAGAATTCTCAGGTTCATCTATGTATTTCTGACCCAAGATACCAGAGTTTGTGGAAATAGCAACACTTTTATATACTGGAGCAAATCAGGCCCTGCGTGCCTAATCTGGATAGACTAAACAAAAGGCATTTGAGGCTTTAAATGACTTAGGCTCCAGCCTTAGCAATTCCAGATACCTCAAAACCTTTTCATCTGATTATGGAACAAAATACAAAAGGGTTTTATCCCAAGCTTTGGGGCCATTGAAAAGCCTTGTGACATAGCTGTCCAAACATTTGGATCCTTTAGCCACAGGATGACCCACTTGTCTAAGAGCAATGCCAGGAAAGAGAGAGAGAGAGTGAGAGAGAGAGAGAGATCAGTATCTTATACTCACAGCACCACAACTGGTTGTGACCTTCCTCTGAGGAACCCCAGGATTCGATGCCTGTGTACCAGGCTCTACTCGTGAACCACCCTCGTGTGCAATTTGAGAAACCCATGTCTATCAATCCTGCTCCCCTCTTTTCTATATGAGTATGTACAGGTCCTCATCTGTGGCTGACTGGAGATGACATCCCCCTAAAAGAGTTTGATGCAGTGCTCTACTCAGGTAGGAACAGCTTCATTAATGATGAAACCAGTATATGGGGTGTAACCTTCAGACCATATACCACTGAGGCGGGGCCACCTGCAGTGCTGCTTCTCCGACTCAACTAATTTCCTTTGATGTGACACTGCCTGCCACCTGCCATGAGGCCTAACCGGTTCTCCAAGATTTTCCGGAGTTAACTACAACCTGTGAATCTGGCGAATTACTGCTAAAAGGCTGTGCTGACAACATCAAGAAACTTGGTGTGATAGGGGATGGGTTTCCTTCTTTATGAGCACAGACTTTTTTATTAAACATTTGATCCTTGAGCAGACTAGCTTGTCTTGGTTCCATTATTTCTCAACCCGCCTAGATTCCCTCTTCTTTTTCAGCTCCGGTTGCCTCACAGGCTCAAACCCGGACATGAGAGCCGCAGGCCGGCCCCAACAGTGGGGCCTTCAACAGTGACATTAACCGAAATGATTAGGGCCTACCTAAGCCTAGGACCTAGAAAGCAGAAGTAATTGATTTGACCTAGGCTCTCAGATGTGGAAAAGGAAAGTCCACCACCCCATAGATAGTCTCTATGCCCTTACTACCATGCATAGCTACAATATGTATAAGGAAAGCTTCTCAATGCTAGGGAGAAAGGACATTAAAAGAGAATATTTTCCCCCTCCTAGAAGCTATTTTACCTCTTTTTGGAAGTGCTCTTTTCTACTGTCAAGGACAAAAAAAAAATGGCCATGGAAAACAGGAAACCTATGTACTCAGACTCTATGCTATGAGAAGGGACTTTTGGGAGAGATTTACTATGTAGAATAAATCACTTCCTCTTCATGGTCCTCAGACCTGTGGATCCTAACAAAGTTCTACCCTTACCAAAACCTGGACCAATGCACTCTTCTGAGGAAACTTCAGCTAACACACCTGGAGCCACAGTCCTGTCTCCCACTGTCCAGGAAGCTGAGGGCTCCTCATCCCTATATTTCATTCTTGGAAAGGACCACCATTTATTTAATCATTCCAAGCCAGTAACCAGACAGGGTTGCTGGTTATTCTTAGGCCCTTGATTCCCATACTACATAAGGTTATTAACTAAGCAGACATTCAGCACATTGACTAACAAAACTCATTGTGACTGGACAGTCCAAATTAACATTAGAAACATTAATTGTAATTAACATTACAAAGGGATGGATCTTATATAATATCCAAATCCTTTAGGCATTTCCCCTTATTATCATGCCTGCTATCCTGCCTTGTAGATTAATTCACTGGACAATAGCAATGTTATGGAGTCCCCGAGACTACTTTGTGGGCATGTACTAAATGTGCATCTTCTGATGCTTTCCAAACTGAGAAACACCTTTCATGCATCATAGTAGACATTCTGCTCCATGTATACTTACATAATGGGAAAGAAGGAAAAAATATATATATCCGTAGGACCCTGTATCACAAAGGAAAAAGAATGTGCTAGACCTCATGTCACTCCTTACGATTGACACCCATAGGCACATCAACTTTTATCAGAGTGTTGCAGGATATTTGATCACACAGGGAATTCAATGATTGTGTTATTTACTGGAAAATCATGTTTCTAGTTGTGTGGCTCAGCCTTAGCACACACTTTTAATATCCTTCTGGCTGCAATATACCTCTAAGTGTACTAAGACTATGTCTCTTAAGTACTAAGACACAGTCTTAGTACAACACCTTTAATCCCAATGAAGGTAGAGTTAGTTTGTAGAAGGAAGCACCCATATTTGAAAGTGATCTAATTGAGTGGCAGATGAAGTGACGAATCAGTGAAAGATTTGATAGAATAGGATATGCCCAACCCTCACAAGACATGAGGGGAAAGTGAAGCTACTTGAGAAGCACTGGGGAGAGATACAGAGACAGAGAGACAGTTTTTACTAGAACATTTGTACAGAGACAGGGTGTAGAAATGGAACAATCTAGAAACAGGTGAAGCAGAGAATAAGAAGGAGCCAGAAGTTTAGAACAAATTGCCAGAGTTAGTTTGAGGCCAAGGAGAACAGTTAAGGAGAAGCCAGATGGAATCAGTTGAAGAGGAGAGGAGTTTTGAGCTACAAATTTTGAGTTGACCAGCCAGAAAGAGTCCACAGTGCATTAGAAAGGGCGAGCTTACTCAGCAGCAAGTCCCAGAGGCTGAAAACATTCTAGGCCTAGATTAGATTTTTATGGAGGCTAGAAGTTTCCAGGACTAGGCAGAGGAAGCTACTAGCCGCTGTAAAATCTAATCTAGGCAAAGGCAGGAAGCATTGGAGATGACAATTATTGCAGAAGAATAAGAGTTACTCTTATATCAAGACAGATAATAACTTTTAACAGATAGATCGATTGTTCAGGGTATAAAAGTATTAAAATTTCCATTTCTGAATTAAAATAGCAGTTAGTGTCTCTGGCATATTTTGTCCTACAAAATCAAAGAGGCTTATAGTTACTTCCCATAAATAAGAGAGACTATATATGGTTCTAGGAAAAACCTATTGCATATTTACTAATCGATCCAAAGTAATTAAAAGAAATCTTGTCATGTGTCTTCCTTAGGATTACAAAGAAACACCATGGCCAACAAGCAAGCTGGGAAGGAAATTGTTCGTTTGGCTTACATTTCCATAGTGTTGTTCATCATTAAAGGAAATCAGGACAGGAACTCAAACAGGACAGGAACCTGAAGGCAGGAACTGATGCAGGGTCCTTAAAGGGAGCTGCTTACTGGCTTGCTCTGCATGACTTGAATCAGGGTCCAGAATTGCTTCACAAACCATATGGATGCTGATCTCAGACAGGGATATTTTGTTGAGCATGTACCCCAAGACTGATAGATCAGGACAATAGTGGAGACTCAGGAGCTGAAATGTGACATGAGTTAAGATCCTACAGTGCTTTTTAGCCTAAAATCTACAAACATCTGTGCTAAGTTATTCCACCAATTACGATTTAGGGATAGGGGATTTCCTTAGGAACATGTCTTGGTTGTGTAATTATTCTGTTCCCATTGGTTGGGGTATTCATCTGTGGCAGGGGACTTACCTTATCTAATATTCACATATTACCTTGTAAATCAGGATGGGTCTTTTCTTGTCTAAAATTTACGTCTTGCCAATCAGGATGTCAGTTACCCATGTACATGGCTCTTTCTGTCAAGTAGGACGTCAGAGCCCATAGATGTCTTGGGAACTTAAAATTTCTTTGACCCCTATTCAAAATGGAAGTCTTATTTTAAGTAGGAGCAGATGTCTCTTTTATATTGGGGTCTATCCCAGGGGCAGCTTATAAATGCAAATTCCATAAAAGCTTATACACAGGTGCAGGAAGTGCTGCTAAGTGGTTGGTTCAGGTCCAAGGTTATTGTGGGCAACTATATAAAGCAGTTCTAACTGGTTTCCAAGAGCGCAGAATATAACTTGATTCTGCACAATCACTTTGAGCATGAGGAAGGTTCTTAGTAACAGCAGTAACAACATATGAGAAAGTTTCCTTATGAAATTACTAACTGCATATAATGGAAGGCTAGCCAGGTAATAGTTACCTAGGCCTAAACATTTTATGTAGGCTTTAACATTTGGCCTAGACCTTAATGTTTTACATAGGCCTTAACTAATTGTACACTGCTTTGTTATAGGACCCGGGATCACTCACCTAGGGAAGGGACCAACCACAATGGGCTGTGCTCTACCCATTAGTAATTAATAAGAAAATGCCTTGCAGCTGGATCCTATGGAGACATCTTCTTCTTCTTCTTTTTATTTTTTTTTTTACACTCCAGATTTTATTTCCCCCATCTACCCCCCAACTGTTCCATGTCACATACCTTGTCTCCACCCCTGTCTCCACAAGGATGTCCCCACCCCAACTGACCTCTAAACTCCCTGGGGCCTCCAGTCTCTTGAGGGTTAGGTGCATCATCTCTGATTGAACACAGACCTGGCAGTACTCTGATGTCTATGTGTTGAGGGCCTCATATCAGCTGGTGTATGCTGCCTAGTTAGTGGTCCAGTGTTTGATAGATCTCGGGGGTCCAGATTAATTGAGACTGCTGGTCCTCGTACAGGGTCGCCCTCCTCCTCAGCTTCTTTCCACCTTTCCCTAATTCAACCACAGGGTGAGCAGTTTCTGTCCATTGGTTGGGTACAAATATCTGCATCTGACTCTTTCAGCTGCTTGTTTGACCTTCCGGAGTGTGATCATGCTAGGTTCCTTTTTGTGAGCGCTCCATAGCCTCAGTAATAGAGTCAGGCCTTGGGACCTCCCCTTGAGCTGGATCCCACTTTGGGCCTGTTGCTGGACCTCCTTTTCCTCAGTCTCCATTTCTATCCCTGTAGTTCTTTCAGACAGGAACAATTATGGGTCAGAGCTTTGACTGTGGGATGGCAATCCCCTCCTTCATTTGATGCCCCACCTTCCTGCTGCAGGTGGACTGTGTATAAGTTCCCTCTCCATACTGTTGGGCATTTCATCTAAGGTCCTCCCTTTGATTCCTGAGAGTCTCTCACCTCCCAGGTCTCTGGTGCCTTCTGGAGGGTCCCCTCTCCCCTCCAGAGGTTGCCTGTTTCAATTCTATGTTGATGGCCTTACAGCTCTGGAATAAAGCTAGTTTTGGTGAAAAGTGGAGGAATTGCAGACAGAAAACTCCCTTTTATTCCCAATGATTGGGAAAGACTCAATATTTTGTCCAAGATAAACTCTTACCTGTAAAAGAAAGATGAGGTCCTATATTTAGAAGACAGCTGTATTGGCTTTTCTCTGTTACTACAATGAAACAGTTGAGGCTGTACGTTGTAGCTTTATGAAAGGGTCTCGCTCCATAGATGAGGCTTCCAAGTAGCTGGAAATAAAAGCACATGCCATCAAGCTGAAGACACTTTATAAAGAAATGAGGTTGGACTCACAGTTCTAGAGGGCGAAGGTCCAAGGGCCACATTTCATAATTACCTTTTTCTTGTCAGAATCCCAGGACAGTTCTGAGAATCACAAGGCAACTAACAGAGTGTATCCACATATGACATATCCTCTGATCTTTTCTTCTTATACGCCCACCAGCATTCAAATATAAAGTCTCACCATAATAATCTTATCTAGCCCCAGTTATATTTCCAAGGCACTACCTCTGAATACCATAGTCAGATTTTTACCTTTTCTTTCCTTGGCTATCCTTTTTTTCCCCTCAAGACATGGAGTCCTACTGTTGCCAAGGTTGGCTTCAAATTCCCAGTGATCCTTATCCCTGGACTTCTTGAGTAGCTAGGACAATGGGCACATGACACTGTATTCCACTCCACAAAAGTGAAAGTACCTCACAAAGGGATTAAGTTTCAACAGTTGAGGCTGTATGTAGCTGTCTTTTGCTACTTTGTTAGTTCTCATTTCTTCCACCCTTTCAACCCCCTAACACTAGATAAGAGAGAAAAAAGGAAAGAGAACAAAAGGAAAGAAACTCCTGTATAAAGGAAAAGGAATCACGATCAGAATGAGGGCAACATTATTGTTAGACTGCTTCCTGCTGAGTAGGGGCATCAAGTTCCTCAGGGCAAGTTTGATCTTTACCATGAGGATATTATTATTATTATTATTATTATTATTATTTCTTCTTCTTCTTCTTCTTCTTCTTCTTCTTCTTCTTCTTCTTCTTCTTCTTCTCCTCCTTCTTCTTCTCCTTCTTCCTTCTCCTTCTTCTTCCTTCTCCTTCTTCTCTTTCTCCTTCCCCTCTTCCTCCCTCTCCTCCTCTTCCTCCCTCTCCTCCTCTTCCTCCCTCTCCTCCTCTTCCTTCCTCCTCCTCTTCCTCCTCTTCCTCCTCTTCCTCCTCCTCCTCCTCCTCCTCGTCCTCTTCTTCTTCTTCTTCTTCTTCTTCCTTCTCCTTCTTCTTCCTTCTCCTTCTTCCTTCCTTCTCCTCCTCCTCCTTCTTCCTTCTCCTTTTTCTTCCTTCTCCTTCTTTCTCTTTCTCCTTCTCCTCCTCCTCTTCCTTCCTTCCTTCCTTCCTTCCTTCCTTCCTTCCTTCTCCTCCTCCTCCTCCTCCTCCTCCTCGCCCTCTTCTTCTTCTTCTTCTTCTTCTTCTTCTTCTTCTTCTTCTTCTTCCTTCTCCTTCCTTCTCCTTTTTCTTCCTTCTCCTTCTTTCTCCTTCTCCTCCTCCTCTTCCTTCCTTCCTTCCTTCCTTCCTTCTCCTCCTCCTCTTCTTCTTCTTCCTTCTCCTTCTTCTTTCTCTTTCTCCTTCTCCTCCTCTTCTTCCTTCCTTCCTTCTTTCCTTCTCCTCCTCCTCCTCTTCCTCCTCCTCCTCTTCTTCTTCTTCTTCTTCTTCTTCTTCTTCTTCTTCTTCTTCTTCTTCTTCTTCTTCCTTCTTCTTCCTTCTCCTTCTTCTTCCTTCTTCTTCTTCCTTCCTTCCTCCTCCTCCTCCTCCTCCTCCTCCTCCTCCTCCTCCTCCTCCTCCTCCTCCTCCTCCTCCTCTTCTTCTTCTTCTTCTTCTTCTTCTTCTTCTTCTTCTTCTTCTTCTTCTTCCATTTCTTTTTCTTCTTCTCCCTCTTTTTCCTCCTCTTTTTCTTCTTTATCCACAACTACTTAATAAACTGAGACCAACAACCAACAACCCACCCCACCTCTTAGGGCCCTACCATTTATATAACATCTGAAAAGTCCCCAGAATTAAGTGTTACATAATCACAGAAACTATCAGCAGCTGGCTAAAATCACGCCCCTGCTAGAGCATGGGGCAAATCATAATCAGCTGCTGTGGACAGTCTGATGCAGCCCCACATCCCACACCTGGGATTAAAACAAAAACATTGTTATAATATTTCTGTATTTTTTTCAAAGAAGCCAAAACCCCAAAATTGTCATTACACTGTAATTTGATAAATAGAACTAGATAGTATGACTAGCTGGCTAGTAAATGCATCTATTTATTACAGGTATTGCTTATGACAATATCTTGTATATAATAACTTAAATATTTATTATTCATGTAATACCAATACATTCCTGTGTTCTGAGGTTGTGATGTGATGTCTAAAGAAACTTCATTTTATATTAGGCATCCATCTTGGTACCCACCAGCCATTAGTCTCTGACTCCAGTTCCTGGAAGATAAGTTCCCAGTAACTCAGTGACCCCCTACCCAAAAAATGTGCAGCTGTGAAGACTACTGTCTACTTGTTATAATATGACTATAATTTTTAGGCTTCTGTAACTTGCTTACACAAACGCACAAAGATTGTTTTAAGTTACCTTCAGCACTTAACTTGGCAGAACAAACCAGGTTTTGCTTGCTTTCACAGGTATTGAAGGCCTACTTGCGGCTTTCCCCTTTAAAAGTCCTTCCCTATACCCCTACTCCATGACATGCCTGAGATTAGGCTTTAAGGCTGCTGTCCTACTAGCAGCTAATCAAATAAATATTTTAATCATAATTAGATTGAATTTATGGTCTTTTTCCAGGGTCACAAACTCCATAACAGTGATTATTTTTACGTACTTTTGTAAAAACAAAAAAGTTCCTGTAGGAATTAAATTCCTTTTAGGATGAAAGAATGAAGAAACAACACATATTTTGTTGGGAGCCAGCCTGCGGCTCACATGTCCGTGTTCGAGCCTTGAAGGCATCTTGGAACTGGAAGAACAGAGGGAGCCTAGGCCGGTTGAAAAACAATGGAACCAAGACATGCTAGTCTGTTCAAGGTTCAAATTTTTAATGGTGGACACGCTTTATAAAAGAGGGGGGATTTTCCCCACTTTCTCCTCTACAAGTTTCAGTGTCTCTGGTTTTATGTGGAGTTCCTTAATCCACTTAGATTTGACCTTAGTACAGGAGATAAGAATGGATCAATTCTCATTCTTCTACATGATAACCACCAGTTGTGCCAGCACCATTTGTTGAAAATGCTGTCTTTTTTCCACTGGATGGTTTTAGCTCCCTTGTCAAAGATCAAGTGACCATAGGTGTGTGGGTTCATTTCTGGGTCTTCAATTCTATTCCATTGGTCTACTTGTCTGTCACTATACCAGTACCATGCAGTTTTCATCACATTGCTCTGTAGTAAAGCTTTAGGTCAACATGGTGATTCCACCAGAGTTTCTATTATCCTTGAGAAGAGTTTTTGCTATCCTAGGTTTTTTGTTATTCCAGATGAATTTGCAGATTGCTCTTTCTAATTCGTTGAAGAATTGAGTTGGAATTTTGATAGGGATTGCATTGAATCTGTAGATTGCTTTTGGCAAGATAGCCATTTTTACAATGTTGATCCTGCCAATCCATGAGCATGGGAGATCTTTCCATCTTCTGAGATCTTCTTTAATTTCTTTCTTCAGAGACTTGAAGTTTTTATCATACAGATCTTTCACTTCCTTAGTTAGAGTCACGCCAAGGTATTTTATATATTATTTGTGACTATTGAGAAGGGTGTTGTTTCCCTAATTTCTTTCTCAGCCTGTTTATTCTTTGTGTAGAGAAAGGCCATTGACTTGTTTGAGTTAATTTTATATCCAGCTACTTCATTGAAGCTGTTTATCAGGTTTAGGAGTTCTCTGGTGGAATTTTTAGGGTCACTTATATATACTATCATATCATCTGCAAAAAGTGATATTTTGACTTCCTCCTTTCCAATTTGTATCCCCTTGATCTGCTTTTGTTGTCGAATTGCTATGGCTAGGACTTCAAGTACAATGTTGAATAGGTAGGGAGAAAGTGGGCAGCCTTTTCTAGTCCCTGATTTTAGTGGGATTGCTTCCAGCTTCTCACCATTTACTTTGATGTTGGCTACTGGTTTGCTGTAGATTGCTTTTATCATGTTTAGGTATGGGCCTTGAATTCCTGATCTTTCCAAGACTTTTATCATGAATGGGTGTTGGATTTTGTCAAATGCTTTCTCAGCATCTAACGAGATGATCATGTGGTTTTTGTCTTTGAGTTTGTTTATACACTGCATTACGTTGATGGATTTCTGTATATTGAACCATCCCTGCATCCCTGGGATAAAACCTACTTGGTCAGGATGGATGATTGTTTTGATGTGTTCTTGGATTCGGGTAGTGAAAACTTTATTGAGTATTTTTGCATCGATATTCATAAGGAAAATTGGTCTGAAGTTCTCTATCTTTGTTGGGTCTTTCTGTGGTTTAGGTATCAGAGTAATTGTGGCTGGGCACAGGGGAAAAATTCCTAAATAGAACAACAATGACTTGTGCTGTAAGATCGAGAATTGACAAATGGGATCTCATGAAACTGCAAAGCTTCTGTAAGGCAAAAGACACCATCAATAAGACAAAAAGGCCACCAACAGATTGGGAAAGGATCGTTCCCTATCCTAAATCAGATAGGGGACTAATATCCAATATATATAAAGAACTCAAGACAGTGGACCCCAGAAAATCAAATAACCCCATTAAAAAATGGGGCTCAGAGCTAAACAAAGAATTATCACCTGAGGAATACGGAATGGCTGAGAAGCACCTGAAAAAATGTTCAGCATTCTTAATCATCAGAGAAATGCAAATCAAAACAACCCTGAGATTCCATCTCACACCAGTCAGACTGGCTAAGATCAAAAATTCAGGTGACAGTAAATGCTGGCGAGGATGTGGAGAAAGAGGAAGACTCCTCCATTGTTGGTGGGATTGCAAGCTTGTACAACCACTCTGGAAATCAGTCAGGCAGTTCCTCAGAAAATTGGACATAGTACTACCGGAGGATCCCGCAATATCTCTCCTGGGCATATATCCAGAAGATCTTCCAACCGGTAAGAAGGACACATGCTTCACTATGTTCATAGCAGCCTTATCTATAATAGCCAGAAACTGGAAAGAACCCAGATGCCCCTCAACAGAGGAATGGATACAAAAAATCTGGTACATTTACACAATGGAGAACTACTAAGCTATTAAAAAGAATGAATTTATGAAATTCCTAGACAAATGGTTGGACCTGGAGGGCATCATCCTGAGTGAGGTAACACAATCACAAAAGAACTCACATGATATGTACTCACTGATAAGTGGATATTAGCCCAGAAACTTAGTATACCCAAGATATAAGATACAATTTGCAAAACACATGAAACTGAAGAAGAACGAAGACCAAAGTGTGGACACTTTGCCCCTTCTTAGAATTGGGAACAAAACACCCATGGAAGGAGTTACAGAGACAAAGTTTGGAGCTGAGACAAAAGGATGGACCATCTAGAGACTGCCATATCCAGGGATCCATCCCATAATCAGCCTCCAAACGATGATACCATTGCATACACTAGCAAGATTTTGCTGAAAGGACCCTGATATAGCTGTCTCTTGTGAGACTATGCCGGGGCCTAGCAAACACATAAGTGGATGTACTCACAGTCAGCTATTGGATGGATCACAGGGCCCCCAATGGAGGAGCTAGAGAAGGTATCCAAGGAGCTAAAGGGTTCTGCAACCCTATAGGTGCAACAACATTTTGAATTAACCAGTACCCTGGAGCTCTTGACTCTAGCTGCATATGTATCAAAAGATGGCCTAGTTGGCCATCAGTGGAAAGAGAGGCCCATTGGACATGCAAACTTTATATGCCCCAGTACAGGGGAACACCAGGGCCAAAAAATGGGAGTGGGTGGGTAGGGGAGTGGGGGAGGGTATGGGGGACTTTTGGGATAGCATTGGAAATGTAATTGAGGAAAATACCTAATAAAAAATATTAAAAAAAAAAAAGAGGTGGGGGAAAGTCCATTCCCACCGATTCATCCTTGGAGCCTGGAACCAGCTGCAGGTGATGAGTGCAGAATAGGATGTAGTTTCCAGAACAGCTCCGGGACCTCTCAGCTGGTAACAGTATCTTGAAGAGCAACAGCAGCAGTGGCAGAACAATAGAGTGATCTAGGGAGGAAGGCTCCACCCTAGATAATCTCCTTAGTGGCAGCAAGGTTGAGTTCTGGCTTAGCCTGCTTCAGGCTTATGGGAGGCTACAATATTTGAAACATAAATTAGAGGTATGTGATACACACAGTATATAGAGTTATGATGCTTCATTGGACTGAGGGAGTTAGGTTGTTTCTTCATTCTCAAGCGTTGGATTATTACATTAACTCCATTGTATTAATATATTATTTCATGTCATATATCATTTTGTTTATGTCAGTAGTATTTCTTAAATTCATATAGGCAGCCAGCAGTAAGAGAGGTACTTACTGACAAATCTAAGACCTTGAGTTCAAACTTTGAAATCCACATGGTAGAAGAAAGAAACCTGAGTTCTAAAAGCTGTCCTTTGAGCTCCACAGGTGTACCACGGTATGTGAATGTGCATGAATGCACACACACACACACACACACACACACACACACATCCCTCATAATAATGTGTTATAAAGTCAGATATGTGCATATGCCCTAGCCTTTAGGAATACAAAAACCCTTTAGGAAAACAAAAACTAATGATTTTGTTTTTCTATACATTTTAGGCTGGTCTCTGCCTTTGCTGCTTGCTATGTTACTTACTTCTTGCAAAGGAATTTTCATCATGAAAGTGTATTGAAATTTTCTTTCTCAGAACACAGATATTCCATTTCAGGTGCCCTGACATTCAGGGACATAGCTGTAGACCTCTCAGGAAGAGTGGAAGTAGTGAGACACTATACAGAAGGACTTGTACAGAAATGTGATTTTGGAGATGCAGAACAATCTTGTCTCATGGGGTAAGATACATACCCTCGTAATTCAGTATGTTTGACATAGAAGCTTTCCTCACTCTCAATTTTCAGATGGTTGTTTTTAAAAATCCACTTGAATTACTGTCTGTATTTCAAAAGAAAGTGTTTGAGTATTGTTGGGGTAGGAATGGTACCTATGTTATCTACCTCCATCTTCCCCCAGCCTTTAGTAACATTCATTCTCTCAGACCCTTCCAGGTATTGCTTATCTTTCTAAAAAATGTATGTGAATGTATAATTGTGTACCACATATACACAGTGCTTATGGAGGCCAGAAGCAGGCATTAGACCACCGCCGCCCCCCCCCCCCCCCCCGCCCGGGACAGGGGAGTTGTGAGTTGTCAAGTGGGTTCTGGGAATCAAACCCAAGTCCCAGAAGAGCAGCCAATGCTTTTTAACCCTGAGCCATCTTGCCAGCCACTTGCTTGTTTTCCTAAATAATCTCTAGATTAGTCGTAGAGCAACTGCCTAGACTGTCCCTAGATTTGAATCGTGCGACATTTTCAGAGAAACTAGATTTCATCTAATTAGTGCACTCCAAATTCCTTCCAGGTTGATTTAAATTGGACAATTTGCTGTCCTCGCTTTCTTTCTGTTGCTATGGTAAAAACCATGACTAAAAGAAACTTGAGGAAAGGGGGGTTTGTTTGGCTACAGCCTGTCACCAAGCAAAGCCAGGACAGGAGCTGATCAGAGGCACGGACGGGTGCTGCTTACTGGCTTGCTCTCCATGGTTTGTTCCCTCTGCTTTCTTATACATCCTTGGACCATATGCCCAGGGTGTCCTGGACTTTGGCTATTTTGTGGGTTCTCCTTTCTCCCACGCCTATCTAACCCCTTTCTATCCTTTCAACTCCCTAACACTAGATAGAAGAGAAAAAAAGGTTGGAAGGGGAAATGGGTGATGTTATCACTAGACTACTTCCTGCTGATTAAGGGCATCAAGTTCCTTGGATCAAGTTTAATCTTTGAAGTCAGGATATCTAATTTCTTCTCGTTTGGTTTTTATCTTTGTGTGTGACTACTTAAGAAACCAGGACAAACAGCAACCAACCACCAACCCACTCCATCTCTTGGGGCTCTAGCATTTACATACCCACTGAAAAGTCTCCAGAATTCCAAATGTCACTCGATCATAGAAACTATCTGCCACTGACAAAATCACACCCCTGCTAGAGCATGAGGCAAATCATAGTCAGCTGCTGTGAACAATCAGAAGTAGTCCCATATCCCATACCTGTTTTTAAAATGAAAACATATTCCCATAATAGTCCTGTGTTTTTCAAGAAAACCAATATTCTCACTACAGACAGCCCCTTACATAGACAGTGCTAGTAAAATGGCTATAAACATGTGGAAGAGTGGAACCAGGTCCCCAGCTTTTAATTTCCTGTGGATATATTAACAAATCCACCTCCCCAATGCAAAACATTCGTTGACTTTCATTCTGATGTTGACACAGCCTTATAATATATAGGCCAATTTAATCACACAGAATTTTCTATGTGTCTTTCAGCTGCTGTTGGTTCTTTCTTGTTAGTGTTCATAAATGTTCTCCACTGCTGAAATAAATCTCATCTCCACGAATTTATCATTATTTTAGCCACATAAGGCTGATTTATTATAGCAGTAAGATTAATATTCCTTCAGTAAATAAGGTCATGAAATGGAAGATGGTTCGGTGGAAGGTATTGAAAGATGTCATCTGGAACCTCCACAACTATGCTGTTTGTCTAAAACCAGGACACAATAGAGAAATAGCGATTAAGTTTACAAATTTATGGGGGGGGGGTCACTGCTGAAATTATACTAATGGCTTTACCCTTAAAATGGCTGACTAACAAGCATGTGTGGGTAGACCAGTGGCCCTTAAAAAAAAATTACAGGCACTTGAGAACTGGTACAAGAGTAGCTGTAGGATCTACCAGCCCATGCAGTTCCTCTGTGTTTGTTATAAAAACAAAATGGTGGGAATGTAGTATGATTTATTTTGTGTGCTTGGGCCTTTAAAGAATTTCCAATGGTTAATCAACTGACTGTGGGAATGCTTAGCTGTTAGAACTGCTTGACCTTTATTTCCATTGCCTTTCAGACTTCCAGGAATAGCAAAGGTTATAAAAAGCCAAACAGAGGCTGAAAGAGACTGAGTAGGATTAGAGAGAGAGAGAAGAGTAGAGAGTAGGGCTAGAGAAGAGATTGAGCAGAGTGAAAATATGAGACCATTGAGCCAGAAGAAGCTGAGCTGAGCCAGAGAAGGCATTGTTTAAGAGACTGGTAAGAGAAGAACCCACACAAAGTAGTGAAAAGAAAAAGGAACAAAAGCCACAACACTGAGGCCAGCACTCCTGAGTGCTGCAGTCAGTGTGGGGCAGGGATAGTTCTGTACACCCTTGAACATCAACATAGTCCAAGGCAGCAGGCCATTATGTTAATATGAGCCATGGCCATTGACATAACTCCTGCTGCTTCGTGGCTATAAACCCAGAAATGGGATTCCACCATGACCTCAGGTGGCAGGGCAGGCTATTCACATCAAGCCTCCATCTACTACTACTCCTCCTCCACCCTCACATCTCCAGTTCCACCTCTCTTCATATTGCTCAAACCTTTCTAATTCTCTTTCTCTCCCATCTCTCCACCACATACTTGCACATCATAGTGGCTCCCACTGCACGCAGGCCACATGGCAGGTAGGCCTCTGGATGTCTTCTGTAAAGGGGCTTAGCTGTTGTTTTAATTCAGAAACTGAAACTTTTAACACCCCTAGGGCCTGATCAACCTGTCAGCTTAGTTTGGAAAGCATCAGAAGAGGCATAATCAAACCATTAGCAAATGTCCACCAAGTAGTTTCAGGGACCCAGTAATACTGCTGTTGTACAAATGAATTAACCCACAAGGCAAAATAGGAGGCGTCAATAAAAGGTAAAGTGCTTAGATTAAAGGTTTTGGATATTAGACAAGTTTCAGTTCCTTACAAGTCCTCTAACTTTAATTTGGGCTTCTCATACTCCCCTAGGGAGTTTTGTTAATAGGCTGACAGTCTGGTTAGTTCCTGATCCTGTGTAGTATGGGGCCAGAGTTCTACGCCAGAAATCCTGCCTGATTTCTTGTGGGGAAACCATGCAAATTAAGGTTGCAGTCTTCTATGACTAGGTAGTTCCTCTGAGCTCAGCACAAAATGGAGGACTCCTTTTACCAGCAGGGATTCTCCTTCTCTGACCTTGATCCCAACTCCCCTTACCCTCTCTCTGGAGAAGGTTGTGTAGTCCTTGGTAGACCTACATGTTCAACTCCCTCTCTCCTGATGAGAACTCATCCAGTAAATACCTGGGATTCCTGTAATGCCTTTCTGTAGACTTAAATTTCTCTCAACCCTACTTTTCTTTTTAATATTTTTATTAGGTATTTTCCTCATTTACATTTCCAATGCTATCCCAAAAGTCCCCCCTACCCTCCCCCCCACCCCCCCTTTTTGGCCCTGGCATTCCCCTGTACTGGGACATATAAAGTTTGCTAGTCCAATGGGCCTCTCTTTCCAGTGATGGCCAACTAGGCCATCTTTTGATACATATGCAGCTAGAGACAAGAGCTCCGGGGTACTGGTTAGTTCATATTGTTGTTCCACCTATAGGGTTGCAGATCCCTTTAGCTCCTTGGGTACTTTCTCTAGCTCCTCCATTGGGGGCCCTGTGATCCATCCAATAGCTGACTGTGTTTGCTAGGCCCCTGCCTAGTCTCACAAGAGAGAGCTCTATCTAGGTCCTTTCAGCAAACTCTTGCTAGTGTGTGCAATGGACAACCCTACTTTTAATAATGGTTCTTCAACGCTTTAACCTCCCTTCTAGCCCACCACCCACCAGCAGTGGAAAAGAAGGGTTATTAGGATATGGGGGAAGTGGACGTGTTTAGAAAATTTTCTTTGGAGCAAATCCCATCTGCTCTGTGAGGAAATCAGCTGTTCAGTTCACAGGTCAACAGCGGCAGCTCAATCCCCTTGCAAACTCTCCACAAATACACCAGCAGCCCAGGTGGGTAGTGTTGAGATGGCAAACACGAATCAACAGCGGTGGCATAACCTAGCAGAGACAGCCAGGCCTCATCCAAATTGGCGGGAGTCAACAGGAGAGACCAGGACCACCAGGGACACCAGGAGAGATTCTTTGCCAGGCCTCTTTCAACAAAGTGAAAATCAGCAATGATGTGTGACTAAGAAGTATTGCCAAGCTAGCTATGCAAGCAAGCTCCTGTCACTGTCCCTTGGGTCCTATTTATACTCCCTCCAAAGATCACGTGTCCTCCTTGGGTCTTGCCTCAGCACGTGGGTCTGTCTTAGCAAAACTCCATGTGAGTCTGTATTAGCTGACATCACTATGCCAATCAACCTAAGCAAGGAAGCAACAAGAAGCTGCAAAAACTTCTCAAGTAGTTGTTTGTTGTTTTTTGTTTTTTGTTTTTTGTTTTTGTTTTTTTGTTTTTTGTGGATTTCTCTCTATGGAGTCATGACACACGAAGCTCAGCAATGAATGTAAGGCAGACCCATACACGCATGTTGTTAGGGGAGAATCCTTTATCACTCGTCTTTTCATGCGCTGGCTTTAGCAAAACATCCTTTCACCTGTGTCAGCTTCAGGAAAACACTCCTTCACATGTTAGCCCCAGCAAAACACAATCTGACACAACTGACTTTCTAAAGAAGCCTTAAGTTTCCACTTCATATCTCCTTTCTGTTTAAGAATTTTCCTTTCCTCTAACATTAATAGTTTATACAATAGAAATAATTATAAGAACCATCACATTTTCAACAAATGGTTTATGCACAATATAGCCAAACAATAGTCTAACAAAACAACCTTAAATTTCTATCAATATAATTAAACAAAAAACCCTTAAATATTAATATACAATACTTTAAAATCCTTAAATATATATCAATATAGAATATTTAAACAAAAACCTTACATTTCTATTAATATAGAATAATTAAACAAAAGCCCTTATTTTTATTTAGTTGTAATGAGAGTCCTAGAAAGGAAACATATAAGTTGCCATTATTTGACAAAGTTCCAGATATGACAGAATGGTATTTCCTTGGAATCACCAGGGCCCCATCTAACACCTGCTTTGTAGCTGACTAGTTAGGAGAAGTGGAGTGCATGTCTGTAGTTAATTTTAGCACAGATCTTTACATACCCGAGAGCAGACAATATGCAAGACACAGCCGTAGTTTCAGATGTCAAGCTGATGTCCATTCATTACTAATTATGTATTAGAAGCTTGGAATATTCTATAAAATTTCCTTATAGTGTATGAAATAATGCCTTTATATTGTGTTAAGTTTGATTATAATAGAGGATGGGCTCTCGGAAGCATCTCTTTACGAGTTCCCTTGCCAGAGTCCCATAATTTGTCAGACCAAGGGTAAGTATACAAATAACATCACACAAAATACATTCAACAAAGAATAGTCACTAACTTTTACAGATTTAAATTTGGGACTTTTAACTTAAGATTTGGAACCTTTAAGATTCAGGAAAATTTTAATTGACCTTAAGAAGACTTTCTCATTATGTAACAGGATATTTAGAAGAACCTGAGAGATAATGACAGAAACTTTATGCTTATTCAATGACCTCTGACCTTGTGGAAACACACACATGTCCAACTAATTCCACACTGCACACTCATGACCACACAGCACCCTGTAATAGACACATACCAATCTATGCTTCTGTGTAACACACAAGTGTGATCATACAGTATCTTGTAAGGTGATACTTACTAGACCTTCTCTCCAGTTTATCCTTTTTTTTTTGGTGAAAACACCTATCAGTGAATTTTCTACTATACAAATACCTTCACCGTGGCAAACTAGGAACATAGCAGACTCTCCCAAAGATGTCATTCACATGAAAGTACCAAATAGTAAATATATTCTTACACGCGTTCTCGCGACCGGCCAGGAAGAACACAACAAACCGGAATCTTCTGTGGCAAAAGCTTTATTGCTTACATCTTCAGGAGCCAGAGAGCAAGAGAGCAAGAGCGCAAGAGCAAGAGCTCTATTGCTTACATCTTTAGGAGCCAGAGCGCAAGAGAGCAAGAGAGAGAATGGCGAAACCCCATCCCTTTTTAAGAAGAATTATCCTCCGCCTAGGACGTGTCACTCCCTGATTGGCTGCAGCCCATCGGCTGAGTTGTCGTCACGGGGAAGGCAGAGAACATGGAGTGAAGAACTAACTACCCTTGGCACATGCGCAGATTATTTGTTTACCACTTAGAACACAGGATGTCAGCGCCATCTTGCAACGGCGAATGTGAGGGCGGCTCCCCACAATATATTCCAGATAGGCACTATCAAATAGGATCTACATTTTCCAGATGGCACCATAACAATATACTTTAAAATCCAGCAAAATATCAAACTCAAGTGATTGTAAAATGATAAATGGAGAAAAATCCATGTAAACTTATGATCTTGAACAAGTTTTCTCTTTTCACATTAAAGTTACTCTCATCGGGCCTGGAGGTTCCTCAGCAGTTAAGAGCACTTGTGGTGTCTTGCAGAGGGTTTACACCAAGGCTCTATCATCCAGAGTGGCTTACAAAATATCCTAACTCCAGTTCCAGGAGGATCTGGCTCCCTCAGGCACCACGCACACAAAGTGCACTTACATTTTAAAAAAAGTCTTAAAACATGAAACTAAAAAAAAAAAAAAAGCCGGGCATGGTGGCTCACGCCTTTAGTCCCAGCACTCGGGAGGCAGAGGCAGGCAGATTTCTGAAGTCGAGGCCAGCCTGGTCGACAGACAGGACAGCCAGGGCTATACAGAGAAACCTTGTCTCAAACAAAACAAAACAAACAAACACTATTTCCTTTTCATCTTATTTACTTCTTATGGCGTCTTTATATTGGTTCAGGATTTGCTATGCTTCCTGTGAAGATTCTCAACTTGAATGCTTAACGTTTTTTCAACCTTGTTGAAAATCACTCATGGGCAGTGATTCAGTGTATTCAGTGAAACAGTGTATTCCCTCGGAGCTCAAGTGCCAACAGAAACAGGGTCCAGTCAAAACAGTCTTGGCTTCCTGCTTACACTGAATGGTACCAATTGTGTACTGAGTACAGCATCAGTTACATCACACATCTTGAATTATGTTAACATTATTTTAATATTCATTCATAAATTGATTTGGATTATTTATATTTGGCCCAGGATTAAAGTATCTCTGCTCATAAGTTACTTATCCACAACAAACTTGACCTTTTAGTGGAGCGCTGGCACCTACCACCTTACCCAAATGACAAATTTCAACAATGTGACAGCTGACCCATAAATGCTTCTGGACGCAGAACGACTTGGCATACAATATACATATGTTCTTACCCAAAATGTCTTGTCTGAAGCTAGCTTCCTTTGGATAGAAGATACAATGACCTAAGCCTGGAGATGTAGCACATTGCTATGATGTAGAAGGCTCTGGGTTCAATCAATACTGAAAATTTAATACAGAACAGAGCAAGGTCTATATAGGGCTCTCCTCAGGATATCTACATTTGTAAAAAGGACAGTTTGGAGGACAGTGACAAATTTGTGAACACTGTAAAATCCTGGGTTATTTCCTTAAGAATAATTATAGTTCTGTGGTATAGATAGCATTCCATCTTGACTGATACATGTAGTAAGGGAGAAAATGTTATGTCTACAAAAGGGTCTCTACTGTCAAAACTGAACTTGAAAACACTAAGTAGTTAGGTTGCCTTCAACTCTTCATCCTCCAGCCTCATCTTCCCAAATTTCTGTGAGTTAGGCATGTACTACCATATCCAACACCAAGATGTATTATTAATGGTACAGCCCTAAACCCCACATAGATAAAAATAGGGTCAACATAAACTGTCAATACTTTTGAGCCTAGGTGAGGATACAGAAGTGTGTTCTTGACGATTCCAACATTTGTCTATGCATAAAAATTTCACACATTTATTTTTATAAGTGATTCCAATTTAGCTATTTTTGATGTGTTTCAGGAAGCCCAGCAGAGAATACCACTCAGACACAGTTTATAATCAACATAAAATCCTTATTCCAGTGCTGGTGAGATGGCTCAGTGGTTAAGAGCACCGACTGCTCTTCTGAAGGTCCTAAGTTCAAATCCCAGCAACCACATGGTGGCTCACAACCACCTGTAATGAGATCTGATGCCCTCTGCTGGTGTGTCAGAAGACAGATACAGTGTATTTATGTATAGTAATAAATAAATCTTTGGAAAAAAAAATCCTTATTCCAGTTGGCTGGGACTACCCTCAGGTATTCAGGACCTAAGGGTAGCACAAGTGTTTTGAGCAAGAGGCTATTAAAATAAAAAATTACATTCTTTTATCTTGCTCACTGGCTACAGGGGGAACTTTTGCCCAAAGCAATTTAACTGAATCCAAGATAAGCAGTTAGGGGGAGGGGGACGTTTGCACACACAGGCAGCTTAACAGGAATCTTACGTTATCACAGGCTTCACCTGGTTTCACGTTACTAGAATAGAGTTAGGATTCCAGGAGATTCTAAGAAAGTCAAATTCTAGTCAAACCTAAAATGATCTCAGCAAAAACAGAAGATGGAGAAATCTCTGCCTTGTCACAAAGGTGTAGTTTATCTTAAAGTCTGGACACAGTATAAATTACAGGGTTTTACCTTTTGAAATTTTTATGGCTTTAACCCTTTTAGAAAGCACTTATTCGAGCCGGGCGTGGTGGTGCACGCCTTTAATCCCAGCACTCGGGAGGCAGAGGCAGGCGGATTTCTGAGTTCGAGGCCAGCCTGGTCTACAGAGTGAGTTCCAGGACAGCCAGGGCTGCACAGAGAAACCCTGTCTTGAAAAACCAAAAAAAAAAAAAAAAAAAAAAAAAAAAAAAAAAAAAAAAAGCACTTATTCATCTATGGCTGCATTTTTAATATTTCTACCCACAAACTTAAAAATGGATTGTCAATGAAAATCCACTCATGTTTATCTCATTCATTGATTGTATACAGAATGAAGTTATGTAAAATTTAATAGTGGGTGAGTGCATGAAGCTTTTCCAAAATATCTGCAATCTGCAATACAATTTGCCACTCAGATGAGTTACAGTAATGCTAGTAAACGTGAAATCAATGTAAAAGATACTTTAAAGAGCACAGGCATCAACCAAATACTCTCTGAAATGTTTTATTATCTAATGTAACCCTATTCCACACCTTTGGTTGGTATTGTACTGGCTATCAACAAATTATTCTAAAAGAAAGGAAACAAACGGGAGCTATGGGTTGTTAATTGGGAGACAAGGAAGGCACTTTAGGTAAACCTAATTCTAATAATTGCTCTAAGTTGACTGTCATGGCTAAGTAGTGTTTGGCGAATTATGTTTATAGAACATATATCAAGAATGTGGCTTCCACGTTCCGCCGTCTGCCCTGCCTGGCAACCCGGCCCTTCTCCGGGGCCGCTAGCCATTGCCGGAGCGCCCTGGAAGCAGCGCTGACGGCGGCTGGCTGAGTGCGCCATGCCCAGCAGGACGGACCCCAAGATGGACCGGAGCGGCGGCCGCGTCCGTCTGAAGGCGCACTACGGCGGGGACATCCTGATTACCAGCGTGGATGCCATGACAACATTCAAGGACCTCTGTGAGGAAGTGCGAGACATGTGTGGCCTGCACCAGCAGCACCCACTCACCCTCAAGTGGGTGGACAGTGAAGGTGACCCTTGTACTGTGTCCTCACAGATGGAGCTGGAGGAGGCCTTCCGCCTGGTCTGTCAGGGTAGGGACGAAGTGCTCTTCATTCATGTTTTCCCAAGCATCCCAGAACAGCCAGGCATGCCTTGTCCTGCAGAAGACAAGTCCATCTACCGCCATGGAGCCAGAAGATGGAGAAAGCCGTACCGAGCCAATGGCCACCTCTTCCAAGCCAAGCGCTTTAACAGGGGAGCGTACTGCGGCCAGTGCAGCGGAAGGATATGGGGTCTCTCGAGGCAGGGCTACAGGTGCATCAACTGCAAGCTGCTGGTCCATAAACGCTGCCACGTCCTCGTCCCGCTGACCTGCAGGAGGCATATGGATTCTGTCACGCCTTCCCAAGAGCCTCCAGTAGATGACAAGAACGATGGTGTAGACCTTCCTTCAGAAGAAACTGATGGAATTGCTTATATTTCTTCATCTCGGAAACATGATAATATCAAAGATGATTCTGAGGACCTTAAGCCTGTCATCGATGGGGTGGATGGGATCAAAATCTCTCAGGGGCTGGGGCTGCAAGACTTCGACCTCATTAGAGTCATCGGGCGTGGAAGGTATGCCAAGGTCCTCCTGGTGCGGTTGAAGAAAAACGACCAGATTTACGCCATGAAGGTGGTAAAGAAGGAGCTTGTCCATGACGACGAGGATATCGACTGGGTGCAGACAGAGAAGCATGTATTTGAGCAGGCGTCCAGCAACCCCTTCCTGGTTGGCTTACACTCCTGCTTCCAGACAACGAGCCGGTTGTTCCTGGTCATCGAGTATGTCAATGGGGGGGACCTCATGTTCCACATGCAGAGGCAGAGAAAACTTCCAGAGGAACATGCCAGGTTCTATGCTGCTGAGATCTGTATCGCTCTCAACTTCTTGCATGAGAGGGGGATCATCTACGGGACCTAAAACTGGACAACGTCCTCCTTGATGCCGACGGACACATTAAGCTGACGGACTACGGCATGTGCAAGGAAGGTCTAGGCCCCGGTGATACAACAAGCACTTTTTGTGGAACCCCGAACTATATCGCCCCCGAAATCCTGCGAGGAGAAGAGTACGGGTTCAGCGTGGACTGGTGGGCACTGGGTGTCCTTATGTTTGAGATGATGGCTGGGCGCTCCCCCTTTGACATCATCACGGACAACCCTGACATGAACACTGAAGACTACCTTTTCCAAGTTATCCTGGAAAAGCCAATTCGGATTCCCCGTTTCCTGTCTGTCAAGGCCTCACACGTCTTAAAAGGATTTTAAAATAAGGATCCCAAAGAGAGGCTTGGCTGCGGGCCACAGACTGGGTTTTCCGACATCAAGTCTCATGCTTTCTTCCGCAGCATAGACTGGGACCTGCTGGAAAAGAAGCAGACCCTGCCTCCCTTCCAGCCCCAGATCACAGATGACTATGGCCTGGACAACTTTGACACGCAGTTCACCAGCGAGCCTGTGCAGCTGACCCCAGATGATGAGGACGTCATAAAGAGGATCGACCAGTCCGAGTTTGAAGGCTTTGAGTACATCAACCCGCTTCTGTTGTGGACACGCCTGTGAATGACCCTGTCACTTTACCCTTAACTACAGCATAAGCATGCCAGGCCGGGCACCGAGGCTCCAAGCAGCCAGGGAGGGATGCTGGCCACCAAGACCGAAGAGGGGCGTCCAACAGGCACTTCTAGACAGAGCAATCTCTTGTGTCCAGGCCCCAGAGGCTGGCTTTGTGCTGGAGGAACCGCTTCCTGTGCACAGAGGCCCTACCGGAGGGTGAGACAGCCAGCCACGCCGTTTGGAAAGGTGCACATCTTCCACAGAAACAGAACTCGATGCACTGACCCGCTCCAGGAAAAGTTAGCGTGTAATGCCCTGAGGAATAAAGTGTACCGATGATGTCGAAAAAAAAAAAAAAAAAAAAAGAATGTGATGGCCACCTTACTATTTCTCTCATTTGAAGATTTTCTCAACAGGGTACCTCCTCTGAACAACAAGCTTCCCACATTCTCATTCTCTTTTGGTTTCTTGACATCAGTGTTTATGAATACTCTTGTTGACCAAATCCTAGGACAGATTAAGGTTTTTCTCATTTTCATTTCAATCGAAGTCTTGCCAATGAGTTCTCTAATATTTGGTAATATTTCCAGACAAACGCGTACCTACCTTCCTTACCTACCTTATGTATAGGACTCCTGATGATCATGGACTTTCGGGTGTTCTGTAACCTCACCATTTACAATAAAGGCTTTCCCACAGTATCCACATTCATAGGGTTTCAGATCTTTGTAGACTCTCTGAAAAGGTGTAAGAGCTTGGCTAATTCTAAAAGTGTTTGCACATTCATTGCATGCTACACCCACTCCAGCAGTGACACACGTGACAGGCCTAAAAACCTGGACGCAGTCCAGAGGCAAAGAGTTTCACGGAAACTTAGCCTCCTGGAACTTTGGCATTCCCATAGCACACATGCTCCAAACCTGTCCCCATGTTAGTCTGGTGTATGGATCTGTCTGTTCTCTTTCAGTATTGTTTTATTATAAGTGCCTTTAAGGACTGATTTTGAAATATAGCTAAGTTAGATTAGCCTCCACCAGTGTTCTAATGTCCTGGGCAGTCCTTGAGCTGACCCTGGGCTTGGAATTGCATAGGAATATCATTCATCCAGACGAAATGCCTCAGTGTTGACAGTTAGTTATCAGGCATCTCAGTTTGCAGGATAGAAATCTCAAGGCAAGCTTAGCAAAGTATACTTAGAATCTTCATTACATTCAGGTATGGCAGACTACATTGCATATTAGAAGAAAAGTTGGTGAGTTCTTCTGACAAATGGAGATTCCCTACAGATACTTATTAAAAGAGCAGCCTAGTTACTACTATATGCAAGAATTTACCATGGCCTAGGGAAAAGGAGGGTTGTGGTTTAAGGAGGAACTACATTGTTGCATTACTCATGAGAAGGCCTGCTAGAGCAGAACCCCCTGGTGCTAGCTTTCACAAGGCTCAAAGGAATAGCATAAATTATGACTAGGGTGTGAAATCCTTACCTGGCCCCTATCATTAACTGACTCTAGGCAGGGCTGTTTTATCTTTACTGTAAACATTGCCTGGTTCCTGCCAGTCCTTTGAAGGCATTCCTCTGTTTTGTGTCAGATAACTTCCATATACCTTGCCTGCTGTGACACCCTACTTCTTTGTTTTATTCTGGATTAAAAGTCTGGTCTTGCTTGGAAGCATTACATTCAGATACACACTCTCTCTGTGTCCGTGTCTGTTTGTCATCCGCGCCAACTCCTTGCTCCCCTGTAACCAGAACCCTGAGTTTTCCCGACTGAGGTTCATCTGCAGCAATTGCATTCATAGTGTTTCATAGTGTTTGGCCTGAGCTCCAACCAAAGGTCTTTCTACATTCTTTACACTGATAGGGCTTCATACCAATATGAATTCTGTAAGCTTAGAATATTTTTCTTACTTTTTTTAAAGATTTTTTTAAATGTATGTGAGTACACTATAGCTGTACAGATGGTTGTGAGCCTTCATTTGGTTGTTGGGATTGAATTTTTAGGACCTCTACTCGCTCCAGTCAACCCCGCTTGCTCCAGTCAACTCCACTCACTCAGTCCCTGCTCGCTCCAGCCCAAAGATTTATTTGTTATTATACATAAGTACACTGTGGCTGTCTTCTGACACACCAGACGAAGGCGTTAGATCTCATTACTTGGGTGGTTGTTGAGCCACCATGTGGTTGCTGGGATTTGAACTCAGGACCTTCGGAAGAGCAGTCAGTGCTCTTACCCACTGAGCCATCTCGCCAGCCCCACCTTAGAATTTTCAAAATCTATTTTAATAAGGGTTTTTACACACTTTAACCTCCCTTCTAGTTCACCAGCCACCAGAGGTAGTAAAAAGGAAAAGGTAAATAGGGCAAAGCCAGATGTGGACCTGTTTAGAAATAGTTCTTTGGGCAATTACAATTTTCACTGTCAGGATA
Source organism: Mus musculus (assembly GCF_000001635.26). Taxonomy (NCBI): domain Eukaryota; kingdom Metazoa; phylum Chordata; class Mammalia; order Rodentia; family Muridae; genus Mus; species Mus musculus. The sequence goes on along the minus strand of NC_000073.6, from coordinate 27,880,313 downwards.
TCAGCAGCTCAGTTCATATGAATCAGCAGCAGCAGCTCAATCCACTTGGATGGCAGGCCCATCCAGCAGGAACCAAAAGGCTCTGCTAATTAGCCCCAGTCCTCAGAAGCAGCAAGAAGCCATTAGAATACAAGTTCTTTGGTGCATTTCTCTCTACAAAGTCACAATAAGCAATGATCATCAAAGAAGGCAAGAACCAATGTCACAGCATCATCAGTGAAGTCCAGTGTCAGCAAAGTCCAACAAAGACCAGCAAAGAGTGGCAAGGCAAACCAAAGCCAGAGTGTCATTCACTCTCTGTTGAGTTATACTTTTCCAAACATCACATTTCCTCTCCAGCCAAACATTACATGCCCTTTTACCAGGAAGCTTCCAGAAAAACACCATGTGTCTGTTCTCTGCATAACATCCTCTCATAAGACAGTTTTCAAAACGATATCACATGACACAATCGAGTCCCCCCCAAAACCCAGAAATTTCCACCTCAGAATTCTCCAATGTGCACTGAAGGCTGAACTAAATCTAAACATTTTCTTACATTTCTTACATTCACAATTTCTCACCAGTATGAATTCCCCAATATGCAGCTGGCTTAGCAATATTGCTAAAGGCCTTTCCACATCTTACATCATAAGACTTCTTACTAATATGAATTTTAGTATGTCAAACCAAGCTTGACTAATAGCCTTCACAAATCTCACAAATCTTTGTAAGGTTTCTCACCAGCATGAATTCTTTGATGTACTTTAAGGTCTCCGCCACAATTCTTCACATTCAGAAGGCTTCTTGCCAGTGTGAGTTCTAAAATGAGCAAGAAACTGGTAGTGGTATTGAAAGGCTTCCCCACATTTGTTACATTGAAATGGTTTCTCACCAGTGTGGATTCTCTGATGAATCCTGAGGGCTGTACCACGAACAAAGCCCTTTCCACATTCCTTGCACTGATAGGGTTTCACATCAGTATGGATTCTCTGATGTTGATTGAGTTGGGACTTAAGTCGGAAACTGGACCCACACTGCTCACATTCAAATGATTTTTCTCCAGTGTGAATGCTCTGGTGCCGAGTAAGCTGAGCCAGAACAGTGAAGCCCTTCCCACAGTCCTTACACTCAAAGGGTCTCTCATCAGAATGAATTTTCTGATGTTGCTTGAGGTTTGAGCGATGATTAAAAGCTTTCCCACACTCACCACATTCATATGGTTTCAAACCGGCATGGATAACCCTATGTTCAATAAGGCTGGAGACATGCTTGAAGGACTTCCCACATTCTTCACAAGCAAATGGTTTTTGATTTGTATGGACAGTTTTATGGTAAGTAAGCTGACTGGGAAGATGAAAAGCCTTTCCACATTCTTTGCACTCAAAAGGTCTCTCACCACTGTGAGATTTCTGATGTCTCATGAGATGTGTATTAAGTCTAAAGACTTTCCCACAGTCCTTACAGTTGAAGGGCTTCTTTTCACTGTGAATACTCTGATGCTCAATAAAACTTGATTTTCTGCGAAATAAGTTCCCACATTCCTTGCACTGATAGGGTTTCACGTTGGTATGGATTTTCTGATGTTCACTAAGCTGGTCCTTACGTCTAAAGGCTGACCCACACAGCTTACACTCAAAAGGTCTCTCATCAGTGTGAGTTTTCCGATGCTCGGAAAGGTATACCTGAAGCCTAAAAGCCTTCCCACATACATTGCATTCAAAGGGCTTCTCATTGGTATGAATACTCTGGTGCCGCAAGAGGAATGAGCCACAGCTGAATATCTTCCCACAATGCTTACATTCAAATGATTTGTCTTCAGTGTGAATGTTCTGGTGCCGTGTGAGCTGAGCCAGAACGATGAAGCTCTTCCCACAGTCCTTACACTGAAAGGGTCTCTCACCAGAATGGATTTTCTGATGTTGCATTAGGTATGAACGACGTTTAAAGGCTTTCGCACACTCACTACACTCATATGGTTTCACACCAGCGTGAATAGTCCTGTGTTCAACAAGGTGGGAGACGCGCTTGAAAGACTTCCCACATACTTCACATTCAAAAGGTTTTTCATCTGTATGAATGACTTTATGATATTTAAGCAGGTCGGGAAGATGAAAAGCCTTTCCGCATTCATTACATTCAAAAGGTCTCTCACCACTGTGAGACTTCTGATGTCTTGTGAGCTGTTGGGGGAGTCTGAAGGCCTTCCCACACTCCTCACATTCATAGGGTTTCTCTCCAGCATGAACACTCTGATGCTGAGTAAGAGTTGACCTACAACCAAAGCACTTCCCACACTCTTTACACTCATATGCCTTTTCTGTATTGTGAGCAAGAGTCTGGCAGGTGTGAGTGGGTATTTCTTCCTTGTTAGTAATCTTTTGATTATCATCGCCTTCTTGAGAACTCTGTAGTCCCTTGGATGTATTATAGTTGGGGCCACTAGTAAAACTGCAAATCTTGAGATCAAAAGTTTTACTGAATTGCTTTATTCTCTGTTTGAATAAATTTATATCATAGGTTTGATTTTCTGGAGACATATTTTCAGCTTCATAACATAACTCCAAATCTGAAAGGAAAAGAGAAAGCAAGACTCTTTTATCTTCCTGTTACATGCACCTGCACCTGCACATACACAATTTTCTTATACCATAAAGTCCACTAAATAAATGGCCAGGCTGTAAAGTATTTTCTGAGAAGCTAAACAGGAGCAAGGAGAGCAACAATAGCAAAAATGTATGTAAAGAAATACTCTTGCCGGGCGGTGGTGGCACACGCCTTTAATCCCAGCACTTGGGAGGCAGAGACAGGTGGATTTCTGAGTTCGAGGCCAGCCTGGTCTACAAACTGAGTTCCAGGACAGCCAAGACTATACAGAGAAACCTTGTCTCAAAAAAACCAAAAAAAAAAAAAAAAAAAAAAAAAGAAAAAGAAATACTCTTTATAGTACAACAGGTTGGAAGTGGAAGAAATGTCTGCGTAATGAAATTACATCTAACTATACTGAAATAATCTTAAATGCCTCTTTCCATTCTACAGGAAATACATACCCTTCAATAAAGGTGTTTAAACCAAATCATGAATAAAATTCTATACCAAACAAATATGTAATATGTATCACCCCTTAAGAAAACTGGTCTGGATTTGGAATTCTGAAAACAAAAAAACAAAAACAGGGTAAAACTGTGGTGGTGGAAGTATGCAATTGTAATCCCAGCAACAAGGAGCCCGAGGTACAGGGTCCTGAGTTCTAGGGTAGCTTGGACTAGACAGTGAGACTCTGTCTGAGAAAAACAAAAACAAGCTAAAAAGAAAACAGAAAGAAAGAGGAGGATAAATCATTAGAATTTTTAAGCAGAATAAATATATCCATCCAGAGATCTTTACAGATCTTTACCTACCCCTCCTCTCCTCCAAATCCAACCCCCTAGTCTCGTCCCAAGCTCTGTAGCAAATCACCTAGTGTGGCCCTATGTGCAGTAGATCACACAGATCCACACCTCCAAGCTTGCTTCTCCCATTCACTGCTTCATCCCAGCCTCCAAGTCCAACAGGCAACCCAAAGACCACTCTGGTAGGTGAAACAGGTGCACTAACTGCGCCTCTCCCTCCATTCCTCCAAGTCCAATCTCTAGTCACATCCCAGCTCTGCAGCAGACCATCTAGGGTGGCCTCTCCTCACTCTGCCCCCATTCCCAGGGGACTAAACTGATCCTAGTTAAGCACTTGCTTTCCTCCCTACTATGGTCCCTGTCTGTACTCCACCCCTAGCCCATCCTCACTGCTAAGTGTCAGCTGTCAATATCCAGAAACACACTTTACCTGCAACTCCCAGTAGCCACACCTATCAGGATCCCACAAGAATGTCCTATCAGGCAACACCTAATAACCATGCTCTCCTAACAGAGAGTGCAACAGAAACCAAGGAACAAAATACACACCCAACAAAGATAAGAAGAAATACCAGCACCTAGGATTACAATCTTCCCAAAGTCAGATGCCTAGAAGTCAGCATAAAAACATAAAACCAGCATGTTTAACTAGAGCATGGCAACCCTACCACAGCAGGCCTTGAATACTGCAACATAGCTGAAGCACAATAAAAGGACATTAAAATAGCCTTTATGAATATGACAGAGATCATTAAAGAAGAAATGAAGACATCCCATGGATAAATCAATGAAAACCATAGAGAATGAAAACACAAACAAACAATGGAAAGAAATGCATAAACAGTTCAAGAACTGAAAGTAGGAATAGAATCAATACAGAAAACCAAAACTGAGGGAAATCTAGAAATGTTTAGAAACTCGAACAGGAACCTCAGAGGCAAGCCAAACAAAAAGAATACACAAGATAAAAAACAGAATCCCAGGCGTTTAACAGCCAATAGAAGAAACAGATATCTCTGTGAAGACAATGGTAACAAAATTCCTGCACAAAGGGCTGGAGAGATGGCTCAGTGGTTAACAGCACTGACTGCTTTTCCAGAGGTCCTGAGTTCAATTCCCAGCAACCACATGGTGGGTCACAACCATTTGCAATGGTATCTGATGCCCTTTTCTGGTGTGTCTGAAGACAGCTACAACGTACTCATATACATAAAATAAATACATAAGTAATTCTTTTTTTTTTAAGATGCAAGAAATCTGGGACACCATGAAAAGAGCAAACATAGGAATAAGAATAGAAAAAGAAGAGAGAAAAAAATCCCAGGTCAAAGGCACAGGATATATTGTCAACAAAATCATAGAAGAAAATTTCCCTAATCTAAAGAATGACATGCCTACCAAGGTTCAGGCCACATCTAGAAGGAGAGACTATACCAAAAAAGAAAATCTTCTCAGCACAAAATGATCAAAACACTAAATGTACAGGACAAATAAAGAATATTAAAGGCTGCAAGGAAAACAGACTGAGTAACATATAAATGACTTCTATATGAAGACTTTAAAAGCCAGAAGTGACTAGAGAGATGCTCTACAGACTCTAAGAACCACAGAGACGTACCTAGACTATTATACTTAGCAAAAATTTCAGTCACCATAGATGGAGAAAATAAGACATTCCACAATAAAACAAAATTTAAGAAATATCTATCTACAAATCCAGGCCTACAAAAGGTACTAGAAGAAAAACTTTAACCTAAAGGGATTAACTATACCTAAGAAAACACAAGGAATAAATAAATCAAGAGCAGCAAATCAAAAGAAGAGAAACACACACACCACCACAACAAAAGAAAAAGAATCAAAACACTGCTCATTAATATCTCTCAATATTAACAGTCCCAATTCTCCAATAAAAAGACCCAGACAGGATCCAATCGTCTGCTGCATCGAAGAAACACACCTTTGCAACAAAGATAGACATAATCTCAGAGTAATAGGTTGGAAAAAGGTTTTCCAGCAAACATACCCAAGAAACAAGCTGGAGTAGCCATTTTAAAATCTGACAAAATAGACTTCATACCAAACAGACAAGTTAGAGAGTGATTATACATGCTTATCAAAGAAAAAAATCCACCAACTTCTATGCATAAAACACAGGGCACCCAAATTCATAAAAGAAACAGTACTATAATTTAAATCACATATTGAAACTCACACACTAATAATGGGAGACTGCAATATCCTGCTCTCACCAATAGACAGATCATCCAGACCAAAACTAAATAGAGAAATGCTAGAGCTAACTTGATGTTGTTATAAACAAAATGGATACAACAGATACCTACAAAACATTTCATCTAAACATCAAAGATTTTACCTTCTTCTAAGTATCTCATTGAACTTTCTCCAAAATTGACCATAAAGCAAGTATCAAAAGATATAAGAAAATCCAAATAACACCTGGTAACTTATGCCGCCACCATGGGTTAAAGCTGGATATAAATAACAACAGAAACTTCAGAAAGCTTACAAACCCATGGAAACTGAACAACACTGGTCAAGTTGAATGAAAACTGGGCCAAGACAGAATTATAAAAGAAATCAAGGACTTCCTAGAATCAAATGAAAGTGAAAACACAGTACAACCAAACTTAGGGGATATGATGAAGGCATTCTAAGAGACAAGTTCATAGTACTATGAACCTACATTAAAAAAATTAGAGAGGTCTCACTCTAGCAACTTAACACCACACCTAAAAGCTCTAGAATAGAAAGATGAAATTACACCCAAAAGGAGTAGAAGGCAAGAAATAATTAAAGTCAGGGCTAACTTCTGTAAAATAGAAACAACAATACAACAACAACAAAATACAAAGAATCAATGAAAGGAAGAGTTGGTTCTTTGAGAAAATCAGGAAGACTGACAAACCCTTAGTCAAATTACCTAAAAAGTGGAGAGAGAAGATCCAAGTGAAGAAATTTAAAGATGAAAGGAGGATATAAAGACAAATACTAAGGGAATTCAAAGAACCATAAGAACATACTTTAAAAGCTTGCGCTCCACCAAATTGCGAAGTCTAAAAATAACTGGTGGTTTTTGTTTTTTTTGATACATACTACTTACCAAAGTAAATAAAGATCAGTTAAGCAATTTAAACAGACCTATAATTCCATTTCACTAAGAAATGGAATCAGTAACTAAGTCTCCAAACCAAAGAAACCCCAGGGCTAGGTGGTTTTGGTGTAGAATTCTACCATACTTGTAAAGAAAGTTCCTGCCGAAACACATGCAAAAATTGAGAGACCTTGGACCACTCGGCCCTAGAAGGTGTTTTATCAAACCCTCCCTAAAGGTTCACAAAATCCTATGGAAGAGGAGATAAACAGAAATAATGTAAAATGCTGGACATTGGTAGACCAATCCTTTAATCCCAGCGTTTAGGAGGCAGAGCCAGGCAGATCTTTGGGTTTCAGGACAGCCTGGTCTACAGAGTGAGTTTCAGGACAGTCAGGGCTACACAGAGAAACCCTGTCTTGAAAAACAAACAAACAATAAGAACAAAAAAAAAATGAAAGAAAGAAAAAGAAAAGAAAATGTGTAAAAGCCAGAGGGATGGAAGACATCAAGAAAACAAGACTCTCTAAATAAACACAATAAAACCTCATGTGATTTGACAGAGACTGCGGCAGTATGCATAGGGCCTGCACTACCCCATCTTCACTGGGTCCTTTGTGCATGAACTATGGCTTCCAGGTTAGTGTTTTTATGGAATTCATGAGTGTGTAAACAAGTGGGTCTCTCTTTCTTGTGCCTTCACTTGGGTTTTTTCTGTTTGTTTGGTTGTGGGTTTGTTTGTTTTTTTTTTGTCCCATTCCAATGTGTCAGATTATATTATATTATATTATATTATATTATATTATATTATATATTATCATTATCCCTTATAAGCCTGTTTATTTTCTAAGGAGAGAGAAAAACAGAGTAGATCCAGATGGGAGAGGTAGGAATAAAGTGGGAGGAACAGGGGGAGGGGAAGCCACAATCAGCATATATTATGTGAGAAATTTTTTTTTAGAAAAGGGGAGAAGAAAAAGAAGACTAAGGAAACCAAATGATAAATACATTCAAGAAATGTGTCACTGAAGTGTCCACAAAACTAAAGTTAAACCAAATTAAATCAAAATAGGAAAATACATAAATAAGACTGTATGGGTAGCACTACTAAAATGATCATTTTCTTAGTATGATAGTAAAAGATTGTTTACATTAACTAGAATTGATGGGAAATTGTTTGTGGATAATAGCCTAAAAAGGATACATGAAACACTTAGTATCAACTGTCATATTAGTGGCCAACCATCTAAGAGTTCAACAAAAAGTGTTTAAACATGTAGTGGTAGACATAAATACAGCATATAAGACAAAATGATATCAATTAGTAACATTTTTTGTATGTGCTTTTTTATTTTGAAAGGTTTTGCTGTTGCAGTTGTTACTTTTATTTTTTTTAATTTTTGGTTTATTTTTTTATTTTTGGCCACGTTAGGAGTCAGCCTGAGATGGCCACTAGTACGACACCAAGCAGGCATGGGGAAGCAAGTAAGTGATGGAGAAATGAAAGAGAAACAGAAGGGTGTGGGCGCAATAAGTAGGGGCAGTTCTGGAGACTTGAGGGTATTTAGGAACAGCCAGATTTGACAGGCTGGTGATGCTACCTAGGACCATGGTAGGGTCCTGGCCTGTGCTGCCATAAGGGGCCAAATCTGAGTCTTTGGCCCTGTAGCATCAGGGATCTGTTACCACCAAAGGTCAGGCAAACATTCTTGGTCTGGGCTGCCACCAGGGACATGTTGATGCTTGAGGGCTTTGCAGAACTGGCCCCACCCACTTGGGCATCATAGATGAGTTAGCCCTGGAGGTGAGCTGACTCTGCCCCTAGGCAGCCACAGTACTCAGGAAAGTGCGCATTGCATATTGCAGGTGTAGCGGGTGAGATGACCCTAACACTTGTTTCCCATTTGGTGGCATTAAAAAGGGATAGCTACCCTCCTCTCCCCCTCACCACCTGTGGCAGGTGGGAGACCTGGCCCTGAAATCATGAGAGCAGGAGAGTTGTCCCTGCCCCTCACTAACTGCAGCACTTGAGAGAGCAGGCCCTGCACTTCACCTGGTCAGGACAGTAGAGCTGACCCTGGAGGCAAGGCAGGGGTGTGGTGTGGGAGAGCTGATCCCACCACTTCTCTGCCATGTAGTGACGGGGGGGCGGGGGGAGATGCCATCACCCATCCCTTGCCACCTATAGCAGACAGGAGAGCTGTCCTTGTCCTGAGATCATCAGAGTGGGAGAGCTGGCCCTGCCCCTCACCTGCTGCAGCACTTGGAAGAGCAGGCCTTGAATCTCACCTGGACAGCACAGTCAAGCTGACCCTGATGGTGGGGGTGCAGGTAAACTGGCCCTGAGGGCATGAGCATGGGTAAGCTAGCCCAGCAACTTGTCACTGGACAGCAGTGTGTGTGTGTGGGGGGGAGAGACAGACAGACAGACAGACACAGACAGATGCCCCCCCCCCCCCCATTGCTCCATATCTATGGTGGCTGAGAGAGCTAGCTCCAGAATCACGAGAGTAGGAGAGCTGGCCCTATCCCTCACCAGCTCTAATACTCAAGATACAGCCGTGCACCTCACCTGGACAGCAGGGTAAAGCTGTACCTGCTTGTAGGGGTTGCTGGTGAGCTGGCCCTGAGGGTGTGACAGCAGGAGAGCCCATACGTCTCATGCTCAGATCCAGGACCACCCAACTCTATCCCATTGCTGAACTGCTGGAGTGCACGAAGGGGCTAGTCCTACAGATCCAAAACTACAGGATCTCCATGACACAGGGCAACAACAGGATATCTGAGAGGAGTCTCATTGAGATCTCAGTATTGATAGAGTAGCAGAAGCCAGAAGCCTCATTCCAGACCAACAAGTCATTGCAATGAACATTTGCAAGCAAAGAAGTGTGGACAAAAGTGTGTACAATAGGACATTCTGTGACACACCACAGCTTTCACAATGAATTTTTTTTCCTCTGTTGTTGGGAGGAGTTGCAAGGGAGGAGAGAAGGTATAAGAGGAGGGGGAGACGAATTGGACTGGGGTATATGATGTGATAGTCACCAAAAAAAAGAACCACCCAATATTTGTTTAAAAGTTTAAATCACACATCATATCCCACACATCAATAATGGGAAACTTCAACACCCCTTTCTCACCAATGGACAGGTCATCTAGACAAAAACTAAACAGAGGAATAATGGAGCTAACAGGCATTATGAGTCAAATTGACCTAACAGATGTACAGAACACTTCCCTCAAACAAAAAAAGAGTATACTTTCTTCTCAGCACCCCACGAAGCTTCCAAAGTTGATCATGTACCTGGTCACAAAACAGGTCCCAACAGATACAAAAAAAATGAAATAACCTCTTGTATCTTACCACTATGGATTAAAGCTGGACTTTAATAATAATGGAAACAATAGAAATCTACAAACTCATGGAAGCTAAACAACTCAACTGAACAATCACTGGGTGAAGGAGGAATTAAAGAAAGAAATAAAAGACTTTCTAGAATTCAATGAAAATGAAGGAACAACATACCCAAACTTATGGAACACAATGAAAACAGTGCTAAAGAAATTGGAGAGATCTTTTACTTAACAGTTCACCCGAAAGCTCTAGAAGAAAAAGAAACAAACACACCCAAGAGGAGTAGATGGCCAGAATTAATCAAAACCAGGGCTGAAATAAACAAAATAGAAACAAAGAGAATAATACAAAAATTGGTTCTTTGAGAAAAATCAACAAGATTGACAAATTTGTATCTAAACTAAATAAAAGACAGAGATAATATCCAAATTAACAAAATTTGAAATAAACAGGGAGACATAACAGACACCAAGGAAAGTCAAAGAATTGTTAGGTCTTACTTCAAAAGTTTGTATCCAGAAAACTGGAAAATCTCAAAGAAATGGACAATTTTCTCCATTAAAAGCCACTTACCAAAGTTAAAACAAGATCAGATAAACAATCTATGTAGACCATGATCCCCTAAGGACATAAAAGCAGTCATTAAAAGTCTCCAACCAGGAAAAAAAAAAAGCAGAACCAGATGGTTTTAGTCTAGAAATCTACCAAACTTTCAAAGAAGAGCTAATACCAATACTCCTCAAGCTATTCTACAAAACAGAAACAGAAGGAACACTGCCAAATTCGTTTTATGAGGCCACAATTACCCTGATGCCCAGACCACACAAAGAGTCAACAAAGAAAGAGAACTTCAGACCAATTTCTCTAATGAACACTGATGTAAAAATACGCAATAAAATTTAAAAAACGTAATCCAAAAAAACAAATCAAAAAGATCATCCACCATGATCAAGTAGGCTTTATCCCAGGGATGCAAGAATGGCTCAACATACGAAAATCCATTAATGTAATTCACCATATAAACAAACAAAGAAAAACACACATGATCATCTCATTAGATGCTGAAAAGGCCTTTGACAAAATCTAATACCCCTTCATGTTAAAATTCTTGGAGAAATCAGGGATACAAGGCACATACCTAAACACAATAAAGGCAACATACAGCAAGCCAATAGCCAACATCAAGTTAAATGTTGAGAAACTTAAAGCAATTCCACTAAAACAGGGACAAGACTAGGCTGTCCATTTTCTCCATATCCATTCAGTGTAGTGCTTGAAGTTTTAGCTAGAATAAGGCAACTAAAGGAGATCAAGGGGGTTAAAATTGGAAAGGAAGAAGTAAAAACATTGCTATTTGCAGAAGATATGATCGGATACATAATCGAACCCAAATATTCTACTTGGGAACTCCTCCAGCTGATAAATACCTTTAGCAAAGTGGCTGGATATAAAATTAACTAAAGTAAATCAGTATCCCTCCTATATACAGATGATAAATGGGCTAAGAAAGAAATCAAAGAAACAACACCCTGTACAATAGCCACACATAATATATCTTGGTTGACTCTAACCAAGCAAGTGAAAGACCTGTATGACAAGAACTTAAAGTCTTTGAAGAAAGAAATTGAAGAAGATATCAAAAGATAGAAGATCTCCCATGCTCATGGTTTGGTAGGATGGCCTTCCTACCAAAAGCAACCTATAGATTCAATACAATTTCCACCAAATTCCAACACAATTTTTTACAGACTTTGAAAGAATACTAAAATTCACACAGGAAAACAAAAAGCCCAGGATAGCTAAAACAATCCTGTACAATAAAAGAACTTGTGATGGTGTCACCATCCCTGATCTCAAACTGTACTACAGAGCAATAACAATAAAAACCACGAGGCATTGGCATCAAATCTAGACAGGTTGATCAATGGAAGTGAGTCAAAGATCTAGAATTAAATCCACACATATATGGACAGCAGATTTTTGATAAAGAAGCCAGAAATATACAATGGAAAAATGAAAGCATCTTTAACAAATGGTGCTGACTTAACGGGATGTCGGCATGTAGAAGAACACAAATAGATCCATAGCTATCACCTTGCACAAAACTCAAGTCCAAGTGGATCAAAGACCTCAACATAAAATGGAAAAGACTAAGTCTAAAGACTTAGAATAGAAAATGGAGAACTACCTTGAACACACTGGCATAGGAGACAGCTTCCTGAACTGAACACCAACCATGTAGGCACTAAGATCAACAATCAACCTCATAAAACGGAAGGGCTTCTATAAGGCAAAGGACACTGTCAAAAGGCCAAAGTGGCAGCATACAAAGGGAAAAGATTTTCACCAGCCCCATATCCAACAGAGGGGTGATATCCACAAACATATAAAGAACTCAAGAAACTAGACATCAACAAACCAAATAATCCAATTAAAACATGGAGTTCAGACCTAAACAGAGAATTTTAAACAGAGGAATCTGTAATGCCTGAAAAGTACTTAAATGTCCTTAGCCATCAGGGAAATGCAAATCAAAACGACTCTGAGATTCCATCTTACGCCTGTCAGAATGGCTAAAATTAAAGATGCAAATGACAGCTCATGCAGGTAAGGATGTGGAACAAGGAGAACACTCCTCCATTGCTGGTAGAAGTGCAAACATGTCAGCCACTTTGGAAATTAAAATGGTGATATCTCAGAAAATTTGGAATCCATCTATCTCAACACCCAGCTATACAACTCCTGAGTATATACCCAAAAGATGGTCCACCAACCCACAAGGACTCTTACTCAACTATGTTCATAGCAGATTTATTCATAATAGCCAGAAAGTGGAAACAACCTAGATGTGCCTCAACTGAAGAAGGGATTTTTTTTTAATGTGGTATAGTTACACAATGGAATACTACTCAGTTATTTAAAAAAAAAATGACGTCTTGAAATTTCCTGGCAAATGGATGGAACAAGAAAAGATTATACTGAGAGAGGTAATCCAGACCCAGATAACAAACAGGTTATGTACTCACTTATAAGTGGATGTTAGCCATAAAGTAATCGATAACTATGCTACAACCCGCAGACCCAAAGAAGCTAAGTAAGAAGTAGGGCTCAAGGGAGGGATGCATGAATCTCACTGAGAAGGGAAAACAGAATAGATATCATGGGTGGATGGGCGGGGGGGGGGGGGATATGGGGGAGGAGTGAGGTGTAGGGATGGGAAGGGGGGTGGGAACAGGAAAGATCAGGTGTGAGGAGGGTGGGAGAGAGTACTGATGAGACAACTGGAGCTAGAAACCCAGGGCAATGGAAACTCCCAGGAATCAGTGAGTGTGACCCTAGCTAAGACTCCTAGCAATAGGGGATAAAAAATCCTAGCAAAGCCAGAAACGGATGAGTTTTGTTACCAGGCAAGTCTTCCAGTGGAGGGATTTGGACACCAACCCAGCCACAAAACCTTCAACTACAATATATCCTGCCTACAAGACGTGCTGGGGTAAAGGTGGCACAGAAATTGTGGGATTGCCCAACCAATGACTGGTCCAGTTTGAGACCTATGCCATGAGAGAGAGCCCACCCCTGAGACTTCTCCAAAGTCCAGGAGCCAGAGGCTGGATAGTCCAAAGACTCAAGATAGAACCAAACAGGAATGGCGGCAACAACAACAAAAAGAAAGAAAGAAAAAAAAGTGAATGAAATGATTCCTATTGATATTCTGCTACATCAAAGAGGCATCATACAGCAACTGATAGGAACAGACACAGAGACCTACAGCCAAACACTGGGCAGAGCTTGGGGAATCCTGAGGAAGAGGAGGGGGAAGGATTGTGGGAGCCAGACAGCACAAGAAAACATACAGAATCAACCAACTTGAGCTCACAGGAGCTCATGGAGACTAAACCACCAACCAGGAAGCCTGCATAGGACCAACGTAGGCCCTCTGCACATATGTTACAGTTGTATGGTTTAATCTTCTGGTTGGACTCCTAACAGTGGGGCAGGGGCTGTCTCTGACTCTGTTGCCTGCCTTTGGGACCCATTCCGCTTCCTGGGTTGCCTTGTCTGGCCTAGGAGAGGAGGTGGCCATGCTTACTGAACCGCCATATTCCATGGCTGGTTGATGTCAATTGAGGCCAGTTCTTTTCTGAAGGGAAATGGAGGAGGAGTGGATGAGAAGTGTGGAGGCAGGAAGAAGGCCTGGATGGAGAGGAGGGAGGGGAAGCTACAGTCAGGAAGTCAAACAAAGACACAAAAAGTGGGTCCTCCAACATTGAGTGATTTAACTGAGCCTCTCCCAGGCGTACCCAGCTGCTTGGGTTGTAAGTTAATTCCCGATGTGGTCAAGTTGACAAAAAGAGGAACCATCATAGCTCCCTGCCAAGCTAGGTAGAAGGCTGTGCTGTGTGCACTCAGATGTCCCCCTGACTTGTCCATCTGTGCTTTGTGAGTCAGGGTCTCTCATTTGCCTGGAGCTGACTTGCCAGCAAGCCCAAGGGATCTGCCTTTGCCACCTCCCCAGTGCTGCAGGGAGGCGCCACCATCACACCGTGACTACAGTGACCACGAAGACACAGAATTCAGACATTTGGTGCCCCTCCCTGCGTTACAGCTGTCAATGCTGCTGAAACCGTCTTGGCTTTGGTTCAGTGGTCGAGAACTCTGAGAGCTCTGCCCGAGGCCCTGGGTTAGAGACCCAGCAGCCCCTATAACTCCAGCCCAGGGAGCTGACCCTCTCTAGGGCCTCGTAGGATACCTGCACACGTGTGTGCACACACAACCAATAATGAATCACTTCACTCTTACTCACCTGGGCTCGGCCTGTCTGTTTCTTCCTTCACAGCCATCCAGGGCTCTTTCTCCTGCTCTAGTAAGACGATCAGATCTGGCTTGGAAATGCAACGTCCCACTTAAAAGAAAGATAGAGATGGCTCAGTGTGTATACACTTATTTGTTTCTTTGTTAGTTTATTGAGACTCGATCTAATAATCCCAGGATGTCCTAGAACATAGTAAGTAGACCTCGCTGTCCTTGAATTTACTTGATCTGCCTGCCTCTGCCTCCCAATTGCTGGGACTGAAGGTATGTGCCACCATGCCCTGCCTGTGTAGATTTTCAAAAAACAGACTTTTTTTATTATAAGGTCTAAACAGCTTGGCATGGTGGATCACGCGTGTGAGGCCAGCAGGTGTGGGACTGAGCCAGGCTATGCTGTCTGGGCTGCAGAGCAAAGACCCTTGTCTCTGACAAACAGATAAAAAAGTTCTAAAAGCCAAAATTAGTGCTGAAGAAAGACATTAGGGAAAGAGGAAAAAGCAACCTGGGTAAGAAACCAGCTGCTCCAGATTAGGGTTTTAATCTCCTTTAAATGCGGACAGGGCTGTCACGTAAGAGGAAAGCAGAACTGAGTGGTGAGAACATGAACCCACAGGCTATACTGTCCACTGTAGACCCCATCTCTGCAGCTCACTACTAATGACATCCATTTAGGCGAGTCCCATCAGATTTCTCTGCTCAACTTTTCCATCTAAAGATTTGGCACGGTGGCACACACTTGAAGTCACTTCTCTTAAGAAGAAGTTTAAGAAGGCAAATGAGAAGTTCAAAGTCAGCTTTAGTTACATAGCAAGTCCAAAGCTAGTTGGGGCTCCATGAGACCTGACCCTCCCAAACAAACAAAGAAAAAATACCACCACTACAAATAAAAACAAAACCACCCACAACAACAAAAAACAAAGAAACAAAAAGATCCTCAAAACAACAAAATCAACCACCACAACAAAAAAACAAAACCATCCAAATAATAATAAAAAATTTAAATAATAACAATAATAACTTAATTATTTAGATTGTGTTGCTAACTATGAGACAGGGTTCATATTAAGATGAAATACTATACTCAGATATTTCGAATACTGGTTAACCTACAGAAACAACACCATGCATTCATGTATTCATGCGAGGAGGGCACACAGGCCCGGAGCACGCTGGAAGTGCTCCACTACTGTACTGCAGCCTGCTGCTGAGAATCCTCATCATGAGTGCTCACTGAGCTGCCTTCCTTCACATTTACAGCTCACCCTCACATTCTGCCCACTGAAAAAGACAACTCGCCGGGCGTGGTGGCACACGCCTTTAATCCCAGCACTCGGGAGGCAGAGGCAGGCTGATTTCTGAGTTCGAGGCCAGCCTGGTCTATAGAGTGAGTTCCAGGACAGCCAAGGCCATACAGAGAAACCCTGTCTCCAAAAACAAAACAAACAAACAAAGAAAAAGACAACTCATCGTGAAACTTCTACTACAACGCTTAAATCGATTCAAGTTATTAAATAAAATTAAATCAAGTTATTAAGTAAACATTCGGCTCATCTATTTAGTTGCATATGTGCGCGTGTATGGTGTAATTTTGTGTTCGGGAGGGAGTGTGCACCAGTGTGTGTGGATATGCCTGTCCGAATGTGTGTAAGGAAAGAGACTAGCCTGTGTACAGTTTAGGGGTCTTCTTTGAGTGATCTCAATTTAATTTCATGAGACAGGACCTCTCACTCAACCTAGAGCTCGGTGAGAGAATCTCCGAGGGATGTGAAAAGCAGCCACTTCATGAAGATCCTAGCTTCAACCCTACAAAGCTCACACTCTTCCTTTAGGAGGGAGGACGAGGTCAGCTATCTCTTTTTAAAATTCTATTGCTTAAAATTTATTTTATGTTCTATGTATGTGACGATCTGTCTGCATGTGTGTCTGAGCACCACATGTGACTACAGTGGCCATGGAGACCAGAAGAAGGCATCAGACCCCCTGGAACTAGAGTCACACCTAGTGGTACTGAGAACTGAACATGGATCCTCTACAATTGTCTAGCCTCTGATTCTAGTTATGCAAGACAGCACTGTCCTTTAATTCAGAGTGAGGAAAGCCCACAGTGTAGAGGACACATCCCCCATCCATGGGGCACAGGCTTACCCACTGCGACCAGGTTGCTGTAGGTCTCCAACATCATGTCCCTGTATAAGACCTTCTGAGTAGCATCCAGGCAGGCCCACTCCTCCTGAGAGAAGTCAACAGCCACATCCCTAAATGTCACTGACCCCTGAAAGAGCAAACACAAGGAGAGTGAAACTGGGGAAGCTTTCAAGATGGAAACCAGAAGGGAAAGGACTCAGCGTGGGAAGGAAGCCATAAGGAAATGCTCAAGGCACCTGACTGCACGAGCCCCCCATAAACGACGACTGTGCCCACCTACATAGCCAATACCTGTGCCTCTCCACTCCACCCACATCCCTCAGGCTATACCCACAGAAGGGACATGTCACCTGGGGTCAGGGCAAAACACATAAGGAATGCTGTGAGTCCTTGAGTTTATCATACTATCACATGATGTCGTTAACATTTGTTGTCATGAGAATGACTTCTATAAACTATATACCATTCCATATTATAATTTTTGGTCAAAACAAAACAAACTAACAAAAAACCTTTCAGGTGGTCAGCATGTCTCCTCAGTCTTCCATAACTCCCAGGGTCATTAGCCTAACAACACCACAGATGTCAATCAGGTTTCCCAGGGCACTCAATGAGACCATCCCCTCAAAGCTCTGAAGCCCTCAAGGCCCCTGTTTCCCTGTGGGACTGACACCTCCACTGCAGGGACAGTCCTCCCTGAGCACAGACCAAGCAGAGAGCACACGTGGAGGAACGCATTCAAAGTCAACCGCAGTGCACGCTGGGAAGAGGCACAGACAGGAAGTGCTCAGACCTGCCAGCCCTCACTGGAAAGGGGCAGACTGGGCTGGGGGAATCCGGATCCTTGGGAAGCTTCAAGAGGGAAAGAGGGCAGGAGTCACATAACCTGAAGTCACCCTATGTCAAAGAGAAAACTGTCAACTTACACAGACCATGTGTTGAGAACTGGAGCTGGCCATTCTTCTTCAGGCTTCCTCTCCTGGGGGACAAAAAGAAAGCCATTCACTGCATTGTGACTTGATGTTCCCAGGCTGACTTCTGTCACTGTGATGTCATCGACTACATTTATTTCTCAAGCCTCCCCACTCACTCTCTCCCCTCCCACCGCTCACAGCCTCCCACACACAAATTGGAAGCACACAGGAGTCTACACAAAGCCAATCCCCCCCTAACCCAGACAACCCACGGCCAAGGGGGCAGTGTGGGAGTGCAGGGCACAAACATGTCTGCCTTGAACTCCTCCAGAAGAGGCCAGCAGAAGGGACCCATCTTCCACCCTGAGCTCCAGCTCGCCCTGCACCTGGGCCGCTTTTTTTTTTTTTTTTTTGTAGAGACAGGGTTTCTCTGTGTAGCCCTGGCTGTCCTGGAACTCATTCTGTAAACCAGGCTGGCCTGGAACTCAGAAATTCACCTGCCTCTACCTCCCAAGTGCTAGGATCAAAGGTGTGCACCACCACTGCCCAGCAATCGCATTGTTTCTCACACTCCCTTGTCCTGCAGAACACTGAGGGGAATGAACCCAAGATGGCCTCACAGAGCAACAACTAAAGCACACCAGGCCCTTAGGATATGGCGGCATTGCACTAACAGGCTTCACCACAGGCATCCTAAGGTTCCTGACAGGCCTGGAGAGCCTGAGGGGACAGAACCAAGACTTCAACCTGATACCACAGATCCACACCCACTATCAGCCACGGACGGCATTGCTCATCTGGATCTGGCCAGTGTTACCCATTACACACACACACACACACACACACACACACACACACACTCAGAAAATCACTAGCTCTCAAAGATGCCAAATTCAGTGCTATCACTTTCCCAGCTGAAATGGTGAACAGACATAGTCAACCACCTGCAGTTTTCTGCTGCTTTGAGAGGCAGGCCTGTAAAGATAGGATGAGTGATGCCATTGAAATAGGCGCCAATTTAACAGATCGGGATGTAAAAGCCCTAACGCTAACCTCTGGAGACTCCTATCTATAATTTGTTCAGAAAAAGAAGTGATTGTAGAGAGACGATGTCAAGGGATGTCATTGGAAGGATAATGCGAATACTAAGTGGAAAGGGAAGGGACAATGTAAGGGACACAATGGTGGAGGTATCAATTTGCCTGTCCCTCCTTCAGTTACTGACAATTCCATATTCTAAAACTAAAACCTCATTTTCAAACAAAGCACAAGCTCATTCTTTAATCTTTGATGTGCAGCAATAAAGTCCTTATTCTACTTCAGCCCTCCTTTGTAATGGCTGAGGCACGGAGCCTGAATAAGCGCGAGATCCCAGACTATATCTGAGAGCATCCTCAGGGAGCACTTTCTGCTACTCTGTCAACACTCACGTGGCTAGGATAGGGCTCTGGGAAAGTCCTGGGGCTCAACAAGTAGCTGCCTGCTCTCTTAAGCAACCCTGGAGACTCTTCCGGCCTGAAATGCTCCTCCCATGCTCAACTCTGGGCCTCAGGGAAAGCTTCCCTTCAGTGCGGACTCTTCTCTCAGAAGCTTGGTCCTCTGCTTCAGCCCCTGTGGCCAGGGGAGAAAGTAGGAGCAGAGAGCAACAAGCCGGGTGACACTGGGTGACAGAGATAATGCAGAGAGCTCAAAGTGTGCACACTCGGACAGACAGACACACACACACACCACCACCACCACCACCACCACCACCACCTGCAGCAGCACCGTCCCCCCACACATAAATACACAACCACCCCACACCGCGGTCCACATCCACACCCAGCCGGCTGGTTCCCGCCTTACGTGGAGACCGAAGCCAACTAGAGATTTCTTCCTCCGACCAGAAAGATCGGACTTTCCGCATTAGCGGCACCAGGACACCCAGAGCCTATCCACTACTTCTTGCCATGGTGGCCCTGAAAACTACAGCCCTCGCTACCGGAGATCCGAGAAGCCCAGGGCTCCAGAGAGATCCCAGCATGCAACTTGGCCCAGCCCATTTGAGAGCTGCGTCCTGTGGCTTGTGAGAGTTCCCAGGGGGAGGGGGGTACTCCCCGACTTTAAAGGGGAGGCTCCCTCCTGTGATCAAAATAGTTCCGGGTTCTACTAGTAACTGATTTTCTCTCCTGTGGAGCTGACAGACAAACTGAAGTTTTAAAGTTCAAAAGAAGTAAGATCAAATCAGGCTGTAATTGGCTGTATCTTTGCTTGAGACTGAGTGGGATTCCACCTCGCTGTGCTCTGGTGGGGACTATGGTAAATTGGAAAAGACTGAACTAAAGAATTGTTGGGTTTGAACGTGGGTAGTTTAGCGATTTCAGAGAGAAACAGAAGTTCTAGACACTCCCAGGGTTCATTGTCGCTGTGTTGGAGTTCAGGAAGTCGCCACTCAAACCTTATATACATACACCAATCTCAGTTAAGCAAGACTAGTGTATTAAACACGTACCATAATACTGGAGTTCAGGACTGCAAAAAGGACTCGGGAGCCTAATTGTAGTACTGGTCTGCTCTCAGGGTAGGCTTTTTATATGAGAAACCAGGTTCAAACGTTTAAAGGGCAGGGAGGGGAGCTGTTGGCTTCCTAGGCAAAGTATATTTTTAGCAACCTTTAAGCTGATAGGACCTGAGTAAGGTGGGGGGTGGATGGGTGGTGAACTGGGGAATTTCAGAACAGTGAGATAACAGAACATGAGTATTAAAACTTTTTGGCTTATTAGCAGCATTCTTCAATGTCAGCCCCAAAAAAAAAAAAAAAAAAAAAAAAAAAAAAAAAAAAAAAAAAAACACTGAGCTCATATGCAGGTACAGGAAGAGCTGCCCAGTGGTCAGCTTTACTCAAGATATTTTAGACATAACAGTTGCTATTTACCTTTGATTCAATGGGTCCTACATACAGCTTTGTGAAATAAGATAAGCAAACCTCATACAGATCATTGAGAGCACACAGAACAAAACAGGGTATGTGGCCAGCGTGTCCCTGAGCTCAGTCACTTCTCTATGTCAGTGACTGGCAGGCATGTTACAGCAACACTGTGAAATAGCTGGCAGGCATAGAACAGAATGGCTGCAGCTATGCTGGGGAGCAGGGGAGTCAGACCATAGCATCTGTTATCTAGACGGGAGAATGTGAGTGAGAGCCAGATCGGTATGCATCAACAGAGCTGTGCCCATTAGGCAGTCACTTACATCATGTTGGACTGAGTGGATGAAGGACTAGCATGTCCAGGTAGCCTAAACAAAAACATACACGTGTTTTTAGAAAACCCTATTTATTGTAACGTGACACTATTGAACTTTCAAAACTACTTTTGTTGTCTCCTGTATTTACACGAATTTTCCAGAATGTGAGTAAA
This sequence comes from Mus musculus, assembly GCF_000001635.26. NCBI lineage: Eukaryota > Metazoa > Chordata > Mammalia > Rodentia > Muridae > Mus > Mus musculus. The sequence goes on along the minus strand of NC_000073.6, from coordinate 27,859,203 downwards.
CAAATGTTGACGAGACTAGACCACGCTAGTAATAAAAGTAACCGCAGTAAAATGTAAATTATCTAAACGCCGAAGTATAGGTTTGTCACATTAGATTGAAAAACAAGTCAGACCCAGCCATGTGTTTACTACAGAAAAAATGTTAAAGATAAATACTCCAGCAGATTCAAAGTGACCATCCTCACATAGTCAAAAGGAGACTAAATTTGATTTTAAAGTCGAGGCAGATTTTGGGCCAAAGGACATTGCCAGTGATAATAAAGAGGGCAAGTCAGTCATCAAGTGACAGTAAACATGGCTGGGCGTGGTAGCAATGCCTTCTATCCCAGCAATGGGGAGGCACAGCCAGCTGCATGTCTGTGAGAAGAGGCCACCGAGGGCTACCCAGTGAAACCCTAAGAACTAAAATACACTCAGATTATGGTGGCACATGCCTTTAATCCAAGGCCTAGGGAGGCAGAGCCAGGAGAATGTCTGTGAGTTCAAGGCCAGCCTGGTCTACAGAGTGAGTTACAGGACAACCAGTACTACACAGGAAAACTGTCTCGAAAAACCAAAAACCAAAACCAAAACAAGCAAACTAAAATAAACTCTGAGTATACTCCTAATACCACACCTTTATAACACGAAGACGGGGAAAACATACTAGAACAATAAGAAATAACAACCAAATCCAGTATCGCATACATAAGTTTTCAGCCTCAATAACTGACAGAAGAAATCCAGAAAAGCAACAGAGCAGAGTTGATTTGGACAGCATCATCACCTATGAATGCAAGTGAATAAAAATGGAGACAGTTAAACTTAAATGGAATCAGGGTGACTGTGTGTTCCTGTCCACACACCTGTGGCAGAAATGCTCATCACCTGAAGATGTTTCTGTTTAAAGCTTCCTTTTTTTCATGCTATTTTTTGAAAAATATAAATACCAGCACTTATAAAAAAAATAAAGACTCCATCTATTTTAAGATATCCAACAGGCTGATTACTAATGCAGACACTGTAGGCAAGGAGTCCCCAGCCCAACCCAGGTAACTGCTTCTGCAAAGCTTGGGTTTTGTTTCACTGGCTTTTGGATCACTTATAAAGATGCTTAGCCTTCTGCCATGCCAATGTGTTCTGTCCTCCTTTCTCTCCACAGTGTGATTCTGGTTGGTCTGCTCCATCTCTCCTGTGTCACAGTTCTTTTCTTAGTGCTACCCCTTATCCTTCATGGGGAACAAATTAGGTAATTGGGCTCCCCTTTTCTGTATAGCTGCTGTGTGGAATTTGGGGTAGCTGGATACATAACTAGGGAGATGAATGTGCACCATCAATGTTTCATTAGCTACAAATTCCTGCTGGAATCCCTGCTGGGGTTCTGTCCATCCTCAGTTCTCAGCTCTTTCCGCCTTTGTCTCCTGCGATACATAACTTCATCCTCCTCACACAAAGATGCATCTCTCTCTTTTCAAATAGTCTTCTGTCCTGCTTCTGAAGGTGACAGCGGCCATGTGTTGAGAAATCCCTGCATTCCCTTCCCCCTTCCTGATCCTCACTTCACACCCATCCTCTTCTAGATCTGAGTTACTGCCCCTCTCCACAATGAACATTGGTTTTCATACTTCTGTCATGTTCTCGCATGGGGTTTTATTATTATTGCTTGGTTTTGTTTGGTTGGTTTTCTTGAAACAAGGATTTCTCTGGGTGGCCTTGGATGTTCTAGAACTTTCTCTGTAGACCAGGCTGGCCTTCTGAGTGCTAAAATTCAGGTGTGCATCATCACCTGGCTGGATCTTATGTTTTAAATAATGTCACACCTTGTGGTGCTTTGAATAAAAATCAGACTCATAGGGAGTGGCATTATTGGGAATGTGGCCTGAGAGGAGTATGTGGGGCTCTGTGGGAGGAAAGGTGTCACAGGGGTGAGCTTGTACTTTTTAGAAGCTCAAGCAAGGCTTAGTGTCTCTGTCTCCCTGCTGCCTTGGGTCCAGAGGTTCTTAGTAACCTCTCCAGAACCACGTGTGCCTGAGTGCTGCCATGCTTCCCAACACAATGATAATGGGCTAAACCTCCCAACTGTAAGCAAGCCCCACTTAAGAGTTGCTGTGGTCATTGTCTTGTCACAGCAATATAAAACCTCAAGTCAGACATACCTCAGTCTAAGGAATCTTAAGTGTGCCTGTAGTAATTAAACAGCCTGGGTTGCTGCCTTCCATCTGCATCAATGCTGAGCTCCCTTTAAACCCCATGAAGTTCTGGATGACCTGTGACAATGACACTTATTGATTCCATGCTGTTCATTCCCTTCTCTTTTTTCTCCATTTTTCATGTGTGTGGTGTCACTGTTTGTATGTGTGAGGGGGTTTGTGTGTGTGCAGAAATGCACAAGCAAAAGACCAATAAGACAAAATCAAAATTGACCAAGCAATGCAAAATAAACAAAAAGGTCACAAAAATACCACCAAGTTTATTTTGTGTGGGCCCTGAGGTGTTGATACACCCAGTGAGACAGCATTGGAGACACCTGATTTTTATTTGCTAGCAGGTGTCAATTACAGATAGTTCACTGGTTAGGGGTGGGAGCCCATGGTTCCCCCCACCCCCCATTGTTGAGACTGTCTTCCTTGAACCTGCACACACTGCATGGACTCTTGAGAGTTCATAATGTGCATCTGTTGTGTCTGGAAGTCAGTATTTCCTTGAAGACACCCTTTGGCTCTTGCAATCTTCCTGCCTTCTCTTGTCTGTAGATCCCTGAGCCTTTAGGCTTGTGTATTTATTTTGCTTTTCTTTTCCAAGATATCCTGGATTTCATACATGAAACCCGGGCTTGCCTTAAATGCCTGGTAATTCTCCTACCTCATCCTCTCATATTCTGGAATTACAGGCAAAAGTCACCACACCTAGCTTCAATCCTTAAAGCAAAGGACTCTGAATTGTAGGCATCCAGCTTTTTCTCCTAGACATTAGAGCCACCAGGGCTTTGTTGTTGCTGCCAATGGAACAATGGCAGAGTCAGGTTCTTCATGTAGGGCCCCTCACAGTTTAACTATCAGTATTCTGTGTCCTGACCCTGTAGGGAGGATAGAACAACTTTGTTTCCAGTCACGTTTGGCAGCATCCTGGGACAGTCAATCTAGACTGTTAGAATGCTGGGAAAAGGTTGTCAGGAGACTTCCTAGATTTCTGAGGATAAGAGACATTTTCAACAGAGTATCTTCTCTGAACCGACTTCCCAAATTCTCGTTCCAAAGGATTTCTTGGCATCAACCGTATATGAATACTCTTATGTTCACCAAATCCCAGGGCAGATTAAAGTTCTCATTTTATGTGACGTCATGGTCTTCCCAATGTGAGTTCTCTGATGTTCAGGAAGATTTTCATACAGTGGCTTGTCCTCTTTCACATGCACATGACTCCTGGTGATTATGGATTTTCTGATGTTGTGTAAGGTCACCATTTACAATCAAAGCTTTCTTACCGAGTCCTCACAGTCACAGCATCTCGAGACTTATATGGACCCTCTGATGAGCTTTAAGAGCTGAGCTAATTCTGTAAATATTCCCACATTCCTTGCATTCATAGTGTTCGACACAAGCAAACATTTTTTTATGTTGAAGAAGGCCCCAGCTCCACTTGGAGGTCTTTGCACATTCTTTATACTGATAGGGTGTCCTACCTGTATGAATTTGCCACTATGCATGAAGGCTGCACGAAGTCTAAACATGTTCCCACCTTACTTTTATTCATAGGCTTTCTCACCAGTAGAACTTCTCTGATATACAGGGAACTTAGAATTACTGTAGGCCTTTCCATACTCCTTACATCATAAGACTTCTTATTACTATTATATTTAGGATGTCAAAACAAGTTTCATATTCAACTAAAGGTCTTCCTACATTCTTAACAGTGGTAATGTTTCTTACAGTGTGAATTCTTGGATGTACTTTAAGGTCTCCACCACACATAAAGTACTTCCCACATTCTTTATATTCATGATGATTCTTGCCAGTATGAATTCTAACATGTCTAAGAATTTTGTAAAGATATCAAAGAGCTTCCCCATATCCATTACACTGAACGAGCTTCTCACCAGTGTGGACTCCCTAAGCTCTGTTCCACGAACAATGTCTGTTCAATCTTCCACACACTGAAAGAGTTTCACATCAGTATGAATTCTCAGATGTTTATTGAGTTGGGATCTACATCTGAAGGCTGACCCACACAGCTCACATTCAAATGGTTTCTCTCCAGTGTGGATGCTCTGATGCTGAATGAGATACGCCAGAACAACGAAGGCCTTTCCACACTCCTGACACTTAAATGGTTTCTCATCAGAATGAATTTTCCGATGGTGGAACAGGCTTGAGCGGTGAATAAAACCTTTCCCACACTCACTGCATTCATATGATTTCACACCAGCATGAACAGCGCCATGTTGAATGAGATTGGATTCACGCTTGAAGGACTTCCCACATACCTTGCATTCAAAGGGTCTTTTACTTGTATGAACAATTTTATGGCTATTAAGTTGACTGGGAAGAAGGAAAGCCTTTCCGCATTCTTTACATTCAAAAGGTCTCTCACCACTGTGAGACTTCTGATGATGAATGAGAAGTGTGTTAAGTCTAAAGAACTTCCCACATTCTTCACACTGGAAGGGTTTCTTGCCAGTGTGAATACTCTCATGTTCCGTTAGTTTTGACCTTTGACGAAAGCATTTGCCACATTCCTTGCACTGATAGGGTTTCCCATCAGTGTGAACTGTGAGATGCTTATTAAGTTGGTACTTATTTGGGAAGGCTGACCCACAGAGCTTACACTTGAAAGGATTCTCTTCAGTGTGAGTTTTCAGATGCTCAGAAAGGTATACCTGAAGCCGAAAAGCCTTCCCACACACATTGCATTCCAAGTATTTCTCTTCCATGTGAGTTTTCTGATGCTCAGAAAGGTATAGTTGAAGCCGGAAAGCACTCCCACATACATTGCATTCAAAGGGTTTCTCGCCGCTATGAATGCGCTGGTGCTTAACAAGGTGTCTGGCAGTTCTAAATTTCTTGCCACATTCCTCACATTCAAATGGCTTCTCTTCACTATGACTGCTCTGGTGCCGAGTGAGGTGAGCCAGAACAATGAAGCCCTTCCCACAATCCTTACACTGAAAGGGTCTCTCACCAGAATGGATTTTCTGATGGCGCACAAAACTTCTGTGTCGTTTAAAGGCTTTCCCACACTCATTACATTCATATGGTTTCACATCAGCATGAATAAGCCCATGTTCAACAAGGCTGGAGACACGGTTGAAGGACTTCCCACATTCCCTGCATGCAAATGCTTTGGCACCTGTATGAATGGCTTTAGGGTACTTGAGTAGGTTGGGATGTTGAAAAGCCTGTCTGCCTTCATTATGACTGAAAGGCTTCTCACCACTGTGACACTTCTGATGCCTTGTGAGCTGTTGGGGGAGTCTGAAGGCCTTCCCACACTCCTTACATTCATAGGGCTTCTCTCCAGTGTGAACACTCTGATGCTGAGTAAGAGTTGACCTGCAACCAAAGCACTTCCCACACTCTTTACATTCATATGGTTTTTCTGTATTGTGAGCAAGAGTCTGGCAGGTGTGAGGAGGCACTCCTTCCTTGTTAGTAATCTGTTGGCCAGCATCACTCTGACAATCCCGTAGTCCATGGAATGTACTATAGTTGGGGCCATTACTAAACCAGGAGCCCTTGGGGTCAAAAGTTCTACTTAATTGCTTTATGCTCTGTTTGGAAAATTTTCTATTATAAATACGATTTTGGGGGGATATATTTTCAGCATCATAATCTGCCTCCAAATCTGAAAGAAAAGGAGAAAGCAAGAATACTTTTATTTTCTGGTAACACACATACACACATTTTCCTGTAACATAAGAGCCATTAAATGAATGAAAACACTTTAAAGTAATCTCTGAGAAGCTGTATGGGAGCACGGATAGCAGCAGTAAGGAAAGTTTATGTAAGAAGATACTCTTTACAGTAGAACAGGTTGGAAATGGGACAACATGTCTGTGGTGAGAACTCTGGTTTCCTTAAAAACACAGAAATTTTATGAGACTATGTTTTTGTTTGTTTCCTTTGTAACAGCCCTGGTTGTCAGGGAGTTGTTTTGTAGATCAGGTCAGCCTCAAACTCACAACAGATCCACCTGGCTCTGTCTCCCATCTGCTGGTATATAATTAAAGGTATATGTCACGACTCCCAGCATATGTTTCCAATCCCGGGTATAGGATATGGGACTACTTCAGATTGCCCACAGCAACAGACTATGATTTGCCTAGTGCTATGGCAGGGGCTTGATTATGCCAGCTATAGATAGTTTTTTCAAGTCTATGATGCTTAAAATTCTGGGGAATCTTTAGAGGGGATATGAATGCTCGAGTACCCAGAGGTGCTGAGGGAGGCTCTGCTCCTGCTGCCGGTCACTGATCTTGTGGTCTGTCAAGTGGTTGCACACACAGAGAGAAGAAGAAACTGGATATCCCAGCAGCCAAGCTCAAAGTTGCTCCAAGAAACTCGAAGCCCTAATCAGCAGGCTATCTGATGTCTAAGGATATCAACACTCCTTTTCCCCTCTAGCATTCTTTCTCTCCTAGTGTTTGGCAGTTGGAAGGATGGAATAATGGTGGAGAAGGGTTGTAGAAAAAGAAACCCACACAGTAGCCAAAAGTCTCTCTATAGGTCCGCTTTACCACATTATAACTGTACTGAAATAATCTTACGTATTTATTTGTATACTACTTGAAATACACAGCAATTAGACATTCCCACCAGCCTGTCCTTGGGGGCCTAGTAGCAGTAACTTATGTCATCACACACAGGTACCAGGTGTTCCAGGTGTGGCCCATAAAAGGCCCCAGCCACCCCAGCTCACTCTCCCATTCTGCCTTTCTCTCAATCTGTTCATTTTCTCTGTCACTTTGTTTTCCCCCCCCACCTCCATGTCCCCACTGGAGATAGCCTTTCAATTTCAGCCATGTAGCTGGTCATTGCTACTTTGTGGGTTCTTCTTTTTCCCACCTTTCATCCCCATCGTTTCACCCACTAACACTAGATAAGAGAGAAATAAGGATAGAGGGGAGACACTGAGTAGGATCCCTCAATCTAACTTCTTTCCCACCCATTTCTGCATATTTCCAGCCCAATCCCTTTAAAAGTTCCTCCCAACTCTTCCTCCCTCAGTTCCCCAACAGTGTAAACAGCCGCTCTTCCAGTTTTCCTAATGCTCGCAGCTCCAACCTATAACAACTGTTCTAGCCCATCTGCTCAGCCCAGCTTCTCCTGACTCAACTGTCTCCTAACAATATCTTCTGCCCCAGTTGCCTTTGTCTCTCACTCTGCTCAATCTCCATTCTCAGCCTCTGCTTTATATCCTACACTGAAGGTCATAGGGCCAAGCAGTTCTAACAACTAAGAATTCTTAAAAGGCCAGTTCATTAGCAACTGGAAATCCTTTAAAGGGTCAAAAGCACATGATAAATACACTATAACCCCAACCCCCAATGAAGCTCTTACACTATATCAATTGTGTGGTATAATTTCTTAGCCACATACCTTGGCATAAGCCTGCCAAAGTTACCCACAACTTGCCACTTTATCCTAACATACATCCTTTATTAAAGGTTTTTGAACTAAATCCTGAGGGGTGGAGGGAAAAACGATACCCAACAAAGACAAGACCAGACATCAGCACTTAGAATTATACTCTTCCCAATGGCACATGCATAAATATCAGCATGAAAACACAATAAAAGTTAGGGCAGTATGTGTACACTAGAGCCAAGCAACCCTACCTCCAAAGACCTTGAGCATTGCAACACAGCTGAAGCACTAGAAAAACATTAAAATCGCTTTCATACATAGAAGAGAAGATTAAAGAGGAAGAAATGGAATCTATGAAAACACAAACAGTGGAAGGAAATGAATGAAATAGCTCAAGACCTGAAAGCAGAATTAGAGTCAATAGAGAAAACCAAAACTGAGATACAACTTTAAATTGAAAAACTTAGAAACTCGAACAGGAACCTCAGAAGCAAACCTCCCCAACACAGTACAAGAGACAGTAGAGAGAATCTGGGGCACTGTAGACACAACAGGAGAAATGAATACCTCATGGAAATGCAAAAACAACAACAAACAAACAAAAACCCCGAACCCTGCCCAAACTTTCCAGGAAATCATGTATACAATGGAAAGACAAAAATCTAGGAATAAGTATAGAGGAAGGAGAAGAAACTCGGGTCAAAAATCAAGGAAATATTTTCAACAGAACCACAGAAAACTCCCCTAATCTAAAGAATAACATGCCTGTTAAGGAACAAGAACCGTAGACTGAAGAAACGAAGGTCCTGTCCCGTCAGCACATAATAACCAAAACACTAATCATACAAGACATGCAAGAATATGAAAAGCTGCAAAGGACACAGATCAAGAATAAAGGCAGCTTACTGGGATAATGCATGGCTGCTTCCTGGAGGCTTGAAAAGTCATAAGGGAATGGGCAGATACTGTACAGAGTCTGGAAGACCACAGATGCTATTCCCAGCAAAATTTTCCATTACCAATAATCATAAAAACTTCATGGTATTGGTATAGAAACAGACAGGTTGATCAATGGAAACAAATTGAAGACCCAGAAATAAACGCACACACCTACAGACACTTGATTTTTGACAAAGAAGACAAAACCATACAATGGAAAAGGGAGAGCATCTTCAGCAAATGCTGTTGGTCTAACTGGATGTCTGCAATATAGAAGAGTGAAAATAGATCCATATTTATCACCTGCATAAAATTCAAGTTCAAATGGATCAAAGACCTCAATGTAAAATCAGATACACTAAATCTAATAGAACAGAAAGTGGGGAACAGCCTTCAAAATGTTGCTAAAGGAGACAATTTCCTGAACCAATGACTCAGTCCCAAAGATCAAAAATTAAGAAATGGGACCTCATGAAACTGAAAAGTAAGTCAAAGGACACCATCAATAGGAAAAAAAAAAAAAAAAAAAAAAAGGACATACTACAGATTAGGAAAAGATCTTCACCAATACTACATCTGACAGAGGGCTAATATCCAAAATATATAAATAATCAAGAAGTTAGGTACCAACAAACCAAATAACCCAATTTTAAAAAATGGGATACAGAACTAAACAGACAATTCTCAAGAGGAATCTTAAATGGCCAAGAAGCACGTAAAGAAATGTTCAACATTCTTAGTCATCAGCAAAATGCAAGTCAAAACGACTCTGAGATTCCACCTTACATCCATCAGAATGGCTAAGATCAAAAACTCAAGGGACAGCACACGCTGGCAAACTTTTGGAGCAAGGGAAACACTCCTCCACTGCTGGTGGGAATGTAAACTTGTACAACCATTCTGGAAATCAATTTGGCAATTTCTTAGAAAATTCGGAATAGCTGTGCCTCAAAACCCAGCTATACTACTCCTGGACATATAACCTGACAGATGCTCCACAATTAGCACAAGGACATTTGCTCAGCTATGCTCATAGCAGCTTTAGTCATAATAGCCAGAAACTGGAAACAACCTAGATGTCCGTCAACTGAAGAATGGATAAAGGAAATGTGGTTCATTTACACGGTGGAAGATTACTCAGCTATTAAAAACAAGGGCAACATACATTTTGCAGGGAAATAGATGGAACTAGAAAATATCATCCTGGGTGGGAAAATCCAGACCCAAAAGAACATGTATGATAGAAACTTACTTATAAGTGAATATTAGCCATAAAGTACAAGATAACCATGCCATAATCAACAGACCCAAAGAAGCCAAATTACAAGAAGGGCCTAAGGGAGGATGGCTGAATCTTTCTCAGAAGGAAAAATAAAATAGATATTGGAGGAGGATGGGTGGAGGGAACTAGATGGGCGAGAGGATGGGGATGGAGGAGGTCAGATGTAGGGAGAACAGGGGAGAAAGAACGGAAATTGGTGGTGGTGGAGGGACTTGCCAGAGACGTGGGATGGGGGAAGGTCCCAGGAGTCTATGGGAGCAGCTCTAGCTAAGACTCCTAGCAATGAAGGATATGGGTCCGAAGTGACCACTTCCTATAGCCAGGCAGGACTCTCAGTGAAGAGAGAACAACATGTCTTAGTAGGGTTTCTATTCCTGCACAAACATCATGACAACATCATGAACATAGTTGAGCAAGTTGGGGAGGAAAGGGTTTATTCAGCTTACATTTCCACATTGCTGTTCATCACTAAAGGAAGTCAGGACTGGAACTCAAGCAGGTCAGGAAGCAGGAGCTGATGCAGAGGCCATGGAGGGATGTTTCTCACTGTCTTGTTTCCCCTGGCTTGCTCAGCTTGCTTTCTTATAGAACCCAGGACTACCAGCCCAGAGATGGCACCACCTACAATGGGCCCTCTCCCTTTGATCACCAACTAAGAAAATACTCCACGGCTGGATCTCATGGAGGCATTTCCCCAACTGAAGCTCCTTTTTCTGCAATAACTCCAGCCTGTGTCAAGTTGACACACAAAACCAGCCAGTACAGGACAGAAACCCATGCACAAAACCTTTGACCCAAAATGTGTCCTACCTACAAGATATACAAGGACAATTATAGAGCAGGGATGGAGGGTATGGCCAAACCAAGACTGCCCCAAATTGAGACCCATCCCATGGGCAAGAACCAACCCCTGACACTATTAGTTATATTCTGTTGTGCTTGCAGACAGGAGCCTAGCATAGCTGTCCTCTGAGAGGCTCTACCCAGCAGCCAATGGAAAGAGATGCAGAGACGCACAACCAATCATTAGATGGAGCTCTAGGAGTCTTGTGTAAGAGTAGGGGTGGGGGCCTGAGGGACCAAGGGGACAAGGATTCCACTGGAAGACCAACAGAGTCAACTAACCTAGACCCTTGAGGACTCCCAGAGACTGAACCACCAACAACCAAGGAGTGCGCGTGGGCTGAATCAAGGCCTCCTGCACATATGAAGTAGATGTGCAGCTTGGTCTTCATGAAGGTCCCCAAGAACAGGAGTGGAGGATGTCCCTGAATTTGTTGCCAGCCTTTGGATCCCATTCCCCTAACTGAGCCACCTTGTCTGGCCTCAGTGGGAGACTATACCTAGAGGGGGGGCCCCCTTGTCAAAGAGAAGGGGAGGGAGGGATGGGGAGAGGGATCTGTGTGAGGGATACTGGGAGGGGAGGGGCTGATATTGAGATGTAAAGTGGAAAAAAATAAGTAAATGTAATAAAAAAAATTTTAAAAGACAACAAAAAAAATTGGGTGAAGACAGAGATTAAAAGAGAAACTAAAGACTTTCTAGAATTGAATGAAAATGAAGACACAACACATCCAAACTTATGGAACATGATGAAGGTGATTCTAAGAAGCAAGCTCATAGCACCATGTACCTTCACTTAAAACAAATGGAGAAATCTCACTCTAACAACACCAGAACAAAAAGCTCTAGAACAAAAAGATGAAATTACACCCAAAAGGAATAGAGTGTAAGAAGTAATTAAACTCAGGACTGAAATCAATAAAAGAGAAACAAAGGAAAAAACATATGAAGTATCAGTGAGACACAGAGCTGGCTCTGAGAAACTCAGAAAGACTGACAGCCCTTAGCCCAATTATCTAAAAGTGGAAAAAGGAAATTCAAAGTAACAAAATTAAAGATGAAAGAATGACATAATTGTGGCTGGCCTTTGCTACTTTGTGGGTTCTTCTTTTTCCCCACAGGATAGTACTGGCACAGAAACAGATACATTGAGCAAGAGAAATGAATTGAAGACATAAACCTACATACTGATAGAAACCTGAAAGTTGCTTTAAAAAAAAAAAAAGCCAGAAATACACACTGGAAAAGACAGCATGTTCAACAAATAGGGCCAGTCAAAAAGTACAGCTGTGTGTACAAAGGTACAAATAGATCCACAAGTATCACTCTGAACAAAACTTTACTCCAAATGGATCAAACATCTCAACACGAAACCAGATACACTCAGCCTGATAGAAGAGAAAGTAGGGAATAGACTTGAACTCATTGCCACAGGAAAACAAGCTCTGAACATGGCATCGTAGACACAGGCATGGAAAACAAGAATTAATAAATGGGGCGTTGTGAAACTGAAAAGCTTTTGCATAGCACAGGACACTGTCATTTGGACAAAGCAGCAGCCTACAGAAAGAAAAAAAATTAACAACTACACATACAACACAGGCCTAATATCTAAAACATATACAGAACTAAAACATTTATATACCAACAAAACAAATAACTCGATTAGAAAATAGGATACAGATCTCAACAGAGACTCCTCAACAACAAACTCAACTGGCTGAGACACCTATAACTCCAGCCTAAGGGAGCTGACCCTTTCTCACGGCCTCTTTGGATACCTGCACACGTGTGTGCACACACAACCAATAATGAAATACTTTTAAAGGTTAGAGAGAGAGCGCACCTGCTACAGTAGGAGGGAAGAAAATAAGAACAACTTAAAGTGATTCTTGAAACAGAGACCCTTTGGCAGGCTCTGCTGTGACCCTGACTTCCTTCCCAGGCCTCAGGCTTGTTTCCCACAGGCCCTGGGGCTTTGAAGGAAGTTTGCCACATCCAGTGCCAGCTCTGTGGAGCCTCTCTGACCACATCTGTGCCTGGCAGGGCTGCAGGCTCACCTCACTCTTACTTACCTGGGCTCGGCCTGCCTGTTTCTTCATTCACAGCCATCCAGGGCTCTTTCTCCTGCTCTAGTAAGACGATCAGATCTGGCTTGGAAATGCAACTTCCCACTTAAAAGAAAGACAGAGATGGCTCAGTGTGTATGCACTTATTTGTTTATTTGTTAGTTTATTGAGACTCAATCTAATAATCCCAGGCTGTCCTAGAACACAGTAAGTAGACCTGGCTGTCCTTGAATTTACTTGATCTGCCCACTCTTGCCTCCCAAATGTTGGGACTGAAGCTATATGCCACCATGCCCTGCCTATGTAGATTTTCAAAATACAGACTTATCTATTATAAAGGTCTATAAAACTTGGCACAGTGGGTGGATCACGCCTGTGAGCCCAGAAAATGAGGGAATGAGTGAGGCCCTCTGGGCTACAGAGCAAGACCCTCGTCTCCGAAAAACAGATAAAAAATTCTAAAAGCCAAAATAATGCTTTGGAAAGACTTCAGAGAAAAAGGAAAGAAACAACTTGGGCAAGAAACCAGCTGTTTCAAATTAGGGTTTTAATATCCTTTAAATGCAGATAAAGGCTTGTCACTTAAGAGGAAACATAATTGAGTAGTGAGAACATGAACCCACAGGCTATACTGTCCAGTGTAGACCCCATCTCTGCAGCTCACTACTAATGACATTCATTTAGGTGAGTCCCATAGGAGTCTATGCTCAATTTTCACATCTAATAACTAGGAATAGAGGCACACACATATAATCACAATTCTTGAAGAGTAAAAACAGGCTGATAAGAAGTACAAGGCTCGATTTAGTTTCATACCAAGTCCAAAGCCAGCCTGCAGTATGTGAGAGCTGGAGCCAAAGAAATGCCTTAGTAATAACAACAGATAAAAATTTAGATTGAGCTCATGCTATCTATGTATAGGGTTGATACTAACATTAAGTATTATATTCAAATACTTTGATGATTCTGTGGTTTACACTAATATAAAATCATTATTTTTTAACTTTCCATGCATTTATTTAGTAATGCCGGGGTTGGAACTAGGGCTTTGAGCATCCTGGGGATGCATGTTCTTCATGTTGCTTCTGTGAACATTTACACCTCATTCTTACAGATCTGACCAAAAGACAAACTCCACCATACAACGTCCACTACAAAGCAGGTAAAGGAGGTGGTACTGAAGGAAACAGAATGTGTCCACTTCTGCTCTGAGTCAACTCTACTGATTCATTACTAAGTAAACCATAACGGCTCTCGTATTTAGTTGTGCATGTCCAGGTGTGTATGTGTTCATAACAGTGCAGGTATGCATGCAGGGATGCAGGCCTGTGTCTATAGGCCAGAACAGTGTAGGTATGCATGCAGGGATGCAGGCATGCATGTGTCTATAGGCCAGAGACCAGTGCTATATGTCTTTGTAGGTTGCTCTAGACTTTAGTTTCTTAGACAGGGTCTCTCACTGGGCCTAGAGATTGAGAGGACCAACAAGGGGGGTGGGCAAGCACACACTACAGGAAGTTCCACTTTCCAAACCACAAACTTTACATTCTGACCAGCTCCCTCTTTTAAACTTCTATTGATTAAATTTTATTTTATGTGTATGTGAGGATCTGTCTGCACATATGACTGAGCACCACAAAGATGCATGTTATCCATGGAGGCAAGAAGAGGGCATCGCATCCCCTCAAACTGGAGTTACACCTGGTTGTGAGCCACCTGCGGGGCTGGGAATTGAACCTGGATCCTCTACAAGAGCAGCTGGTTCCCTTAACCACCAAGCTATCTCTCTGGCACCTGATCCTATTTGTGGATCCATCTGCTTATTTCATTTATATGTTGATTTTGTTTTGTTTTATTTTGTTTGAAACAAGGCCTCACCCTGTAGACTAGGCTAGCCTGGAACTCAGGACATATCTGAGGGTGATGTTGCACTCACAGCAATCTTCCTGCCTCGGCCTTCTCAGAGAAGCAATGACAGGAATTGGCCTCCATCCCAGATTCAGCTACCACTGGAAAGATGTCACTGTCTTTTAATTCAGAGTGAGGAAAGCCTACAGTGTACAGGACACATCCCCCATCCATGGGGCACAGGCTTACCCACTGCGACCAGGTTGCTGTAGGTCTCCAACATTATGTTCCTGTATAAGACCTTCTGAGTAGCATCCAGGCAGGCCCACTCCTCCTGAGAGAAGTCAACAGCCACATCCCTAAATGTCACTGACCCCTGAAAGAGCAAACACAAGGAGAGTGAAACTGGGGAAGCTTTCAAGATGGAAACCAGATGGGAAAGGACTCAGCGTGGGAAGGGAGCCATAAGGAAATGCTCAAGGCACCTGACTGCATGAGCCCCCCATAAACGACGACTGTGCCCACCTACATAGCCAATACCTGTGCCTCTCCACTCCACCCACATCCCTCAGGCTATACCCACAGAAGGGACATGTCACCTGGGGTCAGGGTAAAACACATAAGGAATGCTGTGAGTCCTTGAGTTTATTATACTTTAAGGGTACATGATTTGCAAAGAATGATACCCCAGACTCACATAGTATGCAACAGCAAAGAGTTTATTCTGCAGAGAACCTGCGTGCAGGGGTCTACCATACTTCGGGATGGAAGACAGAGGTATGGAATTTGCGGGGTCAATTTAAAGCCTCCCAAGGTAGGACTTTTACCTTTGTTTCTCTTGATTGGTTGGCCCTATCTCCAGGGTATAGTTGCCTTTGGGATTGGTGTGTTTTGGGGACTTTTGCTGATTAATTATACTTGGCTAAAGCTAGGTGGTGGGGCAGCTTCTTGGTTGGCTGCCCATGAGGGGTGGCTATCCCTGAAATTGGCTTGTTTTGAACCTTTCTGTTCTGGAAAACAGAAACTTAGGCCCATGTACCAAATTACCAGTTTGCAGCCTGACAAGAGGTCAGCCTGGACCTGGCTAACTCTGTCCTCTTACGGTAGCATTAAGATTTTTTATTTTTGTCATGAGAAAGATCTTTACATACTATGTGTATAAACTATGTATGAGTACATATTATGTGCATAGTAGGTTTAACCCTTTTTTTTTTTCTTTACCATGAAGAAAAACAAAACTTTCCAGGTGACAATACATATATCTCAGGTCTTTCCTGACTCTGGAGACTGCAGTCACCTCCCTATCACACAGCCTGGATGACCTTTCCCTCTGATCACTGAACTCTCTCCTAAAGCTTCCTCAAGCAGGTCACCTTATCACACACACCCACAGGGGACACTCACTCTCACACCCCGAGTCATTAGCCTGACAACACCTTAGATGTCAATCTGATTTCCCAGGGCAGTCACATGGAACCATCACCTCAAAGCTCTGAAGCCCCCAAGGCCCCTGTTTCCCTGTGGGACTGTCACCTCCACTGCAGGGACAGTCCTCCCTGAGCACAGACCAAGCAGAGAGCACACGTGGAGGAATGCATTCAAAGTCAACCACAGTGCACGCTGGGAAGAGGCACAGACAGGAAGTGCTCAGACCTGCCAACTCTCAACCCTGGGCCAGGGGATTCTGGATCCTTGGGAAGCTTCAAGAGGTAAAGACAAGAAGGAGTCACCTAACCTGAAAGTTACCCTATGTCAAGAAGGAATGCAACTTACACAAACCATGTCTTGAGAATTAGTGCTGGCCATTCTTCTTCAGGCTTCCTCCCCTGGGGGACAAAAAGAAAGCCATTCACTGCATTCTGACTTGATGTTCCCAGACTGGCTTCTGTCACTGTGATGTCATCAGCTACATTTATTTCTCAAGCCTCCCCACTCACTCTCTCCCCTCCCACCACTCACAGCCTCCCACACACAAATTGGAGCACACAGGAGTCTACACAAAGCTGATCCCCTCCTAACCCAGACAGCCCACTGCCAAGGGGGCAGTGTGGGAGTGCAGGGCACAAAACATGTCTGCCTTGAACTCCTCCAGAAGAGGCCAGCAGAAGGGATCCATCTTCCACCCTGAGATCCAGCTCGACCTGCACCTGGGCCGCTCCTCCTACTGTGAGCAGATCTCAGATCTTCACACTGGAACCCCACCTATCAAGGCTCACAGGGGCTCACAGCATCCAGGTGGCCCCTCCTGTGTAAACTCAGGGCTGAAGCACAGCGAGGCTGGAGGGGCTGCAGTGCTCAGGCAGCGTCCAGCATTCTGTGCCCACTGTTAGTGAATGGGACTGTGCACCATGGACCACTCTCCTGAGAACCTTCCCTCATCTATGATAACACTTATGTTGTCTCAATTAAGCCATGATCCTTTATGAAGATAATTAGCTGTAAAACATCCTGTCACAGGAGGTGAGTTTGATATGTTTCCCTCTTTCCATATTATGTGAGATTTTGAACAAAACATTACTAAATTTGTTCAGGTGTCCTAGGTCTTTTTGATCTTAGAACTGAGTTTCTCAACCTCCGCACGGCTGACACAACTGTTCTGTCTTGGGCTGTGTGAGGACCATCTTGTGCTCTGTACTACACTCAGCAGCACTGACCCTCCACTCACAAGCTCTGGGCAGCACACACAACCCTCAGACCTCCCTAAGATGCTGCACCAGGGAGCAGCCATCACCAAATGGGGACCCAGTGCTCCAGCCAACAGGTCTAAGCCTTGGTGCAATCCACTGTGGGGTTGTTTGTTTGTTTTTGAGACGGCCTCTTCTATATCTCAGGCTGACCCTGAACTCCTAAAGCTCCTTCCTCCATCCATGCTGAGATTACAGCCATGCACCAGCATGGACACCTCTCAAGTACATGTCAGATAATTTTATAAAATTTTACAGTTTTGTCTGCCCACAATATTTACATATAGATTTTCCTTCTTCCGTTATCCTGCCTTTCCTCCTCCCTCTGCGTACACCAGGCTAGCCAGCCTGCCAGGGATTCTCTTGTCTCCACCCCACTTCTTGCCACAGGAGGGCTGGGACTGCAGACATGCACTGCTGCATCTGGCACTGCACTGTTCCATGCTTTCAGGCACTGCACCCACTGAGCATCTCCACCATACACATTTATGCATTCTATGATTATTTATAATATGTATACATTTTATACACTTCCAAGAGATAGTCACACTCTCGCTTTCATTCCAGCATCATTTCCATAGCAGTGATACGGGACCCCACCAACACATGAATGGACCAAGCACATGGAGGATGGGGCTCACACACAGTGAACCATTTACTACAACATGGATGCACACGGAGAATAACACGTGCAATACACTAAAGAGAAAAAAGCAATTGCGGGGGCTGGGGATGGCTCAGGGGCTGAGAGCCACTACGGCTTTTCCAGAGGACAGAGTTCAGTTTCCTGACAGCTACAGTGCCTGGAAGTCCAGCTCCAGGGGATGCTGTACCTGAGGTCTCTGAGGGCACCTGTGCTCATGTACACACAGCTCCCCACACACAATTATGAAGAAAATCAATCAGTCTTTAAATAAAAGACAAACACCCACGACCTCACTCATGCAGAAGCTGAAGCTGTTTTCTCCTAGGAACAGTAAGATGCCGGTTACTGGGGTTTGAGTGGCGGAGGCTGGATGTGCAGCGCCATCGTTGACAGTGGGAGAGCTGGGAAGAAGCCGATCAAGGACTACAAAATGTCAGCCACAGCAGACGCTCAAGAGATACATTGTGAAACACGATGACTACCTAGGAACAGCCTCAGGCTGGAGAGGGGTTCTGAGGAAGGAAGGGGTGTCTGGGAGCAGCAAAATCAAAGAACTCCAAGTCAAACAGCAGGATGAGTCAAAGCCAGCAGCCTGAGCTCTGCCCGAGACAACTCAACAGCATGCTTCCTCTCTGGTCTGTTTCCTGGAGCTTTCCAGATAGCACCTACTCTCTCACTCTCTCTCTCTCTTCTGCTTGAGACAGCTCTCCAAGAAGTTCTCTCTTGCTGTTCTAGAAAATTTCTCTGGATAACTCATCTCTTGCAGATCAAAACCTTGTCTTTTATTTTACACATCAATCCAGTCATTTACTCCAGGTTCCCTTTGGACTAGCCAATGAATCAGCATCAAGTGGAACCCACCCCCCCAACCCTGCCCCTTAATTCTTAGGAGACTGCAAACACAAACAACCTTCTTTTTAGAGTTGCAAAAGAATTCAGAGATCTGCCTGCCGCAGTTACACAAAAGATAAACTAACAGGGTGGGACCCTGTACGGAAATTACCATTTATACCACTCGTGGGCCTAAATTAAAGAGTCCCCGGCTGACCTTGAGCTCAGGAATCCATCTGCCCTTTAATGCACAAACAAAAACCATAGCGGGGTGGGATCTCCTACAATTGCCACTCCCTAATCCCCGTTACCTCCTCCCTTAGTGGTTTCCTGACAAGTTGGCTCCTACTGTAGCTGCCTTGGCTCTTCCTGAAGCCCCCTCATATAATTCATACCGCATCCTCATTATTTGAGAAATTATTTGTTTTTGAATCCATGTTTTTAGAGTTCTTTCCCACAGCCTTAAGTGCTGTTCTGAAGGTCCCATTTTGTGGAGACATTAGCCACACCTTGACTCATGCTGTCTTTGATTATCACGGAGACATTATCATTAAGAGGGGGGGACTTTCCTTAAAAGAGGGAATGTACATGATTATACAAACCAGCCTTAGGTCCGGAGCAGCCATCCACGCTTGTGGCCCACATCCCCTGGCCCTGTCCCAGCGGCAATAACCAGGTAAGGAACCCAAAATGACCTCACAGAGCAACAACTAAAGCACACCAGGCCCTTAGGATATGGCGGCACTGCGCTAACAGACTTCACCACAGGCATCCTAAGGTTCCTGACAGGCCTGGAGAGCCTGAGGGGACAGAACCAAGACTCCAACGGGATACCACAGATCCACATCCCTATATTTAAACATGGCATTGCTCATCTGCATCTGGCCAACATTACCCATTTTACACACACACACACACACACACACACACACACACACACAAAATACCTAGTCCTCAAGGATGCCAAATTCAGTGCTATTACTTTCCCACTCCCCAAATCCTCCCTGGTGACCAGACCATCTATCGCCTACATTCTTCCCTTGCTTCGAATGAAGGCCTGTAAAGATCAAAGGCCATCTGAGGTGTGACACCATCAAGATACAAATTGATTTAGTTGAGAGCCCTAACGCTACCCTCTAGAAATTCCTAGTTACAACATCTCAGGAAAAGGTAGAGATTGTGGGAGAAGACGCCACGGATCATTGAAACTAAGTGGAAAGGGCAGGGACAATGTAAGGGACACAATGGTGGAGGTATCAATTCGCCTGTTCCTCCTTCCCTCACTTCCATTCCATATTCTAAAACTAAAACCTCATTTTTCAAACAGAAACAGAAAACTCATTCTTGAATCCACATCCCTCTCCAGCCCTCCTTTGGAATGGCCACCTAGGGAAGCCTGAGTAAGCATGAGATCGCAGACCATATCTGAGAGCATGCTCAATGGCTGCAGCTCTGAGAAAGTCAGGGGACTCAACAAGTACCCTCCCTCCAAGACGACACCCCCGTCCTTAAATTATAGCCCTAAGCTCAAGTCTGAGCCTCGGGGAAAGCTTCCCTTCAGACCCCGCACCTGACCTCCCCTTACTGAAGCTTGGTCCTCTGCTTTAGTCCCTGTGTCCCTGAGAGAAAGCAGGAGCAGACAGCGACAAGCACAGAGACACAGATTATGCAGAGAGCTCAAGGTGTGTATACAGTTAGACTCAAAGACACACACACACACACACACACACACCATACAGCCACCCCACCGCCTGTACACACCCCTCCCAGCCCGCTGGCTCCGGTCTTACTCTGGGGAGACATAAACCAAAAGCCTATGCGCTACTTCCGGCGCGGTGGTCCCGGAAAACACAGTTGTCACAAGCAAAGCCCTGGAGAAGCCTGGAGCGTCCCGGAGATCCCGGCGTGCAACTCGGGCCAGCCCATCAGAAAACCGAGTCCAGTGGCTTGTGGGAGTGCCCACGTGGGTGCGCGCTTAAAGGGGAGGCGCCCTCCTTTGAGCAAAAGGTACTTCCGGTTCTCCGCGTAACTGATTTTCTTTCTCCTGTAGAGAAGACGGAGGAGTCTGAATTCCCTGCTTTAGATAGAAAATGTGACTGAGGACCGTATCGCTATGTACCAACAGAACTGTGTCCGTTAGGCAGGCTAGACGAGCCTCTTAATAAAACTAATCGCATTAAAAGTACTGTAAATCGTCTAAACGCCAAAATTTGCCACATTTAGATTTGAAAAGTCAGACCCAGCTATGTGTTAACTACAGAAAATATATTAAAGATAAATACTCTAGCAGATTCAAAGTAACCATCTTCGCATGATCAAAAGAAAACTCAGGTCGATTATAAAATGGAGGTAGATTAATAAAGAGGCCAAGTCATCAAGTGACAGTAAACATGGGCGTGGTAGCAATGGCTTTTATCCCAGCGATGGGGAGGCACAGCCAGCTGCATGTCTGTGAGAAGAGACCACCGAGGACTACCCAGTGAAACCCTGTCTAAGAACTAAAATACACTCAGATTATGGTGGCACATGCCTTTAGTCACCGCCCTAAGGAGGCAGAGGAGGTGTCTGAAAAAAATTAATTAAAAATAAACTCAGAATACACTCCTACTGTCTTGAAAGGACTAAATAAACTAAAATTCAGAGGATACCCCAAATGTCTCAAACAAATAAGTACATAAATACATAAACAAAATTAACTCAGAGTATACTCAAATAGCACACCTTTAAACATGAAGAGGGGGGAAGTCCCGCTAGAACAATAGGGAATGATAGCAAAATCAATCAACACATTCAAATGTTGTCAATTTAAAAAACTGATAGAACAACACCCTCCAAGAGCAACAGAGCATAGCTGATTTGGACAGCATCTCAACTCTGAGTGAAGTCAATAAAAATGGAGACACTTAAGCTCTAATGACACGAGGGGATCTGGAAAGGGAACTGTTCCTGTACGCTCACCTGTGGGAGAAACGCTCATTACCTGAAGATGTTGCTGTGGAAAGCTTTCTCTTTTATCCTTTTTTCTTGGCGGGGCATCTATTACTTCATATATTTTGTATTGCACTTTTAAATATTAAAGACTCCATCTATTTTGAGTTATCCCACGAGCAGATTACTGAGGTAGGCAAGGAGTCTCCAGACAGACCCAAGTGACTGCTTCTGCAAAGCTTGGGTTTTGTTTCACCGGCTTTTGGATCATTTATAAAGATGCTTAGCCTTCTGTCATCCAATGTGTTCCGTCCTCCTTTCTCTCCACAGTGTGATTCTGGTCGGTCTGCTCCATCTTTCCTGTGTCACAGTTCTTTTCTTAGTGCTACCCCTTATCCTTCATGGAAGTAAAATCAGTTAATTGCCCTCTGTTTTCTCCACAGGAGCCATGGGGCGCTGAATACGTAACTAGAGATTAATGTCCACCATAAGTGTTTCCTTAGCTACAGTCACTTGAATTCTTCCTGGGGTGCTGCAGGCCACATCCCCAGTCTCAGCTCTCAGCTCTTTCTGCCTCTGTCTCCTGCTCTGTGTGTGCATAGCTTCTCCCTCCTCCTCCTCACACAAAGATGCATCTGTGTTTCTTTTCAAGTTTTCTCCTCTCCTGCTTCTGAAGGTGACTGTAGGCATGTGTTGAGAAATCCCTGCATTCCCTTCCCCCTTCCTGATGGACCCTCACTTCACACCCATCCTCTTCTCTTCCACATCTATCCTGTGAGTGAGCCGCCCCTCTCCACAATGAGCACTGATTTCCATACTCTATCATGTTCTTATGTGGGGTTTTGGTTGTTGCTGCTTAGGTTTTGCTTTTGGTTGATTGGGCTTGGTTTTTGTTTTGTTTTGCTTTTTGTTTGTTTGGGTTTTTTTTTTTTTTTTGACACAAGGTTTACTCTGTGTGGCCTTGGCCGTCCTAAAACTTTCCCTGTAGATCAAGCTGGCCTTGAACTCAGATCTGCCTGCCTCTGCCTCCCAAGTGCTAGAATTAAGGTGTGCACCACCATCTGGCTGAATGTTAGGTTTAGAATAATGTCACACCCCCATAGACTCATGTGAAGTGGCATTATTGGGGGTATGTCCTGAGCAGAGTATTTGTGGCTTTGAGGGAGGAAGTGTGTCACATGGGGGTGAACTTGGAAGTTTCAGGAGCTCAAGCAAGACCCTGTGTTTCTCTATCTTCCTGATGTCTTAGGTCCAGATATACAACTTTCAACTACCTCTGCAGTGCCTTGACTGTCTGCACACTGCCATGATTGCCCCCATAATGATGATGGACTAAACCTCCTACCTGTAAGCCAGCCTCGGTTAAATATTTTTCATTATAAGACTTGCTGTGGTCATGGTGTCTCTTCACAGCAGTATAAAACCCTAAGTAAGAGAGATCTCAGTCTAATTGAGTGCACCTATAGTAATCAATGAACCTGGGCAGCTGCCTTTCGTTCCCATCTATGCCGAAATCTCTTTAAATCCCATGAGGCTCTGGGTGGCCTGTGACAATGCCACTTACTGAGGGAGAGCTTGTTCATTCCCTTCTTCATCTTCTTTTCTTCTAGTTATCATGTGAGTGTAGTGTGCCTGTCTACATGTGTGTGGGAAGTGGTGTACATGCAGATGCATACAAGTGAATAAGGCTTTATGACCTATAGGACAGAAACTAAAATACCAAAACAACACAAAATGAAGCAAAAGGTCCACACAAATACCACTGAGTTTATTTTGTGTTAGCCAATTATTTCTGGGCATGTGGCCTGTCCTCGGGTATGGTGGATATACCCAGTGAGGCTGCATTGGAGAAAACTGTATTCTCTGCAAGTTCTTCCTTATACGCAATGAAAGAACAACCTATTTAGCTGGATATGGAAGAACCTGCAATCCCAGCATCCCAGAGCTGGAAAGAGTGAGGCAAGAGAGCCAGGAGTTCAAGATCAGCCTGAGCTACAGGATGAGACCTGTCTTGCAAAGCAAGCAAGCAAGCAAGCAAGCAAGCAAGCAAGCAAGCAAGCAAGCAACATAGAAAGTTAGAAAGAGGAAAAAGAAAAGTGGGGCTGCAGACTGGATCAGCATTTGAGAGTGAGCACTGCTCTTATATAGGACCCCAGTTTGGTTCCTAGCACTCATACTGAAAGGCTCTCAACTGCCTGTCACTTCATCTCCTGGAGATCCAGTGTCATCTTTTGGAATCTGTAAGCACCCACACTCATGGAGGCATTTCCTCACTGAGGCTCCTTTCTCTGTGAGCACTCTAGCTTGTGTTACATTGGCACACAAAAGCCGCTGGTACAGGCTGTGAGAAGAACAAGTGACTTTAAGAATATCTCTAGCTGTCTCAAAAAAAAAAAAAAAAAAAACCAAAAGAAAAAAACAAAAACAAAAAACAACCAACCAAACAAAACCAGCCATCTTGGGCTGGTGAGATGGCTCAATGACTAAAAGCACTGGCTGCTCTTCCAGAGGTCATGAGTTCAATTCCCAGCAAACACATGGTGGTTCACAACCATTTTTAAGGGGGATCAGATGCCCTCTTCAGGCAGGCAGATATATATGCAGCAAAGAACATTAAATAAAATTTTAAAAAATCAGTCATCTTTAGGATCTTTAATGTGATGGGTTCTTTATCATAGACTGTGCACTCATCAATGTAAAAGGAGAGTTGAGGAGATCTTTACCCACCCAAATTCAGTTAATGAGAGGCAGAGCTAGCTTCTGAATAAAAGCAATTATGCCCCAAAGCCCAGGATTTCTTCTAGGGAGGCACTAGCATAAGTGATTCATTAACTATAACAATCGTGAGAGTATGTGTATGTATGTATGTGTGAATGTGTGTATATATGTATGTGTGTCTGTGTGTATGTATTATGTATGTATGCATCTGTATATGTATATGTATGTATATACGTATATATGTATGTATGTATATATGTATGTGTGTGTGTGTGTAGGCTTAGGTTTTTATTATGGGTTCTCAAATGCTTTGACCTGCCTTCTAGCCCACTGTCCAAAGGTAGGGGAGAAAAGATGATAAAAAGGACAAGGGGATGTGGACCTGTTTAGAAGTAGTTCTTTGGGGCAATTCCAATCTCCATTGTCACAATACCAGCAGTCCAGTTCAGCAGTGTCAGGACACCAAACATGAATCAGCAGTGGTGACATGATGTTGCAGAAACCACTAGGCTTCCACCGAATGGGCATGAGTCAGCAAGACTGACCAGGATCAGCCCCAACACCAGGAGAAGTTGTCTGTCATGCCTCTCTTAATGAAGTGAAGTTCAGTGAAGATCATTGAAGACACAAGCCCAAGGAAGCATTACAAAGCTAGGTATGCAAGTGTGCAGTCACTGTCTACTGAGTACCATTTATACCTTCTCCAAACATCACGTGTCCTCCATAAGTTTTGCCTCATCCCGTGTCTTGCCTCAGCACATGGTCAGTCTTAGCAAAACTCCATGTGGGTCTGTATCAGCTGAGTCCTGAAAAGCAGCAAGAAACCACTAGAGCACCAGCAGACGTTTTCTGGTGGGTTTCTCTCTGTGGAGTTCTGACAAGCAAAGCTCAGCTATGCAATGTAAAGTGAACCAACGCATGTGTGCCATTAGCCAAGAATCCTTTGTCTCATGTCCTTTCACAAGCTTACTGTAGCAAAACATCCTTTCATTTGTGTTCGCTTCAGGAAAACACTCTTTCATGTGGTTGCCCCAGCAAAACACCATCTGACTTAACTGACTTTCCAAAGAACCCGTAAGTTTCTACTTTAATGAACCCGGACAATTTGGTTAGACTTGAGACTCTATGCTATGAACTTCATGGCTTTTACTGTACATACAAATTTGTCTGATATCATAGGAAAATGATTTAATAACAGAAAACAAAAGCATCCCACTGCTTTCCAAACTCGCCAAATCTACCTTCCTCCAAACAAAAGCATGGTCAGGCCTATCACAACAGTACCCTGCCCCTGGTACCAACTTCTGTCTTAGTTAGGGTTTTATTGCTGTGAAGGGACTACATGACCAAGGCAACTCTTTTGAAGGAAAACATTTAACTGGGGCTGGCTTACAATTTCAGAGATTCAGTCCATTATCATCATGGTGAGAAGAATGGCAGTGTGCAGGAGATGCTGAGAGTTCTGTTTGTTTGTTTGTTTGTTTGTTTGTTTGTTTAGGTTTTTGGTTTTTGTTTTTGTTTTGTTTTGTTTTTGTTTTTTGTTTGTTTTTTGAGACAGGGTTTCTCTGTGTAGCCCTGGCTGTCCTGGAACTCACTCTGTAGACCAGGCTGGCCTTGAACTCAGAAGTCCACCTGCCTCTGCCTCCCAAGTTCTGGGATTAAAGGCATGTGCCACCATGCCCACCTTGATGCTGAGAGTTGTATATCTTGATTGAAAGACCAGGCTTTCAGGTCTGCTGTGCCTAGGAGTAGAATGGCAATCTCTTCCTGACTGTCTTTCAATCAAGATGCTGAGAGTTCTATATCTTCAGCCTGCTACCACAGTAACACACTTCCTGAAACAAAAGCTATGCTTCCCAATAGTGCTATTCCCTAAGGACCAAGCAGTCAAACATATGAGTCTATGGGGCCATACTTATTCAAACCACATACCAATCCCTGGCTTTCATGGGCTTGCAGCCATATCATATTGCAAAAATGTATTCACTCCAACTTCAAAAGTTCCCATAGGCTATTAGTCTCAATACTGTTTAAAGTCCAAATTTCAAAGTCTCTAATGAGACTTACAACAATCTATTAACTTTAACCCCCTCTAAATTAAGATTTTAAAAAAGCAGACCACATACTTCCAACATACAATGGCACAGAATATACATTCCCATCCCAAAAAGGAGGAGCTGGAGCATAGTAAGGAAATACTGACCAAAACAAAACCCAAACACTGTATCCCCATGCTGCACTTTTCAGATCTCTAACTCCTTTCAGATTTGTTGACTGAAACATACATCTCTCTCTTGGCCTGATTTTGTTGAGGTGTATCTACCAGTAAAGACCACTTGGACATGGGTTTAAGCCATTAGGTATAGTAACTATACCAGTCTTTATTATAGTGTGTATTCGGAATACCAGTGTAGCCATGGGAATTTTTGTTGTATAGTCCAACAGAATTGTTTGATTAAGGTCAGAACTTTCAGCAAGGGGATATCCTTCTGACAGAGGGCAAGACACCAAAACTACTGGATATCTTTAATCTGTGTCTCATCAGAATGTGATAGTGGTTTATGTAAAAGGTCTTGTCTCTCAGTAGGTTCTCTATTATTAAACATCTTCTAAACTACCTCCTGCAACTGGGACTATTTCTATCTTTAATTTTTTAAACTTTTATAACTGTTCTAATATCTGGAACCAATTGACTGACAAAAGAATCTTTTTAGCAGCTGTCTTTAATCCTTTTTTTAAAAAAAAAAAAACCTAGCAAAATTTGTTAAAAATCTTCTTGGTCAGTGTTGGGCAGAAGGGAAAATCCATTCTATCCAGGCTGTGCTGTCCAGCATTGCTCCTCCTGACCTAGTCCAGGGGCAGGTTTTATACTTTTTTCATAGAAAAGTGGGTTTTGAGTTTCCAGTTCTATGGATCATTGGTTTAAGGGAAGACATAAATTATGAAAGAGAAAGGAGTGGGACATGATCTGCGTCCCCAACAAGAGGGAGCACAGGTCTTTTTGTTTTCATCCTTACAAATCCTTCCCTCTCAGCAGGACTAGGCACATCCTCTCCCACTGAGGCAGGAATGGGATCCAATGGCAGAGAGCAGAGAAGTGAACCTACATGAAGACCAAGCTTCACATTTTCTACAAATGTCTAGGGGACCTAAGTCCAGCTACTTTATCCTCCCTGGCTGATGGTCTAGGCTCTGTGAACCCTCATGGTCCCAGGTTAGTTGACTCTGTAGGTCTTCTTGTGGGGTCCTTGATACCTCCAGCTTGCCCACAAGCTCTGCCTGATGTTTGGCTGTGGGTCTCTGCATCTGCCTCCATCTGCTGCTGTATGAAGCTTCTGCGGAGAAAGTTATACTAGGTTCCTGTCTCCAAGCAGAGTAGAGTATCATTAATACTCTCAGGACTTGTCTCCCTCTCAAGGGATGTGTGTCAAGTTGGGGCAGTTATTGGATGATTGTTCACTCAGTCTCTGTTCCATCCTTATCCCTGCACATCTTGTAGCCAAGACAAATTTTGAGTTGAAGGTTTTGTGGGTGGATTGATGCCACACTCTCTCCTCTAGAAGTCCTGCCTGGCTACAGGACTTCAGTCTCTATATCCCACTCTGGTAGGAATCTCAGCTAAGATCACCCCCATAAACACTCCATATTTTCTCCCTTCCCAGGCCTCCAGCTAGTTCCAGAGATGCCCGCCCCATTCCCATTCTCATTCCCAGTCTTTCCCCAGCCCCTTTCCTGACACCTGATCACTATCCCTGTTCCCCTCTTTGCCCTCTCTTCTACCCGGTTCCCTCTGCCCATCTACCTCCAATGACTATTTAGTTTCCCTTTCTGAGTGAGATTCCCACATCCTACCTTGAGACCTCCTTATGACCCAGTTTCTTTGGGTCTGTGGATTGTAGCATGGTTGTCCTGCACTTTATGGCTAATTCCACTTATACTGGGTACATATCATGCATGTCTGTCTGGATCTCCTTTACCTCACTCGGGATGATATTCTCAAGATCCATCCACTAGCCTGTGAAATTCATAATGCCTTTGTTTTTAATAGCTGAATATTATTCCATTGTACAGATAAATACCAAATTTTCTTTATCCATTCGTCAGTTGAAGAACATTTAGGTTGTTTCTAGTTTCAGGCTAAATAAAGCTGCTATAAACATAGCTGAGCAAGTGTCCTTGTGGTATGGAGGAGTATCTTTTGGGTATATGCCCAGGAGTGGTATAAATGCTTCTTTTCTTTTGTAAAAGATTTATTTGTTTTATGTATATGAGTACACTGTAGATGTCTTCAGACACACCAAAAGAAGGCATCAGATCCCATTACAGATTGATTGTGAGTCACCATGTGGTTGCTGGGAATTGAACTCAGAACCTCAGTGCTCTTATCCACTGAGCCATCTCTCCAGGTCCCATATAGTTGGGCCTTGAAGTAGAACTATTCCCAGTTTTTAGAGAAACTGCCAAATTGTTCCCAAAGTGGTTGCACAAGTTTCATTCCCAACAGCAATGGAGGAGTGTTCCTCTTGCTCCACATCCTCACCAGCATCTGCTGTCACTTGAGTTTTTTAATCTTAGCCATTCTGATTGGTGTAAGATGGAATCTCAGGGTTGTTATGATTTGCATTTCCCTGATGACTAAAGAAATTGAACATTTCTTTAAGTGGTTCTTGGCTATTTGAGATTCTTCCACTGAGAAACTTCAATTTAGCTATGTGCCCCCCCCCCACTTTTTTTTGTTTGTTTGTTTTGTTTTGTTTTTCGAGACAGGGTTTCTCTGTATAGCCCTGGCTGTCCTGGAACTCACTCTGTAGACCAGGCTGGCCTCAAACTCATAAATCCCCCTGCCTCTGCTTCCCGAGTGCTGGGATTAAAGGTGTGCGTCACCACGCCCGGCTATGTGCCCCATTTCTAAATTGGGTTATTTGGTTTGTTGGTGTCTAAATTCTCAAGTTCTTTATGTGTTTTGGATATTAGCACTCTGTTGCATGTAGGGTTGGTGAAAATCCTTTCCTGATCTGTCAGTTACCATTTTGTCCTCTTGATAGTGTCCTTTGCCTTACAGAAGCTTTTCAGTTTCATGAGGTCCCATTTATCAATTATGAGCCATTGATGGTACAGGAAGTTGTCTCCTATACTAATGCAATCAAGGCTATTCCCCACTTTTTCCTCCATTACATTTAGTCTATCCAGTTTCATGATGAGGCCTTTGATCCACTTGGGCTTGATTTGTGCAGGGTGATAGATATGGATACATTTGCATTCTTCTACATGCAGATATCCAGTTACTCCAGCATCATTTGTTAAAGATGCTTTCTTTCTTTCTTTCTTTCTTTCTTTCTTTCTTTCTTTCTTTCTTTCTTTCTTTCTTTCTTTCTCTTTCTTTTTTTTTTCATTGCATGGTTTTGCCTCCTTTGTCAAAAATCAAGTGTATAAAGGTGTGTGGGCTTATTTCAGGGTCTTTAATTCCATCTCATTGATCAACTTGTCTGTTTCTATTCCAATAACTTGCAAGTTTTATTATTATTGCTTGGTAGTACAGCTTGAGATCAGAGATGCTGATCCCTCCAAAAGTTCTTTTATTTTTCAGGATTGTTTTGGCTATCCTGGATCTTAGTAAGGGTTTCTTTTTATTTTTTGGTTTTGGAGACAGGGTTTCTTTATATAGCCCTGGCTGTCCTGGAACTCACTTTGTAGACCAGGCTGGCCTCGAACTCAGAAATCCCTCTGCCTCTGCCTCCCGAGTGCTGGGATTAAAGGAGTGCGCCACCACGCCCGGCTTAGTCAGGGTTTCTATTCCTGCACAAACACCATGACCAAAAAGCAAGTTGGGGAGGAAAGGGTTTATTCAGCTTACACTTCCACATTGCTGTTCATCCCTAAGGAAGTCAGGACTGGAATTCAAGCAGGTCAGGAAGCAGGAGCTGATGCAGATGCCATGGAGGGATGTTCATTACTAGCTTGCTTCTCCTGGCTTGTTCAGCCTGCTCTCTTATAGAACCCAAGACAACCAGCCCAAAGATGGTCCAACCCACAAGGGGCCTTTCCCCCTTGATCACTAATTGAGAAAATTCCTTACAGCTGGATCTCATGGAGGCATCTCCTCAACTGAAGCTCCTTTCTCTGTGATAACTCCAGCCTGTGTCAAGTTGACACCCAAAACCAGCCAGTACACCTGGGTATTTTGTTTTTCCATAAGAAGTTGAGAATTGCACTTTCAGATCTGTAAAAAACAATGTGCTGGAATTTTTATAGAAATTACATTGAATCCATAGATTGCTTTTTGGTAAGTTGGCCATTTCACTATGTTAATTCTACCAATCCATGAGCATGGGGAATCTTTCCATCTTCTGATATCTTCTTAAATTTCTGTCTTCAAATACTTGAAGTTTTTGTCATATAAGTCTTTCCCTTATTTGGCTATTTGCAAAGGATGTTGTTTCTCTAATCTCTATCTCAGCCCAT
This sequence comes from Mus musculus, assembly GCF_000001635.26. Taxonomy (NCBI): domain Eukaryota; kingdom Metazoa; phylum Chordata; class Mammalia; order Rodentia; family Muridae; genus Mus; species Mus musculus. The sequence continues at coordinate 27,828,391 of NC_000073.6, read as the reverse complement.
TTATCATTTGTATAAATGAGGGCTGCTGATTTTTTGTTGTTAATTTTGTATCCAGCCACTTTCTTAAAGGTACTTATCAATTGTCCAAGTTCTCTGGCCAAATTTTTGGCATTGCTTATGTATACTAACATATCACCTGTGAATAATGATACTTTGACTTCTCCCTTTCCAATATGTATCCCCTTGATTTCCTTTAGTTACCTTATTGCTTTAGTGAGAACTTCAAGTACTATATTGAATAGATAGGGAAATAGTGGGCAGCATTGACTTGTCCCTGGTTTTAGTGGAATTGTTTAGAATTCCTCTCCATTTAATTTGATGTTGGTTATTGGCTTGTTGTATATTGCTTTTATTATACTTAGGTGTTTGCCCTGTATCCCTGATCTCTCCAAGACTTTCAACATAAAGGGTGTTGGATTTTGTCAAAGGCTTTTTCAGCATCTAATGAGATGATCATATAATTTTTTTTCAGTTTGTTTATATGGTAGATTACTTTGATGGATTTTCATATATTGAACTATCCCTGCATCCCTGGGATGAAGCCTACTTGACCATCGTGGATGATACTTTTGATGTGTTCTTGGATTAGGTTTGTGAGTATTTTATTGAGTATTCTTAAATCAGTGTTCATTAGAAAATTGTTCTGAGGTTCTCTTATTTTGTTGTCTTTGCATGACTGAGATATCATGATAACTACGGACTCACAGAATGAGTTTGACAATATTACTTCTGTTTCTATTTTGTGGAGTAGTTTGAGGAGTATTGGTAATAGCTCTTATTTGAATGCCTGACAGAGTTCTGCACAAAAACCATCTGGCTTTGAGCTTTTCCTTGGTTGGGAGACTTTTAATGACTTCTTCTATTTCCTTAAAGGTTATAGTACTGTGTAAATAGTTTACCTGATCTTGATTTAACTTTGGTAAGTGGTATCTGTCTAGAAAATTATCCATCTCATTTAGATTTTCCAATTTTGGGAAGTGCAAGCTTATGAAGACCTAATGCTTCTTTGAATTTCTTCATTGTCTGTTGTTATGTCTCCCTTTTCATTTCTGATTTCATTTATTTGGATACTATCTATCTTTTAGTTAGTTACGCTAAGGCTTTGTCTATCTTGTTGATTTTCTCAAAGAACCAGCTCTTGGTTTCGTTGATTCTTTATATAATTTTTTGTATATAATTGATTTTAACTGTGAGTTTGATTGTTTCTTGCAATCTATTCCTCTTGTGTGTGTTTGCTCTTTTTCCCTAGCATATTCAGATGTACCTTTAAACTGCTGGTATGAGAATTTTCTAATTTCTTTATGAAGGTGCTTGGTGCTATGAACTTTCCTCTTTCATTGCTTTAATTATATCCCATAAATTTGGGTATGTTCTGTTTTCATTTCATTTCTTTCTGTATTTCTTTCCTTACCCAGTGATCACTGAGAGTTGTTCATATTCCAAGAGTTTATAGGCTTTCTGTTGTTGAAGTACAGCTTTAATCCATGGTGGTCTGATGAGATACAAAGAGTTATTTTAATTTTCTACTACCTGTTGAAGCTTTCTATGTGACTGAAAATATGGTCAATTTTTGAGAAGGTTCTGTTAGCTGCTGAGAAGATATTCTTTTTTTTTGTTTTGTTTTGTTTTTTTTTTTTTTTTTTTTTTTTGGTTTTTCGAGACAGGGTTTCTCTATAGCCCTGGCTGTCCTGGAACTCACTTTGTAGACCAGGCTGGCCTCGAACTCAGAAATCCACCTGCCTCTGCCTCCCGAGTGCTGGGATTAAAGGAGTGCGCCACCACGACCGGCAAGATATATTCTTTTGTGTTTGGGTGAAATATTCTATAGATGTCTGTTAGGTCTGTCTGTTTGATTCATAACATCAGTTAGTTTCATTATTTCTGTTTAAATTTTTTGTCTGGATGAGCGGTCAATTGACGAAAATGGGTGCTGAAGTCTCCCACTATTAATGTAAGGGGTTCGATGTCTGATTTAAGCTTTAGCAATGTTTCTTTTACAAATATGCATGCCCTTGCATTTGGGTATAGATGTTCAAAACTGAGATATCATCTTGGTGGATTTTTCCTTTGATGAGTATGAAATGTCCTTCCCCATCTCTTTTAATTTTGGCTGAAAGTATTTTTTTTTTTAGATATTAGAATGGCTACTCCATGTCATTTCTTGGGTCCATTTGCTTGGAAAACTTTTTTCCAACCCTTTACTCTGAGGTAACGTCTATCTTTGTTGCTGAGGTGTGTTTCTTGTATGCAGCAGAATAATGGATCTTGTTTTTAATCCATCCCATTAGCCTATGTCTTTTTATTGGGGAATTGTATCCATCAATGTTGAGAGATATTAATGACCAATAATTGCTTATTCCTGTTATTAGGATGGTGGTGTTGGTGTGTGTGTGTGCTTTCCTTGTTTTGGCCATATGGAATTACTTATTTTCTCAGTTTTCTTGGGTGTAATTAACCTCCCTTGGTTGGAGTTTTTTTCCAGTATTTACTGTGGGGCTGGATTTGTGGATACATATTGTTTATGTTTGGTTTTGTCTTGAAATACCTTGGTTTTTTTTTTTTTTCATCTATTGTGATTGAGAGTTTTGCTAAGTATTATAGTCTTGGTTGTCCTTTGTGGATTAGATTTTCAAGTGAGTCTTTGTTGTGAAGTCAGATATAATTTTGATGGATCTGTCTTTGTACAGTTTGTATTTTCTTTATTGGTTCTACTTCCATTTTCAGGTATTGAACAATTTTATTTCCTTCACAGGTTTAATTGTATTTTTCTGTATTTCTTTAAGGGGTCATTTGTTTCCTCTTTAAAAGCCTCCACCTGTTTGATTGTATTTTCCTTTATTTATTTAAAGGATTTATTCATTTCCTCTTTAAATGCCTTTATCATCTTTATAAGATTGAAGATCATCTTTATGTATTTTGGTTGTTAGGATATCCAGGGCTTGCTGTAGTAGGATATGAAGGTGTCATACTGCCTTGGTTTTTGTTGATTATGTTCTTATGCTGGACTTTTGTCATCTGGATGTTTCTGATGTAGCAGGTGTTGGGGAGGTTGCTAACCTTGATGTTCCTGGTACAGTAGACCTCTGATGGATAGCCTTGGCTGGACAAGGGAAATCAGAGGGCAGTGCAAGCCTCCTAGTAGCTGGATGTGTCCCTGGAGACATGGCAGGTAGGGGTTTGAGGTAGGAAGAGTAAAGCAGAGGGGGGGGGGGTAGGACAATGGAGCTCCTTGGGAAGGGAGAACAGCATGCTGGTCTTAGCAGGTGGGCATGTCCCAGAGGACTAGGCAGCCAGGGGAATAGGTGCAGGGAAGACATCTAACCTGTGTGCTTCCAGATCTGCAGTTCTGATGGTGAGTAGAGAGGTGGCAGATGAGGAGAGTATCTTGGTGTGTTGCTGGCTGTGGGAACTCAAATTAAGGATGTCAGGGCTATTCATGTGCGTGGGCTAGAGGGTGGTATAAAACCCAGGTAGAGTGAAAGAAAAAAAAAAAACTTATGAGTTAGGGGGTGGCAGCAAGGGATGAGTTTGAGTTTTAGATTTTTTTTTTTTTTAAATTTGGTCTGGTTTGGTTTAGTTGATGTTAGGATGACTCTGGATCCAGGTGTGCTAGGTGAAGTAGTTTCCTTAGAGGAGATGGTTGGTGCTTTGGTATGGGTAGAATAACTTTGTAAGGATCCAAAGGTCTGGTGATCAAGAAGAGGGACCAGTTTATTCTGGATAGTAAATCTATCTTAAGGGTCCCTTCCTGTGGCATAGAAACTGAATGCCCATGTTTTCTGTTTCCCATAGCTGGAATTTTTCTTTTTTTATGTTCTTGGAAGTGAAGCATAGCACTTTGAAGAACAAGCCAAACGGCTTCTAAGAGGGTCAAGCTTTTGTTTTTAATGTCCTTCTCCTCTAGCATTGAAAAGCCTCTCTTTCTCTATACATATTGTGGATATGCATGGTAAGAAAGGGTATGGCCACTGTCTGTCTTAAGGGGTGGCATACTTCCTTTTCCCCACATGAGAGACTGGGTCAGATCAGTTAGCTCTGCTCTTTGGGCTGAGGTAAAAGGTCCTAAGGCTTGAACCCTCATCATTTCAGTTAAAGTAACTATTGAAGGCCCCACATGCTTGGTCTCATCTTTAACGAAGCTGCTACCACCCATGTAGAGCACTTCTGGGGCTAGAGAAATGGCTCAGTGGTTAAGAGCACTGACTGTTCTTCCAGAGGTCCTTAGTTCAATTCCCAGCAATCACATGGTGGCTCACAACCATCTGATGCCCATCTGAGACAGATACAGTGTACTCATATAAATAAATAAATCTGAGAGAGAGAGAAGACAGAGAGAAGAGAGAGAAGAGAGAGAGAAGAGAGAAGAGAGAGAGGAGAGAGAGAAGAGAGAAGAGAGAGAAGAGAGAAGAGAGAGAGAGAGAGAAGAGAGAAGAGAGAGAGAAGAGAGAAGAGAGAGAGAAGAGAAAGGAGAGGGAGAGAGGAGAGAGAAGAGAGAGAAAAGAGAGAGATTGATTCTTCTGACAGAGGGCAAGACACCAAATTTTGCTCTGTATCCGTAGTCTAACTGTAACTCGTCAAAAAAGAAGTGGAAGGTGGCTTTCAGTTTATCATGAAGTTCTTGTCTCTCAGAGCAAACTAGACCTTTAATAGAGCTCTGGCACTTACCATTTCACTCAAATGACCAACCTTAATTTCTCCAATTCTGTGACAGCTGATACAACCTAAACATAAGGCAACAACACATCCAATCTACAATATTGTCTTATCCAAATCTGAACCAAATTCTCTTGGATAGAAAAATATAATGACTAAGTGCTGGGAATGTAGCTGAATGAGCACATTCTGACTGTGCACAATGCCTTGAGTTAGAGCAACACCGAACATTTAATAAAGGACAGAGCAAAGCCAAATCTCTATCTATATTGGAGTGTCCTCAGGATATATACATGGAGAAAAAAAAAGAAAAAAAAAAAGGAGGCCAAGGGCAAATTTCTAACAGTCATAAAATTCTGGATCATTTCCTTAAGGACAATTACGGTACAGATGACATTCCATCTTGGCTAATGTAGTAAGGGATAAAATGTCATATCTACATTTTTCTCTTAAACAAAGGATCTCTATAAAGCAAAAGTTGAACTTGAAGTCACTGTATAGCTAGGCTTGACCCCAACTCTTGATCCTTTCGCCTCCCCTTTACTAGAACTCAGGGATGCACTACCACACTCAGTTCTAAAACATATTCTTAATGATACAGCCCCAAATGACTAAATATATACACAGAAAAGTAGGAGCAACACTGTACATTGTTAACAATTTTGAATCTAGGTGAGGATCTAGAAGTATGCTGTTGACTATTCCAAGTTTTTCATATGGATGAAAAATTTCACACATGTCTTTTTATAGATGACTTAAAATTGGATATTTTTGTTAATGTGTTAGAGGAAGCCCACAAGAGAAGACCACTTAAACACAGTGTATAACCAATTGCTGGTCTTTATTCCAGCCAGCTCTGAGTACATTGAAGTATTTAATACTTATTCAGCTTTTATCTGAACAGGCAGTTTAACAGAAGCCAAGATAAGCAGATAACCAGAGGGGGAGGTTTAAATACACAGGTCATTTAACTAAAGCCAGGATGAATTATCATAGCCAAGTTGATCTCCAGTTTCTAGAATAGAGTTGTGCAATTTTCCACAAAATTCTCTATCAAGAAAATCAAATTCTAGTCAAACCTGAAATGGCCTCAGCAAGAATAAAAGATGAAGGATCCTGTGGACTTTCTTCTCCTGCTACAAATGTATAGTTCATCTTCATATGTAGGCAGAGGACATAAATATAGGATTTTACCTTTTGAAATTTTAATAAATTTCAGTTAGAAAGTACTTTCTCATCAATAACCGGGTTTTTTTTTTTTTTTAAATCTCCACATAAATACTCAAGGAATGGACTCACAATTCAAATCCTTTCATGTTCCTTTTCATCCATTAGATGTATCCAGAATGGAGTTATTTAAAATTTAATAGTGGCTGAATGCATGAGGCTTTCCTAAACTACATAAAGTCCAATTAGCCTTTCATGTCAGTTATACTAATGCTGATAAAAGCGAGAAAAATTTAAAAATCTATTTTATAGAACATCGGCATTGAACAAATACCCTCAAGGATTTTGATATCTATTATAATCCTCTTGACACAACTTTGGCTGGTCCTGTGTTGCCCACTAACAAATTATGCAAAAACTAAGTAAACATTCAGTCTATTACAAGAGCCATGTGATGTTAATGGTGACAACAAAGACATCTCAGATAAACCTAGTTCCAGTAACTGCTCTCCTTAAGTTAACTGTCCTGGGGCTGGTGAGATGGCTCAGTGGGTAAGAGCACCTGACTGCTCTTCTGAACGTCCGAAGTTCAAATCCCAGCAACCACATGGTGGCTCACAACCATCCGTAATGAGATCTGACCCCCTCTTCTGGAGTGTTTGAAGACAGCTACAGTGTACTTATATATAATAAAAATAAATAAATCTTTAAAAAAAAAAAGTTAACTGTCCTGGGTGACTACTGATGAATTAAGTTTATACAACTAACAGGAGAGTAAATCAAGGACATGATCACTCCCCTGTATCTCTGACATTAAGAGACATTATCAATAGAGTATCTTCTCTGAACAACCAGCTTACTTCATTCTCACTCTATTTTATTGTATGTATGTGAGTACACTTGTCGCTGTCATCAGACACATCAGAAGAGGGCATCGGATCCCATTACAGATGCTTGTGAGCCACCATGTGGTTACTGGGAATTGAACATTAGGACTTCTGAAAGAGCAGTCAGTGCTCTTAACCACTGAGCCATCTCTCTAGCCCCTTACATTCTCTAAAGGGTTTCCTGTCATCAAGAGGATCTGAATACTGTGATGCTAACCAGATCCAGTGGCAGCTTAAAGTTTCCACATTCTTTTAAGTAACAGGATTTTCATGCAATGGCTTGTCCACCTTTTTTTACATGCAGAAGACTCCTGACAATTATGAATTTTCTGATTTTGTATAAGCTTACCATTTTCAAGAAAGGCTTTTCCTGAGTCTTCCCAATCACTGGGTTTCAGACCTACACAGACTCTGATGAGCTTTAACAGCTTATTCTACAAATGTTCCCACATTCCTTGCTTTCATAGTGTTTGACACAAGCATAGGTTCTTTTATGATGAAGGCCTGCGCTGCAATTGAAGGTCTTTCCACATTCTTTCCAGTGATAGGGTGTCCCCCCTGTATGAATTTGCCACTGTGCATGAAAGCTGAACTAAATCTAAACATCTTGTCACCTTACTTGTTAAAGTCATAGAATTTCTCTCCAGTAGGATTCTCTGATAGACAGTTAGTTTGGAATTACTGAAGGCCTTTCCACATTCCTTACATCTTTTTTTTTTCATTCCTTACATCTTAAGATTTATTACTAATATTAAATTCAGAATGTCAAACCAAGTTTTCTATTCAATTTAAGGTCTTCCCACATCAGTTAAGATTCTTCAACAATGTGAATTCTCTGATATACTTTAAGATCTCTATCACATGTACTTCCCAATTCCTTACATTCATAAGGATTCTTGCCAGTATGAATTCTAAACTATCCAAGAAATTGATAATGAGAGTGGAAAGATTCCCCACATGCCTTACATCAAAAGGGCTTTTCTCCACCTTGGATTCTCTGATGAATTCTAAGGGCTGTTCCATGAACAATGTCCTTTCCACATTCCTTACACTGAAAGGATCTGTCACCAGAATAAGTTTTTGCGGTGCTGCAAAAAGTTTAAGCAATGAATAAAAGCTTTGCCATACTCGTTATATTCATATGGTCTCACACCAGCATGAACAGCCAGCCCTATGTTGAACAAGGCTGGAAGCAAGCTTGAAGGACTTCCCACATACCTTGCATTTAAAGGGCTATGGAAAAAACTCTGCTAATTAAAGTTGAAGTCCACCATGGCTGGCTGGATAGCCTCTGGGCTTGGCACACTATGAGACACCCTTTCTTAGAAGAGATGCTCCTCTGACTGCCTGGGGAATTCAATCCCTCCATGTAAACCTCGACCTAAGGAATGTCATGTAGCCTCAATTATATTACAGGATCAATTTCTTTTCTCCTGATAAAACCTGCTCAGCTAAAATCTGAGATTCCCGAAATGCTTTCTAGGCTAATGAGCATTTCAAGTTCCCCAAGCCCTCAGCCAATGACCTTCCATCCTGAATATCACCACCTTCAGTCCCCCAAACTTCCTAAGCCTTGAGTCACCCTAGGTAAAACTGATCTGCTTCCTAATAGCTGGTCCCCACGTGGTCACTCCCCGGATGTACTCACAAAGCTTTCGACTCGCCAGCTCCTACTGCCTTCATGGACCATTCTGGCCTATGACAAGGGGAGGGAGTCCCACGAGGGTCTTTTAATAGTTTAATAGTAGTAACAATTTTATGGTTATTAAGCTGGCTGGAAAGATGAAAGGCTTTTCCTTATTCTTTATATTCACAGAGGCAGGCGGATTTCTGAGTTCGAAGCCAGCCTGGTCTACAGAGTGAGTTCCAGGACAGCCAGGGCTACACAGAGAAACCCTGTCTCAAAACCCACCCCCCCACCACCAAAAAAAAAAAAAAAAAAAGGCCTCTCTTGATTGTGAGATTTCCGATGACACATGGGAAGCACATTAAGTCTAAGAACTTGGCACATTCTTTCTACTTGAAGAGTTTCTTCCCAGTGTGACCTTCCCTGCACTCCTAGGGTCTCACATCAATATGAGCAAGCCGATGTTCACTAAGCTGGTACCTATGTCTGAAGACTGATCCACACACCTTACACTTGAAAGGCTTCTCTTCAATGTGAGTTTTCTGATGCTCAGAAAGGTATACCTGAAATCTAAAAGCCTTCCCACATACATGACACTCAAAGGGTTTCTCACCAGTATGAAAATGCTGGTGCTGAACAAGGTGTGAGCCAGTATGGAACTTCTTGCCACATTCCTTACATTCAAATGACCTCTCACCAGTATGAACGGTCTGGTGCTGAATGAGCTGTGCCAGCAGAATGTAGGCCTTGCCACACTCCTGACACTGAAAGGGTCTCACGTGAGGATGAGTCTGTCGATGTAAACTAAGCTGGTACCTACTTCTGAAGGCTGACCCACACAGCTTACACTTGAAAGGTTTCTCTTCAATGTGAGTTTTCTGATGCTCAGAAAGGCATGCCCGAAGCCTAAAAGCTTTCCCACATACATTACATTCAAAGGGTTTCTCACCAGTATGAACCCGCTGGTGCTGAGCAAGGTGTGGGCCAGTATAGAATTTCTTCCCACATTCCTTACATTCAAATGGCTTCTCTCCAGTGTGAATCCTCTGGTGTCGCGTGAGCTGTGGCAGAACAGTGAAGGCCTTCCCACAGTCCTTACACTCAAAGGGTTTCTCACCAGAATGAATTTTCTGATGTTGTATGAGGTTTGAGCGACGATTAAAGGCTTTCCCACACTCACTACACTCATATGGTTTCACATCAGCATGAATAATCCTATGTTGAGCAAGGTGGGAGACACACTTGAAAGACTTCCCACATTCCCTGCATTCAAATGGTTTTGTATTTGTATGAATGGTTTTGTGAAGCTTAAGCCGGTCAGGAAAAGGAAAAGCCTTTCCACATTCATTACATTTGAAAGGTCGATCACCACTGTGAAATTTTTGGTGTCTTGTAAGCTGTTGGAGGAGTCTGAAGGCCTTTCCACATTCCTTACATGCAAATGACTTCTCTCCAGTATGAATCATCTGGTGTCCATTGAGGTGAGCCAGAAAAATGAAGGCCTTCCCACACTCCTTACACTGAAAGGGTCTCTCACCAGAATGAATTTTCTGATGTTGCATATAGTATGAGCGACGTTTAAAGGCTTTCCCACACTCATTACATTTATATGGTTTTACGTCAGCATGAATAATCCTGTGTGCAACAAGGTTGGAGACACGGTTGAAGATCTTCCCACACTCCTCACATTCAAATGCTTTTGTACCTGTATGAGTGGTTTTATGGTTCTGAAGCAGGTGAGGAAGATGAAAAGCCTTTCCACATTCATTACACTCAAAAGGTTTCTCACTACTGTGAGATTTCTGATGCCTTGTGAGCTGTTGGGGGAGTCTGAAGACCTTCCCATATTCCTTACATTCATAGGGCTTCTCTCCAGCATGAACACTCTGATGCTGACTAAGAGTTGAACTACAATTGAAGCACTTCCCACACTGTTTACATTCATATGGTTTTTGTAAGCTGTGAGCAAGAGTCTGGCAGGTGTAAGGAGGCACTCCTTCCTTCTTAGTAACCTGCTGGCCAGCATCTCCTTCCTGACAACCCTGCAGTCCTTGGAATGTACTACATTTAGGGCCATCACTAAACCTGGAGCCCCTAAAGTCAAAAGTTTTACTTGATTGTCTTATGTCCTGTTTGGGTGAATTTCTATTATAACTATGATTTTCTGGAAATACATTTTCAGCATCATAATCTGCCTCCAAATCTGAAAGAAAAGGAGAAAGCAAGAATACTTTATTTCCCTGTAACACATATACAAACATAAAATATTTTCCTATAACATAAAATCATTAAAATCATGGCCAAACTCTAAAAGTAATCTCTGAGAAGCTGAATGGGAGCACGGAGAGCAGCAGTAAGGAAAGTGTATATAAGAAGATTCTCTTTATAGTAGAACAGGTTGGAAATGGGATGATATGTCTGTTTAACAAGATTATAACTAACTGTGTTGAAATACTCTTATATGCTTATTTGCATACTATTTGAAATACACACTGTTATCAGGCATTTGCATCAGGCTGCCCTCAGAGACCTAGCTGCAGCAGCTTATAGCATCACCCAGAGCCACCCGGATGCCAGGTGTACCAAGTGCAGCATATAAAAGGCACAACCAGCTCTCTCTCTGTCTCCCCTCTCTCTGTCTCACTCTCTGTCTCTCTCTGTGTCTCTCTCTGTGTCTCTCTCTGTATCTCTCTCTCTCCCCCCTCTCTCTCCTCCCTCCCTCCCTTCCTATCTTGTTCATATTCTCTTTCCTGCTCTCTCTCTCTCTCTGACTCCATGTCCCCAGTGTGAGACAGCCTTTCACTCTCCCCAACCCCCCAATGAATATCTTAACACTAGATCAGTTGTGTCGTGTCATTTTTTAACCGTCAAACCTTGGCACAGGGCTGCCAAATTTACCCAAATCTTGCCACATTACCCTAATGCAAACCGTTTCATAACAGTTTTTTAACTAAATCATGAGGAAAAAAACCTATACCACACAAACACATAACATCTGTCATGCTATAAGAAAACTGGCGTGGACTTGGAATTCTTTATGGGGAAAAAAATTTAAAAAGAGGTAAAAATCTGTCATGGTGGTGGGGACGGTGGTGGTACACAACTGTAAGCCCAGCTAAAAGTGGCCTGTGGTAGAAGCATCATGAGTTCCAAGCCAGCTTGCACTAGATTAGGAGATTCACCATCAGAAAAACAAAACAAGCTAAAAAGAAACTAGAACCGCAACAGAATTCATTAGAATTTTAAGAAGACTTAAAAACCAGGTGGGCTGGCGTAGATCTTTACCTACCCCTCCTCTCCTCCAGACACATCCCCAGGCTCATCCCAGCTCTGCAGCAGACCGCCTGCTTACCCTCCCTTCACCCACTGGTGTAGGTCTAACCAAGCAAGGAAAAGACTTGTATGACAAGAACTTCAAGTCTCTGAAGATAGAAATTGAAGAAGATCTCAGAAGATGGAAGGATCTCCCATCTCTTGGATCAGTAGGATTAACATAGTAAAATGGCCATCTTATCAAAAGCAATCTACAGATTCAATGCAATTCCCATCAGAATTCCAACACAATTCTTTACAGACCTTGAAAGAAAAATCCTCAACTTCATACGGAAAAACAAAAAAACAAAAACAGAACAAAACAAAACAAAAAAATCTCAGGGTAGCTAAAACAATCCAGTACAATAAAAGAACTGCTGGAGGTATCATCATTCCTGATTTCAAGCTATATTACAGAGCAATAATAATAAAAACCACATGATGCTGGCATAAAGACAGATGAGTTGATCAATGGAATAGGATTGAAGATCCAGAAATAAACCCACACAGCAAAGATGTCAAAACTATACAATGGAAAAAAGAAAGTATCTTCAACAAATGGTGCTGGTCTAACTGGGTATCTGCATGTAGAAGAATGCCAATACAGTCAAATTCATCACCCTGCACAAAACTCAAGCCGAAGTGGATCAAAGACCTCAACATAAAATGAGACAGACTAAATCCAAAGAATAGAAAGTGGGGAACTTCCTTGAACACACTGTCACAGGAAACAACTTCCTGAACAGAACACCAATGGTTCAAGCTCTAAGATTAACAATCAGCAAATGTGATCTTGTGAAACTGAAAAGCCTCTGTAAGGCAAAGAAAACTGTCATTAGGACAAAGCACAAGAAACAGGATGGGAAGAGATCTTCACCAGTTCCACATCTGACAGAGGACTAATATCCAAAATATATAAAGAACTCAAGAAACTAGATACCAACAAACCAATAACCCAACTGAAAAATGGGGCACAGAGCTAAACAGAGAAATCCTGACAGAAGAATCTCGAATGGTCAAGAAGCACTTAACAAAATATTCAACACCCTTAGTCATTAGGAAAATGCAAATCAAAATGACTGTGAGATTCTATCTTATACCTGTCAGAATAGCTAAGATCAAAACCTCAAGGGACAGCACATGCAGGCAAGAATGTGGAGCAAGGGGAAATTCCTCTATTACTGGTAGGTGGGCACTCTGGAAATCAATCTGACTATTTCCCCCAAAATTGGGAAGAGTTGAACCTCAAGATCCAACTATACCACTCCTGGGCACATACTCAAATGATGCCCCAACATACCACAAGGACACTTGGGAAATACATGGTATGTGCTCACTTATAAGTGGACATTAGCTATAAAGTACAGGATAAGCATACTACACAATCCACAGACTCAAAAAAGCTAAGTGACAAGGGGGAGGGGGCCACAGGAAGATGCTTGAATCTCACTCAGAAGGGGAAATAAAACAGAACTGACTAGAGCGAGAGGGAGCTGGGTGGGTGGTGAGTGCAGAGGTAAACAGGGATGGGGATCAGATGGGGGTTGGGGGGTCAGTAGAAGCCTGGGAGAGAGAATGTAAATTGGTGGTGAGGCCTGTCTGGGACTAGCCTGGGACCTGGGACAGGGAAGGGTCCTGGGAGTCTATGGGGGTGACCCTAGCTGAGGCTCTAGCATCTGGGGATATGGAGACTGAAGTGACCACCTCCTGTAGCTAGGCAGGCCTTCCATTGGAGGTAGTGGGGCATCAACCCACCCACAAAACCTTCTATATAAAATTTGTCCTGCGTATATGGGATGCAGAGATAAAGATGGAGCAGAAAGTTACAAAATGACTAACCAATGACTAGTCCAACTTGAGACCCATCCCATGGGAGAGAGCCAACCCCTGATTATTAATGGTATTATTAATGATACTTTGCTCTGCTTGCAGACAGAGGACTAACATAACTGTCTTCTGAGAGGCTTCATCTAGCAGTGGATGGAGGCAGATGCAGAGACCCACAGCCAACATTAGGCAGAGTTCGGGGAGTCCTGTGGAAGAGTGGGAGGTAGGACTAGTGAGTGAGCTGGAGGGGTCAAGGACACCACAAGACCTACAGAGTCCAATAACCTGGGGCCATGGGGACTCACAGAGAATGAACCACCAACTAAAGAGCATGAAGGGGCTGGAACTAGGCCCTACACATTTGTAGCAGATGTGCAGCTTGGTCTTCATAGGGTTCCCTAACAACTGGAGTGGGGGCCTTCTCTGACTGTTGCCTGCTGGTAAATCCTCTTGCCTAGCTGAGCTGCTCTGTCTGGCCTCAGTGGAAGAGGGTGCTATTAGCCCCGCTGGGACTTGATGTGCCAGGATAGGTTGGTACCCATGGAAGACTTCCCCTTCTATAAGGAGGGCATAATGGGAGAAAGGATGTGTGGGGGTGGAACTGGGAGGGGGAGGGGCTATGATTGGGATGTAAAGGGAATAAATAAATTTAAAAAAAAACTGAATACAGAAAAACACAAAACTTAAAAATCACAGAAATTGAACAACATACGACTCAATGAAAAATGGGTTAAGACAGAGATTCCAAGATTGAGAGAAAGATTAAAGATTTCCTACAACTGAATGAAAATGAAGCCACAACACATTCAAACTAAGGGGACATGATGAAGGCCGGTCTTAGAGATAAGTTCATAACAAAGGGCACTTACATAAAAGGAAATTGGAGCAATCTCACTCTAAATTAACCAGAACAAAAAGCTCAAGAACAAAAAACTAAATAAATGAAAACAAAACCAAACCAAAACAAAAACCAAAAGAAAGAGATTACACTCAAAAGAGAAAGGCATAAGAAGTACTTAAACTCGGGGTTTTATTAAAGCGATAAAAAAGAAACAAAGGAAAACAAGGTCTAAAGAATAAAGGAAACAAAGACCTGGCTCTTTGAGAAATCAGTAAGACTGACAATCCCTTAGCCAAACTAACTGAAAGGCAGAAAGAGAAGACCCAAATCCACAATGTCAGACATGAATGGAGGACAGAGCCGTAGTGGCCTTTGCTACTTTGTGGGTTCTTCTTTTTTCCCACCCTTTATCCACCCCTGATGAACACAGTTGCAGAAATTCTCAATCAAATACTTAAACACTGAATTGTACAACACTCAAGAAGATCAAGTAGGTTCATCTCAGAGATCCAGAGATGGTTTGACATAAATATAAACAGTAAATGTCATCCATCATATGAACAAAATAAAAGACAAAAGCTACAAGATCATCTCATTAAATGCAGAAAGCTCCTTTGACAACACAACATTGCTTCAGGATAAAAGTCTTGGAGAGGGTTGAAGAGATGGCTCAGCAGTTAGGAGCACTGACTGCTTTTCCAGAGGTCCTGAGTTCAATTCCCAGCAACCACATGGTGGCTCACAACCATCTGTAATGGGATTCGATGCCCTCTTCTGGGGTGTCTGAGGACAGTGACAGTGTATTCACATACATACATAAATAAATAAAAGTCCTGGAAAGATTAGGGATACAAGGGACAGACACACTGCAACATAATAAAGGCAGGATACAGTAAGCCCAAAGACAGCATCACCTGAAATAGAGAGAACTCAAAGCAATTACACTAAGGGGAAGGGTGGGGAAAAAAAGCAATTACACTAAAATCCAGAAAAAGACAAAGCTGTCCAAACTCTCTCCATACCTACTCAGGAATAATGCAGTTGAAGAAGATAAAAGGAATGCACATTGGAAAGACCAAAGTATCCTGACGTGCAAATGATGTGACAGCATACATAAGCGACCCTGAAGATTCCAATGGAGAACTCCTACAGCTGATAAACACATTCAGGAAAGAGGCCAGATACAAATGAACTCACAACAATCAGCAGTTTTCCTATGTACAAATGACAAATTGACTGAGAAAGAGAAAGAAATCACAGAAACAACACCTTTCACAATAGTCTCAACTAATATACAGTATCATGGGGTAACCGTAACCAAGCTAGTGAAATATGTGTATGATATAAAGAAGTAAGGCACTGAAGAAAGAAACTGCAGGAGATATCAGAATATAGAAAGATCTTCCATGTTCATGGATCATGAGGATTATTTTAGTCAACTTGGCCATCCTATCAAGAGCAATACACAGATTTGATGCAATCTCCATCAAAATTCCAATACAACTTTTCACATATCACAGAAGGCCAAATTTCATCTTCATATGCAAACACAAAAATCCCAAGATAGCTAAAACTAATTCTGAATAATAAGAGAAGTGCAGGAGGTATCTCATCCCGGCGTCCGTTTGTCCTACAGAGCTACAGGAATAACAACAACACGGTAGGCACATCGATCGATCGAGGGACGTGAACTGAAGAATAAATCCACACACCTATGCACACCTGGCATTTGATAAAGAAGCCAGAAATACAGACTGGAAAAAAAGGCAGCATCTTCAGCAAATGGGGCCCATCAAAAAGTGCAGGTGCGTGTACAAGAATGCAAATAGATCCACACTTCTCACCCTGCACAGAACTTGACTCCAAATGGATCAAAGTTCTAAATGTAAAGCCACATACACTGAACCTGAAGGCAAAGAAAGTGGGGAACAGACTCAAATTCATCAGCCCAGGAAAATGCAGGCATGGAGAATAAAGATTACTACATGGGGGTCTTACGAAGCTTAACAGCTTCTGCACAGCAAAGGGAACTGTTGCTTGGACAAAGCGGCAGCCTACAGAATGGAGAAAGATTTTGCCAACTACACATCCAACAGAGGGCTAACACCCAAAATATAGAGAGAACTAAAAAAAAACTACATAGCAAGAAAACAATTAGCTCAATTAGAAAACAGGGTACAGATCTAAACAGAGAAGTTTCTCAAAAGATGAACGTCAAATGGCTGAGAAACACAAAGAAAAGTTCTCCACCCTTAGCTGTCAAGGAAGTGTAAATCCTCCAATTAGAGCTTCCACCTTCCACCAGCCAGAATGGCTACGGTCAACACAACAAGAGAGCACTCATCTGGCAGCCTGTGGAGTAAGTGGTTATGTTTCCATCACTAGCGGGAGGGAGAACTTGTACCGCTACTGTGGAAATCAGAGCGTTGATTCATCAGTGACGTGAGAACCCATCTAAACAAGACCCACACACCCAAAGGTCACGTGATCCTTTCAGAGACACTTATTCAACCCTGCTTACTGCTGCTCCATTGGAAACCAGTGAGGGACTGGCCTTGCCAGCAGAGGGAAGAAGCAGACAAAGCGCCGATTGCGTCTCCCACATCCTTTTCCCAGGCTGCACCAGAAGGTGTGGCCCAGATGTAAGGTGGGTCTTCCCACCTCCAAAGATGTGGGTTAAAGGTGGGTCTCCCCACTTCAAATGATTTAATGAATCCCTCATAGATGTAGCAAACTGTTTGGGTTGTAGTTAATTCCCGATGTGGTCAAGTTGACAAAAAGAGGAGCCATCATAGCTCCCTGCCAAGCTAGGTAGCAGGCTGTGCTGTGTGTGCACTCAGATGTCCCCCTGGCTTGTCCATCTGTGCTTTGTGAGTCAGGGTCTCTCATTTGCCTGGAGCTGACTTGCCAGCAAGCCCAAGGGGTCTGCCTTTGCCACCTCCCCAGTGCTGCAGGGAGGCGCCACCATCACACCGTGACTACAGTGACCACGAAGACAGAATTCAGACATTTGGTGCCCCTCCCGGCCAGCTTTCACTGGTGCTAAAACCGTCTTGGCTTTGGTTCAGTGGTCAAGAACTCTGAGAGCTCTGCCCGAGGCCCTGGGTTAGAGACCCAGCAGCCCCTATAACTCCAGCCCAGGGAGCTGACCCTCTCTAGGGCCTCTTAGGATACCTGCACACGTGTGTGCGCACACAACCAATAATGAATCACTTCACTCTTACTCACCTGGGCTCGGCCAGTCTGTTTCTTCCTTCACAGCCATCCAGGGCTCTTTCTCCTGCTCTAATAAGACAATCAGATCTGGCTTGGAAATGCAACTTCCCACTTAAAAGAAAGGAAAAGATGGCTCATTGTGTAGACATTCCCCTGCCCCCCTCCCACGAGACTCAAAGTCTGTAGTTATCCCAAAATACAAAGAAATGTGATATGTAGACCAGGCTGGCCTTAAATTTACTTGATCTGCCTGCCTCTGCCTCCCAAATGCTGGGATTGAAGATGTGTGCCACCATGCCCTGGCTATGCAGATTTTTAAAAAAATACAGACTTATTTATTATAAGATCTATATAGCTTGGCAGGGTGGATCACGGCCGTGAACCCAGCATGAGGAGAATGAAAACAGATAAACGGGCTGGAGAGATGGCTCAGCGGTTAAGAGCACTGGCTTCTCTTCCAGAGGTCCTGAGTTCAATTCCCAGCAACCACATGGTGGCTCACAACCATCTGTAATGGAATCCGATGCCCTCTTCTCGTGTGTCTGAAGCCAGCTACAGTGTACTCATATACATAAAATAAATAAATCTTAAAAAAAATATATAAAAAAAACAAATAAATAATTTCTAAAAGCAAAAATAATGATGAGGAAAGACTTCAGAGAAGGAGGGAAAAGGAACCTGGGTAAAAAAACCAGCTGCTCCAGATTAGGGTTTTAATCTCCTTTAAATGCAGACAGGGCTGTCACGTAAGAGGAAAGCAGAACTGAGTGGTGAGAACATGAACCCACAGGCTATACTGTCCAGTGTAGACCCCATCTCTGCAGCTCACTAGTAATGACATTCATTTAGGCGAGTCCCATAGGATTCTATGCTCAGTTTTCCCAATTGGGGGGCATGGTGGCACACACACATAGTCACACTCCCGAGGTGTGAAAGCTGGGAGGTTGTAAGTTCAAGGCTGGATTTCATAGAAAGTCCAAAGCCAGCCTGCACTATGTGAGAGCCGGTCTCAAACAAACCAAATTAGGAATAATTAGAGTAATAGGTAATAATTTAGATTGAGTTAATGCTATCTATTTGTAAGGATTGATACTAAGATTTATAACTATATTCAAAGACTCCCATATTCTCTGACCTATACTAATACAAAATCATTACTTTTAAATTTTTCATTTACGTATTTAGTAATGGTGGGAGGAAACTAGGGCCTTGATTTCTACCACTGAGTTACATCCCCAGCCATGAAAACTGTTCGCATCGTTGTAATGATGCTGCCTTCCTTCACATCCACACCTCATCCTTACAGATTTGCTCACTGAGAGAGACAAACTTCACACCCCAAAACGTCCACTACGAAGTAGGTTCACTGGAGGAAACAGAATGTGTCCACTTCTGTTTTGAATTAACTCTACTGATTCACTAGTAAGTAAATCATAACGGCTCTTGAATTTAGTTGTGCATGTCCAGGTGTGTGTGTGTGTGTACGTGTGTGCAGGTATTTAGTTGTGCATGTCCAGGTGTGTGTGTGTGTGTACGTGTGTGCAGGTATTTAGTTGTGCATGTCCAGGTGTGTGTGTGTGTACATGTGTGCAGGTATTTAGTTGTGCATGTCCAGGTGTGTGTGGGTGTAAGTGTGTGCAGGTATTTAGTTGTGCATGTCCAGGTGTGTGTGTGTGTACGTGTGTGCAGGTATTTAGTTGTGCATGTCCAGGTGTGTGTGGGTGTAAGTGTGTGCAGGTATTTAGTTGTGCATGTCCAGGTGTGTGTGTGTGTACGTGTGTGCAGGTATGCATGTATGCATGTTTGGATAGGGTACAGACCACTGTTAGGTGACTTCGGTGATTTCTCTCCACTTCAGTACTTGAGACAGGGTGTCTCCCTGAACCTAGAGCTCACTGAGGGGACGAAGAAATGGTGGACAAAAGCAGGGGCTTCATCAGGTTCTTATCTTCAACCCGAGAAATCTCACATTCTTACCTGGGGAAGAAGAAGGAACTCGGCTCCCCTTATAAAATTCTACTGATTACAATTTATTTTATATGTATGTGAGGATCTGCCTGCGAGTAAGACTGAACACCACATGCACGCATTGTGCCTATGTAGCCCAGATGAGGGCATCAGATCGCCCAGATAGAGTAACACATGGCCGTGAGCCACCTTGTGGGGCTGGGACCCTGGGTACTCTGTAACAGCAGCTGCTTCTCTTAACCACCAAGCTACTTCTCTAGCCTGTGAGTCTATTTATGGATGTATCTCCTAATTTATTTCATTTGTTCATTTTGTGTTGTTTGGCTTTGTCTGAAACAAGGCCTCACCCTGTAGACTAGGTTAGCCTGGAACTCAGGATGTATCTGACAGTGATGCTGCACTCACAGCAATCTTCCTGCCTCAGCCTTCTCAGAGAAGCAATGACAGGAATCGGCCTCCATCCCAGCTTCAGCTACCACTGGAAAGATGGCACTGTCCTTTAATTTAGAGTGAGGAAAGCCCACATTGTAGAGGACACATCCCCCATCCATGGAGCACAGGCTTACCCACTGCGACCAGGTTGCTGTAGGTCTCCAACATCATGTCCCTGTATAAGACCTTCTGAGTAGCATCCAGGAAGGCCCACTCCTCCTGAGAGAAGTCAACAGCCACATCCCTAAATGTCACTGACCCCTGAAAGAGCAAACACAAGGAGAGTGAAACTGGGGAAGCTTTCAAGATGGAAACCAGAAGGGAAAGGAATCAAGTGTGGGAAGGGAGCCATAAGGAAATGTTCAAGGCACCTGACTGCATGAGGCCCCCATAAAGGACGACTGTGCCCACCTACATAGCCAATAACTGTGCCTCTCCACTCCACCCACTTCCCTCAGGTTATACCCACAGAAGGGAAATGTCACCTGGGGTCAGGGTAAAACACATAAGGAATGCTGTGAGTCCTTGAGTTTATTATACTATCACATGATGTCATTAAGATTGTTTTGTCGTGAGAATGATTTTGTACACTATGTAAGATTCCATGAATTTACTATGTAGGAGTCCACATTATGTGAATATTATGTTTAATCTTTTGTTCCATTAAAAAAAAATCAAAAACCTTTCCAGGTGACAATGTGTCTCAGGCCTTCCCTAACTCTGGAGACTACAATCACCTCCCTATCACAGCCTGGATGACCTTTCCCTCTGATACCTCAACTCTCTCCCTCCTAAAGCCTCCTCGAGCAGGTCACCTCATCACACACCCACAGGGGACATTCATCCACACAAACTGTGTCATCAGCCTGACAACACCTCAGATGCCAATCAGGTTTCCCAGGGCAGTCGATGAGACCATCCCCTCAAAGCTCTGAAGCCCTCAAGGCCCCTGTTTCCCTGTGGGACTGTCACCTCCACTGCAGGGACAGTCCTCCCTGAGCACAGACCAAGCAGAGAGCACACGTGGAGGAACGCATTCAAAGACAACCGCAGTGCACGCTGGGAAGAGGCACAGACAGGAAGTGCTCAGACCTGCCAGCCCTCACTGGAAAGGGGCAGACTGGGCTGGGGGAATCCGGATCCTTGGGAAGCTTCAAGAGGGAAAGAGGGCAGGAGTCACCTAATCTGAAAGTCGCCCTATGTCAAAGAGAGAAAAACAACTTACACAGACCATGTCTTGAGAACTGGAGCTGGCCATTCTTCTTCAGGCTTCCTCCCCTGGGGGACAAAAAGAAAGCCATTCACTGCATTGTGACTTGATGTTCCCAGGCTGACTTCTGTCACTGTGATGTCATCGACTACATTTATTTCTCAAGCCTCCCCACTCACTCTCTCCCCTCCCACCACTCACAGCCTCCCACACACAAATTGGAAGCACATAGGAGTCTACACAAAGCCGATCCCCCCCTAACCCAGACAACCCACTGCCAAGGGGGCAGTGTGGGAGTGCAGGGCACAAACATGTCTGCCTTGAACTCCTCCAGAAGAGGCCAGCAGAAGGGAGCCATCTTCCACTCTGAGATCCAGCTCGCCCTGCACCTGGGCCGCTCCTCCTACTGTGAGCAGATCTCAGATCTTCACACTGGAACCCCACCTATCAAGGCTCACAGGGGCTCACAGCATCCAGGTGGCCCCTCCTGTGTAAACTCAGGGCTGAAGCACAGCAAGGCTGGAGGGGCTGCAGTGCTCAGGCAGCGTCCAGCATTCTGTGCCCACTGTTAGTGAATGGGACTGTGCACCATGGACCACTCTCCTGAGAACCTTCCCTCATCTATGTTGGGGAATGGTTCTGTACACTGTGTACTCTGATGGTGATTTCTGTGCCCAGAGATTGGTTACAGTCTGGACATTAGCACTGCCATCATTAATTGGCCCGACCTTAATGTTGTGTAAAACTGTTTTCCTTCAACTCTAATTGGTTAATAAAGAGCTAATCTGCCCAACAGATGGGCAGGAGAGAGGAAGCAGTCAGGATGTTCCAAGCAGAGGTACAGAGAGACAGATAGGGCAAGGACGGGATCTATGAGCAAGTCACCAGGGGAGTCACCATGAGAACACTGGTGGAGCAGAGACAGGACCAAGGTGACAAGTAGCAGGGCACATGGCTGGGTGGTAGGCAGCCATATAGATGAGAATCTGCCCAGCTACAGTGCTTAAAGTTTGTTGGCAAATATAAGCTCTGAATTACACAACCTCACTCATGTAGAGTCTTGAAGCTGTTTTCTCCTAGGAACAGTAAGATGCCGGTTACTGGGGTTTGAGTGGCGGAGGCTGGATGTGCAGCATCGGGGTGGAGAGTGGGAGATGCAGATCCATAATGAAGAGAGCTGGGAAGAAGGTGGTCAAGGACAATAAAATGTCAGCCACACAGCAGACACTCAAGAGGTACGTTGTGAAACACGGTGACATGACTAATAGTTTGTAAAGACTAAGAGAGTAGGCAGTAAGTGTATTCACTACAAAACTGTTATGAATTTAGTCATTCCAGAGCACACATAGAATCCAAAATATCATACTGTACTAATACCAAAACAAAACAAACACACATACACACAAACAACAACAACAACAAAAACCCTAACACTAACCTCTGAAGGTTCCTGTCTATAACATCTTAAGAGGTCGTGACTGTAAACAAGTCAAGGGTCACTGAAACGATACTATGAATACTAAGTGGAAAGGGAAGAAACAATGAGGGGACGCAATGGTGGAGGTATGAATCTGCACATTCCTTCTTCATGTAGTGACAATTACATATTCTAAAACTTCAACCTCATTTCTCAAACATTAAGAGCAAACTCGCAGCCGGGCGTGGTGGCGCACGCCTTTAATCCCAGCACTTGGGAGGCAGAGGCAGGCGGATTTCTGAGTTCGAGGCCAGCCTGGTCTACAAAGTGAGTTCCAGGACAGCCAGAGCTACACAGAGAAACCCTGTCTCAAAAAACCAAAAAAAAAAAAAAAAAAAAAAAAAAAGAGCAAACTCGCTGTTGAATCTTAGGAAGCAATAATGTTCTCATGGGTCTCGAGCCCTCCTTTGGAATAACTGTCTACTCGGGGAGCCTGAGTAAGCACGAGATCTCAGACTATATCCGAGAGCATCCTCAGTGAGCACTTTCCTTCACTTCCCTCAACACTCACAATGGCTACAGCTCTGAGAAAATCGTGGAACTCAGCAAGTAGCTGCCCTCCCAGGCGACCCTCGGAGGCACTTCCAGCCTCAAATGCTCGTCTCAAGCTCCTCTGAACCTCTGGCAGACTCCGCACCTGACCTCTCCTTACTGAAGTTTGGTCCTCTGTGTAGTCCCAGTGGCCAAGGAAAAAACAAAAACAAAAACAAAAAAACGACGGGGCAGAAAGCGACAAGCACAGAGACACAAATAATGCAGGTATATATACACAGACACACAGACATACACACACACTCACTCATATATCAGCACCCCCACACCACCCTCCACACCCACACCCAGCCCGATGAGTCCGGCCTTACTCTGTGAAGACTTAGACCAAACTGGTTTCTTCAACGACCATAAATGTCAATTTCCGCGGTGCCCACGCACGACACCGGAATTGGATCCCTTACTTCCGGCGCGGTGGACCCTGGGAAATACAGTCCTGGCGACGGAACTCCAGGAAGCACGGTACTCTGAAGTTCAAGGAGCTCCGGTCCTGCTACTTGGAGCAGTCCACCTGGGAGCTGCGCAGGGTGGTTTCAGGGACTTTGCAAAAGGGCGCAGGCTTTGAAGCTCCCTGATTTGTGTTCAAAAGATACTTCCAGGTTCTGAGCGTAACTGATTTTCTCTTCTGTGGAGGACAGAGGAGCCCAAGTTTTAAATGCAGATTAGGAAGTAAGGTCAGGTCGGGATGTAAATGACTTGATTCCGCTTTGCCTGAGCCCCACTGAGTGGGATTCACCCTCATTGTGCTCCGTTAGGGACTATGGTAAATTTGAAAACCGAACTAAAGAATTGGTTGGTTTAACACGTGGGAAGTCTACATCAGCGATTTCAAGGAGACAGATGTTCTGGACCCTCCCTGGCTTCAGTATCCCTGTTAATTTAGATTTAAAACAAACAAACAAACAAAAAACCGTGGCTGTGTATCAACAGAACTGTGTCCGAGAGACAGTCATTTACCCCATCTTGAAGAATGAATGAGTAGCGCATAAAGGGATTCTAAATACACAAGTAGGCTTCATTTTTGTAGGAAACACCTATTTTTGTTTTAACATGACACTGTTAAACTTCCAAAATCACTTGTGTTTCTTCTTATATTTACGCACAACTTTTTCATTCCAGAGCATGATAGAAAACAAATTTCAAGATAATAGACGTTCCTACTAAGACCATTAATCATATTAAATGTATTTATTAAAAATGGTCCAAACGTTAAAGTATAGGTTGTCAGATGAGATTTGACAACAAGTCAGACCCAACCATGTATTAACTAGTAAAATATGTTAAAGTTAAATACACTAGCAAATTAAAGTGATCATCCAGCCGGGCGTGGTGGCGCACGCCTTTAATCCCAGCACTCCAGAGGCAGAGGCAGGTGGATTTCTGAGTTCGAGGCCAGCCTGGTCTAAAAAGTGAGTTCCAGGAGAGCCAGGGCAATACAGAGAAACCCTGTCTCAAAAAAACAAAACAAAACAAAACAAAAAACCCAAAAAAAAAAAAAAAAAAAAGAAGAAGAAAAAGAAAAAAAAAAGTGACCATCCTAATAATAGTAATAATAGTTAAAAGAAGAGTCAAGTTGATTTGATAATTGAGGCACACTGGGGACACACAACACTACCAAAGGGTAATGTTAATTACCAGAGGGTAGGTAATTAATCTATTGAAAATAAATTTGGCTGGGTGTGGTACCAAATGCTTTTAATCCCAGCAGTGGGGAGGCACAGCCAGGTGGATGTCTGTGAGAATGATGCCAGCTAGGACTACACAGTGAAACCCTGTCTAAGAATTAATACATATTCCAAGCATACTCCTAATAGCATATTTCAAACATGGAGGGAAAAGCCTGCTCAAACAATGAGGAATATCAGCCAAATCCACTGTCACAAACAAATGTTTTCAATCTCAATAACTGATGGAACAAACCCAGAACAGCAACAGTGCCTAGTCAAATTGCACAGCAAATCAACTGTGAAAGCTGTCAGAATCAAAATGGAGACAACCTTTAATGGAATCAGGCTGCTCACGCACGACACTGGAATTGGATCCCTTACTTCCGGCGCAGTGGACCCTGGGAAATACAGTCCTCATGTCGGAACTCCAGGAAGCATTTAAATGAAGGGTGTTCCTGTAGACACACACCTATAGCAGAAATGCCTATTATCTAGAGATGCTTTTAATTAAAGCTTTCTTTTCTTAAATGCTTTCTTTTTTGGTAAAACTAAAACTTTATATATTTTCTACTGAACTTTTAAAAATTAAAGATTACATCTATTTTTAAGATACTTCACGGTCTGATTACTAAAGTAGAGACCATAGGCAAGGAGTCCCTCTCCACACCCAGATGACTGCTTATGCAAAGCTTTCTGGTTTGTTTTATTCTCAATCTAATGACTATTAAGTATGCCTATAGTAATCAATGGGCCTGGGTTACTGCCTTTCGTCCCAATCTATGCTGAAATCTCTTTAAATCCCATGAGGTTCTGGGTGGCCTGTGACAATGCCACTTACTGAGAGAGTGCTGTTCATTCCCTTCTTCATCTTCTTTTCTTCTAGTTTTTATGTGAGTGTAGTGTGCCTGTTTAGATGTGTGTGGGAAGTGGTGTACATGCAGATGCATACAAGTGAATAAGGCTTTATGACCTATAGGACAGAAACTAAAATACCAAAACAACACAAAATGAAGCAAAAGGTCCACACAAATGCCACTGAGTTTATTTTGTGTTGGCCAATTATTTCTGGGCATGTGGCCTGTCCTCGGGTATGGTGGATATACCCAGTGAGGCTGCATTGGAGAAAACTGTATTCTCTGCAAGTTCTTCCTTATACGCAATGAAAGAACAACCTATTTAGCTGGATATGGAAGAACCTGCAATCCCAGCATCCCAGAGCTGGAAAGAGTGAGGCAAGAGAGCCAGGAGTTCAAGATCAGCCTGAGCTACAGGATGAGACCTGTCTTGCAAAGCAAGCAAGCAAGCAAGCAAGCAAGCAAGCAAGCAAGCAAGCAAGCAACATAGAAAGTTAGAAGGAGGAAGAAAGAAAAGTGGGGCTGCAGACTGGATCAGCATTTGAGAGTGAGCACTGCTCTTATATAGGACCCCAGTTTGGTTCCTAGCACTCATACTGAAAGGCTCTCAACTGCCTGTCACTTCATCTCCTGGAGATCCAGTGTCATCTTTTGGAATCTGTAAGCACCCACACTCATGTGCAGAGACCACACACACATAAACACACACATAATCCAAATGTCCCTCTTGGTGGGTTAGTTTGCCATCTTCATTCAGATATTTCATTTGTCCAATTTTCATGCAAAGTATGGTATAGTACAAGAGACCAGAATCAAATAGATAGATGTTCCAAGTGATGAAGTGGACCATATTCAGGGTCACCAGAATAGGCAACCTGGTGTGGGGTTGAGAGTCTAAGCAGATGTTCCAGGATATTTGATCACATTATGAGCCTCAAGATTGTGACCTGGAAAAACCTTGTGGTGTGGCTCAGCCCTAGCACACACCTCTAATCCAAAAGCTAAAAGTAAAGTCAACCCTAGATCAAGAGGCAGAACAACCAATAAGATGACAGGGAGTTAACCTAAGAAAGCAGAAAGGAGGGGCATTGAGTAAAAGGGTATTTAAGACAGCATGGAGAAGAAGAAATCGCTTTTTCCTTCGGGGACATTGGTGGAGTAGAAAGGATAGCTGGGTGCTCGCACCAGCTCTCAGAGCTAGGAGACCTTCAACCCAGCATCTGGCTCCTAAGTCTTCATGGGTAAATGAACTTTGGGGATTTTATTTTATTCTATTTTTTAAGATTTATTTGTATGAGTGCTCTATCTGCATGTACACCTGCATGCCAGAAGAGGGCATCAGATCCCATTATAGATGGAAGTGAGCCATTATGTCCTTGCCAGGACCTCTGGAAGAGCAGCCAGTGCTCTTAACCGCTGAGCCATCTCTTCAAGCCAGGACTTTGTTTTTTAAAACAACAACCAAATGAAATTATCTGGGTGTGTTGTTGGGTGTGGGAATCCAAATTAAGCATGTCAGGACCATTCATATGGGTAGGTTAAAAGGGTGATGTAAAAACCCAAAAAAAGTGAAGAATGAAAGCTAATGTGTTAGGGTGGCAGCAAAGGATGGGTTTGTGTTTGTGTTTGTTTTGTTTTGTTTTTGTTGTTACAGAATGCTAACAGAAGTGGTCCAGGAATTAAGATGTAAAGGCAATGGGAACCACGCTCCTCTGACCTAGAAAATATACACAGAAAGGGAAGAGTCCTGAACGAGGCTTGTGATGTCAGATGAAAGCTCAATGAGACAGCATGGATCATGGCTTTTCTATATGAGTAGACAAGAATGTATCAGTGGCCGGTCCAGAGGACAGCAAGCTCTGTCTTCAGCTCACAGGGCTCTGGTTTCCAAGGCTGGCCTGGCTTCTGCCTGGTGTTTCCCTGCTCAGCAGGAGGTGAAGTTCTAAACAACCCCATGGGGCCTTGTATATTACCTATTACCACATAAGTCTCTACACCTTGAGATTTCCAGAGAAAAGGGCCGGATGTCTGAGCAATACTGCAGGTAAATTTGTGAGGCAAGTCCAGGGGCCATGTCCCTAGCCAGCTACAATATTGGCAGTTACCAGGGCTCGGGGCGTGGGGTGGGGGTGGGGGTGTAGAGTGGCTTGTAAGCAGGCCCTGTGGACATGAAAGCAGGAGGGCCAGCAGGCAGACCAGCTCAGATACCTCTCAGGCCCAAATCCAGGGTTTTGACTTGGCTCACCCTGACATCTAACCCATTGATGAACTGCTGGAGCGCATGATTAGGCTGTTCCTACAGATCCAAAGCTACAGGCTCTCTGTGACACAGCGAGACAAAAGAGTACTAAGAGGAGTCCCAGTGAAGTTCCAGTATTGATAGTATAGCAGAAGCCAGGGGCCTCATACCAGACCAAGGAGTCATTACAATGAACATTTGCAAGCAAAGAAGTGTGGACAAGCTGGGCAGTGGTGGCACACACCTTTAATCCCAGCACTTGGGAGGCAGAGGCAGGCAGATTTCTGGGTTCCAGGCCAGCCTGATCTACAGAGTGAGTTCCAGGACAGCCAGGGTTACACAGAGAAACCCTGTCTCAGAAAGAAAAAAGAAAAAAAAAAAAAAACAGTGTGGACAAAGGGATATACTGTGAGACAGACTTTGACACACTACAGTTTCCATGAGATTTTTTTTTTCTCCTTTTCGGGGAGGTCACAAGGGTGGAGGGTGAGTACAAGACAAGGAAGAGATGAATGGAATTTGAATACCTGATGTGAAACACACACACACTCACACACACACACACACACACTAAATAAATTAAAAAATAAAAATAAATAAAAAATTGAGATAGAGAGATGGGGAGAGGGAGTTATCAGACTTAGGCCCTCTGCTTATCTATTGAGATGCAACTCTCTACACCGCTCCAGCACCTGCCTGCTTACTGTCATGCTAAGCAGGAACTTTGTTCTTTCAGTTTATTTACTATGAAAATTAAACATTAATTTAAGCATTAGACATCCAAGAGAAGGAAACATCCTTCATATAATGAATACCTAATAATAACTAATACCTCTAGGCTTTCATTTTATGTATCTATTTTAGATTGACTTCTTTTATATATGAGAGTACACTGTCGCTGTCTTCAGACACACCAGAAGAGGGCATTGGGTCCCATCACAGATGGTTGTGAGCCACCATGTGGTTGCTGGGAGTTGAACTCAGGACCTTTGGAAGAGCAGGGCTCTTAACCTCTGATCCATCTCTTCAGCCCCTACCTCTGGGATCTTAAACAGCATTTGCTTAGTGCTTTATTGCAAGTGTTTTCTACTAGATATTGGGCTTCTTTTACGTTTCTTCCTTTATGATGGGACCATTGATATTCAGTTATTCCTGCTATTAGGAAAAACCAAAAATCATCTCCCATGAAGGGACTTCTAATACTGAGTTATTCCCATTATGAGGGAAATACAAAAAACAGTCAAACACAAATGGAGCAAACAACAAGAAAATTCTAAGTTCAGGGCCAGCAGAGCTCACTGTTGGCTCACTCTGCAGCAGCAAAGCCCTGCCCTGCAGTCTTGGAATTCAGGTGCACTGCTGAGTCCTGGGCAGAAAGAGCCGACAGGCAGTAAGAGCCTTTCTTCTTCCTCTATTCCTACAGCAAAGAGATTGTCTCTCCTTTTATTTTTTTTGTTTCTAGAGTCTTTCTATTTCTAGGCCTTGAATAAACATTTCCCTTCTATCAGAAAAACAAAACAAAACAAAACAAAAACCCCTTTCTCTTTTTTAATTCTTTGTCTCAGAACCCTCCCTATGTATATCTGCAATATTTGCTATAATTGCACTGTTAATGTTGTGTTCTATAAAAATAAAGAGAGAAGGAATGTGTTTGGTGGAGGAGCAGTCAAGTGTGGGGGAGGGGTGCCTCTGTGGGCCCATGCTGAGGCACCCCTTCCCCCTGAGGGACCAGGGCATGGGAAGAGAGGCTGAGGAAGGAGAGAGAGGGGGGGGGGCAGGCCATGAGCATGGGGCCGGGGGCGGGTTGGAGGGAGAGAGGGAGGGGAATGGGGAATGAGGGGGGTCAGGAGCAAGAGAGCAAGAGATAGAGGAGAGGGCAAGCAACCCTTTTAATAGTGAGTCCGGCATGCCTGGCTGTTGCCAGGCAACTGTAGGGTGGAGCCTAGACAAAATGCCAACAGTTAACCCTTTTCCTTTCAATGAGTATTTTAGCAACTGTGCATACTCCTGAGCTGGGGAATCCCATGAGTCCCTGACAAATCCTGCGGTCCTGCTTACCCTCTGAGTGCACATTATTTCCAGTCCTGGAGTTTCCGGATCTCTCTTTTATCTGAGCCTCACAAAGCTGGGCACCAAGGGTAGATGATCTTCTTTACCATGGGTGATTGAGTGAAAGAACA
Source organism: Mus musculus (assembly GCF_000001635.26). Taxonomy (NCBI): domain Eukaryota; kingdom Metazoa; phylum Chordata; class Mammalia; order Rodentia; family Muridae; genus Mus; species Mus musculus. Next base: position 27,798,282 of record NC_000073.6, on the reverse strand, counting down.
GGGACACTGCAGGATGAATAGGGCTTCTGAGAACAGGGTGCATTAGTCTCTAAAGGACTGCAAACCACTTTATAGAGGCCTCTTTATTACACAGAAGTTATTTTTACCAAGTATCAAAACCTCTTTTCTGATCTAGAGCTTGTCTTCAAGGGACAATTACCCATGCAATTGCAATTTGCAGCCACAGGAGGCTTCCTTGTTTACCAAGTTTGTCTGAGGACTAAATCGTGTAAAGGCTCTGAGAATCCTTCAGGAAGAACAACTCCATAAGTCTCAGATAACAACCGCTGACTCTTTACCAAACTGTACTTCAAAGCCTGGGTGCCATCACTTCAGAATTCGTGCCAGATATAATGGCTCTGCTAACATTCAGCTACAGGTAAGAGAGACCACTCAGACACAAGTGTATAACCAACTGCAGATCTTCATTCCAGCCAGCTGTGAGCACATTGAGGTATTTGGGACCCAAGCACTCAGGCAAAACTTGTCTCCTGTTACCCTACTGAGCAGCCACAGGGACAGCTTTTACCCAAGCAGGGAGTCCAAGGAAGTGGCAAAAAGTTTTTTTTGTTTGTTTTTTTTGTTTTTTTTTTTTTGGTTTTTCGAGACAGGGTTTCTCTGTGTAGCCCTGGCTGTCCTGGAACTCACTTTGTAGACCAGGCTGGCCTTGAACTCAGAAATCCGCCTGCCTCTGCCTCCCGAGTGCTGGGATTAAAGGCGTGCGCCACCACGCCCGGCTTGGAAGTGGCAAAAAGTGATTGAAATATCACACGAATTTCTTTGGTGCGTTTTTGCTCTATAAAGTCACAACAAATGATGATCAGCAAAGAAGGCAAGGTAAACCAATGTCACAGTGATGTCAGCAAAGACCATCGAGGACCAGCAAAGAGTGGCAAGGCGAACCAATGCCACGCTGTTGCCTACTGTCCGTTGGGTATATATACCAATATCATGTGTTCTCTTTAGTATCCGTTCTAGCAAAACATCACATGCCCTTTTCCCAGGCAAGATGCAGAAAACACCATGTGTCTGCTGCTAGAAGCACCTTGGCTAACCTTGGACTTGCTCATCCTCGGGTGTTTCTCTGTTATTGTACACCTATGTAGCTATAGCCACTAACTCAGGGAGAGTTTTACCTTCAAATCCATCGAGGCACTTGAATTTCTTTTTGATGTCTGGTGCTGCCTGCTTGACAAAAGCCATGCTGACTGCCATCTGAGTTTTAGGTGCTTTGGGGTCCAACGGGGTGTGGGTGTGGTAAGCGTCCATCAGGTACTCAAAAGAATGTGCCTGGCAACTCAGTCTGTTCCTGTATTACCTGACTTACCTTAGACAAATTTGTGGGCTATCTACTGGCTGCTCAGAGGTCCCCTGTAAGAACCTGGTGATAGACATTTAGCTGTTCCCTACCATCAGCAATATGGTAGTCCCATCCTTCCTCAAGTAGAAAGGTAGAGAAGGGCATATCAATGAGGGATTCATAATCCATAGAATGACCATCTCATCCAAGACCAGTTTCCATTCTTGCTGGATACTGTCCCTCTCCTCAGTAGTGAAAAGAACCTGGAGGCACTGTTGGCCTTCGTCCTAAGTGGGTTGGTAGATAAAGAGAACAGTGTCAAGTAGAGCAATGAGAGTTTGGAGCTTTCAGTTATATAGGTCACTGGTAGGGAAGGGCCATCTGTATCCAGCGGCCCAATGGCATGAAGAGGAAGAGTGATAGAAGCCACAGTTTGGCGCTTCCTAGAGTGTGAAGTTGGCTCGTGTCATACAGAGGATGCTGAGGAGAGGAGGAAGAGGAATGGCTCTGTGATGAAGCAGAGGGATTAGGGGAAGGGGAAGAAGATGAGTCAGTGGGGATAACAGGTCTCACTTGCCTGCAAGACTGGGGGTTGTAGGGAGGGAGAAGGTCCTCTAATTCAGGATCTGACAATGCTGGTCACATCACAGGGACGGCAGATTGGCTAAATTTCCTTCCTGATTCCTTTGGCTGACTGGGAAGAATTGCGGTCCTGTTTCCTGGAGGGAAAATAAGATGCTTTAACCAAGAAGCAGGAAGGGGGTCAACCAGGAGATAGCTACAAGGCCACAAAGTAGACTTGGTTCAAGTGGCCAGGATGGCTGAAGACCATATCTTTAACCTGAAGAATGAGCCTGAGTTCAAAGGACCGCCTCAGAAGGCCAGCCTACTCGGAAGACTAGTCATTCCAGGAACAAAAGGTTTTAAGCCACTCTGGCTTGACACCTATTGACCAAGACAAGTGCAGCATCCTTGAAGTTCTGAAAATGGGAACAAAGGACAATTTCCAGAGGGGTCCGAGGGGTTGAGGAGACCTGAGTCCTAATTAGAACCAGCTCAGTGGTTAAAATGACAAGAAAATCGACAGTGAATGAGACACCAAAAGGAAAGTGAAGGCAGGCGCCAGGCAGAAAACTAACTGACACAGAAGGACGAGCACTGTTTGTTAGTCTGCCAGGAATTGGCAGACCTGCACAAATTCCAAAGGGCTTCAAATGAGCAACCCAACAGCCAAAGTGAAGGGTCAAGAGGTCCCTTCAACACTTGCATCTTTGAGATCAACAGCATGCCTGCCTGTTCTCCATTGAGGCCCAGTTTATCCAGATACCAGAAAGAGAAACCAGAGAAAAACTTACCAATCGGTCAGGACCAAAAGAATAAAGTTGCCAGAGACTTGAGGTCTCTCTTCCTCAAACTGTGAGCTTCTTGGGCCTCTCACACAGCAGGGGAGAACTCTACACTTTCCTGACCCATGCACCAAAATGTTGGGGTCACAGGGCACACAAATAGTGAGAAAAGGACGACCAAAATCAGAATTAAACCAAAAGCAATTTTATTCATCATGGGAAAATGCTTCTAACTGATTATGTACAATGGAGGTCAGGCTCGGAGCTGACAGCAACAACCCTAAGAAAGCAGGATCAAGTCTCCTTTTGAAGCACAAAATCACAAGCAGATAGATGTTCAGGGGACCATAAAGAAGGAATTCATAGACTGAGAGCTAGTCCTAGGATGAGACTTTTCACAATATGATGTGATTTTTGTTGTTGTTGTTGTTACAATTTAGGCCCAAGGCTACTCTAATGCAATAGTTTTATATCAACTTTTATGAGATTAGCACAGGCCAGGTGGTTTTTTATAGTAAATAAAAATAATGTAGAGCTTGTAGTATATGGGGGCAGCAGAGCAATGCTCTAGGCTCTTCAGTATGAATTCTAAGATGTACAAGAAATAGGTAATGATATTGAAAAGCTTCTCTGTATTCCTTACATCGAAAGGGCTTCTCACAAATGTGGATTCTCTGATGAATTCTCAGGGCTCTTCCATGAACAAAGTCCTTCCCACACTCCTTACACTGAAAGGATCTCTCACCAGAATGAATTTTGCAATGCTGTCAAAGGTTTGAACAATGAGTAAAAGCTTTCTCACACTCATTACATTCCTATGGTCTCACACTAGCATGAAAAGTCCTATGTTGAACAAGGCTGGAATCACACTGGAAGGACTTCCCACATACCTTACATTCAAGGGGTATTCTGCTTCTATGAATGATTTTATTGTTCTTAAGCTGGCTGGGAAAATAAAAAGCCTTTCCACATTCTTTACACTCAAAAGGTCTCTCACCACTGTGAGACTTCTGATGATGAATGAGAAGTGTGTTAAGTCTAAAGAACTTCCCACATTCTTTCACAGGGTTTCTTTCCAGTGTGAGGACTCTGATGTTCAGTAAAATTTGACCTTCATTGCAATAAAACCCCACTTTCCTTTCACTCCTAGGGTCTCACATCAATATGAGTAAGCCGATGTTCGCTAAGCTGGTACTTATGTCTGAAGACTGACCCACACACCTTACACTTGGAAGATTTCTCTTCAGTGTGAGTTTTCTGATGCTCAGACACGCCTGAAGCCTGAAAGCCTTCCTACTGTATTAAAGGGTTTCTTACCAGTATGAATACGCAGGTTCTGAACAAGGTATGGGCCAGTACAAAATTTCTTTCCACATTCATTACATTTGAAATGTTTTTCACCATGAGATTTCTGAAGTCCTGTAGCTGTTAGGGGAGTCTGAAGGCCTTCCCACACTCCTTACACTGAAAGGGTCTCTTATCAGAATGAATTTTCTGATGTTGCATAAGGTATGAACAACATTTAAAGGCTTTCCCACACTTAACTACTCTCATATGGCTTCACATCAGCATGAATAATCCTACGTGTAACAAGGGTGGAGACTCGGTTGAAGGACTTCCCACATTCCCTGCATTCAAATGGTTTTTCACCTGTATGAATGGTTTTATGGTACTTGAGCAGGTCAGGAAGATGAAAAGCCTTTCCACATTCATTACACTCGAAAGGTTTCTCACCACTGTGAGACTTCTGATGCCTTGTGAGCTGTTGGGGGAGTCTGAAGGCCTTCCCACACTCCTTACATTCATAGGGCTTCTCTCCAGCATGAACACTCTGATGCTGAGTAAGAGTTGAACTACAATCGAAGCACTTCCCACACTGTTTACATTCATATGGTTTTTGTACGCTGTGAGCAAGAGTCTGGCAGGTGTAAGGAGGCACTCCTTCCTTCTTAGTAATCTGCTGGCCAGCATCTCCTTCCTGACAGCCCTGCAGTCCTTGGAATGTACTACATTTAGGGCCATCACTAAACCTGGAGCCCCTAAAGTCAAAAGTTTTACTTGATTGTCTTATGTTCTGTTTGGGTGAATTTCTATTATAACTATGATTTTCCAGAAATAAATTTTCAGCATCATAACCTGCCTCCAAATCTGAAAGAAAAGGACAAAGCAAGAATACTTCATTTTCCTGTAACATACAAACACATATTTTCCTGTAATATAACGTCCATTAAATGAACAGCCAGACTCTAAAGTATTTTCTGAGAAGCTGTATGGGAGCACGGAGAGCAGCAGTAAGGAAAGTTTATGTAAGAAGGTACTCTTTACAGTAGAACAGGTTGGAAATGGGACAATATGTCTGTTTAACAAGATTATAACTAACTGTTTTAAAATAATTGTACATGCTTATTTTCATACTATTTGAAATACAAACTGTTAGCAATCAGACATGTGCACCAGCCTGCCAACAGGGACCCAGCTGCAGCAGCTTCTGGCATCACGCAGAGCCACCTGGTCCTCAGAGTATGTCAGGTGCAGCGCATAAAAGGTACAACCAACAACCAATGCAGAGCTCTTTCTTTCTCTCTGTCTCTCCCTCCCTGCCCCCATTCTCTCTCTTTCTCAATCATTGTCTTGTTCATATTCTCTCTCCTGCTTTCTCCCTCTCTATCTGAATCCATGTCCCCAGTCTGAGACAGCCTTTCACTCTCCCCAATCCTCCAATGAACCTCTTGATCAATTGTGTGGTGTCATTTTTTTAGTGACACACCTTGGCACAGGCCTGTCAAATGTACTCAAACCTTGCCATTTTATCCTAATACAAACCCTTGTGTAAAGGTTTTTGAACCAGATCATGAGAGAAAAAAAAAAAGACCTATACCACAAAAATACATATCTGTCATGTTATACAAAAACTGGCCTGGACTTGGAATTCTTTAAAAATAAAAAAATTAAAAAGGAGGTAAAAAAACTGTCATGGTGGTGGTGGTAGTGGTGGTACACAACTGTAATTCCATCAAAAAGAAGCCAGTGGTGGAAGCATCATGAATTCCAGATCATCTTGGATTATATAAGAAGACTCAGTGTGAGAAAACACAAAAACAAGTTAAAAGGAAGATACAATTCCCCAGTCTCATCCCAGCTCTGTAGCAGATCACCTGCTTGGCCTCTCCTTCTTTCCTGCCCCATCTCCAGCCCATCACATTGATCTACACCTCCAACCATCCCTTTCTGTATTCACTGCTTTAGCCCAGCCCCCAACTATGAAACAGGTAGGCGGGCCTACTGCAGATCTTCACCTCTCTTTCAGCTCTTCCAAGTCAATCTCCAGGCTCATCCCCAGCTCTGTATCAGACCATCTAATGTCGCTTCTCCTCACCCTGCCCCTGTTTCCAAGGGACTAAGCAGATTACTAGTAGAAGACATGCTTTCTTCCTTCCTTTGGACCCCTCAACATCCCTCTCCTAGTGCATCCCTATTTCTAAGTGTCAGCTGCCAATACCAAGAAATACATTTTACCTGTGACTCCCAGTGTCCACATCATTCAGGATTCCACAAGAATTTTCTCCCAAGTAACACATGGCTACCACACTCTCCTAAGAACCAGAGAGGACAACAAAAAACCAAGGAACAAAAGACCCACCTACAAAGATATGACCAGACACTTAGATATAATGTTTCCAAAGGCAGATGCTGAAATTTCAGTGAAAACACACAATAAAAGTTAGGACAGTATGTGTGCAACCCTACAGCAGGCCCTGGGTATTGTAACATAGCAGAAGCACAGGAAAAACATTAAAATAGATTTTTATAAACGTGAATGAAGTCATTAAAAAGGAAGAAATCCCCTAATGAAAATACAAACAATGGAAGGAAGAGAATGAAACAGTTCAAGACCTTAAAGCAGAGTTAGAATCAATAAAGAAAGCCAAAACTCAAATACATCTGGAAATGAAAACCTTAGAAACTCAAGCAGGAACCTCAGAGGCAAGCCTCACCCACAGAATATAAGAGATGCAAAAGAGAATCCCCGGTACTGTAGACACAATAAAACACATGAATATCATGCTCAAAGAAAATGATAACTCTCAAAAAGTTCCTGTACAAATCATCCAGGAAATCTGGTACACAATGGAAAGACCAAAGCTATGAATAAGACTAGACGAAGGAGAAGAAACCCAGGTCAAAGACACAGGAAATACTTTTCAACAAAATCATAGAAGAAAATTCCTGTAGTCTAAAGAATAAGATGCCTATTATGGTACAAGGACCAGCAGAACACCAAATAGACTAAACCACACAACAAGGTCCCCTCAGCACATAATAATCCAAACACTAAACATACGGGACAAACAAAGAATATGAAAAGCCACAAAAGACACAGACCAAGAATAAAGGTATACTCATTAGAATTATACTTGGCTTCTCAATGGAGGATTGAAAATTCAGAAGAGAAAGAACACATACTTTACAGACTCTGAGGGACCACAGATGCCAGCCGAAACTATTACTGCCAGCAAAGCCTTCTATTGCCACAGATGGAGAAAATAAGACAGCCCATCACAAAACCAAACTTAAGCAATAGCTATCTACAAATCCAGTCTTTAAATAGGCAGTGGAAGAACAATTCCAACTAGAGAGATTAGCCATACTCAAGAAAATACAAGGAATAAATAGTCGCAGACCACCAAATCAAAAGAGACACACCTAGACACACCCACCACCACCACCATTTAAAAAAAAACAACAAAGAACAAAACAGGAATCAACAAACACTTCTCATTCATGTATATCAACATCAATGGTCTCAATTCTCCAATTAAAAAGATGCAAACTGAGAGAGCATGGTGATGCATGCCTTTATGTCCAGCACTTGAGAGGCAGAAGCAGGTAGATCTCTGAGATTGAGACCAGCCTGGTCTACAAACTGAGTTCCAGCATAGCCAGGTACAGAAAACTGTCTGAGAGAGAGAGAGACAGAGACAGAGACAGAAACACAGAGAGAGACAGAGACAGAGACAGAGAGACAGAGGGAGGGAGGGAGGGAGGGAGGGAGGAAGGAAGGAAGGAAGGAAGGAAGGAAGGAAGGAAGGAAGGAAGGAAGGAAGAGAAAACTGGGCTGAAGAGATGGCTCAGCAATTAAGAGCACCGACTGTTCTTCAATTCCCAGCAACCACATGGTGGCTCACAACCATCTGTAATGAGATCTGATACCCTCTTCTGTTGTGTCTGAAGAGAGCAATGGTGTACTCATATACATAAAATAAATAAATAAATAAATAAATAGATATTTTTTAAAAACATAGAAGAAAATTTCTCTGACCTAAAGAGATACCTATAAACATAGAAGAAGCTTACAGAACACCAAATAGATTCCACCAGAAAAGAAAATCCCTGTCCCTCCCCCCCACACACACATAATAATCAAAACACTAAATGTACAGAACAAAGAAAGAATATTAAAAGCTGCAAGGGGAAAAGGCAAAGTGTCATTTGAAGGCAGACCTATCAGAATTACAACCCACTTTTTAACAGAGCCTATAAAAGAATGAAGGGCCTGGACAGATGTCTTGCACTCTCTAAGAGACCACAGTTGCCAGCCCAGACTTCTATACCCAGCAAAACTTTCAGTCACCATAGAGGGAAAAAACAAGATAGTCCATGACAAACCAGATTTAAACAATATCTATCCACAAATCCAGCCCTACAGAAGATACTAAAACAAGCTTCAATACATGTAAATTAATCTAAATTATGCACATGAAGTTTGAAAATCAGAATTAAATTTAAAATCAAGGACAGATAACTGTATGGCAATATATTAATTTCCCTGTTCCTAGGACAAATAGCTGAGAAAGCAACAGAAGGAAGGGAAGGTTTATTGTTGCTCTTGATTCTAGTGTTCAGTCCTTCACTGTAAGAAGAGGTCATGGTCGGAGGAGTTTGGGGCTGATGGTCACACGGTAGTAGCAAGGGGAGAGTGACATGCTCATTTTCAGCCAGCTTTCTCCTTTTATGTAGTCTAGGATACCGATTTCAAGATGTGTCTTCTCACCTCACTTAACCTCACATAGATCATCCCTTACTGACACATCCAGAGGCTGACTCATCTAAGAGATCCTCGTAGTCATGGTTTGAGGCTCCTCTCCCAGGGGATTCCAGATCCTGCCAAGCTGACAATATCACAAACACATTTCCTAAGATACTGGAAACTTGAACATGTATGAGCACTAAAATAACTGAAATCATATAATGTTTGAGTCATTCCTTTACAAAATATAATTTTCTGCTATGCGCCAAGTGATAAAAATTGCAGGTGTGAACATTGTCAGACCAAAATGAAGTCATTTATATCAGACTCTGGCTAGATGGAACCTCAAGGTTGAGAAAGGAGTTTGTAGCCATGTGTTGAGAATTCCTCCTTTCCCTTCTACCTTTCTGACTTTACACTCACCTCTTCTAATTCTATTTCATGTGAGTGAGCCATGCCTCTCCACAGTAGAGACAGATTTCCATCCTGTGTGGATTTTATGTGTGTGTGTTTTCTAGTTGGTTGGTTGGTTGGTTTGTGTTTTGTTTCTTTCAAGATTGGGTTTCTCTGTATATCCTGGCTGTCCTGGAACTTTCTCTGTACGCCAGGATAGCCTAGAATTCAGAGATCTGCTACATCTGCCTCCCAAGTGCTGGGATTAAAGGTGTGTACCACCACTACCCGGCTGGGTTGTTTGTTTTAAATAATGTCAGACCTGAATCTACTGAATATGAAGCATGCCTACTATAATTAGTGAGCCTGGGTTGCTGCCTTTCCTCCCCATCAATGCTTAACTCTCTCTAAATCCCACGAAGTCATGGATGGCCTGTAACTACAATATTAACTGAGGGAACGTTGTTCATTCCATTCCTTTCTTGTCTTTCTTGTCTTTCTTGTCTTTCTTGTCTTTCTTTCTTTCTTTCTTTTTTTCTTTCTGTCTGTCTGTCTGTCTGTCTGTCTTCCTTCCTTCCTTCCTTTTTTTTTTTGTGTGTAGTGTGCATGTTGCATGTGTGTAGGAGACTGGCGAGCTTGACTCATGCACTAGCAAAAGACCAATAAGACAAAAAAAAAATGGCGAAGCAAATGAAAATTAAAGTTCACAAAAATACTACTGAGTCATTTTGTATTGACCAACTACTCCTGGGTATGTGATCATGCTGCTGTTGGTTGTTATGCCCAGTCTGACTGTGTGTGCTCATGTGCACATGCATTTTTTGTGTTTTGTGATTCTGTGAGTTAATATCTCATGTGTGTTTTAGGGGTAAAAAATAGGCATCTAATCCCATGTAGCTGAGTTGGTATATGTTGTGAGCTACAGGATGTGGGTGCTAGGTGCTCTAACCACTGAGAAATCTCTCCAAGTGCAAAATAAAATTGAGTCTCAGACACTGGACAAATGTCTCAAGTGTTATGTGCATTTACTGTTTTTCCAGTAGATCTGCATTCAATTCTCAGTACCAACATCAGGTGTCTCTCAACTGTCTTAACTGCAACTCCAAGGGATCTGACTGACTCCTTCTTTTTTTTTTAAGATATATGTATTTATGTATATGAGCACACTGTAGCTGTACAGATGGTTGTGAGCCTTCATGTGGTTGTTGGGAATTGATTTTTTTAGGACCTCTGCCCGCTCCGGTTGGCTCCGCTTACTCCAGCCCAAAGATTTATTTATTATTATACATAAGCACACTATAGCTGTCTTCAGACACACCAGAAGAGGGCATCAGATCTCATTATGGGTGGTTGTGAGCCACCATGTAGCTGCTGAGATTTGAAATCAGGACCTTCAGAAGAGTAGTCAGTGCTCTTACCCAATGAGCCATCTCACCAACCCTGACTGACCCCTTCTAGGCTCTACCTGCACACACTCATATGGTATGGACTTACATAGAGGAACAGCTGACCAAAAAAGGAAAGAAAGAAAGAAAGAAAGAAAGAAAGAAAGAAAGAAAGAAAGAAAGAAAGAAAGAAAGAAAGAAAGAGAAAGAAAGAAGGAAAGAAAGAAAGAAAGAAAGAAAGAAAGAAAGAAAGAAAGAAAGAAAGAAAGAAAGGAAAGGAAAGGAAAGGAAAGGAAAGGAAAGGAAAGGAAAGGAAAGGAAAGGAAAGGAAAGGAAAGGAAAGGAAAGGAAAGGAAAAATCTGAAGATACTTAGATACTTAGGAAGCTAGAGAGGTGCATTAACAGTTAAGAGCACTGGCTGTTCTTCCAAAGGACCCAGATTCAATTCCCAACACCCATGTGACAGCACACAACCAACTTTAATTTCAGTCCCAAGAGATCCAACACCACTTCTAATCTCTGTAGTCACAAAGTATGCTGGTGGCACACAGATATACAAACAGGCAAAACAATTACACACCAAAAAAAAAAAAAAACCCTATTTTTTTAAGAAATGTATTTTAAAAAGACAGTGACAATTCTGTTTCATACAGTACAGAGAAACTCATGTGCCTGCTCAATTTGTCTGCAGAGGCTGAAGCTGGTTATAGAAAGGGATTCATTGCTCCCTCAGTTCTCCATCTCCATCCCTGTACCAATGTCAGCAAGGAGAAAGAATGGAGGAGTGGAACAGAAGAAGGAACAAGGTGGAAGTCAGCTGGAGGAGGAAGGAGAGGAGGAGATGATCAAGTGGCCCTTACCCCAGCAATGGAGAAAGGGGACTTAGGGAATGATCACGGTTTTGGTGATTTTTGTTTTTCCTAGAACTAGACAACTTCTCTAGGAAGTTCCTTTTTAAGTTCAACAAGCAAATCATGGGGGAAATGAAACAACTTAGAAAGCAACAAGCTGCCACACCCACTCCAGTGGAGTCTCTGTGACAAGTCCAAAAGTTTGGCCACAGTCCTGAGACAAAAAGTTTCATGGAAAACTGGTCTCCTGGAGTCTTTGGCTTCACATAACATAGATGTGGTCCAGATTTGTCCTTGCAATAATCGGTGAAGGTTTTAGCATGCTTTCTTTCAGTATTGTTTTATTATAAGTACCTCAAAGGAATGATTTAACAAATAGCTAAGTTAGATTGAACATTGCTTCCTGGCCTCCACCAGTGTCCCAATATCCTAGGCAATCGTTGAGCCGACTTTGGGCTTTGGATTTCTTAAGAATGTTACTATTTAGATGAAATGCCTCCAGTGCTGATAGAGAGATAGTGAAAGAAATCAGGCATAGCAGTTTACTGGATAAGAGTTAGAAATCTCAGGGCAAGTTCAACAAAGTAAACCTAGAATTCTCATTACAGCTCTCTCTCCCTTCTCCCCTCTCTCCATATGGCCATGGCTGGCCTCTCTCCCTCTTTCTACCTTCTTTCTTTCTCTCTGCCTTTCTACAATAAAGCTCTAAAACCATAAAAAAAAGAATTCTCATTACAATCATGTATGTCAGACTAAATTACGCAATAGTAGAAAGAAGAAAGAAGGTGAGTTGTGGTTTACGAAGGAACTAGAGTACTTAGAATAACAGCTGAGTTACTCCCACATGCAAGAATTTACAATGGCCTAGGGAGAAGGTGGATTATACAATAGACTAGAATTGGAACTATGGCTAGGGCTTAAAGTTCTTGCCCCTGGCTTCTAAGAATAAGCTGAACTTAGGTAGGGCTGATTTTTATCTCAGTTGTAAACACTACCTGGTTCCTGTTAACTTTTATGTATGCATTTCTCTGTTTTGTGCCATTATGCATCGATGACTTAAATGTACCTTGGCTAATGTGTTTTCTTCCTCCTTGTTTTCTTCTGTAATATAAGTCTGATGCTCACTTTGAGAAATTACATTCAGATCCAACACTCTCTTGTGTTCATGTCTGTTTGTCACTCGCTGACTCCTTGCCCACCTGATTTCTCCCCCAGGTTGAGGGACCAACTGAGTCCAGCCCGTGGCAACAAGCAAGATAGTTCTGCTACATATTACAGCAATATAAACAAGGGAGTGAGATGGCTCAGCAGATAAAGGTGCTTGCAGCCAAGCCCGACAGCTCAAGTTCCATCCCTGGCACCACATGGAGGAGGAGAAAGGACAACTCAGGAAGTTGTCCTCTGATCTACACACATGGGATGAGGCACACAGAAACACAACACACACACACACACACAGATATACACACACACAGAGAGAGAGAGAGACACAGAGAGACACAGAGACACAGAGACAGAGACACAGAGATGGATACCTGCTTTTAAAAGGAGATGGGCCAGACATGGTGATGCATACTCACTTAACAATCTCATCACTCAGGAACAAGGCAAGAGAATCAGGAGTTTGAAGCCAGCCTGGGCTAAATAAACTCTGTCTCTAAAAACTTCAAATAATAGTGAAACAATAGTAATACTAATTATAAAAATATAAGAAAACACATGGAAACCTATTAAAAGTGAACAGGATACATGAGAATTCACACATAAAGTTATACTCTCTATATGTACATACTATGCATGATGATAGAAGCACAGTTAGTGAGTCTGGAAGGCCCTGCAATCTCAGCATCCCAGATCTGGAAATATTGAGGCAGGAGGACCAGGAGTTCAAGGCCAGCCTGAACTACAAGGTAAAACCTGTCTAGAGAGAAACAAACAAACAAACAAACAAAGTATGGTTCCTAGCACCGAACTGAATGACTCACAACTGCCTGTAACTTCAACTCCAGGAGATAGAACACCATCTTCTGGAATCTGTACTCATGTGCAGAGACCATACACATAAGCATACATACAAACAATTAAATGTAAAAATAAAGATTTATTTTTAAAGGACGGAGGCAGGTGTGCTGGTGTTGGGTATTCCTTTAATCCTAGACAAACCTCTGTGAGGTCAAGTTACGTCTACTCTGCAGGGAGAGTTCCTAGGCAGTTAGGGATGCAAAGTGAGACCCTAGAGACCCTATCTCAAAAGAAAAAATAAAAGAGGGTGTAGGAAAGAGGGTGTGAGAATCGGGGAGCTGGGATCTGATAGAGGGTAAGGGAGGCATTGTCATCAACCCAGGAAACACTCCAGAGTCCAGCATCGAGATCATGTGTATTGCACAACAGGAAGCATTTTTTTTATATACTTTTGGACCATTGGAAATTGATACAAGCTCTAGAGTAGCCAGCCAGCCCACTGTCACAACGGGGAGATGCCAGCCTGTCAGCACTCACGGGAGCTTCCATAAACCATCCTGTTCTGAGACCGATTCCAAGGTTTCACTAGTTTCTTAGACTCATCTATTTTGTTTCTCGGTATGTCAGCAGATACCGGCATTCGTGTTAATAGGGCTGTATGGAAGCCTCCCTCACCATCGACCACTCCTCCAGGGACTGCAGCACCCACAGAGGGGACGAAAAGAAGGTAAAGACTTCCCTGATATCCCATTTGTCTTGTCACCTAATCACAGCAAAAGTCCTAATGCTGGACGACACTGCTGGCAAAGTCATGGAGGTGGGATTCTTTGTCCCTTCCTGCCTGCCTCCACAGAAGCCATATGTGCCTGAAGAGATGGGTGAGCCAATTACCCTGATTTTCCCATAACATGCTGTGTACATATCACACTGTGGTTGGGGGGAAGGTTTCAACAATGGAGAGAAAGCCTAGAAACCACCCGTGAGGACTATGGGTGTGGCTCAGGGGTAGAGCCCCCGCCTCGAATCCCCCAGTGAGTGGCTGGGACGTGGCTAGAAGCCCTGCCTAAAATCTCCCACTCCCACCCCCATCCCCCCACCCCCACCCCGTGAGAGGCTGGGGGCATAGCTCAGTGGTAGAGCCTTTGCCTGAAGTCTTTTTGTGAGGGGCTTGGAATGTGGCTCAGCAGTGAATCACAAGCCCAGAATCTCCCAGGGATGGAATGAGGGTGTGCCATAGACAACTTCTTGAGTTCCTTCTCCTACATAAATACATGGGAGGAGAGTGTCTGGGAATAAACCGAGGAAGTCAGTCCCTAGTTCATTTTGGTGCAGAGAGGAGTTGAGGCTGAGTGAGCTAAAGGGAGAAATGTCTCGGCGGCTGGCAAATTCTATTTTTGACTTGGCAGTGGTTCTATGTGGTTCACGTGAAAATAATACAATTTGTTGGGGTTTTTTGCCCAATTTCAGGAATTCCTATTTTAAGGACTTTCTGGGTTTGCTTTAACAAAGGACAGTGCTTAACTTGGCTTTTCTTCTTCTTCTTTTTTAATTTACATTAATTTCGTGTGTATTATTGCTTTGCCTGCATAAATGTCTGTATTAGGGTGTCAGATACTTTGGAACTTGAGTTAATGACACCTGTGAGCTCTGGGAATTGAACCCTAGTCTCCCAAAAGAGCCATCTCTAAACAATTAGCTCGTTTTGTTTGTTTGTTTGTTTGGTTGGTTTGGTTTGGTTTTGTTCTTTTAAAGAAGAAGATCTTCTTTCTTGAGTCAGGGCCTCATACACCAGCACAGTTAGGGTAGGGGTTAGGCTAACTGTAACTTGCAGCAAATCTCCTGCCTCAGGCTGGCAGTGCTGCGATTACAGGTGTGAGTCACCACACCTGGTGAAGGAGTTTACTCTATGAAGCCAGTGTCCAACAGATCAGAAGCAGGGAGTTGTTGCAGAGAAGCGCTCTTCACCGTCAAGCCATCTCTCCAGCCTGCAATGTAGCTTGGAATTAAGTCATGTTTACTTTCGCTGAGTGTCTCACAGTCCACCCATTTTCCCAAAGTGACGTGATTTCTTCTTTCAAAGTGCCTGAATAAAATGTCATGATGGATATAGAACACATTTTCCTTATTCATTCCAAATGCTAGCTGGCTCCATAATCTGGCTTTCATGAGTGGAGGATTCCTGTCAAGGTCTCAGTTTATTAGGCTGAAATGCCAGGTTTTAAGCACACAACAAGGGGAATAGGGAGGGGTTGAGGGGTGATTAACTAAGAACAAAGAAGTGGGCATCTGGGGAAATGAAGGCCAAATTCAAACTGCAGGCGGGAGGCACTCTGAGTCTTATCTCCAGAATGTAGATCCCTCCTTAACAGCCTTGGGTGTCAGGCTGGGCTCAGCACATAACTCATGTCCTTAGAAGTCTTGGGAGTCAGGAAGAGATAAGGAAGAGGGGACTATAATTCTGCTTTTTACTGCCTCAGGTGCCAGGAAGGGAATAAGGAGGAGGGGGTGACCAGCTCCTTAACACAAGGCCATTTGGCTTATTAGGATGGGAAGCTGTGAAAGGCCTACTTTCTCACAGTATGGTCTCCAACATCTCCCCCCTTTGAATTAATTTTAATAAGGTCACACTTAACTGAGGTGATCAAATGATCTTCTCACCCTTGGATGAGTGGGCATTAACCATTGCTGGGGGAGCATTGACCTGATTCCTCCCGTGGGTGCTATCACGACCCACACTCATGGCTCTTGGTATCTTTTGGGGAGGGGAGGCAGAGCCTTAGAAAGATTCTTTGGTTGTAACTGGAACTAGATACTAACCTCCGTGCTAACCGTGTGTGTCTCTCAGGGAACTCAGAAACGGTCTAGTTAGACCTTCCCCTGCAGTGCTTAGCCTTGTACCTACGCTGGTGCCCATACTGAATTCATTTTATCACAAACCAGTATGCACAGGTCTGAGTCCTGTGCAGCTCCTAAAGGAGAATTGTCAACCTCAGATTCAGCAAGGCCTCTACAAGAATTATGCCAATTGTAACACCACAATTTGTGGCTCTTAGGCTATATTAGAAGCTGGAGGTCACCTTCCTCATCTCTATTGTCTCCATGGCTTGGGGAACCAAGGGGACTCTGCATTTGCAGCAAGGGTGAAAAACTGAAGGCCAGCAGCTGCTCTTTCTGCATCGGTGGAAGGGAGATCTTCGTCTGAGTCTTGGTTATCCAGTCGATGGTAGCGAACTGCAACCGGCTTGCTTAAAGGAGCTTCAATCTGTGACTAAACAAAACTTATTAATCTATTAAAGGCCCAAGGGCCAAAAGACAAAAGCAGTAAAATGCTCACGAAAGGTCCCAAAAGGCTGGGAAGTAGGGTAGTGAGCCAAGGAGAAGTATAAAACCAATTTTGATACCAATATTCTTGTTTCTCTCTGTTATGTTTTCTCTCTTCTAAACTAGTTCTAACTTTGTCTATGCTATCTTGAACTAAGCCAGTCTTATCAGAATAAAAACAACATTCTTCTTTGAGGGCTGCACATAGCCCTCCCTCTTGTAGGGACATTAAATCAAGGCCTCGTCTATTCTGTAACACTACCTCAGACAGAGAGACCAGGGAGTCTTTTAACTTTTTCAAGCCCCTTTATAACTCTTGTATATCTCTGTCCACAGCAAGGCTAAGCTGGGTGTATTGCTGTTGGGAGGTGACCAAAGAGGCAATGCCAGTTCCTGCACCTGCGGCAACTAAGCCCAGGATTACTGCCAAGATCACTGCAGAAATAGGTTCTCCTTGTTGTAGCCCATGGCGGAGATAGGAAGTTTCTTCATCTTGTTTGCAAGTGACTGCTCTCCTTTATTCCTCTTTCTCTGTGCGCTCAACACAGCTTTCTTGTCACCACTGTCAGGGCATTCAGGAACTCACAGGTCAGTCTGTCACACAAATCATTCTGGAAGCTAGCATGCTTCTGCAGCATTCTGTGGAAAAAACAGAAACACCCCTCTCTCCCCCATATTAACTTTCTGTTCAGGATCATGCCATGTGCCATTAAGTGGATCCTTTTCATCTCACCTAGACATGATTATGTCTAGTTTTAGGATACTATGAGGCATTTCTTAAGTTCTTTGACATCTAAATTTCAAAATTCTTAAAAATAAAAGTATGATTTAAATAATGTGCATGGGGGTATAATTTCTCCCCTTCTTTGTTTTTAAGAAGATAGAGTTTTTAAAGTTCCACAATACCTTGTCTTTGAGAATTATTAAATTGTTGACAAAACCACTTAAATACTTGACTGTTATAGTCAGTTTTAATATAACATGGGCAGTGACTAATTACACTTTCAATTGTTTCTCTTGAAGAGCAGTTGTAACTAGAATGCTTGAAAAGTTATTATAAGGAGCTAGAGAAAGTATCCAAGGAGCTAAAGAGATCTGCAACCTTGTAGATGCAACAACATTATGAACTAACCAGTACCCCGGAGCTCTTGACTCTAGGTGCATATGTATCAAAAGATGGCCTAGTCGGCCATCACTGGAAAGAGAGGCCCATTGGACATGCAAACTTTATATGCCCCAGTACAGGGGAATGCCAGGGCCAAAAAATGGGAATGGGTGGGTAGGGGAGTGGGGGGGGTGGGTGTGGGGGACTTTTGGGATAGCATTGGAAATGTAATTGAGGAAAATACGTAATAAAAAATATATATAAAAAGAAAAGTTATTATAGTCACATGTGTATAATTTAGTTATTTATTAATCAGAAATAAGAGCATTCATTTGTAGCAATTAAGTATAGGTCCTCAAGAATTAATACCATTATGTGGAAACAGGTAGGAACTGAGGACACCAATATCATATTTTTTACAATTTGACATGCACATTCTCTAAAAATACCAAAATCTTAATTATCTTAAACCATTACTATTTTGAATATATAAAGAACAAGATTATATAGCCAATTTTTAAAAGTACAATGAGTGCATTCAACTATTTCTAGTCTCATGGGGTTATAAGGAATTCCAGTTTTATTTTTGATGCCAAAGTCTTTGCAAAATGAAGTAAAATTCTTTTTTTTTATTTTTCATTTATTTTTATTTTTAAATATTTTTTATTATTACGTATTTTCCTCAATTACATTTCCAATGCTATCCCAAAAGTCCCCCATACCCCCCCCTACTTCCCTACCCACCCATTCGCATTTTTTGGCCCTGGCATTCCCCTGTACTGGGGCATATAAAGTTTGCATGTCCAATGGGCCTCTCTTTCCAGTGATGGCCGACTAGGCCATCTTTTGATACATATGCAGCTAGAGTCAAGAGCTCCGGGGTACTGGTTAGTTCATAATGTTGTTGCACCTACAGGGTTGCAGATCTCTTTAGCTCCTTGGATACTTTCTCTAGCTCCTCCATTGGGGGCCCTGTGCTCCATCCAATAGCTGACTGTGAGCATCCACTTATGTGTTTGCTAGGCCCCGGCTTAGTCTCAGAAGAGACAGCTATATCAGGGTCCTTTCAGCCAACGCTTGCTAGTGTATGCAATGGTGTCATCGTTTGGAGGCTAATTATGGGATGGATCTCTGGATATGGCAGTCTCTAGATGGTCCATCCTTTTGTCTCAGCTCCAAACTTTGTCTCTGTAACTCCTTCCATGGGTGATTGTTTCCAATTCTAAGAAGGGGCAAAGTGTCCACACTTTGATCTTCGTTCTTCTTCAGTTTCATGTGTTTTGCAAATTGTATCTTATATCTCAGGTATACTATGAAGTAAAATTCTTGCTAGAATAGGATGTTATCTGTCTTAATAAGTTTAGGCAATCCCATGGTATGAAAGGCTTGTAGGCAATGATCCATTACATTTTTAGAGGCCTCTCCTGTATGCAGAGAAGCAAAAGGAAATCCCGAACAAGTGTCAATACAAACATGTATATATTTTAATTTTCTAGATTCCACATAATGGGCTACATCCATTTGCCAAATATGATTAGGCATAAGACCTCGTGGATTAACTCCTAAATGTGGCACTGGAGATAATGTAATACATTTAGGACATTGTTTTACAATATCTGGCTCTTTGCCAAAATAAGTTAGTGCCTGCTTCTTTCCAAGGATAACCATCTGAGCTACTGCTTCATAACGTGGCAAGATATTACGTTTAGGAGAAATCCTCGAATGTATCTACATTAGAAGAGACTTTTGCCATTACAATCCCGTAGGCATATGAATCATATTAAAAATTAACGGGTGTAAAAGCAAAGAATAATCTATATAAGTGACAAATTCCTCTTCAATAGTTTTTTCCACTTGTTGTAAGGCCAGCAATCCTTCTGAGGTTAAAGATCTGGGGGAAGTTGGATCAGAACTCCCTTTAAGACTATCAAACAAAGGTTTTAACGTCCTTGTAGTACACTTTAAATAGGGGCAAAACCAATTAATATCACCTAACAATTTTTGAAAATCATTCAAAGTCCTTAAGTTGTCTCTGCGAATAACTATCTTCTAGGGAAAAACAGCTTGATTAGTAAGTCTAAAACCCAACTAATTATAAGGATCCTGAGTTTGTATCTTTTCAGGAGCTATCTGTAATCCTTATCAGTTAAAGCTTTATGTAAACCTCTATAACACAAAAGCAAATCCTGGGGTTCTTTTCCAGGCAACCTAGGACAGTTTCTTAACTGTCCAAAAACAGTCTTCTTAAAGGAACAGTATTTTTTTCTTATAAGTTGTATAAGCAATTGCAAGCTTGATAATTAATAGCATCTGAGGGTTGAACAATTTTAAGCAATTGTAAGCTCTGAGATATAATATTGACTATTAATATACAACTTAAAGTTTGATTGTTAAAACATTTTAAAACACCATCTACAGCACACAATTTAATTATCTGTGCTGAAACAGGAGGAAACTCAAAAGAATAAGTGTGTGATCCAATTCACATATATTTTTCTCCCATAGAAGGGCTGTTTTTAAACACAGTAAATGGGATGCATGCATACATGAATTTATAGAAGGTACAGAAGCATGCATAAAAACAATTTTTAACTTATCTTTAGGATAATGATTATCAATTTTACTTAATATGATGGTATGCAATAGATCAAATATTAATATTCTGCAATAACCAAATTAATGGCTGTTTGGAACAAGGAACAGACAGGTTCTTAAGACACAATTTTTGTTATAGTTTTTCTAAGATATATGAATTTATCTTACAATTCTTTATTAGCACCACAGTGGCCTAATAGGATGCTAAAACTTTACTTTGAGGTGAAGAAGGATGATTTTACAACAATGTTTTCTCTTGCCAAAGATTTGTTGTGGGCACCTAAATAAAATGAGCAGGTAATATTTAATTACCATTGATTATAATTGATAACAATTGATCACAGAAGTTTCCTTTGCTTTCTGTGAAACCTTTTTGTTTCTCACCAGTAATTTCGAATCTCACTAGATAGCACCTAACAAAGGTTTAAGTCTCTTTAAGGCCTCAAGGTGAGGTCTTAGCCACTTAACATCTCCTGGAAGTTTTTGAAAATAAAATTTTGAAGCAAATCAATTTTTCCTTCTTAGATTTTCTGTACCACGATTTTCTAATATAGCTAAAGACCCTAAGTATTAAAAGATATTGCCTCTGAATCTTATCTGGAGTTACAGCTACTCCCCAGAACTTAAAAGCTCATTGCATGAGAGCAAGGATTTAAAGCATTAGTTAATAAAATACTTTTCACTTAGGAAACAATATACATATACATATAAGTAAACTCTGTACACTATAACTTTATATAAAGTAGGCAAGTCAAATTGCAATGTCTTGATAAATTCCACAGCCTGATTGACCTTTTATAAACTTTGAATTTAAACTTTATTTAGAACAACATCTGGCTAGGTCTGCAACAAGGCTCTTTTAGCTAAAAGGAAGGGAGGGAGAGGTGAGGTCCCAGGAATTTCCCTAGTCACGGTTTGTGAAACAAAAGAAGTGCCACACAAGCCTCACTGCGGCTGCTCCCCTTTGAGCTCAGCGTCAACCCAAATGCAAACATTTCTCAATCTGAGCACTCTGCCAGAGTCCTGGCCCAAAGATTATCCCTATTTTGAAGTATCTTTAAAGGCCTGTTTTCCTGGGTTCAATCATGTTGTTTAGAATGACTCCAACCCTGAGTTCCCAATTTTAAGCTAACTTTCTGTTACAGGCAAAAGGCTGCCTGCCCCTTTAAGAGCTTCCTTTGCAATCAGCTCCAAGCAGGGCTTTTCCAGCTGTACTTGACTCCCAGCCACAGTGCAGTGTAACTTATCAGTTTCTGCGGTGCAAATTGAGACTGCCTTTTAAACAAGTTAAACTAAATCAAAGGATGGACAGCCAGCAGATAAAGTTTTAACCATTTTTTTCAACATGAAACACAGAACAACAATCATTCAAACAACAAAACAAAAACAAACATAAATAGACAGACATATGGACAAATGGTACACCAAGGACAGACAATAGACAGAGAGGAAATAGAACTTAATGTCTCAAAGGAACCCAGATATCCTAACCAGAACTAAGAATATCTCCATAGGAGCCAGAGAGGACATCTCCCAATTTCCTTCTGTCCCTAGGAGAGCTCTGAAATACCTTATTTTCATTTTCCCTCTTTTTTGCTAAAAGGTCCCAAACAGGGGATAACTGCTTTTCTAAAACTTATTCTCTCTCTCTTTCATGTTCAAACTCTAATTCTTTATCTCCTTCTTCTGGGAATTCTGCCAGAGAAGGGAGAGGAGGCACAGCGGTAGTGAAAGATCCTGACAGAATGTAAAAGGTCACAGAAGCCCTGAAATTGGCAAGATAGATGTCACTGTTAGCAGAACTAGCTTCACTGATTTAGAAAAATAGAGGTGCACAATGCTCTGGCCACTCCTTGAACCCATGTGTCTGCCAATGTTTTGACCGTTCCTTGACCCATATGTGTGCCCACTGATGAAGCCCATTGCCAGGTGTTTGTGATAATGGTTGCTGAGAAAGAATCAGAAAATCTCCCCAGCAACCACAGCAGAGCCAATCCTGAGTTGCTACACCTGCACCAGACTCTTTCCTTGGACCCCTCCCATACCCATTTCTTGAGAATAGACATTGTTTAGATCTGGAAATCCCCTACTCCCATCCTTCTCCTTTCCCCACTGAGGGCCTATACAAACTGGGACCTCTTTCCCCTCGAGGTCGACTCCTCTACCCCTGCGTGGGATATGAGTCGTCCCCAGAGCACTGGCTTTCCCCGAATAAAGCCTCATGTGGTTTGCATCAAGCTTGGTCTATCATGAGTTCTTGGGTGTCCGCTATTGTCCTAAGGCCTGAGCAAGGGGCTCCTCTCAGAGTCTTTCAGTAGCTTCTGATACTTACTCCCCAATAAGAAAAGATGGTTGCAGGGACCACATCGGGATCCTCATTAGCTAGTTTATCATTTAAATCTCTGCCTACCTTTTGCCATTTTTTAAAGTGTATCTCTGCTCCATCTATAATGAACCATGGACATGCCTGGTCTATGAAAATAAAAAAGTTTATCAAATCTTTCTTTTTAACCCTAACTCCTCTTTCCCTGAGAGACATCTTTAAGCCTTTAATGAAGGCTGCCTCTTAAGCTTAGTTCCCATTTCTCAATGGAGATAAATCACTTACCAAGGGCTACTCTCTCCCATGAGCTGTGGGAGTGGTCCTTCACTACTTATTTTTTCTTGGGGTCGCGACGAACTTCTCTGGGGGAGTCAAACTCTGTAATCTCCACCTAAGGTAAATGATCTGAACCTCAGCTCCATGTTGAGGCGCCACTTGTGCCGTCCAGCAGGACCCAGTTATTCATGGGTGTGAGGGGGACCGCAAACCTGAAGAGAAATGAGCGAGAAAGAGAAACAAGACCAAGGAGGATTCCTGTCAAGGTCTCAGTTTATTAGGCTGAAATGCCAGGTTTTAAGGACAAAACAATGGGAATAGGGAGGGGTTGAGGGGGAATTAACTAAGAACAAAGAAGTGGGCATCTGGGGAAATGAAAGCCAAATTCAAACTGCAGGTGAGAGGCACTCTGAGTCTTATCTCCAGAATGTAGATCCCTCCTTAACAGCCTTGGGTGTCAGGCTGGGCTCAGCACATAACTCATGTCCTTAGAAGTCTTGGGAGTCAGGAAGAGATAAGAAAGAGGGGACTATAATTCTGCTTTTTACTGCCTCAGGTGCCAGGAAGGGAATAAGGAGGAGGGGGTGACCAGCTCCTTAACACAAGGCCATTTGGCTTATTAGGGTAGGAAGCTGTGAAAGGCCTACGTTCTCACGGTATGATCTCCAACACCTGGGCTGCTTACATCCATGGGCCAGACGAGGCTGCAATTTAGGTGTGATGTGGACAGAGCTGGAGCTGCTCCCACAGTCCTGAGTCAAATCATAGCGCCCCATCCAGGTTAAATTAGTGTCTGAAATTACAGCCTTGGTGGCTGTGTTTGTCTGCCCTGTCTGCTGTACTGCAGCCCCACAGACTGGGAGGCTTCCTCAGCAGGAAGGCATTCTCTCAGGCTTCTGAAGTAGACGATCATGGGGTCCTCAGGCTTGGTTGCCTCTAATGTAAGACTCTGGAGGCTCGTGAGTGGCCACACCCCATTCCTGAGGACTTCCAACCACCAGGATCCACTGCTAGTGGTCATATAGCCTTACCTGAGCCCATGAAGAGAGAGGTGGCTTATCACAGAACTGCTAGTGGCCATATAACCTTACTGAGCCACTGCTCTTACATGAAGAGAGAGGTGGCCTAGTTATGCCCTACAGAGTATAAAGATCAAGCCCAGCATTTGAAAATTCATCAATCCCTGTCCTTGAAATCCCACCAATCTCTTGGCTTTTCCCAAAGCTCAGGATTTGAAATCCCACCAAAACCCCTGGAAAGCTCTCCTTCCCCAAGTAATCTTACATGCACCCTGTCTTCTGCTCAGTTCTTTGCGGCTTGTCCCCCAAACAGAGGCCGCTGCTCTCCTGGGGTTTTCCCTCCCAGTAAGTCTCTTCTGTGAGCTTTGTTGTTCATATTCCTTTGCTCCTGGCTGCCAGGATAGCTTTTCCCTTAGAGCTCTAACACTTAGATCAGGGAAGCCTTCCCCATCAAAGCTGCTACACCTTCAGCAGGGAAAGTTTCTCCTTGGGTTCCCACTGGGGAAGCCTTTTCCCCTCTGAGCTGTAACAAAAGGGACAAGAGCAGCTGAGCGATACTGAGTTATAGAAAACACTGTGGAATTAAAGCAACTTATATATTATAAGGATATATGCTAACATGAGAATGGAGGCCTGCTCTTGCGCGCGCCCTGACTCGCCAGCAAGAATGACGCTGCTACAGGATCCTTCCACACACGTTTATTGGGAGAGCTTGATTGCAGAGGCAAAGTGACCCCAAGCCCAGAACTGGTGCTGCTTATATAGGCCTAGTAGAGGCGTGTCTCACACCCGGATTGGGTATGCATGGGTTATGCTTACCACCTCATTTACATGCCTACATCTGATTGGTTAACTTCTCTCTCATCTGATTAGTTAACTTGTCTCTCATCTGATTGGTTAACTTGTCTCTCATCTGATTGGTTAATTCTCAAAACCTCATCTTGGCAAAAAAAAAAAACTTTACTGCCTATGTATGCATGGTGGCCAGCGGTAGCCAGCACCACCCTGCAACGGCACATGTGGCTTCCCACAGCCTGCAGTAGTTTTGCGTTAGGGATGTGGTTCAGTTTATGTTTCTACATGGAATGAAAAAATATGGTTATCATTAAAACTAATAAAGATTATATTTGACCAGAGAAGAAGTCCTGCTAGTTGAGAAATGAATGTCTCTCCATAGCCAGTGAATCTTTTTTTGGTTACCTGGTCCTCATGACTGACTATTACATGCCATACTTCTATATTACATGAATGGATATTTATCTTAGTTTGGTTATATAGTCCAAATGGACTTATAAAGTTGGTAGATGTCTTACACCTGCTCAAACATAGAGCAGAAATTCATCTTTAGCTGGTTTGTGCACACTGCACATTCCATACATATGTTAATGCAGAAACGTACCTACATTATTATTACCTTTTAAAGTCTGTGTGTTTTTAGAACAAAAAGACTAACCAAGTAGCCCAGGTGATCCAGCCTCGTAGACTGCCTCAGTTACTATTTCCTCAAAAATCTGCATCCAGGGCAACTTCAGAACAGCTAGCTTAGATGGTCCAACCGCGGAGACTGTTTCAGCCAGCACTTAAGCCCTGCACTTTCCTATCCCCCCACAGAGACTGGACAGCAAAAGATACAGCTAGCTTTCTGTCTATATCCCATTTTCTTAGGTTCCCAAACTATGCCTTCATGCCAAGACAGCAGGAAGCAAACATGAGAATATGGCACTCCCATTCCCAAGAGGTGGAGTGGGCAGTTTTTGGTCATTCAGTATGTTATGGATGCTTGTTGTCATTTAGATGGATCGCTGACCAGCTGTTATTGGTCATGGTCAGGGAAGAAGCAAAGTAAAAGAGGTTAAGATCTTTCTCTCTCTCTCCCCCCTCTGTCCTTCTTTCTCTTCTATCTAATATTAGGGGGAAGGTGGGTCGAGAGGAGGTGATAAAAGTAAATATGGGGGGGGTCAGATATAGGATGGTAGGATAAAAGGTGTATTATTGTATCTCCTGTTAGACAAAGAAAGCAACATGTCACAAATATTTTACATTGGTAGATTATTGTATATTGATAGAAACTTAAAGTTATTTTGTTCAGCTCTTGGTTAAGGTATTATACATATGCAATTCATTTAAAAATGTAATGTAAAGTTCTATTATTATGATCACTACTAGCAAAAAACACTAGGATAATTAGAAATGCAAGGAGCAGCCGGGCATGGTGGCGCATGCCTTTAATCCCAGCACTCGGGAGGCAGAGGCAGGTGGATTTCTGAGTTTGAGGCCAGCCTGGTCTACAAAATGAGTTCCAGGACAGCCAGAGCTATACAGAGAAACCCTGTCTCGAAAAAACAAAAACAAACAAACAAACAAACAAACAAAAAAAGAAATGCAAGGAGTAGTTAGTCATCTGTAAATTATCTTACTTCTAGTCTTGTTAGGTACCAGTTTAGTTAGTGATACAAATAAGCTTTATTTAGTCTCTTGTATATATTTTTAAAGCTAATCAAGTAGTAAATAGTGAGAAACAAGCAATATTTGTGTATTAAGATATACAGTGGATGGTCTTCAAACACTTCAGATATCTACAGAATATGGCATCTAAGATGGTTTAATAATAAAAGGCTTTTCTGATAGAGAGATACATCAGCTTCCTAGCAGCACCCCCAATCTATTTCAAAGATGATGGGCACCAAAAAGCCTCCAAATCAAGGTTACTTGAAGCATGGCAACACTGGGTACTGGGCAAAAAACTGCCTCACCTTGACCGCTGACAGCAGGCCATCCAAACTGTGGAGAAGCAGCATACTTGAAAGTTGACTGTCCAACATTGCAGAGATAAGGTAAGCCAGTCCGTCAAAGTTGCTGTTTCACAGATAAGTCTGGCAGATATTCTGAGCATGTAGGCCAAAGATGGATGCCCGAGTGATACAGAGGAACCTTGGGGGATGTCCAGGCAGCCAGCAGTCTGTCATGTCTACGGCTTTGGGAGCTGCTGGCTCTGCACTTCCTGTTTACTTGGGTAACGTTTATCCTTCTCAGGTCTCTGATGGGGTTGAAGACTACAGTTTTCCTTACTAAAGACAAAAGACATAAGATCTAAGGGAAAGTTTTAGGGTCTAAACTGATGCTTTTAGGTTGATAAATGCAAGTTAGGATAAGAAAGTGATTTAGGTACAGAACTTTGGACTCACCAGGACAGGATAGACAGTCAAGTACTTTCTCCAAGGTTGCCAAATATATATGGACTGGAAATTGTAATATATTTCTTACTTGATAGTTCTCATAATAGTTCTTATTGCATATGGTTTAGTGAAGTTAAGAAAAAAAAGTTATTAATTTGAATAAAAGGGAGAAATATAGTGAGTTTGGTTTCTTTAAAAATCCAGATACATTGTGTGAATATAATTTTGTTTCAATACCAGGTGTGGAAGTAACTACCAAGTTATCTCTCTAGCCCACAATTATATTTATTGATTTATTTCTTTACTTTCTTATTTCATTTAGATAGTTTGTTTTGTTTGAAACAGGGACTCAGCATGTAGACTAGGCTAGCCTGGAACTCACTGTGTATCTGAGTGACCTGGAGCTCACAGCAATCTTGTTGCATCAGCCTTCAGAGTGAAGGAATGACAGGCATGGGACACCAAACCCAACTTCAATTAAACATTAAAAGACAGCCATGACTTTTAATTCACATGAAGAAAGCCCACAGTGTAGAGGAAACATCCCCCATTCATGGGGCACAGGTTTACCCACTGTGACCAGGTTGCTGTAGGTCTCCAACATTATGTCCCTGTATAAGACCTTCTGAGTAGCATCCAGGCAGGCCCACTCCTCCTGAGAGAAGTCAACAGCCACATCCCTAAATGTCACTGACCCCTGAAAGAGCAAACACAAGGAAAGTGAAACTGGGGAAGCTTTCAAGATGGAAACCAGAAGGGAAAGGACTCAGCGTGGGAAGGGAGCCATAAGGAAATGCTCAAGGCACCTGACTGCACAAGCCCCCCATAAACGACGACTGTGCCCACCTACATAGCCACTCCACCCACATCCCTCAGGTTATACCCACAGAAGGGAAATGTCACCTGGGGTCAGGGTAAAACACAAGAAATGCCGTGCATCATTCAAGCTTATTATGGTATCAGATGATATCCTAAAGGCTTTAAAAGTTATGAGAACAATTTTGGTAAATTATAAGAGTCTAAAAAGAATGTGAAATCCCTTTTACTAGCATATAAAGTTTAACTTTTTCCCCTTCACAAAACCAAAAACTTTCCAAGTGACAATGTGTCTAAGGTCTTCCCTAACTCTGGAGACTACAATCCCCTCCCTATCACACCCTGGATGACCTTTCTGTCTGATCACTGACACATGAGACCATCTCCTCAAAGCTCTGAAGCCCCCAAGGCCCCTGTTTCCCTGTGGGACTGACACCTCCACTGCAGGGACAGTCCTCCCTGAGCACAGACCAAGCAGAGAGCACATGTGGAGGAACGCATTCAAAGACAACCCCAAGACAGGTGGTGGTGGTGCGCGCCTTTAATCCCAGCACTTGGGAGGCAGAGGCAGGCAGATTTCTGAGTTCGAGGCCAGCCTGGTCTACAAAGTGAGTTCCAGGACAGCCAGGGCAATACAGGGAAACCCTGTCTCAAAAAACCAAAGAAAGAAAGAAAGAAAGAAAGAAAGAAAGAAAGAAAGAAAGAAAGAAAGAAAGAAAGAGAGAAAGAAAGAGAGAAAGAAGAGAGGAAGGGAGGGAGGGAGAGAGAAAGAAAGAAAAAGAAAAGAAGGGAGTGAGAGAGAGAGAGAGAGAGAGAGAGAGAGAGAGAGAGAGAGAAAGGGAAGGGAAGGGAAGGGGAAGGGGAACGGGAACGGGAACGGGAAGGGAAGGGAAGGGAAGGGGAAAGGAAAGGAGACAACCACAGTGCCAGCCTGGAAGAGGCACAGACAGGAAGTGCTCAGACCTGCCAGCCCTCACTGGAAAGGGGCAGACTGGGCTGGGGGAATCCGGATCCTTGGGAAGCTTCAAGAGGGAAAGAGGGCAGGAGTCACCTAACCTGAAGTCACCCTATGTCAACGAGAAAAACAACTTACACAGACCATGTCCTGACAATTAGAGCTGGCCATTCTTCTTCAGTCTTCCTCCCCTGTGGGACAAAAAGAAAGCCATTCACTGCATTGTGACTTGATGTTCCCAGGCTGACTTCTGTCACTGTGATGTCATCGACTACACTTATTTCTCAAGCCTCCCCACTCACTCTCTCCCCTCCCACCGCTCACAGCCTCCCACACACAAATTGAAAGCACACAGGAGTCTACACAAAGCCGATCCCCCCCTAACCCAGACAACCCACGGCCAAGGGGGCAGTGTGGGAGTGCAGGGCACAAACATGTCTGCCTTGAACTCCTCCAGAAGAGGCCAGCAGAAGGGATCCATCTTCCACCCTGAGATCCAGCTCGCCCTGCACCTGGGCCGCTCCTCCTACTGTGCGCAGAGCTCAGATCTTCACACTGGAACCCCACCTATCAAGGCTCACAGGGGCTCACAGCATCCAGGTGGCCCCTCCTGTGTAAACTCAGGGCTGAAGCACAGCGAGGCTGGAGGGGCTGCAGCTGTGATGCTCAGGCAGCGTCCAGCATTCTGTGCCCACTGTTAGTGAATGGGACTGTGCACCATGCACATGGAAGGCTCCTGAGAACCTTCCCTCATCTATGATAACACTTATGTTGTCTCAATTAAGTCATGATCCTTTATGAAGATAATTAGCTGTAAAATATTCTGTCACAGGAGGTGAATTTGATATGTTTCCACCTTTCCATATTATGGAATATTTTGAACAAAATAATACTAAATTCATTCCAGGTGTCCTAGGTCTTTTGATCCTAGAACTGGGCTTCTCAACCTCCGCACGGCTGACACAACTGTTCTGTCTTGGGCTGTGTGAGGACCATCTTGTGCTCTGTGCTACACTCAGCAGCACTGACCCTCCACTCACAAGCTCTGGGCCGCACACACAACCCTCAGACCTCCCTAAGATGCTGCACCAGGGAGCAGCCATCACCAAATGGGGACCCAGTGCTCCAGTCAACAGGTCTAAGCCTTTATTCAATCCTCTCTGGGACTGTCCATCTGTTTTTGAGACAGTCTCCTGTATACCAGGCCAGCCTTGAACACCTCTTGCTCCTTCCTCCTTCTCCTCTCAAGTACACATCTGATCATCTTATGAAATTTTACATTTTCATATCCCCACAAAATTTATAACCAAATTTTCTTTCTTTCATTATCCTTCCTTCCCCTTGCGTCTGCATGCATCAGGCTAACCAGCCTGCCAAGGATTCTCCACCCTACCCTCACCCCCAAAACCATCCCCACCCTCCACCCCCGCTTTGTCATAGGAGGGCTAGCACTGCAGACATGTACTGCTGCATCTGGCACTGCACTGTTCCATGCTTGCAGGTACTGCACCCACTGAACCATCGAAGACCACATTTTTTATATTTCAGCGAAAGGTTAGTGTGTGACCTCATGACATTTATAACTGTCTACCTTTCATGAATTTTGTGGTTCCGAGGAACATAGATAAAGTACAGAAGTCCTGCTGAATGTGGTACCATAGATCTATGTGATTCCAACACCTGGGCAGAGGCAGAGACAGAGGTTTGTTCAAAGTTCAGGAGAGCCTGCTTTATGTGAGTTCCCGGCTGGCTTCTGCAATCAGTGGTGCTGGTCAAACTCAATTTTAACATTTAGTAGAATGACATTAGACCTTCAGTCATACCACTCCTAAAAAATCAACAATATAAGATTTGAATGGGCTGGTGAGATGGCTCAGTGGGTAAGAGCACCTGACTGCTCTTCCGAAGGTCCAGAGTTCAAATCCCAGCAACCACATGGTGGCTCACAACCATCCGTAACGAGATCTGACTCCCTCTTCTGGTGTGTCTGAAGACAGCTACAGTGTACTTACATATAATAAATAAATAAATCTTTAAAAAAAAAAAAAAAAAAAAAAAAAAAGATTTGAAAGTGATACTACTAGAAAAAAATATAGAGGAAATCTTCAATGATACTGGTGGACATTTGGGGTATTATCTAAAAACACAAGCATTGACAGCAAGTCAGACTTAGATCAACTTTTGCACAGCAAAGGAAACAGTCAGCGGAGGAGAGATAATCTAGAGAGTGGGGGAGAATATCTGAAAACTGTACATCCAACAAGGTGTTAACTTCTAAACTGCACTGAGACTTTTAAGGAATGCAGACAAGTTAGTGACAAGGAAACTTCCTATTAAAAAAATAGGCATAGAGGCAGGTGGATTTCTGTGTTCAGGGCCAGCCTGGTCTACAGAATGAGTTCCAGGACAGCCAGGGCTACACAGAGAAACCCTGTCTCGAAAAAACCAAAGGGGGGGGGAGAATTAAGTGGAGTATCTACTGTACAATTACTTCATATATCATTAAATAAATAAAAATGATTTTAAAAAATAGGCAAACCCACAAAAACCTATTTTCCCAAATGGAGCATCAATATGACCTATTATTAGGTATATGAAAAATAAGCACAGGGAGATACACGTTAAATAAGCACCGGGAGATACACATTAAATAAGCACAGGGAGATACACATTAAAACCCTAAGACCTTCCTTTGGAATAATGGCCAACGCGGCGAGCCTGAGCATCCTCAGTGAGCACTTTCCATCACTCCCCACAACACTCACTATGGATAGAGCTCTGGGAAACTTAGTAGCTGCCCCCGAATGCGAACCTCCCTCGGAGGCAATCCCGGCCTCAAATGCTCCTCCCAAACTCAAGTCGACACTTCAAGAAAAGCTTCCCTTCAAACTCCACACCTGACCTCCCTTTCCTGAAGCTTGGTCCTCTGCTTCAGCCCCTATGGTCAGGAGAGAAAGGAGCAGAAAGCGACAAGCAGAGACAGATCACGCTGAGAGCTCACGGTGTGTATACAAAGACAGACAGACAAACATCGACATTCATCCACCCTACACCACCGTCCACACCCACAGGCGGCCTGTTGGTGTGGGGACGGAAACAAACTAGAATTTTCTTCCTCCGACTAGAGAACTCCGTAGAGGTAGAGACGCCAGGACACTATAATTCAATTACTTCGTATATCATTAAATAAATAAAAATGATTTTAAAAAAATAGGCAAACCCACAAAAACCTATTTTCCCAAATGGAACATCAATATGACCTATTATTAGGTATATGAAAAATAAGCACAGGGAGATACACATTAAATAAGCACAGGGAGATACACATTAAATAAGCACAGGGAGATACACATTACCAACAGGTCTAAGCCTTGGTGCAATCCACTCTGGGACTGTCCATCTATTTTTGAGATCGTCTCCTGTATACCAGGCTGGCCTTGAACACCTCTTGCTCCTTCCTCCTTCTCCTCTCAAGTACACATCTGATCATCTTATGAAATTTTACATTTTCATATCCCCACAAAATTTACAAACAAATTTCTTTCTTTCATTATCCTTCCTTCCCCTTGCGTCTGCATGCATCAGGCTAGCCAGCCTGCCAAGGATTCTCCACCCTACCCTCACCCCCAAAACTAGAGGTATGTTACCTCTGGAGGGGTGGGCCTTAGGAAACACAGTCTTCCAGGGAGAACTCCAGGCAGTTTAGTGCTCTGATCCCAGCGTGAAACTTGGGCCGGTCCATCTGGGAGCTGCACCCAGTGGCTTGTGGGCGTTCCCACTGGGGGCTGGGGGGAGGGGGGGCGGGGTCGCGGACTTAAGGAGAGGCTCCTGCCCGTGATCAAAATCTACTTCCGGTTCTGCCCTTAACTGATTTTTCCGTACTAAGGAGCATGCCGACGAACATAAATTTCATTTTTTAATTTTTTAATACTATATTTTTATTGGTTATGATATTTATATTTCAAATGTTATCCCCCTTTCCGGTTTCCCCTCCGCAAACCCCTCCATTCTATACCCCCTGCTCCCTGCTTCTTTGAGGGTGCTCTCCTGCACACTCCCTCCTCCCCGCCCAAGCATTCCCTAAACTGAGGCATTCAGCCTTCACAGGACCAAGGGCCTCTCCTCCCATCGATGCCAAATAAAGCCATACTCTGCTAAATTTGCGGCTGGAGCCATGGGTCCCTCTATGTGTACTCTTTGGTTGGTGGTTTAGTCCCTGGGAGCTCTGGGGGGTCTGGTTGGCTGATATTGTTGTTCTTCCTATGGGGTTACAAACCCCTTCAGCTCCTTCAGTCCTTCCCCTAACACCTCCATTGGGGTCCTGGTGCTCACTCCTGCAAGCATCCACATCTGTATTGGTAAGGCTCTCCCAGAGCCTCTCAGGAGATAACTATATCAGGCTCCTGTCAGCAAGCACTCCTTGGCATCAGCAATAGTGTCTGGGTTTAGTGGCTGCATATGGGATGGATCCCCAGGTGGAGCAGTCTCTGGATGGCTTTCTTCAGTCTCTGCTCCACTCTTTGTCTCTTATTTCCTTTAGACAGGAGCAATTCTGGGTTAAAATTTTTGAAGTGGGTGGGAGCTCTGGGGGGGTCTGTCCCCTTTGTTGGGTATTTCAGCTAATGTCACCCTCGTTGGGTCTTGGGAGCCTCTTGCTTTTCTGGCTATTAGGAAAAAAAGCTCAGAATACCCAGGCTACAATTCACAGACCATATGTAGCTCAAGAAGAAGGAAGACCAAAGTGTGGATGCTTCAGTCCTGTTTAGAGGGGGAACAAAATAATCACGGGAGGTAGAGGATGGGAGGGACTTGGGAGGAAGTGAAGAGAAGGAGGGGGAAAAGGCAGGCAGGATCGGGTGTGGGAGGAGATGGAGGAGATGTACAGAGGGTCAGGAAATTGAACAGAGGTGTGTAGCAATGGGGAGTGGGGAACTTGGGTAGCTACCCGAAAGTCCCAGATGCCAGGAAAGCAAGAGGCTCCCAGGAACCTAAATTTTAAAGTGCAGAATAAGAAGTAAAATCAGATTGAGATTCCACTTTGCCTGCGACCCACTAAATGTGATTCCACCTCGCTGTGCTTTTGTAGGGACTATGGTAAATTTGAAAATTACTGAACTATAGACATGGTAGTTTATTTACATCAGCTATTTCAGAGAGTCAGCTGTTCTGGACCCTTCCAAGGTTCAGTGTCCCTGTTATCTAGATAGGAAAACGTTGAGTGAGGACTAGTCGGATAAATATCAACAGGACTGCGCCCATTTTGAAAGGTAAATGGCTAGCACGTGGAAGTATCTAAACAACGACCGACAAATGCCTTGTTTATGTAGAGAAAACGTACTTAGTGTAACATGACATGAGCTTTCAAAACCACCTTTATTTATTATTTATTGTTATTTATATTTATACATTTTTTTCCAGAATGTGAGAGAAAACTAATGTCAAGGTTTGTGATAATCCTACTAGGACCACTAATCACATTAAATGCTTTGTAAATGTTCTAAACGCCTAAAGTATAGACAGATTAGATTTGAAATTAGTCAACCCCAACCATGTGTTAACTACAGAAATATGTTAGCGTGCTCTTGCAGATTCACAGTGACCATCCTCAAAACAGTCAAAAGAAAACTCAAGTGGATTATAAAATGGGGGTGACTAGGGGGGCAAAGGACATTATCAGTGATAATAAAGAGGGCAAGTCCTCAAGTGACAATAAACATAGCTGGGTGTGGTAGCAATGGCTTTTAATCCCAGCAATGGAGAGGCACAGCCAGGTGGATTTCTGTGAGAAGAGGCCACCAAGGGCTACACAGTGAAACCCTGTCTAAGAACTAAAATACACTCAGAGCATCCTCCCAATAGCACAACTTCAAACATGACCCAGAGGGGGGGTCTTGGGGGATCTGCTAGAGCAATAAGGAATGACAGCCAAATCCACCATCACAGACAGATGCTTTCATTCTGTTGTTTTTGTTTTTCAAGACGGGGTTTACTTCGTAGCCTAGGCATTCCTGGAAATCACTCTGAGGAGCAAGCTCACCCTGAAGTCAGTCAGATAGATAATGAAAGAGTAGTAAACTCAGGTATGCTAATCATAAAACAGATAGCGACATTCCTTCCTCCACCCACCCGCTTCCTGGGTTCAAAGAGTGTTCATTCAAAGAAAGTCACCCTGACCCACCCTGACCATTGCTGGAACCCACTATGCAAAGGTGCTATTGCTAGGGGCTCTTAGATTGTTAGGGGCTCTTAGAAACTGTCTTGAGAGATAACCTGACACTTGTGACTTTGTACTTCCTTGTGACTCTTAACTGGTATTTTTGGTATTTTCCAACAACGCCCTTCCCACCTCCTTGAGTTGTGGTTCCTTCCTTTAAATATCCCCTTACTCAGCTACTCGGGGCGCCACGGTCCTCTACCCCTGCGTGGTGTATGACCGTGGGCCCGAGAGCGCTCTTGAATAAAAATCCTCTTGCAATTTGCAACAAGACCGTTTCTTATGGGTGATTTTGGGGTGATGTCTCTCCTGAGTCAGAACGTGGGGGAGTCCTCACGTTGTGGGTCTTTCATTAGGAGCTGAGTTTTTAGGACTTCTGCTCACTCTGGTCAGCCCTGCTCACTCAGTCCCTGCTCACTCTGGCCCAAAGATTTATTTATTATAAATAAGTATACTGTTGCTGTTTTCAGACGCACCAGAAGAGGGTATCAGATCTCATTACAGGTGGTTGTGAGCCACCTTGTGGCTGCTGGGATTTGAACTCAGGACCTTCAGAAGAGCAGTCAATGCTCTTATCTACTGAGCCATCTCACCAGCCTTCTTAAAGTTTTTATCTGCACAATAAAGGCTGATTTGCCTATGGATGTTAAGCCAGCTATGCTCACTCCAGCCAGGAATGGGATGAGCCCAAGCAAGAACTCTCCTTTCGTCTGGGGTCTAGGTTCCATATTGAAATGTATTTTCCCTTCTTCCCCAATATAGGGGTATACATGGTACAGAATGTGTACTGAGACACATAAAAGGTGGTTCACAGTTTATAGAGCGTCAGAAGAGGCACATTTAATCAAATCATTAGTACTCACCCACTGAGGAGTCTCAGGAGCTCTTGTACCCACAAGGCAGAATAGCAGGCATCAGAATACTGGCAACTTTTTTTTTTTTTTTGTCTTGATTAAAGGTTTTAGATAGTAGGCAGTTCCATCCCTTTGTGAGGTATCTGCAGGGAAGCATGGATGTGGCCTGGTCTACCTGCCTTGAGAGGTTTGTCTCAGAGGTTTCTCAGGTTACAGTCCATGGGGAACTGTGTGCCTTTCAGTTCCTGAGAGACCAATGCCCTCCCTCAGGCAACAAAGCATTCATAACGATTTGGCTTTTTTTCTGTATGTTCCCTTGGAAGTCAAGGAAGCATGGAAGCTTGACATGACAGTTGGTCTGAGACGTTAATCTTGAGTACCCTGTAAAGTTTGCAAACATCATTGTATTCTTGCTACTACAACTGTATGGATCGTGGCAGTCACCACTATATTTTGTTTATTAAGAATATAAAAACTCTGATTTCTTTCAGTAAAATTGACACAGTCTTAGTCATGATGAGTATTGTAGAAATGGGGGCCAATATGCTGAAGAAAAATTTTAATCCAATCCAGGTTTTCTACCCTGCCTTGACCATTCAGTTCCCAGATAAAAACACACACACAGCCTTATATCTACAATAAGTCTACACAGCACGAGACCTGGGCAGATATCAATCCCTATGCTGTTAAAAACTATTTTCTATCAATAACCCCGAGCTTTATTCCTGTTTCATCTGGGCTGCTCTTAACTCCACTTGGCCAGCCCTCAGAGCTATGTTTTCTTGACTCCTAACCCATGGCAACATTCTCTTCCTCCTCACCTGTCTTCTCCTCCCCATGGTCTCTGACCCTACCCCACCCCCAAGCCCGGGAACCCTAAAACCCACCTATGACTATTCTGCTCAGCTATTGGCTGTCAGAATCTTTATTCACCAATTAGAAATAATTTGGTGGCAAGGTCACACAGTGTCACTTAGGTCTGTGTGTGGACTCTCTCCGGAGCAACCAGGTCTTGAGGAACCAGTATTAGCATTAGAATGCAAGCAACAACAGGCCAACCCGTGACAGATGTGGCCCCTCCAACCTGTTAATTCCTGATGGTCGCATCAGGTAACTTTGGTCCATTGAGTGTGGGCACTTACAGTCATCTAATGTTAAATTGGGTTGTCCAGTCATAGTGAGGTTTGTCAGTGAAGGGGCTGACAGTCTGGCTAGTTCCTATCCCTGTGTGGTATGGGGGCCAAGGGTCGAAGCACAACCAGTGATCCTGGCTGAGTGTTGGACCTTTTCAAGAGTGGAAATGGGATGGAGGATCCCTCAGGATCCTGAACAGTGGAAGTAGAACTGTGATTCCAGGTATGTTGTTAAGTGAGGTAGTTTCTTTAAATGGGTGAGTTGGCTGGAACTTTGATATATGTAGAGCTTTGTTAGGACCCAAAGACCTGGGAAACCAAGAAGAGAGGGCAGTTTAGTCTATCCAGATGGTAATTCTATCCCAAGGGCCCCTTCCTATGGCATAGAGTCTGAGTACCCAGGTTTTCCCTGTTTCCCATAGGCCAGAACTTTTTTCTTGGTAGTAGAGGATAGCAATGTAGGGGGAAGCCAAAGAGCCTCTAGGCAGACCAAGAATTTCTCATGATTTTTAGTGTCATTTTCCCCAGCAGTGAGAAACCCTCTGTCTTCATAGGTAATGTTGTGGATATGCATGGTAGTAAAGATGTAGTGACTATTTATCTATACGGTGGTGTGTTGGGGCCGGCCTGCAGCTCTCATGTCCGGGTTTGAGTCTGGGAGGCAGCCTGGAGCTGAAAAAAAGAGGGAACCTAGGCAGGTCGAGAAATAATGGAACTAAGACATGCTAGTCTGCTCAAAGTTCAAATGTTTAATAATAAAATCTGTGCTTATAAAGAGGGAAGCCCATCCCCAGTCATGCCAAGTTTCTTGATGTTGTCAGCACAGCCTTTTAGCAGCAATTTGCCAGATTCACAGGTTGTAGTTAACTCCGGAAAGTCTTGGAGAACTGGTTTGACCTCATGGCAGGTGGCAGGCAGTGTAACATCAAAGGAAACTAGTAGAGTGGAGAAGCAGCACAGCAGGTGTCCCTGCCTCAGTGGTGTAAGGTCTGAACCAGCCTCCTAGGCTGTAGGAGGTTACAGTGGTGGACTTTCCTTTGCCCCAGCTGAGAGTCCTGATCAGATCCATTAGTTCTGTTCTCTGGGCTGAGGTACCCAGCCCTACAGTTTGGGCCCTCCTTCATTTCACTTAAACAAATTACTGCAGCCACATGCACTGGGTTTCATCTTCACTAACCTGCTCCCCTCCGTGTAGAGCACTGCACCAAGATCTTATGTGGAGACGTCATCTCAAGACA
Organism: Mus musculus; assembly: GCF_000001635.26. NCBI lineage: Eukaryota > Metazoa > Chordata > Mammalia > Rodentia > Muridae > Mus > Mus musculus. Next base: position 27,759,991 of record NC_000073.6, on the reverse strand, counting down.
GTTATAGATGACCACCTACAGGTTATCATCAGGAAAGTGTGTAGCAAGATTGTTGATCATAGATTTCCTAAGCTGGTCATGAGAGTGGTCCAAGAGCAGAGAGCGTGGGTCATGCAGTTACTAAATAGTCAGAATTCTGGTGTTCCTTGGAGGAAGGACTCAACAAGTTAGGGTTCTGTGAGTGTAAGATCCTGTCTCTGGTTTTGTTTGTTTGTTTTGTTTTTTCTTTTCCATTAGACTAGCAAAAGCTGCCACAGCTCTTAGACAGGTGAGGCTTCCTGTAATTATCATTAGGACAGGTATGTCCCAGGACATTTTCATGGCCTCAGTGTTTGAGTCAAAGCCCTCTTTGCAATGCCTTTTGTTCCATGGACAAACAGATGCAAAGGTTTTGAGATGTCTAGAAGTGCTAGGGCTATAGCCGAAGTCAGAGCTGGTTTTAAAGCCTCAAATGCCTTTGATTAGTTTCAGTCCAAATTAGGGGCTCAGTGCTCTCATTTCTGTTAGTGTATAGAGGATCTGCTATTTCCAAAAACACTGGTATTCAGAGGCAGCAACTCCTAGCTGCCTGGGAACTCTTGAACCTGTCTCTTAGTCTTTGGATTTGGGATCTGAAGGATAGCAGAAATCCTACTCTGATAGGCTCCCATTTGCTTTCCTCATCAGGTCCCCTCTGATGTAGAAAGTGGGGCTTTCAAATGAAACAACATTTTGAAGCCTTGTAACTCTTTTAGCAGTTCATCAGTGGGATTACAATCTATTTAGTTTTAATCTATTTTATAACAGAATTTTAGTTTATAATCTATTTTAGTTTTAGAGGCTAGGAGGAGGTCATCTATATATCATAACAGTATAGTTCCAGGAAATAGCTGACAAAAGGGCAAGAAGTCAGCACTTAATGTTTTGAAAGAGCCACAACGTGAGGACTCCCCCACGTTCTGACTCAGGAGAGGCGACACCCCAAAATCACCCACAAGAAACGGTCTTGCTGCAAATTGCAAGAGGATTTTTATTCAAGAGCGCTCTCGGGCCCACAGTCATACACCACGCAGGGGTAGAGGACCGTGGCGCCCTGAGTAGCTGGATAAGGGGGTATTTAAAGAAGAAACCACAACTCAAGGAGGTGGGAAGGGCGTTGTTGGAAAATACCAAAAATACCAGTTAAGAGTCACAAGGAAGTACAAAGTCACAGGTGTCACAAGGAATGGTAATTGTTAACTCTCAAGACAGTTTCTAAGAGCCCCCTAACAATAGCACCTTTGCATAGTGGGTTCCAGCAATGGTCAGGGTGGGTCAGGGTGACTTTCTTTGAATGAACACTCCTTGAACCCAGGAAGCGGGTGGGTGGAGGAATGTTGCTATCTGTTTTATGATTAGCATACCTTGGAGCACTGAGTTTACTACTCTTTCAGTTTCATCAAACATAGTTGGAAAACATTTAAATTCTTGGGGCAACCTGGCCCTCTGTAACCTCCCTTGGTTCTATTTTAAAACAAATACAGGTTGAGTCATCTCTGCCAATGGGAGGTTGAAGAATGCATCTTTCAGGTCCAAGACAATGTACACCTCTTTTTCTGGAGGAATTAGACTCATGAAAGTATACCGTTTCAGGACCATCGGGTGGCTGATCACTATTCTCTTGTTTGTTTTCTTTGGAGTTTGGACGATTCTCTAGTCAGAGGTCCCAGGTTTCTTCACTGGCAGAAGAGGCATGTTCTAAGTCGGTTTCTCTAAACCAGGCAGTATGAACTGTGATTTCCTTCTTTTGTTTCTAGGGCAACTGTGTAATTTTTTAAAAATCTGGTAGAGTAGAAATTGGTTAGTTAAATTTGGTGTTGGGCCAGTCCTAGGGATTCGGTTTCTCCCTAGGACTCACCCACAGGAATCTTTGTTGTCAATCTGAAAGATAGTCCAACTGTATCTTTTGATTGGTGGCAAGACTTTCAGCTAGAAGATATTCTTCTGACAGAGGGCAAGACACCAATATTTTCTTGGGTATCTGTAGTCTAACTGTCTCATCAATCAAGAAGGTGATTGTGGCTTTCAGTTTACGCAAAGGGTCTTTTCTCTCAATCAGTTGTTTTTGTTACCTTTTGAGCTACCTCCAGAAACTGGGACCTATTTATACATTGAAATTCATCTAATTTGCATAAACATTTTCCTCATACCTGGGATTGCTATGTGACAAGGCAATCTTTTTAGCAGCTGTCTTTAACCCTTCTGAAAAGGGCCTAGAGAAAATCACCTGTTTGGTCAGTGTTGGACAGAAGGGAAAATCCATTCTATCTTGGCTGCACTATCTGGTAGCAATCCTTCTACCTAAGCAGATGCATTTTTCTGAGAATAGTGGGTTTTAAGTTTTCCAATTCTATAGGTTGTTGGCATCAAAAGACCAGTTTTGCAGATCCACTCCAAACTCAAGATGTGGCACCTAGGTGTCATGTCACCTGTTGCTATGGCGACCACATACCTTCCCAGAGCCCACTTCCCACACTCACTTGCAAACAGATTAGTCACAGCCTATATAAATGATAGAGTTTTCCCCACTTTTTTCCACCTCTTTTTTTCTGTTCCCCTTTGTCTTTCTCTCTTTACCCTCTTTGTCCCCAGTAAAAGCTCTTACATGTGGAACTGCTTGCTAGCCGCTATTCTAACACATCGTAGGTCAATGATTGAAAAGAAGACATGAACTATGAAAGAAGAAAGAGGGAGTGTTTTTCCTTTCTCTGTCCAATGGGTGCAATAGGCGGCTTACAGCAAGTAAGAAGGGAACAAAGAGAGACTATTCCTCCCTCCCTGTGTGCAACTCACTTAGGTGCCTGGGGACTCTTTTGTGTCTCCATACAGAAAAAGGGGCTGATCAGGACAAAGGGTGGGAGTAAAGAAAAGAAGCAAGCAGGTGCTCCAGGAGCCTGGAGGGCTGAGAGAACAGGGTTTTGTTTTGTTTGTTGTTTTCTGGAAGACCTGGTGGAGCCTAAAGTGTTTGGGTCCCCTAACAGGAGAGCACAGATCCTGAGCTGGGAGTGGGATGTCTTCCACTAGAGAAAGCCAACTAGTCATTATAGGGAAACTGTTCAAGGTGGCTGGGGTTGCATATTTTAGGAGTGAACCATTAGTGGGCCACTTGACTCCAAAAGATGGCCAGTTGATTTCAAAGAAGGTCCAGAGCTTTTCCAAACAAGAAACAGACATCAAACCCGTTCTCATCTGCAAAACTCTTCTTTGGGCCAAGCAGCTCACAGCTGCCATTGCAGTCATCCATCTCCATAGCAACAGCAACAGCCGCTGCTGCAGCCACAGTCACTGTGCTAAAAAGGGATTCGAGGTGGCTCTGCATTTGAGATTGAGGGGGTAACTCCCGGGCAGCAGTTGGATCACTCCTTCATTTTAGATGTTTCTCCAATAAACGGAACTAACAGAAACACACAGGGAGATTCACACATAAGCACACAAACTAAAGACAACCAGTAGCCACTTAACAACCATATGCCTGATCAGACTAGGGGGTGTGCAAAGCTTTGGATCCCAGACACTGGCTCAAGACAATGGGTCATTAACCACATCTGGCCTTTCCTTTGTGTCCTAAACAGAAGGTGCCTTTGTTGGGAGCTATTAAGACAACACAATTGTCCTGATCTCTGAATTGGGCCTCTCCCCACCCCCCCCAGAAGAAAAGGGGGTCAAAAGCAGGCCACCGACACTCCGATTCCAAGAACAACCACAGAATGTTCCAGCCCTAAGTCATCATCGATGTCCTGACCACACCCTGATACCACCAAGTTCCTGCTTACCAAAAGCTACTCTGTAGCTGCCAAAAGAAGAAATTTCTATTGCCCCCCTCCCACTGATAAGTACTTCTCCTTTTGCTTGTATTGCCCCACCCCTCCCACTGATAAGTACCTGTACTTCCCCTTTTGCTTGTGCATTTAAGCCTTGGGCCTTTCTCAATACAGTGGGGTCTTGATGCAATTCAGAACATTTCCGTGTCGTTATTCACACAAGACCCTCGTCTCTCTCTACCCACCATTTGGTTCTTAGGAGAAGGTCCCCTCTAGACCCTCGAATAACTGGACCTGCTGGACGGGTCATGCTTTAACCAGACTTATATTTGGAGGTGACAGACCAAGCAACGTTTTAATTTGTTTCCTTTGGGAGTCGAGGCCTCAGACTCTTCCCAAGCGTTAGGCAGTGATTGATCAAGGGGAGTCTTGGGGGACCCGGAAAGTCTTCAGGTTGCATACTATGTCAACACCACTCTTCCTGCTCTTGAGAGCCTCCGAGGCCTCCCGTGTCTTGAGGTTTGGTCTCTAGGGATCTTAGTGGAACCTCCTGAAGTGTTGTGACCTATCCACCAGAGACTACTTGGAGGCAGGCTTAAGCCAATATTAAGTCTTTATTAGCTGGCCAGCAGCTGCACTGGTGATATGGATCCTAGTGTGAATCCCCAAGCCCTTCTCAGTGTAAGCTTTTAAGAAACAAAACTGTATCCTGGGTCCCAAAGGGTGAAGAGACTCCTCTGTCTGCTGGTGGTGTTGGATTGTATCGCCCTGCTACTGCTGACAAAATAAGGCAACTAAACTTACAGAAGTTTTAGAAAACTGTTCTGTTGCTTTTTAATGCCTTAAACCCAGATTAAAATACTAAGCGATTTTAAAGGACTCTAGAATTGCCAAAATACTTCCCATTGGCCAGCCACACAGCAGAACCTTAGTGAAATAAAAGAATCTATTCCAGATAGCCATAGCCAATTATTAAATATCACCATTTCTGTAACTATATAAGCAGAGTGTACTGACTGTGGGGAGAGGGCTGAAAAATTGAGTACTCACTGGGGAACTCAGAGTGACTGCTTTCACTTTGATGGATGGTAACTAACGACAACAGAAACCTAGGTACCATAACTTGTGCAAAAGAGTCACTGACATGCAATGAGGTTCCTCACACCGGACACCTGATGAGCACACATGGAGAACAGCTGGGCTGCCTTTGGGCTATTCTGAATTCTATGGAATATCAACTTTCTGGCCATGCCTATCACTGAATGGCTCTATCTAAGAAAGCAGGCATTGCCGGGCAGTGGTAGCACACGCCTTTAATCCCAGCACTTGGGAGGCAGAGGCAGGCAGATTTCTGAGTTCAAGGCCAGCCTGGTCTACAAAGTGAGTTCCAGGACAGCCAAGACTATACAGAGAAACCCTGTCTTTCGAAAAAAAAAAAAAAAAAAAACAGACAAACAACAGACTACATATCTAACACAAGTGTACAACCATCTGGCTGTGGATAATTTATTTGTACCAGTAATGACATGTGAAAACCTACCAGATCATGTTGGACACATGAACTTACTAGTTGTGGAAGATGGGACCACCTCATCTCAGACCATCCCAAGACCAAAATGTGGCAGACATTCTGTCACATCATGAAATTTTCTCAAGAAAGTTCATCATGAAATCACATCATATAATTTTCTCAAGAAAATTACAATTAAACCACCTGCCTCTATAGCCAGGCTGGACCTTGAGTGCAGTGTCTCCTGTCCTTGACACTCCAATCACCACAGACTAGCCCTCAGATGACCTGCCATCTGGACTTGCCTTTGGCATCTCTGCTCCTGAAAAACACCTGCAGCATGTAACATTTTTTCTGGTCTCTCCAGACTCTTCCAAAGGCCTGTATCAGCTGTGTCTAGACTTTAGCATAGCCTCTTTGAATCCTGAAACTTCTTTAGTCCTTTTTGAGCCATTTTGTAACCTGCACATTTGTATATTACTGTGTAGCGTGTTAAAGTGCAATGGAAGAGCTAGAGAGATGGCTCAGCGGTTAAGATCACTGACTGCTCTTCCAGAGGTCTTGAGTTCAATTCCCAGCAACCACATGGTGGCTCACAACCATCTGTAATGGGATCCAATGCCCTCTTCTGGTGTCTGAAGACAGCTACCGTGTACTCATATACATAAAAATAGATCTTTAAAGTGCAATGGAAGACTTCGTATTGGTAATTAAGATCAGAATAAAAAGGCAAAGTGTGGTGGCATGTGCCTTTAATCTCAGCACTCAGGAGGCATAGGCATATAGAGCTCTGAGTTCAAGGCTACCCTGGTCTACAAAGAGAGTTCCAGGACACCAAGGGATAGACAGATAAACCCTGTCTCAAAAAACAAACAACCAAAAACAACAATCACAACCAAAAACCAATTAAAATATTGAAAATATGGACTAAAACCTATTGTTGTCAACAACCCATTAGCAAGCAAAATTGGGATAACTTGACAAAATACTCAGCAAGACAAAAGGTTGTAAATTTATTGCTTATTCAACAACTGACATTGTACAAACACATGGATCCATCTTTCCACATGACCACACAGTATCCTGTAACATGCATGTGATGAGTTCATCTGTGCTTCCATGTAACACAAGCATGAGATAGACTATCAGTATCTTGCAGGATGACAAATGTCTTCCAGTTGTTGGGGTTTGTTTTGTTTTGTTTGGCTGGGTTATTTTTGTTGTTGGTGGTGGTGTGATACACACACACACACACACACACACACACACACACACCTACATATACAGGGGAGAGAAGCATTGTATAAGTGCTGTAACTCAAGAGAACCCTGTTTAATACAGGTGGAAACAATAATATGCTCAATATATACCCATTACTGAATTTTCTACTAGACAAGGCTTTTTCACCATGATGAAGTTGACTCAGAGCAATCCCTCTTAAAAGGATCATACACATGACGCTATCATTCAAGATAGGCACTAACAAAATGAGGGAATTTTCAAGATGGCACCATAATATCTTTAGAATCCTTTAAAATACCAAATACAAATGATTAGAGAAACCTAAGTGGAAAAAAAATCAAAAATTTATGCTCTTGAAAGATTTTTCTCTTTTGACACTAAAGGGAGCTAAAGTGCCAACAAAAACAAGGTTCCAGCCAAAATCTTAGTTTCTGATTGCACTGAATAGTTTTAATTTTTTACTGAGTATTGTACCAGTTAAACCAAACACGTTGAATTATGATAGCATTATGCTATTCATTAAGTTGATTTCAATTTTTATTCATATTGGACCCAGGATTAAAGTCTCCATATCTATAAATATATATTAGACTTTTTAGGGGGCCTCTGACAGCTACCATCTGACCTAATGTGGTAGCTGCCACCTTAGTGTTTCTGGACACGCTGGCAACAAAACATGCCATCTACAATGTGTTCTTACCTCAAATGTTTCAACTGAACCTAACTTCTCTTGGATAGAAGACACAGGCTAAAGGGCAGGAATGCAGCCGGGTGACTTAAGTTCATGCTTACCCCACACAAGACCCTGGGTTCAATCAACTCTGAAATGTTAATAAAGGCAAGAGGAAGGCCAAATCTGCATTAGATTCTTCTTAGGATGCACACATTTGTAAAAATGACACTTTAGAAACCAATGACAGATTTCTGAAAGTTATAATTCTGAATCATTTCCTTAAGAGTAAGGATGGATCTGTGGTATAAATGATATGCCATCTTGGCTGATATCATAAGGGATAAAATGTCAGTCATATCTACAACTTTTTTTTTGAGAAAGGATCTCTACACAATCAAAGTTGGACTTAAAATCACAACTTAAAGTCCAACTTGATCCTTCTGCATAAGCTTTCCTAGAACTGGGTTTTAGGAATGCACTACCACACTCAAGATTCTAAAACATATTCTTTTTTTTTTTAAATATATTTATTTTTTATATGTAAGTACACTGTAGCTGTCTTCAGACACTCCAGAAGAGGGCATCAGATTTCGTTACAGATGGTTGTGAGCCACCATGTGGTTGCTGGGATTTGAACTCAGGACCTTTGGAAGAGCAGTCGGCGCTCTTAACCACTGAGCCATCTCTCCAGCCCCTAAAACATATTCTTAACACTACAGTCCCCAAACCCATATATACAGAAAAACAAGGTTAACATGGTAAACTAACAGGTTTTTTTTGTTTGGTTGGTTGGTTTCCCGAGACAGGGTTTCTCTGTGTAGCCCTGACTGTCCTGGAACTCACTCTGTAGACCAGGCTGGCCTCGAACTCAGAAATCCACCTGCCTCTACCTCCCGAGTGCTGGGATTAAAGTGTGCCACCACTGCCCAGCAAACTAACAGTTTTTAATTCAGGTGATGAAACACAAGTGTGTTTTTGACTCTTCTTTTACATATGTATGAAGATTTTCTCACATGTATTTTTACACCTGGCTTCAAATTGGGCTATTTTTGTTCATGTTTATGGAGAGTCCACCAGAGAAAATGGAGCCAGACACAATTATAGCCAACTGAAAGTCTTTATTCCAGTTGGCTGGGACTACACTCATTTATTCGGGATCCATATACACTCACAAGCATTTACAGCAAGGGGCTATTAAAAACAAGAACCACATTCTGATATCTTGCTCAGCAGCTACAGGGGGAGCATTTGCCCAAGCAGGCAGTTTAACAGAAGCCAGGGTAAGCAGTTAAGTGGAAGGGGAAAGTTTGCACAGGCAGGCAGTCTAAGAGAAGCCAAAATAAAATAGCAGGAGCATCCTGACCGCTGGCTCACAGACTAGAGGTGGGTAAATCTCCAAGAATCTCCTCCATCTAAAATCAAATTCTAGTCAAACCTAAAATGGTCTCAGCAGCATGAGATGGAGGGGACTGCACTGTCCTGCTGAGTCACAAATGCATTTTATCTTAATGTTTGGGCAGAGAACATAAATTACAGGATTTTAGCTTTTGAAAGTTAAATGTGTTTATCCCCGTTTAAAAGTACTTATTCACCAACAGCTAGTTTATAGACATCTCTGCACGAAAGCTAAAGAAACGGATTGAGAATAAAAATGCTTTCATGTACCTGTTCATCTATTAGATTTTACCCAGAAGGAAATATTTAGAATTTAATACTGGAGGGCTGCATGAGGCTTTTCTAAACTATCTACGACACAGCTTGTCTTTCATATCCGTTACAGTAACGCCCGTGAGAGCACCAACACTGTAGAAGCTACTTCACAGAACATACCAAATACTCTCAAGGATTCTCTATCCATTATGACCCCGTTTCCACACATCCGCCTGGTACCGTGCTCACCATGAACTATGCAGAAAGAAAGCAAACATCCAGTGTAATAGCACAGGAGCCATGGGATGTAATTGGTGGCAAGGTGCCTCGAATAATAATAGTCTCAATAACTGTTCTTCCTAAGTGAGCTGAATTGTGTTTGGTGAATTAAGCTTATGCAATTAACAGTAGTATTAAAGATGAGCTAACTTAGGAGCATGAAGGCTACAATATCTCTTTCTGTCCTTCTCAACAGTATTTTCTGTGAACAGAATTCCCACTCTCATTCTCTAAGGATTTTTTGGTTCACAAGTATATGAACACTCAGATGTTGGTTAAATCCTATGATAGATTAAAGTTCTTCCCAGACTCCTTTCAGTCCCAGTTTGTTAATGACTTCTTTGATGTTCAGTAAAATTTCCATAAAGTCTTATCCGTCTTCCTTTTCTCATGCTGTATAAGCTCACCATTTAACAATAAAATTTTTTTCACATCCTTATGGTTTCAGACCTATATGGACTCCTTCATGAGTTTTCAGAATGAATTCTATAAATGTTTACACACTCCTTGCATAGTGTTTCACGACAGCATGGATACTTTTATGCTGAAGGCCTGAGCTTCAGTTGCGGGTCTTTCCACATTCTTTACAGTGATGGGGTTTCAGACCAATATGAATTCTTTGATGTACACTGAAGGCTGAACTTAATCTAAACTTTCTCACAATTTTCATATCAACAGTGCTTCAGACCAGTATGAATTCTCTGATATACAGGTAGCTTAGAATTACTGAAGGCTTTCCACATTCCTTATAAGCATTGTAAGGCTTCTTCTTCATAATATTAAGTTTAGCATGTCAAACCACCTTTGATTTTCAACTGAAGGTCTTCCCACATTCTTACGGTTTCTCAAGATTGTGAATACTCTGATGTACTTTAAGGTCTCGACCATAAGTAAAGTACTTCCCACATTCACTACATTCATAAGGGTTCTTGCCAGTATGAATTCTAAAGTGTCCAAGAAATTGGTAATGATACTGAAAGGCTTCTCCACACTCCTTACACTGAAAGGGCTTCTCACCAGTGTGGATCCTTTCATGAATTCTAAGGCCTGTACTACGAACAAAGCCCTTTCCACATTCCTTGCACTGAAATGGCTTCACATCATAATGAATTCTCTGATGTTGAGTGAGTTGGTACGGGAGTCTGAAGGCTGACCCACACTGCTCACATTCATATGATTTCTTTCCATTATGAATCGTCTGGTGCCGTGTGAGCTGAGCCAGAACAGTGAAGGCCTTTCCACAGTCCTTACACTCAAAGGGTCTCTCATCAGAATGAATTTTCTCATGTTGCATGAGGTTTGAGCGACGATTGAAGGCTCTTCCACACGCATTACATTTATATGGTTTCACACCACTGTGAATAATCCTATGTTCCACAAGGCTGGAGACACGCTTAAACGACTTCCCACATTCTTTACATTCAAAAGGTGTCTGACCTGTATGACTGGTTTTATGGTTATTAAGCTGGCTGGAAAAATGAAAAGCCTTTCCACATTCTTTACATTCAAAGGGCTTCTCATCACTATGAAATCTCTGATGTCGAATGAGATGTATATTTAGTCTAAAGACCTTCCCACAGTCCTTACACTCAAAGGGTTTCTTTCCAGTGTGAATACTCTGATGTTCAGTAAAATTTGATCGTCGACGAAAGAATTTCCCACAATCCTTGCACTGATAGGGTTTCACATCAGTGTGAATTCTCTGATGTTCACTGAGCTGGTACTTACGTCTGAAGGCTGACTCACACAGCTTACACTTGAAAGGCTTCTCATCGGTGTGAGTTTTCTGATGCTCAGAAAGGTATAGATGAAGCCTAAAAGCCTTGCCACATATATTACACTCAAAGGGTTTCTCATTGGTGTGAGTATCGTAGTGTCGTAAGAGGTAAGAGCCATTACTAAATATCTTACCACACTGCTTACATTCAAACGATTTGTCTTCAGTGTGAATGTTCTCGTGCCGAGTAAGCTGAGCCAGCACAGTGAAGGCCTTTCCACACACCTTACAATGAAAAGGTCTGTCCTCAGAATGAATTTTCTGATGTTGCAGGAGGTTTGAGCGACGATTAAAGGCTTTCCCACACACATTACATTTATACGGTTTCATACCAGCATGAATAGTCCTATGCTGAAAAAGGGTAGAGATGCGGTTGAAGGACTTCCCACACTCCTCACATTCAAATGGTTTTAAACCTGTATGAATATTTTTATGGTACTGAAGCAGGGTAGGAAGATGAAAAGACTTTCCACATATATTACACTCAAAAGGTCTCTCATCACTGTGAGACTTCTGATGTCTTGAAAGCATCTGAGGGAGTCTGAAGGTCTTCCCACAGTCCTTACATTCATAGGGCTTCTCTCCAGTGTGAATACTCTCATGCTGATGAAGGTTTGACTTACAACCAAAGCACTTCCCACAGTCTTTACATTTATACGGTTTTTCTTTATTGTGAGCAAGAGTCTTGCTAGTGTAAGTAGACATTTCTTTCTTGTTAGTAATATTTCGATTAGCATCTCCTTCTTGATAATTCTGTGGCTCCTTGATTACACTATAGCCAGGGCCATTACTAACACTGACGCCCTGGACGTCCGAAGTTTTACTTAATTGCTGTATGGTTTGTTTGGGTAACTTTTTATTATAAACATGATTCTTTGGAGATCTATTTTCAGCTTCAAAACCTGTCTCCAAACCTGAAAGGAGAAAGCAAGAATACTTTATTTTCCTGTAATACAAATTCCTGTACATACAAATTCCATTAAACGAATGACCAGACTGAAGTATTTTCGGAGAAGCTGAATAGGAACAAGGAGAGCAGCAAAAAGGGAAGTTTACATAAGACAATAAAACAATTTGGGAATGGGAAGTCATGTTTGCTTAATGGGATTATAATGAACTAAACTGTAATAATCTTAAGTGCTTCTTTGCATACTACAAGAAATCCATACAAGTTAGTGAAGGTTTCTGAACCAGATCATGGAGAATAAAATATCTATACCACATAAATATATAACTGTCACACCCTTCAGTGAAGTTTTTTTTGAACCTGTGGGGACATGACAGCTGGTCCTAACCTGATGGCATTGATTTTGTTGCCTGTCCAGCAATGAACTGCTTTATCCCAGTAATAGGAGTGGTCAGAACTGAATAATAATGTATACAGGTCTTCTGTGATGGCTATGGAAACTTAATATGGAACCAGGATTCCCTTAATGACTAATAACCTTTTGCTCTGGAAGAGCATACAAACCATACAGCAAAAGGTGATCCTAGTAGCCTGCAAATGAATAAGAATAGGATAATGGGCTGTGAGGTGTTAACACTGCCTGTGCATCTGTAAAACCTGCTTATCTCTTCAAAAATAAAAATAAAAAAAAAAAAAAAAGAAAGGAAGGAAGGAAGGAAGGAAGGAAGAAGAAACAACAAAACCAAAAGACAAAAAGAACTCGTTGATGTCTGTAAGAATGTTTTATTCCACAGCAGAAAAGAAGGAACAACTGAGGGAAGTCAAACAGCTGCCCAGATGTGGACTGATGAAGAGTTATAATGCCCACCTTCCTGATGAGTAAGACCCCACCTTACCACCTCTTCCACTGGACACACTCTCTGGCTCTTAGGCTGTCTTCCTTCTGCTAGCAGTACAAATAAATTCATTTAATCTAACTTTGAATTCAGTCAGTCTTTAGCCTTTCACGGTAGATTCAAATGCCATAACAAACAAAATGAAGAGAAAAAAACTATTCAACATGAATATAAAATATCTGTCATTCTTTAAGAAAACTGGCCTGGTTTTGGATTTTATTTTACTTTATTTTTGGTTTTTCTAGTCAGGGTTCCTTTGTACAGCCTGAGCTGTCCCAAAACTTGCTTTGTAGACCAGAGTGGCCTCAAATACTGGGATTAAAAGCACACTCCACCAATTCCTGGCCTGGACTTGGAATTCTTAAAAAGGAAAGAGGTAGAAATCTGTGGTAATGGTACACAATTGTGATACTAACGACAAGGAGCCAGAGGTGACTGGGTCATGGATTCCAGGCTAGCTTGCACTAGATAGTGAGACTCATGTCTAAGAAAAACAAAAACAAGCTAAAAAGGAAATAGAAAGAAACAGGAGAGAATCCATTGGACTTTTGAAGAAGACTAGGGCTATCCAGCCAGGGAAGCAGGCAGGCCGACTGCAGCTCTTTACCTACCCTCCACTCCTCCAAATGCAGTTCCTTAGCTCTGCAGCGACTACTCAGGCCTGCCATTCACCCATGCCCTCATCACTAGTCTGTCACACGATGCACACCTCCAAACTGCCTTCTCTCTTCTCACTGCTTTCTCCCAGCCCCCAACTCCAACAGACATTCCCTGGAAGGGTGAAGGACACTCTGCCTGGTGAAAGAGGGAGGCTAACTGCAGATCCTCACCTCTCCCTCGGGTCCTCCAGACCCAATCCCCACACTCATCCCCAGCTCTGCAGCAGACCCACTGCTGTAGCCTCTCCCCACTCTCTACCCCCATCCCCGGAGCACTAAGCAGACCCTAGAGCAAGACCTGCTTTCCTCCCTACTGTGCACCCCCTCAAACCACCCACCTATCCCACTCCATCCCTAAGTATCAGCTCCCAATACTGAGAAACAGATTTTACTTAGAACCCCGTGGCCACACCTATCAGGATCCCACAAGAACTTTTTACTGGGCAACACATAGTCACCACACTCTCCTAAGAACCTACAGAAACCAAGGAACAAAACACCCACCCAACAACAACAAGACCAGACGTCAGCACCTAAACTGTCCCAAATCCAAGTGCCTATTTGTCAGTGTAAAAGCACAGGAACAGTGTGTGTGCACTAGAGCTCAGCAACCGCCCCACAGCAGGCCCTGAGTACTGCAACCCAGCTGAAGCACAAAGAAGGCACATGAAATTAGTCACTATACATATGGTAGAGGTTATCAAAGAGGAAATAAAATCCTTAGAGAAATCTATGAAAATATAAACAAACTATGAAAGAAAACAAAATACTTCAAGAACTCAAAGTGGAAATATATCAAAAAAAAAAAAAGAGGGAAATCTGAAAATGAAAAATTTAAGAGAAATGGAACCTCAAACAGGAACTCAGAGGCAAGCCTCATAACAGAATATGAGATCGAAAAGAGAGTCTCAAGCATGGAAGACCGTAGGAGAAATGGACACCTTCATGAAAGAAAATATTAATGCTAAAACATTCCAGCACACGCACACGCACACACACATACAAATCCAGAAAATCTGCGGTGTAATGACCAAATCTAAGAATAAGAATAAAAGAAGATCAAAGGCACAGAAAATGTTTTCAACAAAAATCATAGTAGAAAATTCCCCTAAAGAAAGAGATGACTAGACTATCAAGGTACAAGAAGCATACAGAACATCAAATATACTGGAATGTAAAAGAAAATCTGCCCCCAACCACCAGCACATAATAATCAAAACACTAAATATACAGGCCAGAGAATAGTAAAACCTGCAAAGGAAACAAACCAAGTAATACATAAAGAAAAACCTATTAGAATAACATCTGGCTTCTCAATAGAGACTCTGAAAGCCAGAAGAGATTTGACAGAGACTAAAGATACCAGCCTAAACCACTATAATCTGCAAAACTTTCAATCACCAGAGATGAAGAAAATAAGCCATACTATGATAAAACCAACTTTAAACAACACCCATCTACAAATCTAGCTCTAAAGAAAGCACTAGAAGGAAAACCCCAACCTAAAGAGATTAGCCATGCCCAAGAAAATGCAAGGAATAGTCCCAGCCCGGCAAACCGAAAGAGGGGAAACACACACACACCACCACCACAAAATAACAGATATCAACAAACACATTTATTTCTCTCAACATCAGTGGCCTCAATTCTCCAGTAAAAAGACACAAACTAACAGAATGAATGAAAAAACAAGATCCATTTTTTTTTTTTTTTTTGCCATATCTAAGAAGTACACCTTAACATTAACAATAAGGTAATTGCCGGGCATGGTGGCGCACGCCTTTAGTCCCAGCACTTGGGGAGGCAGAGGCAGGTGGATTTCTGAGTTCGAGGCCAGCCTGGTCTACAAAGTGAGTTCCAGGACAGCCAGGGCTACATAGAGAAACCGTGCCTCAAAAACAAACAAACAAACAAACAAACCAAGAAAATCAGTGTGAAATCAAAACCTAAGTCAAAGGAAAAGGCAAAGAAAGACAATACAAAAGAAGAAAAATTAGAGGTGAAAGAAAGACCTAACAGGAGACATTGCAGTAATCTGAATAGGAATCGCCTCCCACAGACTTGGATGTTTGAATGCTGGTCAGAGGCCTTGGCACTTGTTGAAGAAGTGTCAATGGGTGTCGGCTTTGAGGTCTCAGAAGCCCAAGCCAGGCCTAGAGGCTCACCAGTTTTCTTCCTGCTGCCTTTGAATCAAGATGTAGAACTCTCAGTTCCTCCAGCCCCACGTCTGCCTGCACACCACCATGCTTCCTGCCATGGTAATAACGGCCCAAACGTCTAAACTGTAAACCAGCCTCACTTAAATGCTTTCCTTTATAAGAGTTGCCAAGGTCATGGTATCTCTTCCTGGCAATAAAACTCTAATTAATAGAGAAGTTGTAACCAGGCACTGTATTGCTATGATAGGCCAGACCAAGTTTTTGTTTAGAGAAATGTGGATCTTGGGACTTGAGATTAGAAAAAGCAGCTGAGGGGCTGGGGAGATGGCTCAGCAGTTAAGAGCTTGGAATGCTCTTCCAGAGGTCCTGAGGTCAATTCCCAGCAACCACATGGTGGGTCAAAATCATCTGTAATGGGATCGGATGCTCTCTTCTGGTGTGTCTGAAGACAGCTATGCTGTACTCATAGAAATAAAATAAATAAGTTTTTTAAAAAAGAAAGAAAAGGGAGGGAGGGAGGCAGGGAGGGAGGGACGGAGGAAGAGAGAGAAAGAGAGAGAAAGAGAGAGAGAGAGAGAGAGAGAGAGAGAGAGAAAGACAGACAGACAGACAGACAGATGGTTGAATGCTTTAAGTGGAACTTAATGGACCATCCTAGCAGGAACATGGGAGTCAGTGGTTCTGAGGGTAATTTGAAATGTTGAGGGCCAACCCAAAAGGTTTCAGAGGAGACTTTTAGTATGTATCCTAGAGACTGGTCTCGAGATATTTTCATGAAGAATGTGTCTTTGCTCTTGTCTGAAAAAATATTCCTGAAGCTAAAATATGTTTTGGATTAATGGCAATGGAAGAGGAAATCTCAAAAGAGCCTCATATTGCCTGCCATGTGGTTATTAATGCTCACATTTATGCTGATCTCTAATGACAAGGAGCCACCTGAACAAGGGAAAACAGAAAATGTACAGTTCAAGGAGAAAAGGGACACCAGGAAGTGGAGTGGAGCTTAATCCTCAGTTCAAGGAGATAAAGAAAACAAGGAAAAGTCTGATGTTAGAGGGAATAAAGGGAATGGCGGCCTCGGGACAAGATATTACTCAGCTGAGCCTCCACCAGGTAAAAAGGAATTAAAGGAATGCTCAGAGCTAGAAGTGGTGGTGCACACCTGTAATTCCAGCACTTCAGAGGCAGAGGTAGGCAAATCTCCGATTTCAAAAGCAGCCTGGTCTACAGAGAGAGTTCCAGGACCGCCAAGCTTAGACAATGAAGAAAACCACTGAAAACAAAAACAGCTAATGAGATGTAACTGAATGAATGAGGACGCGTTTGTTCCAGCCGCAGCAAGCAGGAGAACTTGGCAGCTTCGGCTACTTGGTTCTGGCTTTAGAGTCAAGGATAGAAAGGGTTATGGGATCTCCCTCCACAACTAAAGAAAGCCACGGAGGCCAGACATGTGTCACTGGTGTCCCTGCATGGAGGCCTAGAGAAGCCACTGTGTGAAGCTGTGGAGGCGAAGCTTGGCTTGCCTTTGGAAGCTCCAAAATGTTGGAGATGCCGGAGCAGTGGGAAACCTGTCAAGGAGATCCGATAACAGAGAGTGTAACCAGACCAAGAGAAGGAAATGTGTTGCAGTCAACGAAGACGAAGAGTTGGAGAGCTGAACACAGTGCTTTGACATCAGATTTTCTGTCTTTCTTTGGTCCAGTATTTCCTTACAATGCTCCTTTTTGGAACCATAGTGTATATATATCCTGTGACATTATATGTTGAAAGTATGTGATCTGCTTTTTGATTTTGATTTTACAAGGGATTAGCATTAGATTGCATAAATCTCAGAAGAGACTTCAAACTTCAGACATCTAAGCAAGTCTGAGACTGTTAGGGCTATGGGGAATTTTGAAGTTAGACTGAATGCATTATGACAAGGCTGGCTACAAGAGTGGAGGGGTGGGGTGGTAGGGAAAGGAGTGGAATGTGGTGGTGTAAAAGGGAAAGGTCCCATAGGCTGATATGTTCCAATGCTTGGTCATGGAAGTGGCACCATTAGGTACGGCCTTGGAGGAGGAGAAGTGCCAATGGGGCGGGCTTTGAGATAGCAGAAGCTCAAGCCAGGCCTATGGCTCATCAGTTCTCTTCCTGAAGCCTGCAGATCAAGATGTAGAACTCTCAGCTCCATCTCCAGCACCATCTACCTAAGCACTCACCTTGTTTCCCACAATGATGACAATGGACTAAATCTCAAAACTCTAAGCCAGCACCAATTAAATATTTCCCTTTATAATACCTGCCATGGTCATGGTGTCTCTTCACAGTACTAAAGCCCTATCTAAGACAGATGAAAAGGAAACCCAGAGAATTATAAGGATGTACCTTAAGAGCCTGTACTCTACAAAATTGGAAAATTAAAAGGAAGTCATAATTTTTGTGACACATACCACTTACCAGAGTTAAATCAAGAGAAGCAATTTAAATAAAGCTGTAACTCCTACAGAAATACAATCAATAATTCAAGGTCTCCTGCCCATCCCCCCAAAAAAGTCCTTGTTTTAACACACAATTCTACCAGACTTCCAAGGAAGAGTTCATACCAATACTCCTCAAACTATTCCTCAACAGAGAAACAGAAGGACATCACTCAACTCTGTTCTCGAGGCAACAGGCATCTAAATACTCACGCAACATAAAGACCCGACAAAGAGAGCTATATATCATTTCCCTGATGAACTTAAATACAAAAGTTTTCAACAAAATACTTGCAAACTAAATACAAGAACACATGAAAGAGATGGTCCACCATGATCAAGAAGAGATGCAAGGATGGTGTGTATCAATATGTGTGTATCTATAAATGGATTCAACACATAAATTGATAAATGCAATCCACCATATAAACAAACTTAAAGACATGAGCCACAGAATCAACTCATTAAGTGTGGGAAAGACCAACTTATAACATTTAACACCACTTCCTGATAAAAGTTCTGCAGTGATTAGGGATCCCAGGGACACACACCAGCATAACAAAGGTAGCATCCTGCAAGGCCATAGCCAGCATCAATTTAAATAGAGAGAAGTTGAAAGCAGTTCCATTAAAATCTGGAACAGGACAAGGTTGCCTACTCTATCCATACTTATTCACACACATAATCAATAATAAAATACTTTTAAAAATTATAGAAAGAGGGCGCCTGCTCCACGGGAAGAAAATAAGAACTTAAAGTGACTCGTGAAACAGAAGCCCATCTGATAGTTTCTCTGTGACTCTGACTTCCTTTGAGGCCTCAGGCTTGTTTCCCACAGGCCCTGGGGCTTTGAAGAAAGTTTGCCACATCTTGTGCCACCTCTGTGGAGCCTCTCTGACCACATCTGTGCCTGACAGGGCTGCAGGCTCACCTCACTCTTACTTACCTTGGCTCGGCCTGCCTGTTTCTTTCTTCACAGCCATCCAGGGCTCTTTCTCCTGCTCTAGTAAGACGATCAGATCTGGCTTGGGAATGCAACGTCCCACTTAAAAGAAAGAAAGAAATGAATCATAGTATAGACTGTTAGCTATTCTGAGACTCGGTATCTCAAATTATGCCAGAATATCATAGAATATGATACATAAACCAGGCTGCCCTTGAACTGACTTGATCTGCCTGCCTTTGCCTCCCCATATGCTGGAATTAGAGGTGTGTGCCACCATGCCCTGCCATACATTCTTAAAAGTACAGACTGACTCATTATAAAGGTCTATACAGCTTGGCATGGTGCATCAGCCTACAAGCACAGGAGGTGGGAGGATGAGCCAGCCAGGTCTGGACTCCACAAGATCCTTGTCTCAAAAAACAGAGAAAAAATTCTAAGAGCTAAAATAACACTGCAGAAAGACTTCAAGAGAGGAGGAAAAGCAACCTGGGTAAGTAAGAAACCAGATGCTTCAGGAAAAGGTTTCAATCTTCAAATGGAGAGAGGAAAGTATGACTGAGTGGTGAGAACATGGATCTGTAGGCTATACTGCCTAGTGTAGACCTCGGCGCTGCAGCTCACTAATAGTGACATTCATTTAGGTGAGACCTGTAAGATTCTATGCCCATTTTTCATATCTACGAATTGGGCATGGTGGATACACTTGAAATCACTGTGCCTGAGGAGTGGAAGCAGGCAGATGAGCAGTGCAATGCTGCCTTTAGTTTCATAGCAAGTTCAAAGCCACCCTGCATTACATAAGACCTGGTCATTCTAAAACCAAATATCGGTAATAATAGTAACGACAATGCTGGGCCGTGGTGGTGTGTGCCTCTGCCCTCAGCACCAATGCTGGGCTGCGGTGGCACGCTCCTTTAACCTCAGCACTTCGGGAGGAAGAAGCAGACAGATCTCTTTGTGCTACAAATTAAAACCCAGTGTAGACAATAATAATAATAACTTAGAGTGACTTATTATCTATTGGATAGGGTTGATGCTAAGATTACATACTATATTCAAATACTTTGCACAGTCTGACCTATAGTAACACAAAAATGATTATTTTTATTTTTATTTCCATTTATTTATTTAGTAACCTCGGGGATGAAATCAGGGCCTTGAACATGCTGGGGAAGTGTTCTGCAACTGAGCTACATCCTGAGCCATAAAACCTGTTTTCACGACTATCACTGACTCTTTCACACTAGTACTTCACTCTTACAGATTAGCTTAATGAAACTGACAAAGTCACAGCCTGAAACTTCCACTAAAAGCAGGTGAAAAGTACTCATTTAGGGAAATAGAATATGTCCAGTTCTGGTTTTAAAATTAATTCTATTCATATCTTTTATTAGTTGTGTATGTATGCTCGTACAACGTATATATGTGTCCATGAGGGTATGTGTAGGTATGTGCAGGCATGCATGTATGAACAGGGCAGGGACCAGTGTTTGGTGTCTTCATTGACTGCTTTCTACTTCTGGATCTTAGGCAGGGTCTCTCAGTGAACCTAGAGCTCACTGAGAGAGCCAACAAGGGGTGGGCAAGCAGGTGCTTTGTGAAGTCCTATTTCAACCCAGCAGATCTCATACTGTTCCATTGGTATGGAGAAGGAGCTCAGCTCGCTCAGTCTACTGATTAAAGTGTATTTGTGTGCATGTGAGGATCTGCCTGCATGTATGACTGAGCACCACACAGATGTCCGTGGAATCCACACAAGGGCATCCCATCTGCTGGAACCGGAGTTAGAGACGGTTTTCAGAAATCTTGTGGTGGTGAAATATTGAGGTTTTGTTTACTACTATGTACTGTAATGCTAAATTCTATACCCAAATGTCACTCAAAGGTCTGGGCCTATGAGAGGCTTCTCTTGTTTATAAGCTTTTGTAGTACCAACCTTGTTCCTTGACTTAAAACTATCCATTAAAGAAAACTGGGTACAGTCAATACTGGAGGGATGAGAGGTAGGTGGGCTTGGAGTGACCTGATTAGAGGAAGGGGAGGGGGGGAGTGGAGGAAGAAGCCACCATGAGGGGAGAGGAACTATGAGCACACGAACAGGAGAAATAGCAAGTATCTGGGGTTACACCACTGGGGAGTAGCCAGGCCTGCGATTAGAAGAGAAAATTAGGGGTGACCCCCAGTAATTGTCAAAGCCAAATAAAATAACCATAGACTAAGTCTCGTTTATTTGTAAGCTAGTAACGGATTAGCTTAAATTGTTTGTACTACAGTGGAAATTGAACCCACTGTAGCAATCAGTTCTCTTAATCACCAAGTTATCTCTCTAGCACGCAATTATATTTATTGATATATTTACTTACTTATTTCATTTAGATAAGTTTGTTTTGTTTGAAACAGGGAACTCAGCATGTAGACTAGGCTAGCCTGGAACTCACTGTGTATCTGAGTGACCTGGAGCTCACAGCAATCTTCTCACATCAGCTGTCTGGGTGAAGGAATGGCAGGCATGGGACACCAAACCCAACTTCAATTAAACATTAAAAGACAGCCATGACTTTTAATTCACATGAAGAAAGCCCACAGTGTAGAGGAAACATCCCCCATTCATGGGGCACAGGCTTACCCACTGCGACCAGGTTGCTGTAGGTCTCCAACATTATGTTCCTGTATAAGACCTTCTGAGTAGCATCCAGGCAGGCCCACTCCTCCTGAGAGAAGTCAACAGCCACATCCCTAAATGTCACTGACCCCTGAAAGAGCAAACACAAGGAGAGTGAAACTGGGGAAGCTTTCAAGATGGAAACCAGAAGGGAAAGGACTCAGCGTGGGAAGGAAGCCATAAGGAAATGCTCAAGGCACCTGACTGCACGAGCCCCCCATAAACGACGACTGTGCCCACCTACATAGCCAATACCTGTGCTTCTCCACTCCACCCACTTCCCTCAGGCTATACCCACAGAAGGGACATGTCACCTGGGGTCAGGGTAAAACACATAAGGAATGCTGTGAGTCCTTGAGTTTATCATACTATCACATGATGTCATTAAGATTTGTTGTCATGAGAATTATTTTTGGTCAGGCATTGGTGACATACACCTTTAATCTCAGAGCTTAGAGTCAAGAGCAGGTAGAACCTCTCTGAGCTCCAGGACAGTCTGGTCTACAGAGCTAGTTCCAAGCACCCAGGGCTACATGGAAAAAAAATCTGTCTCAAAAAAACAAAAAAATGCCGGGCATGGTGGCGCATGCCTTTAATCCCAGCACTTGGGAGGCAGAGGCAGGCAGATTTCTGAGTTCGAGGCCAGCCTGGTCTACAGAGTGAGTTCCAGGACGGCCAGGGCTACACAGAGAAACCCTGTCTCGAAAAAAACAAACAAAACAAAAACAAAAACAAAAAAGATCAACAAAACAACAATCAACAAAAAGAACAACAAAAAAGCCAATTATTTTTGTAAGCTATGTAAGAGTTCATATTGTTTGTATATTAGTTTTAATTTTTCTTCCTACTTTAAAAAAAAAATTCTTTCCAGATGATAGTATTTGTCAGGCCTTCCCTAACTCTAGAGACTGCAATCCCCTCTCTATCACAGCCTGGATGACCCTTCCCTCTGACACCTGAACTCTCTCCCTCCTAAAGCCTCCTCGAGCAGGTCACCTCATCACACACCCACAGGGGACATTCATCCACACAAACTGTGTCATCAGTCTGACAACACAGCAGATGCCAATCAGGTTTCCCAGGGCAGTCGATGAGACCATCCCCTCAAAGCTCTGAAGCCCCCAAGGCCCCTGTTTCCCTGTGGGACTGTCACCTCCACTGCAGGGACAGTCCTCCCTGAGCACAGACCAAGCAGAGAGCACACGTGGAGGAACGCATTCAAAGTCAACCGCAGTGCCAGCTGGGAAGAGGCACAGACAGGAAGTGCTCAGACCTGCCAGCCCTCACTGGAAAGGGGCAGATTGGGCTGGGGGATTCCGGATCCTTGGGAAGCTTCAAGAGGGAAAGAGGGCAGGAGTCACCTAACCTGAAGTCACCCTATGTCCAAGAGAGAAAAACAACTTACACAGACCATGTGTTGAGAACTAGAGTTGGCCATTCTTCTTCAGGCTTCCTCCCCTGGGGGACAAAAAGAAAGCCATTCACTGCATTGTGACTTGATGTCCCCAGGCTGACTTCTGTCACTGTGATGTCATCGACTACACTTATTTCTCAAGCCTCCCCACTCACTCTCTCCCCTCCCACCGCTCACAGCCTCCCACACACAAATTGGAAGCACACAGGAGTCTACACAAAGCCAATCCCCCCCTAACCCAGACAACCCACGGCCAAGGGGGCAGTGTGGGAGTGCAGGGCACAAACATGTCTGCCTTGAACTCCTCCAGAAGAGGCCAGCAGAAGGGATCCATCTTCCACCCTGAGCTCCAGCTCACCCTGCACCTGGGCCGCTCCTCCTACTGTGCGCAGAGCTCAGATCTTCACACTGGAACCCCACCTATCAAGGCTCACAGGGGCTCACAGCATCCAGGCGGCCCCTCCTGTGTAAACTCAGGGCTGAAGCACAGCGAGGCTGGAGGGGCTGCAGCTGTGATGCTCAGGCAGCGTCCAGCATTCTGTGCCCACTGTTAGTGAATGGGACTGTGCACCATGGACCACTCTCCTGAGAACCTTCCCTCATCTATGATAACGCTTACGTCATCTCAATTAAGCCATGATCCTTTATGGAGATAATTAGCTGTAAAACATCCTGTCACAGGAGGTGAGTTTGATATGTTTCCCTCTTTCCATATTATGAGATATTTTGCACAAAATTATTTTAAATTCTTTAGGGGTGTCCTAGGTCTTTTGATCTTAGAGCTGGGTTTCTCAACCTCAGCCTGGCTGACACAACTGTTCTGTCTTGGGCTGTGTGAGGACCATCTTGTGCTCTGTGCTACTCAGCAGCACTGACCCTCTACTCTCAAGCTCTGGGCCGCACACACAACCCTCAGACCTCCCTAAGATGCTGCACCAGGGAGCAGTCATCACCAAATGGGGACCCAGTGCTCCAGCCAACAGGTCTAAGCCTTGGTGCAATCCACTGTGGGGTTGTTTGTTTAGTTCTATTTTTGAAACAGAATCTTGTGTGTATCAGGCTGGCCCTGAACTCCACAGCAGCCATGCATCTCCATGCCCAATCTCAATACACATCTAATAATCTTATGAAATTTTACATTTTATATTCCCACAGTATTCACACACAAATTTTCCTTCTATCTTTATCCTTCCTTCCCTTTGTGTACACTAGGCTAGCCAGCCTGCCAGAGATTCTCTTGTCTCCACCCCCATCTTCCCATAAGAGGGCTGGGACTGCGCAGTTCGGTGCCTGCAAGAAGTGCACCTCTTTGTGTTCTGAGTCGTATGGGTGGAGTTATCAAAGAAAAGAGACACTGCAGGATGAATTTAGCCTTCTCAGCAGCAGCGAGTCAGCCTCCCAAGGACTGAATGCTGCCAGCTTCCTTGAAGCTCTTTATTGTCACACAACGGCACTTTGAGCAGGTCAATTTCTGAATATCAGAGTATCTGATGAGTTGTCTTGAAAGACTTATCCCTAAGCAACATTCAGCCATGAGACTTCCTGGTTTGTCAGGAATGTCTTGAAACTACGTTATGAAAAGATTCTAAGACTGCCAAAAGAACAAGCCCATAAAATGTCAGAAAAAAAAATCACTGAGAAAAGGCTACTTTAAAGCCTAGGCGCTGTCAGTCACTGGAACTCATGCTGACACGATGGCTCTGCTACCGTTCCCCTTCTGTTTAAGCTACATTTCTTTACGTTAAGGGTTTTTTTTATGCATCCTCACAATAAATACAGCTTTTTCTCTACCATTTGGTTTCCCAACCTTAAACAAGTAAGCCAAAGTACATTTACAGCCAGTAAAGTTACTGCGGCAAAAACAAGTATACAATTGGCTAGAGCAAGAGAGCTGTTAAAATGGTGTAGAGGGTTAAATGAGCCTAAAATACCTGAGACTTTCCACAACATCTATTCCTGTCACATCCGGTAACCCTTTTGAGAAAGTTTCCTCATTTTTTTTAAAGATTTATTTATTTATTTATTTATTTATTATATGTAAGTACACTGTCGCTGTCTTCAGACACACCAGAAGAGGGCGTCAGATCATTACGGATGGTTGTGAGCCATCATGTGGTTGTTGGGATTTGAACTCCGGACCTTCAGAAGAGCTAAGAGCTGCCGGGTGCTCTTACCCACTCAACTGAGCCATCTCACCAGCCCTCCTCATTTCTTACTGTCAATCATAAATCATTTGAGAAGAAATAGGATAACTCAAGCCATCTCCCTGCCCACATTTTGATAGTTAGTCTGTGACCTTGTGACACTTATAACTGCCAATGCTTCATAAAGTTTGTGATCCCAAAGACCATTGCTAACAGTACAGGAAGTCCTGCTGGATATGGTGGCTGAGGTCTATAATTCTAGCTCTGGGGAGGCAGAGACAGGGAGCTTGTTCAAAGTCCTCAGCCAACCTGGTCTACATGAGCTCCAAGGCAGCATCTATAATCAGAAGAGCTGGCAAAAAGTCAATATTAACGTTCATGAGAATGACACTAGACCTTCAGTCACTCCACATGCAAAAGTCAACCCAAAACAGATTAAAATTTACGAACTGACACCACTAGGAAGAAACATACAGGGAAGCCTCCAGGACAGTGGACATATTGGGCATTACTCTAAAAACACAAGCAACAGAAGCAAAATGGACAAATACGACCATTTGTATCAAACTAAAAACCTTTACACCACCAAGGAAACAATCAACATGGTACCAGGATAATCTAGAGACCGGGAGGGAATAACTGCAAACTGCATCGGACTAGGAGGGGACAGCTAAACTCCTGCACAGCAGCTTCATCAGGAATGCAGACAACTCAGTGACTGGGAAACTTCCTCGTTAAGGAACAGGCAAGCTGGAAATAGACACTTACCCAAACAGAACATCAATATGGCCTATTAATAGTTATATGAAAAATTAGCATCAGAATGAGAGTCATTAAAATCACAAAGAGAGGCCACCTCAAGCCCATTAAGAGTGTCAGTTACAGCAGCCCAGAGACTTAGCAAAGAGGTTTGTTTAGAGTGCTTGTTGCTCTTGCAGAGGCTAGGGTTCCCAGCACCCACATGGTGGTTCACAACCAGTTCTAACTCCAATTTCAAGGGATTTGACACACTCTTCGGATCACCTACACGACCAGGTATGCACAAGGAGCCATAGGTTATGTAGGCACAACACTCAGGAAGAGAGAGAGAGAGAGAGAGAGAGAGAATAATGAATATGAATCTTTTTAAAAACACTGACCATTATCAGAAAACAAAACATAATGTAGAGAATATAGAAGAAAAAGAACATCATGGAGGAAATGTAACTTCACAGTCATTGCAGAAAACAATGTGGCAGATTTTCAATTACAAACAGACCTCACACTGATCCATGGATCCCACGGCTGAGGGGAATACACACAAAGGAAATAACATCAGTATCTGCAAGAGACATTTACACTCCCACCGCTCTTCCAGCATCATTTCCATAGCAGTGATACGCGACCTCACCAGCAGACGAATGGACCAAGCACATGGAGGATGGGGCTCACGCACAGTGAATCATTTACTACAATATGGATGCACACATGCAATACGCTAAAGAGGAAGGCAAGCACGGGGGATGGGGATGGCTCAGGGGCTGAGAGCCGCTATGGCTTTTGCAGAGGACAGAGTTCAGTCTCCTGACAGCTACAGTGCCTGGAACCCAAGCTGCAGGGAAGCCTATAGCTCTGGTTTCCGGGGGGGGGGGGCACCTGTGGTCATGGACACATAACCCAACATACGTAACTTTGAAGACAAATACTTCATCTTTAAACAATGACAGATACCCATGGTCTCAGTCATGTAGAATCTGAAGCTGTTTTCTCCTAGGAACAGCAAGATGCTGGTTGGTGGGGTTTGAGTGGCGGAGGCGTCAAGAGTGGGAGACGCAGATCCATAAGGGAGAGAGATGGGAGGATGATGATCAAGGGCTACAGAATTCCAGCTACCGGACAGAAGCTCAGAGATGTGTCATGAAACATGGACTTCGATGGATGGTTTTGAAAAGACAGAGAGGGTGGACATTAAGTGTACTCACTCCAAAAATGTGAGTTAGATTAAGTCATCCCAAAGGACATAAATACGGTACAGATTTACACAATACAAACAGTTCGTCGCAACATTTGGAAAAACACTCTGCTCTATGGTATATTCACCTTCCTTGTTTTTGAAATAGGTTCTCACTGTGTAGGCCAGCTGGCCTGAAACGTGTTATGGGGATCAAGCTGCTACAGAATTCACATTGCCCTTCCTGCTTCTTTCTGCCTCGTTGTACCCCACAAAGCCTAGCTTTTCTGTTTGAGTGGCTTTCTTAAACATCCACCAGCAATCGCATTGTTTCTCACACTCCCTTGTCCTGCAGAACACTGAGTGGAATGAACCCAAGATGGCCTCACAGAGCAACAACTAAAGCACACCAGGCCCTTAGGATATGGCGGCACTGCACTAACAGGCTTCACCACAGGCATCCTAAGGTTCCTGACAGGCCTGGAGAGCCTGAGGGGACAGAACCAAGACTCCAACCCAGATGGAGGGGAGGGGAGGGGAGGGGGAGAGAGCCTACCACTTTCCCAATCTCAAAATCTACTAGAAAACAAAAACCTCCACTCTTCCGCTGCTTTGAAATGAAGACCTGTAAGAAGATCTAAGGCCATCTGACGTGTGACACCATCCAAATAGAAATCGATTTAGCACATCGGAGTTTGAAAGCCCTTTTGTTAACCTCTGTCGGTTCCTATCTATAACATGGTCGGTGAGGTGGGGGGAGTGATTGTAGACAGAAGATGTCAAGGGTCATTGAAACGATAATGTGAATACTAACTGGAAAGGGGAGGGACAATGTAAGGGACACAATGATGGCGGTATCAATTTACACGTTCCTTCTTCATTTACTGACAATTCCATATTCTAAACATAAAACCCTCATTTCTCGCACAGAGAGAAAGCGCAAACTCGCCCTTGAGCCTTCGGTGGGTAGCAACAACGATCTCACGCTCCTCCAGCCCTCCTTTTGAATAATGGCCTGCGCAGGGAGCCTGAGTAAGCCTAGATTACATCTGAGTAAGCCTAGATTACATTTGAGAGCATCCCCAGTGAGCATTTCCCCTCTCTTCCCTCGACACTCACACGGCTAGAGCTCTGAGAAAAGGCCAGTAGGCCACCCTCGGAGGCACTTTCGGCCTCAAATGCTCGTCACAAAGCTCAATCTGAACCACAGGGAAAGCTTCCCTTCAGACTCCGCCCCTCACCTCTCCTCAGTGAAGCTTGGTCCTCTGCTGGTGGCCGCGAGAGAAAGCGACAAGCACGGTGATAATGCAAATAGCTCAAGGTGCGTACGCAGAGACGCGCGCGCGCACACACAGCACCGTCCCTAAACACTCACACACGCATCAACATCCATCCACCCCACCGTCCACACCCACACCCGGACTCCCGGCCTTACTCTGCAGAGACCGAAGACACAAAGCAATTCCCTACTCAGACCAGAAAGACCCGACCGTCCGCTATAGCGCCGCCAGGGCACCGGAAGTTGCTTTACTTCCGCCGCGGTAGCCCCTGGGAAATGTAGTGCCGAGTGCTCAACTCGATGAAGCCTAGCGGTCTGTAGTTCAGAGAGATCACTGCACACAACTTAGGCCAGGCCATCTGAGAGCTATGCCAGTGGTTTGTGGGAGACGTCGTGTTCTGTCTCCCAGACCCCCCACCCCACCCCCGGACAGAATAGGAAGCGTGATCAAATCCGGATATAACTGGCGTGGTTACACTTTGCACCAAGAGGGATTCCACCTGCTGTGCTCTAGTAGGGACTATGGTAGATTGGAAGACACTGAACTAAAGAATTGGTTGGTTTTAAACGTGGTAGTTTATATCAGCGATTTCAGACAGCCAGATGTTCAGAGAGTCAGTGTCCCTGTTATCTAGATAGGAAAACGTGAGTGAGGACTAGTTGGATAAATATCAACAGAACTGCGCCCATTTTGAAAGGTGAATGACTAGCATGTGGAAGTATCTAAACAACCACCGACGTATGTAAACAACCACCGACGTATGCCTTGTTTATGTAGGGAAAACGTACTTAGTGTAACATGACATTGAAAGATCCTGACAGAATGTAAAAGGTCACACAAGCCCTGAAATTGGCAAGATAGATGTCACTGTTAGCAGAACTAGCTTCACTGATTTAGAAAAATAGAGGTGCACAATGCTCTGGCCACTCCTTGAACCCGTGTGTCTGCCAATGTTTTGACCGTTCCTTGAACCCATGTGTGTGCCCACTGATGAAGCCCATTGCCAGGTGTTTGTGATATTGGTTGCTGAAAAAGAGTCAGAAAATCTCCCCAGCAACAACAGCCCGGCCAATCTAGAGTTCCTACACCTGCACCAGACTCTTCCCTTGGACCCCTCCCATACCCATTTCTTGAGAATAAACATTGTTTAGATCTGGAAATCCCCTACTTCCCCCTTCTCCTTCCCCCCCTGAGGGCCTATAAAAACTGGGACCTCTTTCCCCTTGGGGTCGACTCCTCTACCCCTGCGTGGGATATGAGTCGTCCCCAGAGCTCTGGCTTTCCCCGAATAAAGCCTCATGTGGTTTGCATCAAGCTTGGTCTCTTGTGAGTTCTTGGGTGTCCGCTATTGTCCTGAGGCCTGAGCAAGGGGCTCCTCTCGGAGTCTTTCAACATGAGCTTTCAAAACCACATTTATTTATTATTTATATTTACACATATTTTTCCAGAACATGAGAGAAAACTAGTGTCAAGGTTAATGATAATCCTATTAGGACCACTAAACATATTAGACGCTTTGTAAATGATCTAAACGCCTACAGTATAGACAGATTAGATTTGAAATAAGTCAGTCTCAACCAGATGTTAACTACAGAAAATACGTTGATAAATACTCTAGCTGATTAAAAGTGACCATCCTCAGGCGGGCAGTGGTGGCACATGCCTTTAATACCAGATTTCTAAGAGTTCAAGGCCAGCCTGGTCTACAGAACCAGCAGTCTCTACACGAAGAAACCTTGTAACAAAAGACAAACAAAACAAAGTGACCATCCTCACAATAGTCAAAAGAAGAATTAGATTGATTTTAAAGTTGAGGCAGATTGGGGGACAAAGAACATTGCCATTGATGACAAAGTAGCAATTCATCAAATGAAGTTCAGTTTGTTTTGTTTTGTTTTGTTTTGTTTTCAAGACAGTTTCTCTGTGTAACAGCTCTGGCCATCCAGGAACTCACTTTGTAGACCACATTGGTTCATAATGGTTTGTGTGGCAAACCAAAAGACCTACAGTTTGTCCTGCCTGCAGAATGTTCTGGGACTAATAAGTGGAAACTTATGGTTTCTTTGAAAAATCAGTTGTGTAGGATGGTGATTGGCTGGGGCAAACACATGAAGGAGTGTTTTTCTGAAGCAGATACAGGTGAAAGGAGTTTTTGCTAAAGCAAGCACCCGAAAGGACATGTGATGAAGGATTCTTCCCTAGCAACACGCATGTATTGTCTCACCTTACACTGCATAGCTAAGCTCCATCTGTCATTACTCCATAGAGAGATACGCACCAAGACTCCTGGTGGTGTTCTGGCAGCTTCTTGCCACTTCCAAGGACTCAGGCCAATTAGCAGAGTGATGTCAGCTGATACAGACTCACTTCGAGTTTTGCTAAAACAGACTCATGTGCTAAGGAACATGGGTGTGAGGCAAGACCCGTGGAGGACGCATGATGTTTGGAGATGTTTGGACCCAACAGACAGTGACAGGGTCTTGCCCAGCTAGCTCTGCAATGCATTGTTGGTCTCTAGTCTTGACTGATCTTCAATTCTTTGAGAGAGGCACAACACAGACCTTCTCCTGGCACCCCTGTTGATCCTGGCTGCTCCTAGTGACTCAAAGAAACGACGATCAGCCAAGACTAAAGACCAACAATGCATTGCAGACCTGGCTGTTTCTGCTGATTCATGTTTGCTATGCCAACGCTGCTGAGCTGGACTGCTGGTGTATTCGTGGAGTGTTTGTGAGTGGATGGAGCTGCTGAGTGGCTGCTCCCGATTCCTGTAAACTGAACTACTGCTTTCCCGACAACAGAGATGGGATTTGCTCCAAAGAACAATTTATAAACAGGTCCACTTCTCCCACATTCCTAATCACCTTTCTTTTCTTTTTCAAGATTTATTATTATATCTAAGGACACTGTAGCTGTCTTCAGACACACCAGAAGAGGGTGTCAGGTCTCCTTATGGATGGTTGTGAGCCACCATGTGTTTGCTGGGATTTGAACTCAGGATCTTTGGAAGAGCAGTCAGTGCTCTTAACTGCTGAGCCATCTCTCCAGTCCCCCTAATAACCTTTCTCTTCCACTACCTGGGGTAGGTATTGGGCTAGAAGAGAGGTCAAAGAGATTAAGAGCTATATTAAAAGTAGGTCTATGAGAAAAATTTAAGCAACTGACTGTAGCCTAGCAGAGTCTTCATCAATAAGACCAGAGAGAATTCATCCAGCTACTGATGGGAATAGATGCAGAGTCCCATAGTCAAATGCTAGGTAGAACTCAGAGAGTCCTGCAGAGGAGGGGGAGGAAGAATTGGAGAAATCAAAGGGGTTAGAGACACACCAAGCAAATCCAGCTCACAGTCAACTGAGACTCATGGGAACTTGAGAGATCAGAAAAGCTATAGAGGTCTGACCTAGGTCTTCTGCATATATCTTATAGCTGAGTAGTTTCATGTTCTTGTGTGTGGTGTTTAGACTAGGGATGGTCCCCTAGACTCATATTTGAATGCTTGGCCTGTAGGGATTGACTTCTCAAGAAATGGGTATGGGAGGGGTACAAGGAAAGAGTCTGGTGCAGGTGTAGCAATTCTGGATTGGCCGGCTGTGGTTGCTGGGGAGATTTTCTGACTCTTCCCCAGCAACCAATATCACAAACACCTGGCTTCATCAGTGGGCACACAATTGGGTTCAAGGAACGATCAAAACATTGGCAGACACACAGGTTCTAGGAGCGGCCAGAGCATCGTGCATCTCTAATTTTCTAAATCAGTGAAGCTAGTTCTGCTAACAATGAAATCTATTTTGCTAATTTCAGGACTTCTGTGACCTTTTACATTCTGTCAGGATCTTTCATTTTCAATCTCAGTAACAGGTAGAACAAACCTAGAACAGCAACGGTGCCTAGTCAAATTGCACAGCATATCAACTGTGAAAGCTGTCAGAAGGCCAGGCAGTGGTGGTGCACGCCTTTAATCCCAGGGGCTTTGTGTGGGGCCCCTCACAGTTTAACTGTCAGTGTTCTGTGTCCTGTCCCTGTAGGGAGGACAGGACAACTTTTCTTCCAGTCACTCCTGACAGCATCCTGGGACAGACTCTGCAAACTCAGTCAGTTTGGACAATTGGAATGCTGGGAAAAGTTGTCAGGAGGCTTTTCTTGCAGCCCTTGTCACTGGGGGCAGAATGAACACAGTGATCACCGCTCCACAGACAGACAAAGTGAGGGGAGCAAAACCTGACACCCAGGGCTCCTCCTTCCCTGCAGCCGAGAGTCTGGGAGACCCGAGGTCCAGCCTCCTGGAACAAGTGTGAGTTCAGTGGCAGGCAGACTTGTGGTGGATCTCATGTGCAATCCCAGTGCTTGGGAGGCGAAGGCTGGAGGATCAGAGGCTCAAAGTCTTCCTCAGTTACTGTCTTAGTTATGGTCCCATTGCTGTGAAGAGACACCATGACCAAGGCAATTCTTTTTTTTTTTTTTTTTTTTTTTTTTTGGTTTTTCCACAGGGTTTCTCTGTGTAGTCCTGACTGTCCTGGAACTCACTCTGTAGACCAGGCTGGCCTCGAACTCAGAAATCCACCTGCTCTGCCTCCCAAGTGCTGGGATTAAAGGTGTATGCCACCACTGCCTGGCTCAAGGGAACATTTCATTGGGGCTGGCTTACAGTTTCAGAGGTTTAGTCTATTATCAGCATGGCCGGAAACATGGCAATGTGCAGGCAGACGTGGTGCTGGAGGAGAGTTCTACATCCACAGGTAGCAAGAGACTGTCACCCTGTCCAGACCTCACAGCCTGTCTCCACAGTGACACACTTCCTCCAACAAGGCCACACCTCCTCTGTCATCTGTAAATTAAATAATTATTCTAATAAATTTTTTTGTTGTTATTTTTAGAGATGAGATTTCTCTGTATAGCCCTGGCTGTCCCAGAACTTACTCTCTCTACCAGGCTAGCCTCAAACTCACAGATATCTGCCTGTCTCTGCCTCCGAAGTGCTGGGATTAAAGGCGTGCAAGACCACCACCCAATCTAATAAATTTCTTATGGGAGACACAACTAAAAATAAATGTTCTAAAATAAACAATAAAGGTTCTATAATGTAATAAATATAAATATAATAAATTTATATAATATTAAAACAATATTAAAATATTTTAAAATATTAAACAAATATAATATAATAAAAAATAAATGTTCTAAAAATGAGGTTTCCTAAGAGACTGGACTAGAGGGTTTCCCAACCCCACCATCTTGGAGACCGCTCATGATGGAAAAGAAGAACCACCTGCAAGGCGGAGGAGAGGCCTGGGCGCTCTGTTCCCGTGCTGCTGGTCTCTGAAAGGCGGGGGGGGGGGGGGGGGGGTCCCCTGACTAGATTTCCAAATTTAACCAGTTTGCCCTGGGAAGTTATAGAAACTTCTATTTAATAAAAGTAAATTTACTTTTTATATTTAATAAAACACACCACACCCAATGAGCGTTTTTCAATTAAACGTTTTACACTAAAAATAGATGAGTCAGCTTTCTCCTTCCTTATGGCGGTTCTCTTGCTCTGGGGTAATCAGACACAGCACTGGGCTGCTAGGGGGAGGCTTCTCTGGGCAGAGCTGAGGCCTCTGGCCAAGAGCAGCACTGTCTTCCAGGTGTGGGAATGAGACCCTCTTATGGGATCCCTTAGAACCAGTCAAGCGGTCTGATGACTGGAGATCTGGACAATGTCTTTAAAACAGAACCACCAGATAATCTGCTCATGGATACTTGACCCACTTAAAATGGATGAGATAAATTTTTACTGTTTTTTGTTTCATTTTTAAATCTAGAAATCTGCTGTTGCACATGGCCACCAGGTGGCATTAGGGTTCCAAAGATAAAAACAAAGAGAAGGGTTCAGTGCTGCTCTGCTCTCCACAAACCGGGCTCCATCAGAGATCACCGAGCAGAGAGAAAGGAGAGAGAGGCAAGAAGATGATCAAGATTTGGTTTTTGTCCATCCCCTACACCGCCCCCTCCCCACCCCACACCCCATCCCTGGAAGGGAGAAAAAAGAAGAGGGGAATTGAGGATAATCAACATTTTGTTGTTTTTCATTTTTCCTAGAACTGAAGAACTGTGAAGTCGTTCAATAGGGAAATTCAGGGGGAAAAAAATGAAGACAAATTAAAAAGCAACAAGCAAGATGGTACTGCCAGGTATGAAAGCAGCAAGATAAAGCAGCAGATAAAGATGCTTGCAGCCAAGCCCGGAGGTCTAAAGTCCATCCCTCGTACCACGTAGAGGAGGAGAAAACACAACCCACAAAATAGTTCTCTGATCTCCATACATGGGATGAGGCTCACAGAAACACACATGCACGCACGCACTCATGCACGCACGGAGACATAGGTGCCTGCTTCCAAAAGGAGTGGGGCCAGATATACCTGTAGTCTTGGCTCAGAGGAATGAAGCAAGAGAATCAGGAATTTGAGGCTAGCCTAGGCTGAATCTGTCTCTAAAAATTTCAAATAATAATAACATCAATGGTAGCAATTTATGGGCTAGCGAGATGGCTCAGTGGTTAAGAGCACTGACTGTTCTTCCAGAGGTCCTGAGTTCAATTCCCAGCAACTACGTGATGGCTCATACCATGTGTAATGGGATCTGATACACTCTTCTGGTGTGTGTCTGAAAATAGTTACAATGTACTCATAAATAAAATAAGTAAATCTGTAAAAAAAAAAAATTAGTATCAATTTAAAGCAAAACTGAAGGAAAGTGTGAAGAATCCTATTAAAAACTGGCAAAATAATCAGGCAGTGGTGGCACAGGCCTTTAATCCCAGCACTTGGGAGGCAGGGACAGGCAGATTTCTGAGTTTGAGGCCAGCCTGGTCTACAGAGTGAGTTCCAGGTTAACCAGGGCTACACAGAGAAACCCTGTCTCAAACCCTTGTCCCAAAACAGTAAGCAAGATACATGAAAATTCACATGCGCAAATATTCTGTGTAAGCACACACTTAAACATAATGCCTATTTAGCTGGGCATGGAAGTGCCTGCAAGTCCAGCATCCTAAAGCTAGGAAGACTCTGTCAGGAGAGCCAGGAGCTCAAGGCAAGTCTGAGCGACAGAGACCTGTCTCAGAAGAAAAAAAATAAAGGAAGGAAGGAAGGAAGGAAGGAAGGAAGGAAGGAAGGAAGGAAGGAAGGACAGACAGAAAGAAGAGAAGGAGGAAGGAAGGAAGGAAGGAAGGAAGGAAGGAAGGAAGGAAGGAAGGAAGGAAAGGGAGGGAGGAAGGTGGGGCTGGAGAGTGGCTCAGCATTTAAGGGCGAGCACTGCACTTACAGAGGGCCTGAGTCTGGTTCCTAGCACTCGCATTGAATGTCTCATGACTTTCTGTCACTTCACCTCCTGGACAGCCTGTGCTATATCCTGGAATCTGTAAGTGTCCACACTTACATGGAGAAACACACACACAACAAATAAACACATACACACAATTTTAAGTAGCTGGGCAGTGGTGGTGCACTCCTTTAATCCCAGCAATTGGGAGGCAAAGGCTGGAAGATCTCTGAGTTCAAGGCCAACCTGATCTACAAAGTGAGTTCCAAGACAGCCAGGGTTTCATAGAGAGACTCTTGTCTCAAACAGAAAAGAGGAGGGAGAAGGAAAGACAAGTGGTAAAGATGGCCTAGGACCTCATTTTATCTTGTCACCTGAGCAGAGCAAAAACCCCAGTGCTGGGTGGCACTACTGGCAAAGCCATTGGGGAGGGAAGGGGCTCCTCACTCCTTCCTCAGAGTTGGGGCTGGGCGAGCGAACAGGGTGGAATGTCTGGGTGTCTGGCAAATTTTATTTTTAACTTGGCCGTCTTTCTATGTGGCTGGCATCAAAATAACACGATTTGGTTTTTTTGTCAAAATCCAGGAATTCCTATTTTAAGAATGTCCTGGGGTTGCTTAAACAAAGAAAGTGCTTAATGTGACTTTTCACTTTTATCTTTGTTATAATTTATTTTGCTTATGTTCATTGATGTTTTGCCTGCGTATATGTCTGTATGAGGATGTCGGAAACGCTGTAACTGCAGGTAAGAGCAGCGGTGAGCAGCCATGAGGGTTCTGGGATTTGAACCCTGGTCTCCTGAAAGAGCAGCCAATGCTCTTAGCCATGGAGTCATCTCTCCCAACCCTTGTTTTGTTTTGTTTTGTTTTGTTTTAAGCGGAAAATGTTCTTTTTTGAGTCAGAATTTCACACACCAACACAGATTACAGTTGGGGTAGGGACTAGGCTAATTGTAACTTGTAGCAAATCTACTGCCTCATCCTGGCAGTGCTGGTAGTCACCCTAACTAGAAAAGGAATTTACTCTATGAAGTCAGTTTCTTTTTTTTTTTTTTTTTTAAGATTTCTTTATTTACATACAGTTATTATGTAAATAACTGTAGCTGTCTTCAGATGCACCAGAAGAGGGCGTCAGATCTCATTACGGATGGTTGTGAGCCACCAAGTGGTTGCTGGGATTTGAACTCAGGACCTTCAGAAGAGCAGTTAGTGCTCTTAACCACTGAGCCATCTCTCCAGCCCCCATGAAGTCAATGTCCAATAGATCAGAAGCAGGGATTTGTTGTAGGGAAGCGCTCTTCACCGTCAAGCCATCCCTCCAGCCTGCAATGCAGTTTGGAATTAAGTCATGTTTACTTCCTCCGAGCTTCTCACAGTCCACCCAGCTTTTCAAAATGGCATGATTTCTTCTTGTCTTGTGCCTGAATAAAATGTCATGATGTGTGTATTGCACATTTTCCTTATCTATTCCTCCTATGACAGGCATGCTGCTTGGCTTTCATGAATGGAGCTGTACGTGTGTGGCCCCCTCTACCCCTGCTATATACCTGGGAGTATAATAGACTATATGGTAGCTGTAATTTCATGTTTTTGTAAAGTTTTTCCATGTTCTATATGCCCTACCCAACATTCTAGAATCCCAGATATTAAGTTTTGTTGGGGTCTGGGAATCGCCACACAAATCATAGTTGCACCGCTCTCAGTCAGGCAAGAATAGTTTATTGATCGCACACCATAATACAACATCCAGGACCACAAGAAGGAAAAACTAATAGTGATACCAGTCTGTCCTCAGGGCAGGCTTTTTATAGGAAAACCCAGGTTCAAAAGTTCGAAGGCAAGCAGTGACGTGGTGCAGCATTTCTGGCTCACTAGACAAACCATCATTGGCTCGCCTTTAAGCTGATTGGTCCTGAGTGAGGTAAGGAGGGTAGTGGACGGGAATTTCAGAACATTTGAGACAACAGGGGACAAGTGATTACACCTTAACTTTTTGGCTTATTAGTAACATTCTTTAGTATCGGGTATGTATGATTACCTCTGGGAAGTAAGGTCTGAGAACCTGAACAGGTCAGTTACCCGAACAGCGTGAGGCTGGCGGCATCAGGACCCTCAGACATCCACGTGGTCTCAGGTGGCAGCCAAGACCATGAACATCCACGTAGCCTTCGGTGGTATCTTGGGCCATAGACCCCAACTGCAGCAGGACTACGAACTCAGACATGGCCCTCAGTGGCAGCCCAGGCCAGGACATTGCCATGGCCCCAGCTAGTTACACAGGGCATTCAGCTCAATTTGACCCTGGTGTCAGTACAGCCCCCAGATATTAATCAACATGGTCTCAGGTGGCAGCACAGACCACTGACATCCAGATGGTCTTTGGTGGCTCCCTGCATAGACCCCAGCTGTGATAGAGCCATGGACCCCAGCTGTGATAGAGCCATGAACCCCAGCTGTGATAGGGCCATGGACCCCAGCTGTGATAGAGCCATGGACCCCAGCTGTGATAGGGCCATGGACCCCAGCTGTGATAGGGCCATGGACCCCAGCTGTGATAGAGCCATGGACCCCAGCTGTGATAGGGCCATGGACCCCAGCTGTGATAGGGCCATGGACCCCAGCTGTGATAGAGCCATGGACCCCAGCTGTGATAGGGCCATGGACCCCAGCTGTGATAGGGCCATAGACCCAGACATAACCTTTGGTGGCAGCCTGGCTGGGACATCACCATAGCCTCAGGTGGTTCTCCAGGCTCCTTGTCAGAGACCATCCCGTGAGAAAGCGAGCCCTTCACAATCTCCCTAACAGGCCAAATGGCCTCGTGCTAGGAGCTGGTTATCACTCCCTCCTCCCTATTCCCTTCCTGGCACCTGAGGCTGTAAAAGCTGAATTATAGTCCCCTCTTCCCTATTTCTTTCTGAACTCCCATGCCATCCAAGGACATGAGTTACGCCTGAGCCTGGCCCGACACACAAGGCTGTCAAGGAGGCTCTATGTTCCGGAGATAAGATGCAGAGTGCCCGTTGCCTGGTGCCTGACTTCGGCCCCCATGTCAGCAGATGCCTGCTTCTTTGTTCTTTGTAAAATTCCCCCTCGACCCCTCCCCTATTCCCCGAGATGTATGCTTTAAAAAGAAGGCGCCTAAGCCTAATAAACGAGACCTTGATAGGTACAATCTACTTGGTCTCCTGCCTCTCCTTCCCTTCCTCCCATTTCCTTCCAGGTTTGTGGTCCCCCTTGCACCCACGAATAACTGAATCCCGCGGGACGGGATAGCTCCTCATATATGCCTGTTCCTCACTCCCATCTCCAGCTCCACCTCACTCCATAGTGTACGAACCCCTGGGCTTCACTTTCTCTCCCATCTCTCCACCACATATTCGCTCATTAAAGCAATGCCTGTCATGGGGCAGGCACTTGGCTGTCTTTCTTCTTGCTGCCTCTGGCTAGCAGGTTCTCTATACATAGGAATTTTAATCGGCTACAACATCTTTATACACGTGATCCAACTGTTGTCTAAATTATGCTGTATATGTAACTTAGATTCAACTTTTTTTTTTCAAGACAGGGTTTCTCTGTGTAGCCCTGGCTGTCCTGGAACTCACTCTATCGACCAGGCTGGCCTCGAACTCAGAAATCCGCCTGCCTCTGCCTCCCAAGTGCTGGGATTAAAGGTGCGCGCCACCACTGCCCAGCAAGACATCAAACTTTTGCTGAGTACCAATAGTCTATGTCTAAATCAAGAAGGTGATTGTGGCTTTCAGTTTATACAAAAGGTCTTGTCTCTCACTTTTGTTGTTGCTGTTGAATACCTTTTGAGCTACCTCTTGGACTTGGGACCTATTTATACCTTGAGATCCATCTAATTTGTAGAACCTTTTTTCTGATACCTGGGGTTGCTAGATGACAAGGCAATCTTTTTAGCAGGAAAGGCCTAGAGGAAGTCACCTCCTCAATCAGTGCTGGTCAGAAGGGAGAATCCGTTCCATCCTGGCTGCATTGTCCGGCAAAGATCCTTTCCAGACAGCTGCGCATTTTTCTACTCTTTTCACAGAATGGTGGGTTTGGCGTTTTCCATTTATAAGG
The DNA here is from genome assembly GCF_000001635.26 of Mus musculus. NCBI lineage: Eukaryota > Metazoa > Chordata > Mammalia > Rodentia > Muridae > Mus > Mus musculus. The sequence continues at coordinate 27,720,244 of NC_000073.6, read as the reverse complement.
GTTATTGATTGAAAAGATGTGAACCATGAAAGAGGAAATATTTTTTCTTTCTCCATCAACTGGATGCAACAGGCTGCTTAGAGCTTGCTGGGGAGGGAATGAAGAAAGACTATTACTCCCTCCCTGTGTGCATTCCAAAGAGGTGGCTGGGATCCTTTTCTGCCATCATATAGGAAAGGGGGCTGATCAGAACCAAGGGCAGGTACCAGGAGCCATCAAAGAGACGTGAAAAATTAGCAGGTGATCTTCCTGAGCCGGACTACAAAGTTAATGATGGATTTGCTTCTCTAGGAAAGGCTGGGAAATTTTTATCTGTGTGGGAAGCCACATGTGCCGTTGCTGAGTGGCACTGACTACTGCTGGCCACCACGCATAAGATTGGACAAACAACCAATGTGTATATATGCAGTAAAGTTTTTTGCAAAGACACTGCCTGGCCCAGGCATGATAATGAGGTTCTGTAAGGTACTGAGAGTATAACCAATCAGATGTGAGACATGCAAATGAGGTATGATAATGAGGTTCTGTAAGGTACTGAGAGAGAGTAGCCAATCAGATGAAGAACATGCAAATGAGGCTTAGTGCATAACCAATCCGGGTGTGAGACACGCCCCTCCTAGGCCTATAAAAGCAGCACCAGTTCTGGGCTCGAGGTCTTTTCGCCTCTACAATCAAGCTCTCCCAATAAACATGTGCAGAAGGATCCTGTTGCAGCGTCGTTCTTCCTGGCCAGTAGAGCACGCGCAAGAAGTGGTGCCGAAAACCCGGGACAAGAAACATCCTCAGGCACGAGCGAAGACCCCCTGCTACAGGGAGGATTCAGAACTGCATCGCGGGGAAGGAGCAGTTAATAAAGGTTCCCGCAAAACAGACTGCTGGGAAGGATCCGGCGTGGATTCAGAACTCTTCAGCTGGGGAACGGTGGTAATAAAGGTTCCTGTAAAACAGACTGCTGAGAAGGATCCGGAGTGGATTCAGAACTCTTCAGCTGAGGAACGGTGGTACCAGTAAGTAGAAAGAAATTAATGTGAGAGGCATGCTCTCCTACGAAATAGATCTGATAATTGTTGCTGGGGTTGCTATCTTTCTTGCCTTGATCTTATATCATGGCTTTAATTGTCAACTCCCAAAATGTAAAGATACAAAAAATAGTATAAAAAATAATAAAAAGAAGAAAATTAAGTCAATTTACCCTCCTCTCGAGGACTCTGAGTCGTTAGAATTGTCTAGCTCAGAGGATTCCGAATTATCAACAGGAGAGGAGGAAGATTTGAAGGAGGCTGCTGTGGAGTATGAAGCAGAAAGATCTGGTCCAATAGGGAGGAGTTTCAGTGCTCCCCCACCTACTCCGCCTTATGCAGATAAGAAAGCAATTGGCAATGGTCACTCTTTTTGCACTCCTAAAGGGTTGCAAAAAATATGTCAGGCTTTTCCTGTTTTTCAGGATCATGCTCAACAGCGATATTATGAGCCAATATCGCATAAACAAGTAAAAGAGCTAGCAGAGTCAGTAAGGACCTATGGAATTAATGCCTCATTTACTCAGTCCCAAATTGATAGATTGGCTCACAATGCCATGACTCCTTTTGACTGAATGAGTGTGGTAAAGGCATGTCTTACGATGGGACAGTATCTAGATTGGAAGTCTATATGGCATGATCTGTGTTTGAGTCAGGCCCGTGCTAATGCTACTGCAGGGCAACAAGCATGGAGCTTTGAAATGCTTACAGGTCAGGGTATATGGACAAACAATCAATTAGGATACCCAGTGCAGGTCTATGATCAAATTAATCAGGCAGCAGTGAAAGCTTGGAAAGCATTGCCTAATCGAGGAGAGGTATCTGGTAACTTGACAAAAATTATTCAGGGAATTAATGAGCCATTCTCTGAATTTGTGGCTCGCATGATGGAAGCGGCAGGACGTATATTTGGTGATGCTGAGGCCGCAATGCCATTAATTGAACAATTAGTTTATGAGCAATGTACCAAAGAATGTAGAAATGCTATCACACCATGGAAAGGGAAAGGGCTACAAGCATGGATGAAAGCCTGTAGAGAAATAGGAGGACCTCTTTCAAATGCAGGGCTGGCTGCCGCAGTTTTGATGGCGCAAACAAAAGAGATAACCTGCTATAATTGTGGACAAACAGGTCATATGCAAAAGCAGTGTACAAAGGGTAGAAAGAGTAGGTTTGAAAAGACAGAACCAGGTACTTGCCCAAAATGTGGGAAAGGAAGACATTGGGCAAATGAATGTAGATCAGTCAGAGATATAAAAGGAAGGCCAATACCTCAGTTTAAAGTGCAACAGCCAAAAAACAGAGTGAGGGGCCCCCGTCCCCAGGGCCCCCAAATGTATGGGGCATTTCAGACCACAGTGTCCATGAGGCCACCCAGAGACCGAGGAGAGCCACTCCGGGTTCAGCAGGATTGGACATCTGTGCCACCTCCAGAGTAATTCTTACACCTCAAATGGGGTGCCAACCTATTTCATCAGACTTTAGAGGTCCCTTACCAAAGGATACAGTGGGCCTACTGTTGGGTAGGTCCTCTTCTGCTTTGAAAGGATTGATGATACATCCCGGAGTTATAGACTCAGATTATGAGGGACAAGTTAAGATTATGTGTTCTGCACCCCGAGGTATTGTAGCCATTTCTCCTGGAGATCGCATTGCTCAATTACTGATTCTTCCTAGTTTGCATAACATGTTCCCTAGTAGCCAGGATTCCCGAGGAGATAAGGGACTCGGTTCTACAGGAACTAATGTGGCCTACATATCTTTAGATTTGGATAATCGTCCCACTTTACAATTACAAATAGAAGGAAAAACCTTTCAAGGTATAATGGATACAGGAGCAGATAAAAGCATTATATCCAGTAATTGGTGGCCTGCTTCTTGGCCTGTTAATCAATCGTCACATAGCTTACAAGGATTAGGATATGAGGCTACCCCAACTATAAGTGCAAAATCCTTACAATGGAAAGATAAAGAAGGAAGGACAGGGCTTTTTCAACCTTATGTACTCCCTTTACCTGTAAACTTATGGGGAAGAGATGTGTTGTCAGCCATGAACTTTATATTGACTAATGATTACTCTCAGAAAAGCAAAGAAATGATGAAAGGAATGGGATATATACCTGGACTAGGTCTTGGAAAAAACTTACAAGGTAGAATTTCACCAGTTAAAGCCACAGAAAAAGTAGATAAGAAAGGGCTGAGTTTTTTCTAGGGGCCACTGAGGAGCCTTTGCCCATTCCATGGCGTACGGAGGACACGGTGTGGGTGCCTCAGTGGCCTTTACCCTCTGAGAAGTTAAAAGCAGCTAAAGAATTAGTACAAAAACAATTAGACCTGGGACATGTGGAACCCACTCAATCACCCTGGAACACCCCTATTTTCGTTGTAAAGAAGAAGTCAGGTAAATGGAGATTGTTACATGACCTAAGAGCCATTAATGCACAAATGCAAGTTATGGGTCCTGTACAAAGAGGACTCCCCCTACTCTCAGCTCTACCTAAGGATTGGAGAATTATAGTAGTAGATATTAAGGATTGTTTCTTTTCCATTCCATTAAATAAGAAAGATAAACCTAGATTTGCACTTACCTTGCCTTCTATTAATCATATGGAACCTGATAAAAGGTACCAATGGCGGGTATTACCCCAAGGAATGGCAAATAGCCCTACCATATGTCCGTTATATGTAGGAAAAGCTTTGCAACCGGTTAGGGATGGTTTCCCCTCCTTAAAAATTTGTCACTTTTTGGTATAGCATTGGAAATGTAAATGAGTTAAATACCTAATAAAAAATGGAAAAAAAAAATTTGTCACTATATGGACGACATTGTAATTTGTAGACCTGAAGAAGAAAGTATACAGCAAGCTTATGGCTTGCTTAATGAAACTTTAAAAAATAATGGTTTGAGTATTGCACCAGAAAAGGTACAGCAGTCTAATGTTAGTCATTTTTTAGGAGCCACTATTACTTTACGATGTGTCACCCCACAAAAGATTAGTATAAGAAAAGACACTAAATGATTTTCAAAAATTATTAGGAGATATAAATTGGATTAGACCTTATTTAAGGATCCCTACTTCGGAATTAAAACCTTTATTTCAAATTTTAGAAGGAGAATCACATATTACCTCATTGAGACAATTAACACCTGAGGCTTCTGATGTTCTTAGGAAGGTGGAAAGAGCTATCCAAAAAGCACAGTTAAATCGTATAAATGAGCAAGAACCTTTGTACCTATGCATATTAAGAACCATAAATTTGCCAACTGCTGTGTTATGGCAAAATGGTCCTTTAGTATGGATACATCCACATATATCCCCTAATAAGACTATAGAGCATTATCCCACCATGGTAGCAAACATGGCACACAAAGGGATAAAAACTTCAATTTCTCACTTTGGAAAAATGCCTGATAGCATAATTGTCCCTTATACTGTCGCACAAATGCAAATACTGTGTGCTACTATAGATGAATGGGCCATTCTTAGATGCAGTTTTTCTGGTTTAATTGATAATCATTATCCTAAACATCCGTTATTACATTTTATGTTATTACATCCAGTAATATTTCCAAAGGTAACGGCTAATACCCCTATAAAGGGAGCCATTGATATTTATACAGATGGATCAAAAACAGGAATTGGAAGTTATGTAATCAATGAAAAGGCTGTAAGGTTGCAATTTACACCAGGAGCCCCTCAATTGGTAGGATGTTTGGTGGTTTTAGAAGTTTTTAAAAGATTTCCTATGCCCATAAATATTATCTCTGATTCTGTTTATGTAGTTAATGCGGTTCTAGCATTAGAGACTGCTGGAAGTTTTAAGCAGTCTAGTCCAGTATCTGAAATTTTGAGGAAAATACAAAATTGTATTTTGATGCGTGAGCATCCCTTTTATATTCAACATATTAGAGCACATACATCATTACCTGGACCTATGGTTAAGGGAAATGCAATTGCTGACTCAGCCACCAGAGATATGGTTTTCCTATCACAAAGTTCTATAGACAGTGCTAAGAATTTTCATCAGCTTTATCATGTCCCTGCTTCTACATTAAGACAAAAATTTAAGCTCACACGAACAGAAGCCCGAGATATTGTCCTACAGTGTGGTAAATGTGTAGAATTTATTAATGCACCTTCCGTGGGTGTTAATCCTCATGGATTGCGATCCCTAGATGTTTGGCAAATGGACGTCATGCATATCCCATCTTTTGGGAAATTACAATATGTACATGTATCCATCGATACCAGTTCTGGTGTCCTACGTGCCTCTCCCTTGACAGGGGAAAAAGCAGTTCATGTCATATCTCACTGCTTAGAGGCTTGGGCTGCATGGGGCAAGCTCCTAGTGTTAAAGACAGATAATGGTCCTGCATATACTTCTTCTAAATTTAGCCAATTTTGTAAACAAATGCAAGTAAAACATATTACTGGATTGCCCTATAATCCACAGGGCCAAGGCATCATTGAGAGAGCCCACCGCACTCTGAAACAATATTTGCAAAAACAGAAAGGGGAAATAGAGGCTATGACGCCAAAGATGGCTCTATCCCTTGCAATATTTACTCTTAATTTTCTAAAATTAGATGATGCTGGAAGATCACCAGCTGAAAGGCATGGACAATGGCCTCAATCGCCCAATGAAATGGTCAAATGGAAAAATGTCCTTGATAATAAATGGTATGGCCCGGATCCTATCTTAATCAGGTCCCGGGGAGCTATTTGTGTTTTTCCACAGGGTGAAGAAAATCCACTTTGGGTCCCGACGCGACTGACAAGGACCGTGAAAGAGCAAGATGAACCCCAAGATGATTCTCCTGCTCCTGATGATTGAAACCAGGATAAGTATACCTTTATGGGCCATAGTAAGATCATGGCCAGTACCTTTACCGGTACATTCCAATTCTTCTACCTAGCCTTTGTTTTTTGCAAAGGAATGTTTTTTGGATGTGCCTTATGCACGACAAACTCAAGAGCCACGGGTGTATAAGAGTACTAGTATTCATTTAAATTATACATTGTGCTTTGTGCATAATGTGGATAAACCTTTTACACCCTGTATATTTTTTAAGAAAAAGATTATCTCTAATTGGGCAGATCAAATTAATACTGCTGACACTATAAGTCAGATAGCAAAAACAAAAACAAACAAACAAACAAAAACAACAACAAAAAAAGTCTGAGGCATTGCTTACCCTGCAAAGGGTGGATTCTCATATCACCTCAGGGTTAATGTTAGTGAATCAGAGTGGATATTTTACAACATGACATGGAACAGATGATGGATGTCATACAAATGAGTTGTGTGGCATTCACTTTGCATGTGTGCATTACTCCCAGTAGGTATATTAATAATTCTCTTATTAAAAGTACAGACCTATTGAATTTCCTGAAGGGGAACTGGTCGCAGGAGCTGGAAAGGTTGCAGACGAGGCTGCAGATACAGATCCTGAACCTTAATGGGACCAGAGTGGAACCAGTGACCCTTGGAGATTTTACCTCTTGGCTTACCTCTGCTTTTTCTTACTTTAAGGAATGGGTGGGAGTGATTTTGTTTGGTGCTGCCATATGCTGTGGACTGGTGTTCATGCTCTGGTTGGTATGCAAATTCAGAACCCAACAAAAACATGACAAGGTGATTATAACTCAGGCACTTTTAGCTATTGAAAACGGCTCCTCCCCTGAAATTTGGTTATCTATGCTCAAGAATTAGTCAGCATGAGATGGGATGAGAGAGACTCAACGATCATTGATCAGCCCTTGCTCATCAATAGGGTGATCATGATTTCCCCACTAATTCATTTTTTGGCTGGCCTCTTTTGCAGAGTTCGCCCTAGGTCATTTAGCAGTTATTGTCACACAGCACTGCGGTATCCAGAGACGGGCAACTTTCCTCGTGCACAGTCCAACCTAAGACATGGGGCCCGGTGGCGATAGGGTTACCCTATGACGGGTAAGGCTGTGACATTAGAGGAACGACCTAAAACAGGAGCCACGGTGGATGGGCATAATTGCACAGGCCTAGTCCAACCTCATTTTATTAAAACAAACAGGGGGAGATGTGGGAAGCCACATGTGCCGTTGCAGAGTGGCACTGACTACTTCTGGCCAACACGCATAAGATTGGACAAACAACCAATGTGTATATATGCAGTAAAGTTTTTTGCAAAGACACTGCCTGGCCCAGGCATGATAATGAGGTTCTGTAAGGTACTGAGAGTATAACCAATCAGATGTGAGACATGCAAATGAGGTATGATAATGAGGTTTTGTAAGGTACTGAGAGAGAGTAGCCAATCAGATGAGGAACATGCAAATGAGGCTTAGTGCATAACCAATCCGGGTGTGAGACACGCCCCTCCTAGGCCTATAAAAGCAGCACCAGTTCTGGGCTCGAGGTCTTTTCGCCTCTACAATCAAGCTCTCCCAATAAACGTGTGCAGAAGGATCCTGTTGCAGCGTCATTCTTCCTGGCCAGTCGAGCGTGCGCAAGATATCTGAGGAAAGATTCCTGCTATTGATATGCTTCACCTGTTATTATTAAATATATATAACTGTCAATAGGTATTTGCCCATCCTTTTGAGCAAATTTCTGAAAATTATGAAGATATACTATTTTGCAGTGATGCTATATAGACAAATAGATGATTTCTTAATTCCTAGTGATGATTCTATAACGATTCCTAAAATTATATTAGTAATTATTAAGTTCTTTTACAATAGGACTGCTATTAGGTCCTCTCTGATAATCAAAACCTCAGTGAGAAGTCTGCCAGTCTTTAGTGTCACAAGTTAATTGTTTCTGAGATAGAAGCAGGCATCCACACCTCAGAGCACATTCCAAGAGGTTGTAAATCCATCAACCAACGGTCATAAAGAGGATTTACTATAGGTGCAAGGACATATTGACTGAGTTTATTTGTGCAGAACTTCATTAATAACTTAGTCACAAAATTATGGTCTTTAACTTTTTAACTGTTGAATAATTAGCCAGATAATTAATGCAAATGGATATACATGCAAACATTCTCTGTTGTAAACTTCTTATTCAATTTATGGTTTGAATTTATGTGTAAACTTGTGGTGAGCTTTTTACCGTGTGATCATGTATTCTGAAAGATGTTTAAGTGTTGAGGACAAATAAAGGAGACAGAACTGAATTCAAGAAGAACTTACGGGGCTGGTGAGATGGCTCAGTGGGTAAGAGCACCCGACTGCTCTTCCGAAGGTCAGGAGTTCAAATCCCAGCAACCACATGGTGGCTCACAACCATCCGTAACGAGATCTCACTCCCTCTTCTGGAGTGTCTGAGGACAGCTACAGTGTACTTACATATAATAAATAAATAAATAAATAAATCTTTTAAAAAAAATGAAGAACTTACAAGTAAAGGCATGGCACTGGGAGCAAAGGCATTGAGAGTAAGGGCATTATTGTGATATCAGAGCAGAAGGGAATAACAAGATTAGAAGAAGAGAGCAGAGAGAACTTTCAAAGAGAATTTTTTTGTTTGGGTTTTTGGGGGGTTGTTGTTGTTGTTGTTTTGGTTTTTCAAGACAGGGTTTCTCTGTATAGCCCTGACTGTCCTGGAACTCACTATGTAGACCAGGCTGACCTCAAACCCAGAAATCTGCCTGCCTCTGCCTCCCAAGTGCTGGGATCAAAGGCATGCACCACCACTGCCCAGCAAGAGAATTTTTTTTTGGAGGAGAACTTTTGTAGAAACTTTTTGGAGGACTGAAGAACTTTAGAAATAAAGGCTAAAATCACTTTCAACATGCCCCCTTTTCTTCCCACAACTTCAGCTTGCAGGCTGGAAGTTAGAGCCGTGCAGTTCCTGCAGAGAGAGAGCAAAGGCTACCTTACTTAATCCCCTGATGTTTTACTATGAGGCGCTAAACACAGACAGAGACAGCAGTTTCTGACCTCAAGGGAACTCAAGCAGGTCAGCTACAATAGTAAAACGACTAAGTATCTTTAGATAGGTAAACATTTTATTATTAAACAGCAACCCTAAATATCTCATCACCCCACCGACACTCCTCAGGCCCTCGGCTTACCTTCAAGAGAGAACTAAGAAAGAAGACTGGCCCCTGGCAGGGATGCGTCAAGTGACAATACAAGCATCTGTTCCAGGAGAGAACAAGCTTGGCGGGTGGGGGGGGGGGGTCTGAGACACTTGGCAGAGCCAAGAGTTTCCATCCCCACCAAGGAGACACAGTTTTGTTTTGTTTTTTCTTAAACGGGGAAGGTAGCCAACTTTACTAGCATAACTGAAACTTCCAATTTACAAGGAAAATAAAACAAGCCCAGCGCCACCTGTGAATTGTCAGGTCACATTACTGTTCAGGTCACAGGACAACCCCACCATAGCTGCTGCAAGACCACACACTTCTGCCACGACAGTTTCATCATCAAGGACACACACCGACTTGTTTTGAGGCTTTTGAGTTAAAAGGATCAATGTGGAGAACAGAGCCTTGCTTTCCCAACTAAAAACAAAAAGGGAGCTAGGGACAAAGCGAGCCAGAGCAACGTCTCCTCCAGTCTGCTAGAGTACTCCATGGGCACTCGCTAACGGCAGGGGGCAGGACTAGCACTAGCAGGCTGCTCTGGTGTCACTCAGCTCTGTTCCCTTTTTGCTGGTGCTTTCTCCTATTCTGGCAGCTGCAGCAGTTTGATGGGGGAGGAAGGAGCCACCCACCCATCACCTCTTCTTGAAGCCGTATTTTTTTTGCGTTCATAGAACAAGTCTGTCTTAGAGCTCCCCAAATTGACAATCTTTGGGCAACCATCTCTATCCTTCTCCTGAATGGTTCACTCTTTACAGTAGTAGGCATCAGAGACTCTGGGACCGCCACAGATCACACACCGGCCCTGATATGATCCACAGTTATACTCATTGAAAGAAAGATGAAATTTCAAGACCTGTAAGTCATATAAAGTACTCAGAAATTGCTGGTTGTTTGTGAGCCAAGAGGATGCCTGGGGCTGAGAACAAAGAAAAACAAACCCGGGCATGCCCCGTCGTTAAAGCATTCCTGGGGACAGCTTTACCATAAAAGATAAAGAAGAATGTGAGGACATAACAGGGCTATCTGAACTGAGTTAACAACTCACAGAACTCTGACACCCTGACCTGCACATATTCTCCCCCACCCCTAAGCCCTTTACCCCATAAAAACCCCTAGCTTTCGAGCCTCGGGGTCAAATCCACTGTCTC